>NC_041400.2:13059745-13764745 GCF_900747795.2 Erpetoichthys calabaricus | reverse complement strand
TTAACTACATTTCTGGCTTTTTTGCATTTCTTGTCCTTTGGACATTATATGGGGACGGTCCCCAACTCTTTTTTGTTGTTGTGGAGTACTATTTTTATCACACCATATTATTTTACAAAGAAATGTCTTGCAAAAGAAATATTTACAAAGTCAAATGCAAAGACACTTCCCAAAAGAAAAATCAGCGCAGGTGTTTTAATATTTACAGTGGTTTCCAAATCAAAAGTGAAGAAAAGAACAAAACAAAACAAAAACATCTTCCACCTCCTTCATCTAGCTACAAAACGGATAACAAAGGACAGGCTGAAAATAAATAAACAAAACAAAATGAATAAACTAAGCACCTACTATACATATAGTACAAAAGACAGTACGTATCTCCACTACTCAGTTAAATAAATCAGTAACACAAATCTACATTAAAGCCCGAAGACCTGGTCAAAAGACGACCTCTGGCATTCAGACCCTGGTTTTATATTGCGAGCCCTTTTAACCATCCAGTCTGCCTTTACGTTACCCGCGGACTTTCAATAAACAGTCACGTCGGGACGTGCACCATTCAACAACACCTGCTCAGCTGCAGTCCACCCTATTTAAATGTTCCTACTCTCTCGTGCGCGCACGCGTACCCGTGTGTCTTGATGACTTGCGGGTTCCCTGTTCAGCCTCTGGGAAGTGAGTACTGTTTTACTTTCTCTTTCAATTCTATGCTTTGCCAGAAGTCCCTTATATACGGGACATTTCCCATATTTGATACTTTTGTCCCCGGTCCCATACTGACCTTTC
The DNA here is from genome assembly GCF_900747795.2 of Erpetoichthys calabaricus. Taxonomy (NCBI): domain Eukaryota; kingdom Metazoa; phylum Chordata; class Cladistia; order Polypteriformes; family Polypteridae; genus Erpetoichthys; species Erpetoichthys calabaricus. Next base: position 13,763,959 of record NC_041400.2, on the reverse strand, counting down.
ATGGACACCCAAATGTCCCGTATTTAGTTCATTTTCAAATTTTGTACTAAAAATATATCTTTACTACCTTCTTTCGGTAATTAGTTGTAACATTAAAAGTAATTATACTTTCTTTTCTCAGATTCTCTTGATGAAAATAACCCAAATGAAACGAGGAAATGAGTGTTTGCTGCCTGTTTGCAACTTGTTCAGTTGCTGTGGTTGGCTGAGGACAGCGACACTCTTACCGTTTTGCTCTCCAGCTGCGCTGCTGTGCAGTTCTGGATCAGCATTGCAACATACGGGGTCAACAAAGTGTGCTGTTACTACTTGCCATGGCCCACTTTTTTTTCTAACTGCCTGTATTAAATAATAATAATATTTATCTTTTGTCTGTATTAAATAAATATTTTCAAATGATTTCACTTTTACAGAATTTTTTTTAGCTTGAATTAAATAATTTTCAAATGATTTTACTTTTGTTTTCTTCATAACCCATTAAAATCCTTGCTTTATGTTTTTAACTTACGTCTCTACTTTTATATAATACTAGGGGGCTCTGCCCCCTGCTCGCTTCGCTTGCCCACCCCCGGGTTTGGTTTACCGGACATAGAGTTTAAAGAGATTGTTATTTTCATGGGAATTGTTACATATGCATTATTTTTACTTTTACTTTAAAATTTTTGTAAAAACAATACTTGTCCTTTATTTCCGGCCCTGGCCATGGTTAAATCTCTTTCTCGCAGGATGTATAACGCTGCTCGTGTTGTGAAGGGGGCGCAGCTGAACGCACACTAAGGAGATGCCGATGGATCAGCTGCCATCTTTCTGCTGCTGCTGCTGAGCTGCGTGTTCTGTTTGTCGCGCTGCGCGTCGATCATTTAAAAGCCTGTACAGCAGCTGTCCTTTTGCCACTTCGTGTCTCTGCCACTCGCATTGTGAATGGGGGGAGACAGGGGACGGGGATTAGTTGAACGCACGCTAAGGAGCTGCATGTTCTGCTTGTCGTTGTTTTAAGAGCTGAAAGCACATGAAGTGTGTCTGCCAAAAGCATTCCAACAACTGCTTGGTTAGATGTCCGTGAACTTGTTTTAAATATTGTCTCACTCCCTTGTCTCACGGGACGTCAAATTATCTTCCGAGAAGATCATGTCTCATCTCCCTAGTCTCCCTCCCAAGATTTTTTTTATAATAGAGAGAGATTGGTCTGGGTGTGTAGGGGGCATGTATAAATTTATATATATGTACAGTTAGGTCCATAAATATTTGGACAGAGACAACTTTTTTCTAATATTGGTTCTGTACATTACCACAATGAATTTTAAATGAAACAACTCCGATGCAGTTGAAGTGCAGACTTTCAGCTTTAATTCAGTGGGGTGAATAAAACAATTGCATAAAAATGTGAGTCGTTATGTGAGTCTCTAAATGTGAGTCCATCTTTATGTCATTATCAATTAAGCAGATAAAAGACCTGGAGTTGATTTGAGGTGTGGTGCTTGCATGTGGAAGATTTTGCTGTGAACAGACAACATGCGGTCAAAGGAGCTCTCCATGCAGGTGAAAGAAGCCAACCTTAAGCTGCGAAAACAGAAAAAACCCATCCGAGGAACTGCTCCAATATTACGAGTGGCAAAATCTACAGTTTGGTACATCCTGAGAAAGAAAGCAAGCACTGGTGAACTCAGCAACGCAAAAAGACCTGGACGTCCACGGAAGACAACAGTGGTGGGTGCTCGCAGAATCATTTCCATGGTGAAGAGAAACCCCTTTACAACAGCCAACCAAGTGAACAACACTCTCCAGGGGGTAGGCGTATCGATATCCAAGTCTACCATAAAGAGAAGACTGCATGAAAGTAAATACAGAGGGAGCACTGCAAGGTGCAAGCCACTCTTAAGCCTCAAGAATAGAAAGGCTAGATTGGACTTTGCTAAAGAACATCTAAAAAAGCCAGCACAGTTCTGGAAAAAACATTCTTTGGACAGATGAAACCAAGATCAACCTCTACCAGAACGATGGCAAGAAAAAAGTATGGAGAAGACGTGGAATAGCTCATTATACAAAGCATAGCACATCATCTGTAAAACACGATGGAGGCAGTGTGATGACTTGGACGTGCATGGCTGCCAGTGGCACTGGGACACTAGTGTTTATTGATAATGTGACAAAGGACAGAAGCAGCCGAATGAATTCTGAGGTGTTCAGAGACATACTGTCTGCTCAAATCCAGCTCAATGCAGTCAAATTGATTGGGCGGCGTTTCATGATACAGATGGACAATGACCCAAAACATACAGCCAAAGCAACCCAGGAGTTTATTAAAGCAAAGAAGTGGAAAATTCTTGAATGGCCAAGTCAGTCACCTGATCTTAACCCAACTGAGCAGGCATTTCACTTGTTGAAGACTAAACTTCAGACAGAAAGGCCCACAGACAAACAGCAACTGAAAGCCACTGCAGTAAAGGCCTGGCAGAGCATTAAAAAGGAGGAAACCCAGCATCTGGTGATGTCCAGGAGTTCAAGACTTCAGGCTGTCATTGCCAGCAAAGGGTTTTCAACCAAGTATTAGAAATGAACATTTTATTTCCAGTTATTTCATTTGTCCAATTACTTTTGAGCCCCTGAAATGAAGAGATTGTGTTAAAAAAATGCTTTAGTTGCCACACATTTTTATGCAATCGTTTTGTTCACCCCACTGAATTAAAACTGAAAGTCTGCACTTCAACTGCATCTGAGTTGTTTCATTTAAAATTCATTGTGGTAATGTACAGAACCAAAATTAGAAAAAAGTTGTCTCTGTCCAATTATTTATGGACCAAAATGTATATAGTAATATTGAGAGAGATTTTAAGAGTGTCCCGTAATTCTAATTTTCTAATCTGGCAACCCTACAGAAGCACGCCGCCGTATTCGGCCGTCAGAAACTGTGAGTGCGCTCAAAAACCCGGCCTCGCCGTCAGCAAGTTTCAGCCCCATGGCTTGTTCTCGGAGCACCTGTAGGCCTACAGGCACCCCTTCCAGCATCCCATCACTCAAACAGTGCCGTTGCCGTGTTAATCTGTGTAGGAGCGCTAAAACAGGTAAATGAAAACTTTATTTCTTTAACATTGTTTTTCCAAAAGTCTGTGATAAGCCAAGCGGCTGCCTCATTATTTGCATTATTTACAGCCACAAAACTTGGCTTATCACACCATTCAGTATGAATAATGGAACCTCATATATACAGGCCTTGTCACAGGTGTACTCCAGTCAATTTCTAGACACATCTCAAGGAGAATTAAAGCAAACAAGATGAACCCGACCACGGTTTGGCGTGCCACAGCAAAGGGTCTGAATACAGTTGTTGATTTTTAGTAAATTTGCAAACCTTTCTGACAACATGTTTCACATTGTGATTATTTGTTATGGAGTACAGACTGATGGGCACAAACAGCAAATTAATTATTAAAAATTAAATCTACCACACAACAAAGTGTGCAGAAAGTGAAGGGCTTTTGAAAAACTTTCTGAATCCACTGTTTACTCTGTCTCTTTAAAGTGGTGTCCACTCCTTGTTCTTTGTGGGTGGTACTCTGGGAAGTAGGGCCACACTGATGTCACTGCTGCTGGGCTCTCCCACTGGCTTTATAAGTCGGTGCGAGAGAAGGTTCCAGTAGTGGATCATTGAGTGTTGTAAGGAGTTTATTGCGAATAAAATGTTCAAAAAGTGAAGGGGTCAAAATACTTTTCTCGCAAACTCAGTAATGTGCACTGAATTCCCGATATCTTTCAAGGACATCTTACCACATTTCCTTCCAAGGACTAGCTTCTGGGTATAATATCAAGAAGAAACAAATAAACCAATTCACATATGGCAATATCAACACATCAAAAGGACATCAACTAGACATTTACCACAAGTTAGATACAGCACCTGTGACGGGCAGCCGGGTCTCATGCCCGGCCAGGACGCCCCTGCTGCATATGTTCCAGTGAAGCAGCCATGGGCTCCTCAGTACCTCCCCTGGGACGCTTGGTGGCAGCCTCCCTGAGTGACGATGATGCCTCAGTTTCCCGCAGGGCTCCATGGGAGATGGAGTTCTCCACAACCCTGTGGGAATCTGGGGTGGCCGCCAGGGGGTGCTGCATGGATCCCGGAGCCAACCTGGACACCTCCACAGTCCCGCCCGGAAGTGCAATTAGCAACAGGTGATCAAGAACCTGGAGCACTTCCGGGTGGGCTATAAAAAAGGACCAGCATCCACCACTCATAAGCCAGAATCGGGAGGACGAGGTTACCTGAGAGGAGTGGTGGTGCCACAGGAAGGATTGGATTGTGTAGTTGGTCTTAAGTGCTTTATTTGGGACTGTGTTGTGGCTGGAGGGATTACGGGGAAGACGTGCCCTCCAGCTGAAGAAAAATAAAAGTGCTTCTGTGTTTTTACAAACAGTCTGTGCCGGGTTGGACGCTATATAGCATCCCTTTCACACACCTTACACAAAGGTAAGCGTCAATTAAACAATCCATACATTTAAATTAACTTCTACAACTTGTAACATCAGGAACAAGAGAGAGGGCAATGGTCAATCACAGGGCCCACTCATACACCAATGCACACTCACACTCATGCAGGGTCAGTTTGGAATCACCTTTTGATTCGACTTGAGAAGAAGTCACAGCCACAACAGAACACCTCAAGTGGGCTGCTCACATCAGCCAGACTGGCAGCTAAAGGTCGTCCTAAGGAGCCATCTAAAATTTCCAAGCAACATCTCAGGCCCAATTTGGTCCTGTGGTCTGAGTCAGCAAATCAATTGGTCCAGCGAGAATTAACTTTAACTTTACTTTAAGAGGAAGAAGGCCAAGAAGGGCTGGTGGGCAAGTGTCAGAGTTGTGGATGAAGGGCTCATTGAAGTGGGCTGTAGAGGTTTTGCAGGCCAGGCCCTCAAGACCCTTGGGATTGCAGAGCTGCACAACACGAAGGCCATCAAGAACATCATGGAAGCTGCAGAGAAGGCATCACAATGGCTTTGGATTGGGGTTAGTGTATCTGTGGAGCATACAGACTACCTGGAAACAAGCTGGAGATTGCTCCATTCCTGTGAGGTCACCAGGGCTAGGGTGTATGACATTCGAAAGACGCCAAACACCTGATCACACCGGGTAACATCACTGATGATGTGTCCAGGGTGCAGCAGAAGGTGTGTGGAAATGTAAGCCTTTGTGGATGTAGGAGGAAAACTAGATTACCCGAGGGAAAACTCATACAATCACCGGGAGTAGGTGTAAACTCCATAGAAAGAACAACCAGACGCAGGGTTCAAACCAACAACGTAGGATCAAAGAGGCAGCAGCGCTAACCACTATGTTATTCATGAACAAAATAAATATATTCAAATTACATTAATGTGGAAGAAAATGAATTCAGTATTCAGAAACCTCAAGCAGAGTGGCTTTTATCAGCTTGCTCATTACAGAAAACAATATGTGACCGTACATTAAACAAGTAAGCAAATTACTCATCCTAGAAAAGTAAATTGAAAGTAAAAAACAAATGTACATTTATTACATAAGATGCAATAAGAATTTGCACATAATTTAATAAAACTCTCATTTATCCCAGAATTTAATTAAGTAAAGAATCATCCTTGAATAACACATTGTTTTAAATAATACAGTGGAACTTTCATAAGAGTACACAATAGCACAATAATTAAATATAAAAACTAATCAAGAGCATATTGTTAAGAATTTTCAATAAATCCTAACTGTTTTTCAAAATCATTATTTTTTTGGTAAAATTTATGAGACACTTAATTAGACAAATTTAATTTATGCGTCCTACCCAGGATACTAATCAGGGACATCTATTAGTCTTTTATATATTGTTTTTAACGGGTGGCATGGTGGCGCAGTGGTAGTGCTGCTGCCTCGCAGTTAGGAGACCCGGGTTCGCTTCCCGGGTCCTCCCTGCATGGAGTTTGCATGTTCTCCCCGTATCTGCGTGGGTTTCCTCTGGGCGCTCCGGTTTCCTCCCACAGTCCAAAGACATGCAGGTTAGGTCGATTGGCGATTCTAAATTGGCCCTAGTGTGTGCTTGGTGTGTGGGTGTTTGTGTGTGTGTGTCCTGCGGTGGGTTGGCGCCCTGCCCGGGATTGGTTCCCTGCCTTGCACCCTGTGTTGACTGGGATTGGCTCCAGCAGACCCCCGTGACCCTGTGTTCAGATTCAGCGGGTTGGAAAATGGATGGATGGATATTGTTTTTATTGTTTTTAGTCTAAGTTTTATTTCCTCATTATTTTGATGTGTTTGTCTTTCTTCCTTCATTGAGAATCATTTAGTTAAAGCATAAGTTTTTATGCATTTTTCAAGTCATAAATATGGTATGTACTGCTCAAAAAAATGAAAGGAGCACTTTTTAATCCGAGTATAGCACCAAGTGAATGAAACTTGTGGGCTATTGATGTGGTCAGTGAAGTGGCAGAGTGGGTTGTTAATCAGTTTCAGCTGCTTTGGTGTTCATGAAATTAACAGCAGGGGCACTAGAGGGGCAACAATGAGACAACCCCTAAACAAGAATGAATGGTTTAACAGGTGGAGGCCACTGACATTTTTCCCCTCCTCATCTGTTTTGTCACTCATTTTGCATTCGGCTATGGTCAGTGTCACTACTGGTAGCATGAGGCGATACCTGGACCATACAGAGCTGGCACAGGTAGTCCAACATCTCCAGGATGGCACATCAATACGTGCCATTGCCAGAAGGTTTGCTGTGTCTCCCAGCACAGTCTCCAGGGCATGGAGGAGATTCCAGGAGATGGACAGTTACTCTAGGAGAGTTGGACAGGGCCCATTGTAGAAGGTCCATAACCCATCAGCAGGACTGACTGGTATCTGCTCCGTTGGGTGAGGAGGAACAGGATGAGCACTGCCAGAGCCTACAAAATGACCTCCAGCAGGCAGGCCACTAGTGTGAATGTCTCTGACCAAACAATCAGAAACAGACTTCATGAGGGTGGCCTGAGGGCCCAATGTCCTCTAGTGGGCCCTGTGCTCACTGCCCGGCACCGTGGAGCTCGATTGGCATTTGCCATAGAATACCAGAATTGGCAGGTCCACCACTGGCACCCTGTGCTTTTCACAGATGAGAGCAGGTTCACCCTGAGCACATGTGACAGCCGTGAAAGGGTTTGGAGAAGCCGTGGAGAACATTATGCTGCCTGTAACATCGTTCAGCACGACCAGTTTGGTGGTGGGTCAGTGATGGTTTGGGGAGTCATATCTAAGGAGGGACGCACAGACCTCTATATGCAAGACAACGGCACCTTGACTGCCATTAGGTATTGGGATGAAATCCTTACACCCATTGTCAGACCCTATGCTGGTGCAGGGGGTCCTGGGTTCCTCCTGGTGCACGACAATGCCCGGCCTCATGTGGCAAGATTATGTAGGCAGTTCCTGGAGGATGAAGGAATTGATACCATTGTCTGGACCCCACGCTCGCCTGACCTCAATCCAATAGAACACCTCTGGGTGGGACATTATGTTTCGGTCCATCTGACAACACCAGGTTGCACCTCAGACTGTCGAGGAGGTCAGTGATGCCCTGGTCCAGATCTGGAAGGAGATCCACCAGGACACCATCTGTCATCTCATTAGGAGCATGCAGCCACCCCTTGTGACATTGTCAGGCATGTATACAAGCACATGGGGGGGGACTATACAAACTACGGAGTACGATTTGGAGTTGCTGCAATGAAATTTCAGTAAAATGGACAAGCCTTCCTGCCGCATCATTTTTTACCTTCGATTTTCGGAGTGTCTTTGAATTCAGCCCTCTGTAGGTTGATCATTTTCATTGCCATCCTTTCGATCTTAACACATTACCTTATCAGTCCACATCAGTTGAGATATCCAGCAGGATTTTTTTCCCTTTGAGATCTGATGTGTTTTCAAAGTGTTCCTTTAATTTTTTTGAGCGATTAATATATATTTTCCACATGAAATTGTGTTCTAAAGTTAAATCCATCCATCCATCCATTTTCCAACCCGCTGAATCTGAACACAGGGTCACGGGGGTCTGCTGGAGCCATCCCAGCCAACACAGGGCACAAGGCAGGGAACCAATCCTGGGCAGGGTGCCAACCCACCGCAGGACACACACAAACACACCCACACACCAAGCACACACTAGGGCCAATTTAGAATCACCAATCCACCTAACCTGCATGTCTTTGGACTGTGGGAGGAAACCGGAGCGCCCGGAGGAAACCCACGCAGACACGGGGAGAACATGCAAACTCCACGCAGGGAGGACCTGGGAAGCAAACCCAGGTCCCCAGATCTCCCAACTGCGAGGCAGCAGCGCTACCCACTGCGCCACCGTGCCGCCTCTAAAGTTAAATGTTTTCCATAAATCAAATAAATACATAGGCAGTCCTGACAGTTTACATTGCACCCTATGGGGAACGGGGCATTTAGTAAATAATAAAACATTAAGGTCTGAGTGCCCAGTCCTCCTGAGCAGTCTGATTGGTCAGTTTGACTTTGATGTGATTGGTAAGTTTGGCTTTGGTGACGCAACGAAAGAGGAAGTGGACATGTGAGATGTATGAAGAGGAGTAAAGGCACATGAGGCACACAGAGAGAGTCGCCTTCAAAGAGTCTCAGAAGCAGGCTTTACAGGAAGATACTCAAGAGATGGAGCACCAGTCAAGAGAGGTGCAGACACACGCAAACACAGAGGAAAGACACTGAAGGTACATGTAGGGCAAGAGATAGAAAATTATTCTGTTACCTGTTTTTGACAGGTACTATGGCTAGTAAAGCATAAAAACTAATCAAATACATCCATTTTTCAAGCCAAGACAGTTATCAAGTACTGACCGTGTTTTGAGTAATTTTTGCTCAAGCCGGACCTCAACAAGCTCAAGGCCTTCCAAATGTGATGCTTGAGATAGATTCTCCGTGTCTCACTCCACGACTGCCTCCGAAACGAGACAATCAGAGAAAGGTGCGATCAACAGGCATTGATCGCGGAGGAAATTCAAAAACATCGATTAAGATGGTTCGGCCACGTCTGTAGGATGGATGGAAATCGACTACCGCACAAACTCCTATGGAGAAAACGTCCTCCCGATTGGAGGATACAACAACAAGCACCGAAGATGATATGGTTGAAACACGTAGAGAACGACCTAAAGAACCAGCGACTGACAACAATCGAAGCAAGAACCGTCGCAACCGATCGACTAGCATGGAAGTGTGTGGTGAACAGAGCATGGAAACCAGCTGCACCAACAGCAGCGTATTGGCTAAGAGGTCGACCTCCTTTCCAAACGCCAGCTATGGAATAAAGAAGAAGAAGAAAGAAGAAGACCATGTTTTGGGATTATATACACATTATAAAAGTAGCTTATGCATGTCATTTTTGAACAAAAAAGACACCAATATTATGAGATTCAACCATTTTAAAAGTAGACCAGCAGCGCGCGCAACCTCAGGGTCTGTCTTCTTAACTGTGCACCTAACCCGCCCTTCCCCAGGAAATGGTTTCCTCTTGAAACACAAATTCAAAGTGAACTGTTTGTGCCACATGGTTAGCTTTGTTTTTATTTACGTCTGTATTTAACTCACACGAGCAAATAGAAAATGTATCCGTACCTCGGGAAAAATAGTGCCAGAAATATGCGATAAGATATCAGATCATTGTGGAGCTTTGCAAATAAATGACAGTGTTGATGAAATATTGAATTATGATAATCTACAGATAATGTAATCATGAGGCTGTTTTTAGTGTAATGCAAAAGCTGAGTGCAGGTTTATTCAGTCATTGTTTGTATAGCTAGTTTCTTATATCATCTATTCCTAGGTTAGTTAAGTGATTTTTTTGTTGCTTTCCATGTTCCATTTTGAAGTGCATCTGCATTATAACGTGAAAAGTACCTACTGCGATCACCATGTTTGTCCGTAGGAAACAACTCAGCTCCTAGTGGACTGGTTTTACAGAAATCTGGCATACTTATTCTTCAATTAAATTTGTTGGGCCATTTCATACGAACGTTAACATCGGACTTCCAATACAACTCAGAGTCCTGTCACGTGCAAAAGTTCGCTGATGACACTGCTATCGTGGGCTGCATCAGGATCGGGCAGGAGGAGTAGTATAGGAACCTAATCAAGGACTTTGTTAAATGGTGCAACTCAAACCACCTACACCTGAACACCAGCAAAACCAAGGAGCTGGTGGTGGATTTTAGGAGGACCAGGCCCCTCATGGACCCCGTGATCATCAGAAGTGACTGTGTGCAGATGGTGCAGACCTATAAATACCTGGGAGTGCAGCTGGATGATAAATTAGACTGGACTGCCAATACTGATGCTCTGTGTTAGAAAGGACAGAGCCGGTTATACTTCCTTAGAAGGCTGGCGTCCTTCAACATCTGCAATAAGATGCTGCAGATGTTCTATCTGACGGTTGTGGCGAGCGCCCTCTTCTACTCGGTGGTGTGCTGGGGAGGCAGCATTAAGAAGAAGGATGCCTCACGCCTGGACAAACTGGTGAGGAAGGCAGGCTCTATTGTTGGCATGGAGCTGGATAGCTTGACATCCGTGGCAGAGCGACGGGCGCTGAGCAGGCTCCTATCAATTATGGAGAATCTACTGCATCCACTAAACAGTGTCATCTCCAGACAGAAGAGCAGCTTCAGCGACAGACTGCTGTCACTGTCCTGCTCCACTGACAGAGATCGTTCCTCCCCCAAACTATGCAACTCTTCAATTCCACCCGGGGGGGTAAACATTAAAATTATACAAAGTTATTGTCTGTTTTTACCTGCATTATTATCAATCTTTAATTTAATATTGTTTTTTGTATCAGTATGCTGCTGCTGGAGTATGTGAATTTCCCCTTGGGATTAATAAACTATCTACCTATCTATCATACTTTCAATGACATATCTCAAATGCAGTGCACTGCACAAATTTTTGAAATCTCCCACTGAAAATCATTGGCGAATTTGCAGACATTCTGTACGACCGACTTAAATGATGGACTCGTTTACGGTTAGAATGCGTCTGAATGTTGTGCCATTCGTAAATTTGCTGACACCACTTCAAGTAGCCAGAGAATTGAGTTTATGTGGATGAGGTTAACACGAGCCTCCACCAATGCTGCTCATACAGGTAGCACATATGGGCATAAGCAGCTGGCACGCAGACACTTTTTAGCCAAGAGGAGTTGTATTTGGACAACCATCCCAGACCAGTCTGCTCCCAGACACTCATCTCACCTCATTTAGACTGTAAAGCACTTGCAGACAACCGTCCTTCAGTTCTTCCTGTAAAGACTTCCCAGCACTACGTTATAAAAGTTTCACGCAAACTCAGTAATGTGTTTATAGAATTACTCGATGTGACTCATCTATCAACATCCTTCACTGTTTCATTTAGCCTAAAAATTTACAAAATATTTACAGAAGGGGAAATAAAGTATTGAACATGTCAACATTACTTTCAGAAAATATATTTCCAGTGAGGCTATTCACATGAAACTCTCACCAGAAACTGGTATTAACTCAAGAAATCCACACATATAAAGAATCTACAACTTTAAAGGCTATAAATAAAAGGTTTGTGCAAAGAATTCATAACTTTAAAGGCTATAAATAAAGGTATGTGTAATAAAGTGTAATGACAGAGGGGAAAAAGTATTAAATGAGCTAATTTAATACTTAGTGAGGAAGCCTTTGTTTGTAACGATGCTTCCTGTATGAAGAAACCAATTGCCTGCAGTGCTCAGGTGTGATTTTGACCCATTCTTTAAATCTTGAAGATTCCAGGGGGCCCTCTTGTGAATCCTGATCTTTGAGTTCCTTCCACAAATGTTCAATTGGATTTACAGTAAGTTAAGTGATTCTAACAACTTGATTTTCTTTCTCTGAAACCAGTTGAGAGTTTCCTTTGCTGTATGTTTTGGATCATTGTCCTGCTGGAAGGTCCACCCACGTCTCATTTTCATCATGCTGGTTGATAGCAGAAGATTCAATTCAAGAACCTCTCGGTACATGGCCCTATTCATCATTCCTTCAAATACATGAAGTCTGCCAGTGCCATGAGATGAGAAACAGACCCACATCATGATGCTTCCACCTTCAAACTTTGCTGCTGGTATAGTGTTTCACAAGTGATGTGCAGTGCCATTTCTCCTCCAAACATGGTGTATAGTATGATAGCCAAAAAGTTCAACTTTGGTCTCATCTAACCAGACTACATTCTCCTAGTATTTCATTGGCTTGTCCAACATGCCTTTTCTTCAGTAATGGAATCTTATGGGGTGAGGCCATGCCGGTGGAGTTCACTACCTATTGTTTTCACTGTTTTCACAATCGTCCCTGCTGCTTGCAAGCCTTTCTGGAGCTCTCTTCCGAGCGATCCTTGGCTCTTGAGCTGCTCTTCTGACTCTCCTTCTGACTCCAGGTCAGAAATCTTGCGAGAAGCTCCTGTGTATGTCTAGTTGATGGTGGTGTGATGTTTCTTCCACTTGTGGATAATGGTACAAGAAGGGGCACCAAAACTAACCATATCATCTTTTTCTCTTCCCTAGCTCAAAGAAGCCACCCACTGAGGGCAACTCAGCCACACCCACACTCTAAGTAAGCCACAGCCCTTCTGGTCGGAACAGTATAAATCTGAGGGCTCCTGGAAGACAGAACTTCGTCCCACGTGTACGAACTTCAGGACGCAGACCCACCTGAGAGAGTTGATTATTTTGAGAAGCCATTAAGGCTAAAAAGGACTTACTATGCTCGTTTTCTGTTTATGTGATATCATTTATCTGTGCATTTTGCTTTGTAGATTGTACTATTACTATTGCATTGTATTCCTGAGGTGGCCATGATACATTGGCTATCTAGATCTGTGAAGAGGATTACTTGTGTTCCGTTTTGTGTATTGCATTTACCCCATTTTTTGATGCTCTTTGCACACCCAAGATCTCTCTCTCTGAATTGCCTTTCCCAAGATGTATTCCATTTTCAATTTGCGCCCTAACCCACCATAACCTATCGTCTATGGGGAAGGAGCGAAAGCTTTAGATTTGTCAAAGATTTTAATCTCTGGTTTTCGACGGATCTTGACATTTTAGAGTACCCTGATATCTAAAACATTGATATCTTGATGATGGGTTTGTGTCTGTGTGTCTGTCAGTGTGCATGTGTGTGTGTGTGTGTGTTACAGTTTGTTGAGGACGGTCTAGAGCTAATACGGCTGGACCAAACTCAAAACTTAAGCCTGTTATGAGATGATGATGTGCCGATTAGTTTTTGAGCCAAATCATGCAAGAGATAGAGGCAAATTAGAGGAACCCTCAAATACCCTAATTCTGCAATTAATTATGAATTCTTCTCGTCAATTGCTATCGTAATGACCTATTTTATGCTCAGAAGGTTCAGAATCAGAGCAGTAAATAATTACTGAAATGTTATAGAATAGCTTGGGTTACTTGGTTCCTAGGGTGCAAAGCCTACTGACTCTCACATTCAAATTTTTTTCCCCACAAGGGAAAAAAGGACTTGAGTAGATGGACCAAGCCAAGGGATGTCCACGTAACACCTGGCTGTGGCAGATAGATGGTAATTTCTGGAGGATGGGACTGGTCCGCGTAACTGCCTGGGGGATTGCTAACCAAGATCTAGAACTGTTTAGTCTTGTGGTGGGTGCAGCAACACTCCGGGTGCATGCTCCCCAACCTGACCAGATCTGGTTCTTCTATTGGGGAGTTGCTTGGGGGCTATCAAAAAAACAGGAACTGTTTAAAGCCCATGATGGCACTGATTTTGAGCTATACAAAAATTCAGTTTTTTTGGACAATTACAATAAATGGGGGTGGCCTGGTTGGCACCCCAAATTTTCATTGATCTTCCTGTTCCTTGTTTACCGCCTCCACCTTCCATAATGGTTTTGAGGGTGGATTTGTGTAGATCTGTTGAAGGGTGCTACCATGTATGGAGTTTACATGGATCTGGATACTGCAAATTTCCATCTACTTCATAAAAACACATGTCAAGTACAACTTAGCCTGATATAGGTACGTAGCCTGGAATGGACTGGTACCCCATCCCTTTTTTCACCATGAATCAGCTCCAAACATCCTTGAACTGGTTAGGCGAAATGGAAAAGGGATGGACTACCATTAAGAGACCTAGAGTGTTGTATTACTGCTGAAAGATTTGAGCCTGTGACCCTCTCACTATTTAAGAACACTTCCCCTGACAACCTGAAGTAACCTTTTTGAAACGTTAAGTACTCAATGCCTTATGTAATACAACACCATTCAGTAGGTGCTTTACAGAGCAAATAAATTACAATATTGTAACAAATTAAAAAAATAATAGAATAATGTGACATTATGTTATTTGTGTGCATTCAAAATGAAATAAAGCCACAGCACTGTTGAAGAGGTGACACAAAGAAATTATTATCAGGAACAATTCCTTCCACAAAAATCACTCGACTCCTCCACCTCGACAGACACTTCTTTTAAGATTTCTTAAATCCTTTCAATGCACGCTTCGCTGCTTCAACAGACGGTACACTAAGCATTGATTTTAGACACAGTATGTCAAATTGTCAGACTGGAAATGCACTGTGTTTTGGTTATCTTTGACTGCAATACATAACAGCTTGTCATGCCTCTCTACCGGACCACTGGCGGCCTTCAGTTATTCTCATGTTGACATTCCAGTAATAATTCAGAGCTGATAAAAGCAGACTCATTTTGTGCTGATTGTCATGTCTGTGTAAAAACTCTGACAATCCAGAGAACAACGAAAAGGTCACTTGCCAGAAGACCACTGATTGTTTCATTTTTTTTTCCATGCTTAAATCCAGAGACAATCAAGTGTTAAAGCATGTGATTCTGAAGTGTATCCTCCAGTGCTGTTTCAGACTGATTCCACCCAGTTGTTTGTGGCAGATATGCTTCAGCTCTCACCAGCTACTTAGAAATATCCTAAGGATGGAAATTTCTGGTTCTGCTATTGATTCTCAGAGTAATGGAGATCAGGACATTGACTTAGCCTGTCAAGTGAATTCATACTTCTAATTTTAGTGCACTGGTACAGGCAGACACTCAGTTCAGTCCCACCTGTCCGGAAATGACCCTCTATCTGCTGCAGCCAGGTGTTACGTGGGTGATCCCTTGGCCCGGTCCAGCCACTCGGGTCCCCAACAATGAGGATCTTACGAGCTGGATCACGCACCACAAGGCCGTAGTTCCGTAACTGATGCTCCCTCACAATGCAGGTAATGTGCCTCATTCGTGATTCCATGAACAACCGCTCATTCGACACAAAGTCAAGCCAACGGTACCCAAGGATTTTCTGGAGAGACACAGTACTGAAGGAGTCCAGTCTTCATCTCACGTCACTGGAGAGCATCCATGTCTCGCAACCATATAGCAAGACAGGAAGCACCAGGACCCTAAAGACTTGAACCTTTGTCCTTTTGCTGATGGCCTTGTCCAAGAGATCATTAAAGGCCTGGCTCTTGGTTTTTATTCAGGACACTCGCAAGCCCAGACACTCAGACTCCTCGCTCAGTGTCTCGAGCAACCCAGAGGCTCTAATTTTAGGCCATTGCAAAAAATTGTTTGTGTTTGGCTCAAAGTCTTAACAAATCCCTGCGTTGATAATTTAGAACTGAAGCTGGCTTTCTTTCATTTTTCACTCTATCCTTTTTTACTGCGGGTGCAAGGCAACAGTCTCGAGCCTCAAGAACGGTTCTTGAGGCTGACACTCCAATTAGCTGTAAACCACCCAGTCTCACTGTGGTGGTGAACCAGTCGAGGGTTGGGGAGGCTGCAGGGATATGCTTGCTATTATGAGAAGCGTTTTACTTTCTTTTATGCCATATACATTATGAATACATATTTTTGGACCTATTTTATTAGTTAAAGTATGTATTTTAAGGAAATTGTATTTATTTCAGTAATAGTCACTGAACAGTAAGCCTACAGAATTTCATTTGGTTAATAAGAAATGAACAGTTCCAGCTACACATTTCTTTCACTATCTTCAAATTAGAAATTTTGTTAAACAAAAATTGCCCGATTTCCCCCACCTCGCACCCTCCACAATGTTGGAAAAAATACTACTCAATTTCGAGGAATTAAAAACCATTTCCGCATTATATAAAAGCCTATTAGAGTCCCTACCTTTCAAAGATCCAAGAGGATATTGGGAAGAAGATCTCTTAATCAATATATCAGAAAAGGAGTGGAAGGTAGCAAAGCAGAGAATTCACTCGAGCTCCATATTCACAAAGCATAGAATTATTCAACTAAAAATTATGTATCGAGCTCCTCTGTCTCGCTTAAAACTGTCCAAAATGTTTCCAGGGCAAGATCCAACCTGCGAACGCTGCAACCAGGCTCCTGCCTCACTGGGTCACATGTTCTGGGCCTGCACCAAACTAACATCATTTTGGACCAAAATTTTTAAGTGCCTTTCAGACAGCCTTGGGGTCACAATCCCTCCTAACCCATTAACAGCTGTGTTCGGTGTTCTTCCAGATGGACTTGAAGTGGAGAAGGACAAGCAAACGGTGATTGCATTCACTACACTTTTGGCACACAGACTTATTCTGTTAAACTGGAAGAATCCTAAGTCTCCTCTGATAAGTCAGTGGGAAACCGATGTTTTATATTATTTGAAATTGGAAAAAATCAAATTCTCAGTTAGAGGATCTGTACAAAATTTTTTTCAAAACCTGGCAGGATCTAATCAATATTATTTTAGAATAAGAGAAATAACTATTATCGCATTTAACTCCCTTCTCCATCTCTTATTTACCTATATATTTATTTCTCCCTTTCTTTTATTTATTGTTGCCTTATTAAAAAGCCCTAAGCAATTCTCCTTTGGCTTAGCTCTCCTTCTCAGGGGTGGGGTTTGATTTGTCTTCAATTTTGTTTGGTTATAAATTGATCTATTTGTATGGAATGATTACAATAAAAATTAATAAATAAATAAAAAAAAAGAAATGAACAGTTAACACCTGTTGTCTATAGTTTAATTATAAAAATACACTTTTGGGCGAGGGCGGCACAGTGGTAGTGCTGCTGCCTCGCAGTAAGGAGACCTGCATGGTGGAGTTTGCATG
The DNA here is from genome assembly GCF_900747795.2 of Erpetoichthys calabaricus. Taxonomy (NCBI): domain Eukaryota; kingdom Metazoa; phylum Chordata; class Cladistia; order Polypteriformes; family Polypteridae; genus Erpetoichthys; species Erpetoichthys calabaricus. Next base: position 13,746,837 of record NC_041400.2, on the reverse strand, counting down.
TTCTCCCCGTGTCTGCGTGGGTTTCTTCCCACAGTCCAAAGACATGCAGGTTAGGTGCATTGGCGATCCTAAATTGTCCTGAGTGTGTGCTTGGTGTGTGGGTGTGTGCGTGTTTGCCCTGCGGTAGACTGGCGCCCTGCCCGGGGTTTGTTCCTGCCTTGCGCCCTTTGCTGGATGGGATTGGATCCAGCAGACCCCTGTGACCCTGTAGTTAGGATATAGCAGGTCGGATGATAACTGACTTTTGGGCGAATTTTGTTTTAAGTTTCAGTTGATTGTATGGAATATTATTTTCTTCAAATAAAATCCATAAAAAATAAAGATACGCGCTTTAAAATATAACATAAGGCTTCTATGTCTCTGGTTATGCAGGAGCTTAGTATAAAATGTTTTTTAAAAGGATGAAGGGAAAAAAATCTGAAATGACGAACAAGTAACATGAAATCAATATTGGCCTGACCGGAGCATCTCTAAATGTGAATTTCCCCTTGGGATTACATCTTGCCTGAAGAAGGGGCCTGAGTTGCCTTGAAAGCTTGCAAATTGTAATCTTTTTAGTTAGCCAATAAAAGGTGTCATTTTGCTTGGCTTTTCCCTTGGGATTAATAAAGTATCTATCTATCTATTGTGGTGTGTGGCCGGCTAAATATTCCAGCCCTCACCCCCAGGCAGCTAGGTGGAGCTCTCCCAACAGCGTGGACGTTCCCCGAATTCCAGCAGGGCCTCATGGACTTTGTAGTTTATATGCACAGCCCTGCTGGATACCATGGGGACCACCAGGAGTCGCTGTGGGGAGGCTGCCGGACTCTTACTTGCCCTATAACCCGGAGGTGCGTCATGATCACATGACAAGAGGAAACAACGTGCTTCCAGGTTCAAGAAAGGAGCTTTTTATCCGACCCGGAAGTGTTCATGATCACATGAACAGAAGGGAGAAACACTTCCAGGTCATGGACTATATAAAGGACTCTGGGAAACCAGTACACTGAGCTGAGCTGGGAGGAAGGGTGGCGAAGTGTCTGGGAGTGTGGAGGATTGATTAGTGTATTGTTTATTGATTTATGAATATTGTGGAGTGGAGGGTGCTTTGTGCACTTTATTGTCCAAATAAAAGTAATATTTGGACTTTTACCTGGTGTCTGGAGTCGAGTCAGAGGGTTCAAGAGGACGACAAGGGCCTCAATCTGTCACACTATCTATCTAAATAATAAGTAGTCATATTTTGCAGAATGGAAACAGATTACTTAAAAAATAAAAACATATTGCAAAACTACTGTATTGTGACCCAAGCACCAAGGGTGACGGTAAGGTCTCAGATAATTCCAAGCCCTACTACTTACCATACACCTGTCGCTGCTCTCACTTGAAACAAGGGATGATCACTGACTCCTACAATTGAAAAGATACTTGTTAAACATTTAGGGGCAATACTTAGACATTTCATTAAAAACATCTTTTCCTGATGATCACACACACACATGTGGAAATAGGGCCAGTTTAGAGAGTGAGTTGCTGGTTGCTTGCCGATTGGCATCTCATTGTTAATTAGCAGCCAGCTAAGAAAATGAGGTGTAATTATAAACAGTAAATGCAGAGGTTTAAGACTACAAGAAACATGTATGGGTTTGCAGCCTAAATATGCCGGTTAATCAAAAATGAAACACAAAAATATTGCTCAAACAATAACTTCAGCAGCAATGATTGACTTCTAACTAATAAGCTGGGCTGGAACAAAAACCAGAAGCCACTGCAGCCTTTCAGGACTGAAGTAGAGCGTCTCGGAGCCAAATTGCACCTCTACAATATCTTCTTTATAAAAACAGAGGGAAACATTTCTTCTTCTTTTTCTTTCAGCTGCTCCCATTAGGAGGTGCCACAGCGGATCATCTTTTGTTGCTCTGTCACACCCATCACCTTCATGTCTTCTGTTACCACATCCATAAACCTTCTCTTAGGCCTTCCTCTTTTTCTCTTACCTGGCAGCTCTATCCTTAGAATCCTTCTCCCAATATACCCAGCATCTCTCCTCTGCACATGTCCAAACCAACGCAATCTTGCCTCTAGACTTTGTCTCCCAACCGTCCAACTTGAGCTGACCCTCTAATGTCCTCATTTCTAATCCTGTCCATCCTCGTCACACCCAATGTAAATCTTAGCATCTTTAACTCTGCCACCTCCAGCTCTGTCTCCTGCTTTCTGGTCAGTGCCACCGTCTCCAACCCATATACCATAGCTGGTCTCACTACCATCCTGTAGACCTTCCCTTTCACTCTTGCCAATATCCGTCTGTCACAAATCACTCCTGCCACTCACTCCACCTTGCCTGCACTCTCTTCTTCACTTCTCTTCCACAATCCCTGTTACTCTGTACTGTTGATTCCAAGTATTTAAACTCATCCACCTTAGAAAGAGTACAACTCAACAGAGGGAAACATTAGCATTTGGAATACTGCAACCAACTTAATAAGTTCATAAAAAAGTGTTTCTACACTATAATACATTGACAGAATTTTCATTCCTCTCTTTGTCATGTTGTATGACAAGCCGAATTAACATTTACCAGTGCCTTAAAACTGTAATTCACCTTTCAAGATATCTAAAATGTGTCTCCAGATATCTCAAAATAACTTTCTTTACATATGAAAATATCTGCAATACATTCTGAAATATCTCAAATGTACTCGAGATATCTCAAAATAATTACTTGTGCATTTTAAGATACCTCAAACTGACCTTGCTTGCATTTTACGATATCTGAAATTTATTGTGAGATATTTTGAAAAGAGCAAAAGGTTATCTTGAGTTATAATGAAATGTATTTCAGATGTCTAAAAATAAGCAGGAAACTATTTTGAGATATCAGGAAATGCAGGTGAGATTTTAAATTGCATTACAGATATCTAAATTTGATATTCAGATATCTTGAACTACGTGAATGTCTTTTTAAAGTGTTCCAGGTGTGCTACCTGTCTAAGACAGGTTGAAATCTAACTAATCAACGTAGACTTTTGGCATTGATGTTTGCTGTGCAGCATATCTGTCCAGTTGCTACGTCCCTGTTAAATACCATTTGGTAAAGGATTCATAAAAGCAGAGCTAATATTTGTGATGCGCCATCTGTTGGATAGCAGAGACATACCAACCAGATGGACACGCAGACACACAGCCGCTTGCCCTTTTATTAAGGTGGATTTCAGTTATCTTGAAATAAAATTCAAAGAGACCCATTTTAACATTTCATTAAATTGAGATATCCAAAAACTCCATCCATCCATCCATTATCTAACTCGCTGAATCTGAACACAGGGTCACGGGGGTCCGCTGGAGCCAATCCCAGCCAACACAGGGCACAAGGCAGGAACTAATCCCGGGCAGGGTGCCAACCCACCGCAGGACACACACAAACACACCCACACACCAAGCACACACTAGGGCCAATTTAGAATCGCCAATCCACCTAACCTGCATGTCTTTGGACTGTGGGAGGAAACCGGAGCGCCCGGAGGAAACCCACGCAGACACGGGGAGAACATGCAAACTCCACGCAGGGAGGACCCGGGAAGTGAACCCGGGTCTCTTAACTGCGAGGCAGCAGCGCTACCCACTGCGCCACCATGCCGCCCGAGATATCCAAAAATATATTTTATATATCTGAAATATATTTGAAGAAATCACAAATACATTTCCAGATATCTTAAAATGACTTCAAATATCTTCAGTGCATTTCAAAATATCTTAAAATAGACAGGACGCCCCAATGAAAACATAGGCAGGTGTACATTAGGTCATTTCAAGATATCTTGAGATATCTCATAATGAACTGTGCATCAGGATATTTTGAAATCCATATGAGATATCCTAAAACAGACAAAATGTCATATACCTGTAACTCATTTTAAGATATCTTGAATGAAGAACAGATATCTTAAAATGCTTTTTGATATATCTCAAAATGTTAATTCAGCTTGCCAAATTTAATATTGTTAAAATTCACTCAGTGCAACTCGCTAATTGTAATATAAAATTACAACCACATCAGTCTCCAGCTGCAATTATTTAAGAAAGAATCCTGTCACGAAGCACTAATCCTGAAGTTACGGCAATGATCAGTCGACAACAATATAAAGGGAAAATGGAAGTCCACCACAAGCGTGCATCTGAATATACTGACCTGGCTCTGGTGAATCTGGTTGAAGTGCTGGAAAATCATTATCAAAGACAAATGTGTTATCATACTCTGGGTTCACCTAAAAAAATTAACAAAATAAGTGATGTCACACTCTCAGGTAGGGAATGTATTCTCAAAGACATGGTATTAGGAAACAGATCCATGTCTATAAATCCAACTCTGATCAAACCTGTTCAGTCACCATTTCATTTCCATAGGGAACACGGCGTATTCAGAAAGCATGGTGTGAAAGGCAGGACCCAACCCATTAGGGGGCATAACATACACTCAATTTTAACTTTGTCAGTTTAGAGATGCCAGTTAATATGACATCCATGTTTTGGAGATGTGTGAGAAAACCAAAAGTACCTTGAGAAAGAAAAAAAAAAACATCATGGAGATACAAGGAGAAAATGCACACTTCACATAGATAATGACCGGGCATGGGATTTGAAACAAGGGGTGTTAAGCTGTGAGGCAGCAAAGGGAACCACTGCACCATTATGCCACTCACTGCTTTAAATACCGTGATCCCCCACCTAACGCGGAAGTTATGTTCCAGACCCATCAGCGATAGGTGAAAATCCACGATATAGAAAGACCATATAAACAAACATTTTTTTTATAGTTTAAGCCTTAAAACACCCCTCCCACATGCTTTAAACACATGTAAACTTATTAAAACACACTTTGTAAACACATATGATATGTGGATGTCGGGCTAAGGATATGAGTAACATCTATCTATTATAAAAAAAAATCTTAGCAGGGAGACCAGGGAGACGAGGCGTGATCTTCTCAGAAGACAATTTGACATCCCGTGAGAGAAATTTTAACGTCACGCAAGACAAGGCAGTGAGACAGAAGGACAGCTGCTGTACAGTCTTTTAAATGATAGACACGCGGAGCGACAAGCAGAATAGGAATCTTGGCAGAAGCGGGACAAAGCCAGTAGCTGATCCGTCCACTTCTGCTTAGCGTGTGTTCAGCTCTCCCCCTTCGCAATGTGAGCGGGAGAGACGCGAAGTGGCAGGAGCGTAGCGTGCCTTCGGGGAGGTTGAGCAAAGCAATCGAGACCAGATCATCTCGGAGAGACACTTTGACGACACGCAAGACTAGACATTACAACCTTAGGAAGCAAAACCCGTGAGACGGTGACTTTTGCACGTCACGCCCTACTTACAAACAATTTAAAACAAGTTCACTGACATCTAACCTAGCAGTTTTTGGAATGCTTTTGGCAGACACACTTCAGGTGCTCCCAGCTGTTAAAACAACAAGAAGCAGAACACGCAGCTTGCCAGCAGCAGCTGCAGCAAGCCAGCAGATGATCTGAGCACTTCTCCCCCTAGCCTGCGTTCAGCCCTCACAACCCCCCGCCCCCCCTCCCCCCTCCTCCTCCTCCTTCTTTAGAATGCTAGCGGCAGAAACGTGAAGTGGCAAAAGGCCAGCTGCTGTGAAGGGTTTTAAGTGATTGACGCAAAGCGCGACAAGCAGAACACACAGCTGGGCAGCAGCAAGACACCAGCTGAACCAATCGCATCTCTTTAGTGTTCGTTCAGACCCCCCCTTCACAACGTGAGCAGCATTATAAGTCCCGTGAGGATTTAACCACACCCAAGGAAGGAAATAAAGGACAAATATTGTTATTCCAAAAGTTTTAAAATAAAAATGAAAATAATGCATATGTAACAATTCCCATGAAAATAATCTCTTTAATTTGTTTATCCAGTAAACCAAACCTGGGGGTGGGCGAGCGAAGCAAGCAGGGGGCAGAGCCCCCTAGTTATAATAATAATAAATCTGCAATGTAGAGGGGGCGTGATAGCTGAACTGCGATATAGCAGGGCATCACTGTACAGTAATCCCTCGCTATATCGCACTTCGACTTTCGTCGCTTCACTCTATCGCAGATTTTATATGTAAGCATATTTAAATATATATATATCGCAGATTTTTTGCTGATTTGTGGGTTTCAGTGGACAATGGGTCTTTTAATTTCTGGTACATGCTTCCTCAGTTGGTTTGCCCAGTTGATTTCATACAAGGGACGCTATTGGCAGATGGCTGAGAAGCTACCCAATCAGAGCATGTATTACGTATTAAATAAAACTCCTCAAATATATTGTGAGCACGGGGGCTGTTCGTACCTCTAGAGGATACGGACACTCCTCAAAAAACACTGAAAGACTACCTTAACATTGCTCCCTTCCTTGCTGGGCTAACTTGCGGCTGTTTTGTCAAGCGATATGCTTCCCGCACGGTGCTTCGCATACTTAAAAGCCCAAACAGCACCTATCGGTTTTTGATTGTTTGCTTTTCTCTCTCTCTCTCTCTCTGACATTCTCTGCTCCTGATGCGCACTCCTTTGAAGAGGAAGATATGTTTGCATTCTTTTAATTGTGAGACAGAACTGTCATCTCTGTCTTGTCAAGGAGACAAATGTTTGTTTGCAGTGTTTGAATAAAGTTCCTGTCTCTACAACCTCCTGTGTTTCTGTGCAAATCTGTGACCCAAGCGTGACAATATAAAAATAACCATATAAACATATGGTTTTAACTTCGCAGATTTTCACCTTTCGTGGGGGGATCTGGAACGCAACCCCCGCGATAGAGGAGGGATCACTGTATATAGTTTTAATAATCGAGCAAAAATTTCTAAAATCCTGTTTTCACTTTGTCATCCTGGGGTATTGAAAATTTTAAATGATTTAGCACTAGGCTGTAACATAGTAAAATTAGAAAAAAGTGAAGGGGTCTCAATATTTTCTGAATTCATTCAGCTTATCCTTAACTCTTCCACCACACATTTCTTTTAGTAGAAGGCTCATTGAGTGTTGACATGGTTTTCTTACAGATAGCAAAGTGTTCAAAAGCAAACTAAAAAAGGACAAAATATTTGACTTTGTTTTTTAAAACTGGGTATTTCCCTTTACACATAAATTGCCCAGAGTGGACTTCTAAGTGTTCATTTTTGTCATAGTTTACATTAGACAATCAAGTTAAGTCAAGCTGTGGAGCATACACTTGTACAGCACATTGCCGCACCCACTACACAACTAAACAACCCTAAACTGAAAATTTTCCTGGGTCATCTTACTACACCGTCTTATGACAGATGCCTATATGAATAACCTGCCGTTAGAGCAAAATGGCTTTGTCAGCTATTAACTCTAAGTAGCTTGCAAGCAGTTAATTTTTCTTTCACACTATCTATTGTGGGATACGGCCCTGACACAGACAGGCGGACACCGTAGGTACAAAACCCAACACACATTTATTATACATTTTCAAAGTGAAACACAGCACACAACCCATTACTCCCCCAAAGTCCAGGCCTCTTATTAACAATGCCTTTCCTCAGGTACGCCTCCATTACTCTCCTCCCGAGCTCTGTCCTTCTTCCTCCCGACTCCAGTCATCGAATGGAGGGAGGTGGCCCCTTTCATCCTCACCCGGACGTGCTCCAGGTGCCTCCCTATGAGCGCCTGCCGGCACTCTCTGGTGTGGCGGAAGTGCCATCTGTGCACCCAGAAGCACTCTGGGTGTCCCTGGTCTTCTTTCCCCCAGCACTTCCGGGTGTGGCGGAAGTGCTGAGGGCCAGGGCTCCTCAGGCATCGGGGCGCCCCCTGACGGTGACCACGGGCCAATATTGGGTTGAGCTTCCATGCTCTTTTCCCGTGGTTCCCATAGTCACCAGGGCGGTCGCCCCCTCGTGGTCTGGAGGAGGCATAATCTCTCCTCTGGTCCTTTCCGGGCGTCCCAGCTGGGTACCACCCCCAGCCGCTCGCCACGCTATCTATCTATCTCTATATATAATCTTCATTTGGATCTTGATCTTTGTTTGTCCACGAATGAATTAGAAGAAGAAGCACTAGATGGCAGTAAAGAGACAGCTAAAACATAGGCATTGCATTAAGAATCTCCTCCAGGCTTATACTACTGAAGACTGTAGTACTCCAGTCACACCTCAAAACACAGACATTCAAACTAAACAAATTGTTGTGCTTTAAATTAACTAATCTTTATATATAATCTTCATTTGGATCTTGATCTTTGTTTGTCCGCGAATTCCACGCATGCGTAGACCACCTTCCAGTTTAGTACGTTGTTGTTACTCACGGATGTCAACAATGTGCCGGAATAACGAAAGGGGTGGTGGACAGTGTTATGCTGGTTAGCTCCTGAGGCCTGGTTAGAGAATGAGATTGCTGAAGATAAAAGGTACGTGCCTACGTAACATATGAATGAAAGAAAGACAGTGGGTAAAATGAATGACAACGTAACCGCACGTTCCGGAAACTATTATTGTTACGTTGTAGCCGGCGAGTGCTGCGCGTCTCACAGTTGTACCGTGGCTTGCTCACATGTCAGTGAAGTGATCCCTATTTATGCTTTAAAGAGCCTGGATACCTATGTGTCCCCCTTTTATAACCATTGCTCCGTGTATATTGCCTTACTCTTTGGATTGCCACAAAGCAACCTGCGAGATTGGAGAAAGGTTGAGAAGAGATCGTGAGAGGAAACGACAGCGTCGTGAAAATGAGACGGACTGTGAACGGAGAGAAGCAGAAATGCTCCTACACCACTACATAATTACTATTTGGACAGTGATTCCGAGTAGGCCGTTCCTATTGAATCAATGTCCAAGAGTTTTCTTTTGTACCCTAGGTTCTTGTCTATAAGCCGGACTCATGTATAAGCCGGAGACCAAAAATCATACGAATTTTTAAAATAAAATCGTATCATAGATAAGTCGGACTCATGGATAAGCCGAACGTACTATAACCTATAACTAATAGAAGGGAGGGAGGTCAGTGGTCTCACTCGCACCCATTTAATTTCTTTAAGGGGGGAGAGAGTGTGAGATATTGGCGTCTCTCTCACTCCCTGCATGGTGCGGTTGGAGCGGCCGGAGCGCGTTCTTTCTGCTCTGGGCGTCGCCGAGTCAACACGCGCGTGTAGCGGTCATTTACATTGTGATTTTATATGTAAGCATATTTAAATATATATCGCGGATTTTTTGCTGGTTCGCAGATTTCTGCGGACAATGGGTCTTTTAATTTCTGGTACATGCTTCCTCAGTTGGTTTGCCCAGTTGATTTCATACAAGGGACGCTATTGGCAGATGGCTGAGAAGCTAGATTGCTTACTTTTCTCTCACTCTTGCGCTGACTATCTGTGATCCTGACGTATGGGGATTGAGCAGGGGGGCTGTTCGCACACCTAGACGATACGGACGCTCGTCTAAAAATGCTGAAAGATTATCTTCACGTTGCTATCTTTTGTAAAGCTGATTCCTGAAAAGACATGCTGCACAGTGCTTCGCATACGTAAAAGCTCGAAGGGCACGTATTGATTTTTGACTGAAAAACAAACTCTGTCTCTCTCTCTCTCTCTCTCTTCCTGCTCCTGACGGAGGGGGTGTGAGCTGCCGCCTTCAACAGCTTTGTACCTGCGGTGCTTCGCATACTTAAAAGCCAAACAGCACCATTGATTTGTTTGCTAGAGATTGTTTTCTCTATCTATGTGACATTCTGTGCTCCTGACACACACACCTTTGAAGAGGAAGATATGTTTGCACTCTTTTAATTGTGAGACAGAACTGTCATCTCTGTCTTGTCATGGAGCACAGTTTAAACTTTTGAAAAAGAGACAAATGTTTGTTTGCAGTGTTTGAATAACGTTCCTGGCTCTCTACAACCTCCTGTGTTTCTGCGCAAATCTGTGACCCAAGCATGACAATATAAAAATAACCATATAAACATATGGTTTCTACTTCGCCGGATTTTCTTATTTCGCGGGTGGCTCTGGAACGCAACCCCCGCGATGGAGGAGGGATTACTGTATAACCCGGACTTATGTATAAGCCGATATTCTATTTTTTCATTTTCACAACTTTTTTCCTTAGATAAGCCGCGGCTTATAGACAAGAACTTAGAGTAATTTTATTTCCCTTATAAAAAATCATAATGCTGTGCGACGAAGGGCCCAGTTCACGACTGGCAGCCACGTTTAAACAGGGAGCCCTTCACAGACAACTTTAACACGCGCAACGTAGTTGGGCGCACATGGCTAGTTATACTGTATAATGCCTTTCATATCAATCTATCTAACTTTTGTGTGTCTTTTGTCACAAAATTCAGATGTGCTTGGACAATCAAAACAGAGACCCAGTGTTTCAGCTTTAGAGATCATGCTCTGGTTTCCTCCCACAGTCCAAAGCCATGCAGAGTGGGTGGACTGGCAATGCTAAATTGTCCCGCACTGTGTGACTGTGTGTGTATGTGTGTTCACCCTGCAATGAGCTGGTGTTCTGTCCAGTTCTTGCGCTGTGCCTGATGCTTACTGGAATAGGCTGCAGCTTCCCTGTGATCCTGCTCTGGATAAGTAGATTTGGAAAATGAACAGATGGATAGATAGATGGACTCTTAGAAGCCAAAGAGTATTACCTACCTCCCCATTAACTCTAGTAGCTCCTGGGCATAGTGGGTTGAGTGGATCATGCCTGGGGATATTTTCTTCAGGCGGTTTCTCTACCTGGCCCTTCCATGGTCGCTTCATCCTGTGAGCTGAAACCAGAACCCATGTATCCCTCAGAGGATTGTAACGAATATGCTGATGCTCTGAGAAAGAGGGAAAAAAGCAAAATCATAAAAAGAAAAATCTTTTAGGGAACAAGAGTCAAAAAGAATGCCTGAACTCTCTATTTTTAAATTACAAACAATGGCACGTATCTGGACATGGCGGGTTAGCACAGTTGATACACAACAGGGTTAGAGATATGTGAAGTCTACAAAGACTATGACCAGGTGGAGACTAGAACAGCGTCATATAGAGCTGTGAGAAGCAAATTAAACCCCCTGCACGACTATGTCAATGAACTGTGAATCAGTGTTCTGGATGCTTCTGTATAAAGGAGCCCCTTATGATGTTCACAATACTTGGTAATATGGATTCCCTCTTTACTGTATGCTATCGCTACTCTAGATAAAGGTCAGGTTGGGGAGCATGCATTAGTACAGCGTGTTGCCACACTTACCACACAACAACACAGCTTGGGATCCTGTTTGGCAACCCCCCAGGCAGCCACACGGTCCAGTCCCACCCTCCGGAAATGACCCTTTATCTGCCGCAGCCAGGTGTTATGTGGGAGTCCCCTTGGCCTGGTCCAGTCACTCAGGCGCTCGACAATGAGGGTCCTGTGAGCCGGATCACCCTCGGGGAATCGCACCACATAGCTTTAGTGCTGTAAGTGACATTCCCTCACAATGCAGGTAATGTGCCTCATTCAGGACTCCATGAGCAACACAAAGGAACCCAAGGATTCTCTGAAGAGACACAGTACTGAAGGAGTCCAGTCTTCATCTCAGGTCACTGGATAGCGTCCATGTCTCACAACCATATAGCAATATATCGTCTAGATAAAGTTACGAAAAATAATGAATGGGTGTACTCCTTTGGAATATATAGGGAAAACCAGAATACATCTAGGAGAGCCCATATAAATTTTAGGAGAACATGCTAAATCCCAAAAAGGTAGTGCCCAAATAGATTTAAACCCTGGTTTCCGAAGCTGGGAGGCAGCAGAATTAACCACTACACACTGTGCCACCCCCTGGGACTAGTCTACCTAATTTAAATAAGAATAGCTAGTGCAACACAGTGGGATGGAATTTCTCTTTGGTGTTTTTGGGGACTTCCACCTGACAGAGAGGTGCATTGCTGACCTCTAATGTAAGGGACTGTGAAGCAGAATTTATAGAACTGAATCAATTTACCTCCCAATAACATTTCACAAAGAATTTAGTTAAAGCCCCACAGAACCTTTATACCCCTTGATGATAGTAACAAAATTAGATTTACACTGCACCCTCTCCAGAGATCAATAGTTTCATTGCTTACGTGTATTTTTCATAGCCAGTGCACTGTCAGGTTAAATGAGTTGCTCATGGTCACACACTGTAACAAGTCATCCTGCTCTAGCCAATACATCATGTCACTTTCATTTGCTTACAAACTATCTACTATTAAAATTCAGGGTCCCATCCACTTTTAAACCCACTTTGTCAAGTTGCAGTGAACAGGTGTGGAGCCTTTCTCAACAGCATTAGCCACAAGGCTGGAACACAACGTAAATGAGATGTTGACATCAAACAGCTAGTCATTTCCCAAATTACCCTCTCTGGCTGTGAAAAGACAGGCATAGGACAATGCATCATATTTTTGTTTGATCTTTAATAAAAACACCTGCCAAGTCCGACAGGCTACTTTTGGAACCTTCACACCAATTTAAACAACACAAGCATTTGTGGCATGAGTTTTGGAACATGTGGGCTCATTCAGAACAGGGGTTTTCAAGTTCGGCCCTGGTCCCCAAAACGAACACCCCAGCCAGAGCCCCATAATCACATTTTCAAACCAATTTCTTATTGCAATTAAGTAAGCCAGCATTTGCCAGATTCTAGATGTTCTGTGTCACTCTAGAAGTTGCAAACTGGTTATGCTCAATGATTACTAGACAAGGATACATTCATTCTGTTTAATATTATGTTCTTTGATGATGTTCAGGTCATTAAGTCATATATATATATATATATATATATATATATATATATATATATAGGGTGGTCCAGATCTAATTATGCAACTTTTAATGCAATGCAGGAAAACAATGCAAGACAAAAGAATTGTTCGTGTCCCCGCCATTTTGGAATGCAGGGCAGGTGCTGCCATCTATCAGCAACAAAAATAATTTTTTGTAAATTCTCTATGTAATAAACTTAATAAGTTATAGCATAATGAAATATAATCAGATTGTATTTATTGGTGGTTACCTACCAGGTAACGCTTGTGGTTGGTCGGCAAGTCGGCTAACCACCCATACAATCAGATTGTGATTAAGACTACGAATGCCATGAATGTAATTACCCTGATCTACATGCTGTCAGATGAATGAACCACATGCCGTGGCTCAACGATAGGGGCTTCACCTCAAGCGCTGATGTCCGAGGTTTGACCCCCGAGAGGGGGTGCAGTTTGTGTGTACGCCTGATTAGCCCAGAATTAGGGCGAAACACGTGTCGCGTACTCTTTGCATTATTTCACAGTAAATTATTTTCAACCATATTTACTGTATATATATATATATATATATATATATATATATATATATATATATATATATATATATATATATATATATATATATATATATATATACACACATATACACACACACACACACACACACACACACACACTAGGGGGCTGAGCCCCCTACTCACTTCGCTCGCCCACCCCACAAACCCCCATCCCTGGGGGCGCACTTCACACTCGCCACTTCGCGTCTCTGCTGCTCGCGTTGTGAACGGGGGGGGGGGGGGGGGGGGCTGAACGTACGCTAAGGAGATGTGGATGGATCAGCTGCTGGCTGTCTATTAGCTGCTACTGAGCTGCGTGATCTACTTTTTTTTTTTAAAAGCCTGTACAGCAGCTGTAGTTTTGTCTCATTTTTTTGTCTTCTGGGACGTTAAAGTGTCTCCAAGAAATTGTTTGTAAGTGGGGCGAGACGTGGAAGAAGTCTCGTGGGACTTCAAATTGTCTCTCCAAGATGATCATGCCTTGACCCAAGATTTTTTATATATATATATATATATATATATATATATATATATATATATATATATATATATATATATATATATATATATATATAAAAGTCAATGTATTACATGCATGTATGTATGTATGTATGTATGTTCCAGCATCACTTCCAAATGGCTGTAGCGATTCTCATGAAACTTGTTACACACGTTTCTCATTGGTCGACTAAAAATACTGTAGGGTGAAATCAACCTTAATACACCCCCTTCTGGGTAGGGTGGGGGGTGATCTTACTGTCTTGTATGCATGTTATCATCCAGTTGACACTCAGAACGACCACCAAAGGGCGAACTGAAGATGACTGCCAGCATTCTTTATGTTTGAGCACCACCGCGCCCCTGTTGCTTTTGAAGTTAAATAGTGTTGGCCGGTTCCGAGCGTCAACTGGATGATAACATACATACAAGACTGCAAGACAAGCACATTAGTGTGTCTTTATTGTTTGTTAATTTATTTTTATAGTTGTATTTTTTTTATTATATTTTTCTCAATTAAAAAAAAAACACTTTATTTTCTTTCTGGGCAACGCTGGGTATTTCAGCTAGTTATCTTATATATAAACCTCAATGTGTGTGTGTTCTTTATAGAATTCCACACCCTTGATCCAATCTTAACAAAATTTTGCACACATATTCCATTTTTAAAGCAAGAGACCACAGATTACTTTGCAACCCCAAATTTTGACAAGGGGGTACCTTGTAAAACAGAGTTTTAAGGACAGTGCCACCTGGTGGCTCACCTGTGTCACTGAAGTCTGGAGAAACACCGGAAGAGAGTGAAGACAGACTAGCAAACAAAAGGACCAGAGTTTAAATTTACTTAATAATAATAATAATTATAAATACATTTGATTTATATAGCTCCTTTCCCACAATCAATGTGCTTCGCAGAGTCTCAGAAACAACAGCAGGGTATATGTAACATTGGATACAGATTTTTTTTTCTGTATAGAACACTAAAACAGATACAGGATATACAAAGCATTAAATAGAATAAAAGACTACAAATCAGAGTAAAAGAGTAGTTTCAATACTAAAAGAATTTGTGATATAACGCACACTTAAATTATCCTGAGCATCTGGACAGAGAGGTAAACTGAAAGAAGGGGCCGAATGTCAGGTTCAGTTAGACGCCTACCTGAACAGATGAGTTTTAAGCTGTTTCTTAAAAGAATGCATGGAGTCAGCTGATCTAATTAATTTAGGGAGGTTGTTCCAAGGGTTGTGCCAGAATCAGAGGATCTTAGTGGGCAAACAGGAGCCTAATGATGGAGAAGGTCACTGATGTAGTCTGGTACAAGGCCATTTAAAACTATGTAGGTCATTAATGGAATTTTACATTCAATCCCATAGGGAACCAGTGAAGGTGAAGCAGGATGGCTGTTATGTGCACACTGTTGCTGGTTCATGTTGATTCAAACCTCTCTTGCAGCAGAATTAGGCTGATTCAAAACTCTGTTGCAAGAGAGTTTTGAATCAACTGGAGCTGTGAAATAAACTTAGAAGGGGCACCGGCCACTAGGGAATTAGTTGCCAGGGCAATGCCAGATGCTGCTGCCCATTACTGACCATTAGTATTCAGTGTACATTGCACTTTTCTCTGTTCTACTTATAATTAATTGTCAGTATTGGGTTACAACTGAGAGCAATTCCACAATTAAAAAAATTATAAAGAAGAGATATTCATGTAAAGCTATGGCCAAAAAAAATATGTTAAACTCTAACGAATGTTAAATCTCACACAGGTATACTTATCCAAATAAAAAAATAAGAGGAGCAAAACAGAGATACAATGAGATCAATTAGGGGTAACAATGAATTATGGATTGTGAAGTTGGTTGGGAGGAAAACCTGCAGACACAGGTGGGCCCCATGACTGAACATGAAAGACCCTGGTTTAGAAAACATCACTAATTTTTTTGGAGGATTTGTATCCCTAAGAAGAGTTGCACAGTGGTTAGTGTTGCTGCATCACATCCAGCATCCCCATTACGGAGGAATATGTAGGACAAAATCAAATAAATTAATTTGCAAATAAGAGAAAAGCCAAGCAAAATGACACCTTTTATTGGTTAACTAAAAAGATTGCAATATGCAAGCATTCGAGGCAACTCAGGCCCCTTCTTCAGGCAAGATTACATCTTGATTACAATCTATTTAGTTAGCCAATAAAAGGTGTCATTTTGCTTGGCTTTTCTCTACATTCATAATGGCTAACACGGTACAACACCCTAGTACTACAGATTTGCAAATAAGTAAAAGGTACCATGAAATGTGACAATAAATAACAAACAACAAAGAAAGGCGAGTATAAATAGTTGAATGGGTCACAAAATATAGTTTTTGTTGCTTATTTCGTTATGGTATTTATTTAATTATTTCTTTGTTTATTTATTTTAGTGAAGTATGCCCTGAAATTAAAACTGTCACAAATGTTGCTCGAGAATATTATGTTTTAGATATCTCACTCTTCACCAATGGTCCGAGACACTCCCAGATGATTAAAAATGACAATTTCTAACAATAAGCATGTGGGTTATCGTAGTATGCACTTTTAAAGTTCACCAATTACGAATATGATGTTTGTTTATTTCTATTACAGTCGAGCATATACTTTAAACATTTAAAGTGAAGCACACATTTTAATATTTTAAATCTGACGCAACTATTCTATGTACTTTTATCTCCTGAAGTAAATCACTACATTTCTTATGGACACCCAGAATTTGACGGCTTATGCTAATTCACTATTTTTTTCTTTGCAGATATACGCGAACACAGCCCATCACTCTGTTATGTTGTTTCACCGTAAAGAACGGAAGTGCAACACACATTGCCAGATTGTCTCTCGTCATATTTTTTATGTAGATTTATGTGGCAACCCCTAACGGGAGCAGCCGAAAGAAGAAGGTTTAAAGTAAAAGGATCCGCGCTCTCAATTACACTCAAACCCAACCTTAGACATCCAGGAAATGAAACTATCTGGCCCCGCCCACCCATGCAAATAAAGAACCAGTTGGCCAATCAGAGGAGTGACATTCACGGGCTGTTTGTCGCATTACGGTACGACAAAGGTGTATTTGGGTGGTAGTTTTGCTCTCTTGAAAGAGATGAATTAACACTGGGCTAGATTTTGCACGACTTGGTAGAATTTTGGCTGTGATTGGGCTGTGAAGTGCCTCGATAAACTGGCAACTCTTGCTATAATTCTAAAGTTGTCGAGCCCTTCCACCGTTAAAATGATTTTCTATGCCGACTGCGGTGGTATTTGTATCACTTTATAGTATTTAAACCTTCATTCATCAACGGCATCGAAATCGCCTGCCGTTATCTCTATTCGTAGGGCACATTTCACCAAGTACCATCAACAGTAAGTACGTGATAGTTTGCGTCTATTAATTTGTGTTAACGAGACAGTTAAAAGAAGCAGACTACTTGAAAAGATCACTGAAAATAAAAGGGCACAGCGACACACTCTCTGACGCGAACAAGCCGGAAGAGGCTGCGCGTGTGCCGGAAAAGACTCGTGCGCTTGAAACGAAGCCCCCGTTATTGGCTACGGATTAATTACTGGATTTACCGGCGTGATCGAACACTGGCGTTTTTCCGCTGCCTTCCATGTCTTCCGAAAGAGGAAACTTTGAAATCCATAAACGCCGCCCTTTGCTGTCACATGAGCTACTGACACTCGTCCAGTTTATTTACCAAAGGGGAGGGGACTGTAGACGGTAAGGCGCTGGATTTAAAGAGACCGGTGAGTCACAACTGGCAGCAAGGAGGGCGCCGATATTTATGTAAATCGTAGCAGGGATTGTGAAATAACTTCACAAGCACAAGTCACAAGGGGTAATTTTTTTCATAAATAATGTCCTTGTGTTGCTCTGTATCGCAATGACCGTGCAGCATGGATTGCCGGTTTCATCACATCCAAGCAGTGCGTTAGATCGATGGTTCTGAATTTAGTTCCACGGTGGGCAGGGGCGCAACAAGCTGGGTTGAAACTAGCACATTTTATTTATATAGCGCCTTTTTCATGCTTAAAGCGCTTCACAGAAATTTCGTGATAAACAACCTAGGATATATAACATTGGATAGATACCTGTTGACGGATAGAACTTTATTTGTCCCAAGGGGAAAATTTTGCTTTTTACAGAAGGCCTTTAAATAAATACTGGGTGGCGCAGGGAAACGGGAAATTTTGGATATAGGTGTTGTTGACCCTGGGGCGTCGGCAGTTGTTTCCGACCAATACAACCTATTTAGATCCTCTTGCAGTTATTTATAACGGAGCAGTGGAGTGGTGCGCAACGAGCCTTCGCTGTTGAAGCCTAAGAAGGGTTATAGTGTGACTGCTGCGCAAAGAGAATTTGTCTGCTTTTGTGATTATAAACATGGGTGCGTAATTTTGAAGAAACGGGTTCAGCCTTAAAAAAAGAAGTCCCCAGGTGGAGCCACTTCGCACACTGCACGACAATCGATGGCAGCTGTTTGTTTGGAAGGCACATCATTTCATGTAACGGTGACATTCCATGGCCTCCGAGATCCCCAGATCTCACTGTTTGTGATTTTTTTTTTCAATGGGGACATCTTAAAAGCCAAGTGTAACGTCCTGCAGCCATTGCTGAACTAAAAAGGATTGAAGAGGAAATCGCCAGCATTCCCCTTGACATGTTACAGTCGAGCAATGCAGAATTTCCACAACAGGCTATCAGAATGTGTACGGAGAAATGGATGTTTCATGATGTTTTACAAATATAAAATGAATATTGATTGCCATTATTAATTGCATATCCTGTACAATAAATTTCATCATTAAGTGTATTTTGTAATGTGTTTATTCGTACATTGAACATCAGTTGAAAATTTCCCACTTCCCTGCGTCACCCTGTATATGCATAAATAGATAAGTAAGTAAATAAATATACACACTTTGGTCTGAACACACACTGGAATGACTATAAAGCAAGAAAATTAAACAGAAAGAAAAGTTCTGATTTGGCTGTCACAGTGAGGTATTATGAAGACATAGCACTTTTTGGCACACTTTGACTGAATAATTTGTTGGCTGAAAGTCCTCAGGTTTGGTGTGTCGCACAGAGGATTTGCAGCATTGTTCATAATGGCACTCAGTTTTGTTTTAATTCCCTCCTTCGCTGCTCCCTCCAGGGGGTCCAGAGTGCCTCCTAAACTGAGCCTGTCCTTTTAATTAGTTTGTTGATTTGGTGGGCCTGTCTTGAAGTGATGCTACCAGCCCAGCACATCACGGTGTAGAAAAATCACACTGGCCATTACAGAGTTGTAGACGATGTGAAGAATGTCACTTTCTACATTAAAGGAATGCAGTCTCCTAAGAAAAAGGAGCCTGCTCTGCCCTTTCTTCTATAGGGTGGTCCAGATCTAACTGCAACTTTTACTGCAATGCAATGCAATAATTGCATAATTAGATCTGGACCACCCTGTATAGTTCCTCTGTGTTCTGAGACCAGTACAACCTGTCATCTACATCCTCTCCTTTAATAGTGACCGGACACAGAGGCTGTTTGGTTGCGGCGAAAGTCAATAAGATGTTCTTTGGTTTTGCTGATGGTAAGTTGCAGACATTTCTGTTTGCACCAAGAAATAAAGTTCTCTACTGACTCCTCTCCTTTGTCTCATCCTCATTATCAATACACCTTATAAGTGCTGAATCCATCCATCCATTATCCAACCCGCTGAATCCGAACACGGTCACAGGGGTCTGCTGGAGCCAATCCCAGCCAACACAGAGCACAAGGCAGGAACCAATCCCGGGCAGGGTGCCAACCCACCACAGGACACACACAAACACACACTGTGGCCAATTTAGAATCACCAATCCACCTATCCTGCATGTCTTTGGAAACCCACGCAGACACGGGGAGAACATGCAAACTCCACGCAGGGAGGACCCGGGAAGTGAACCCAGATCCCCCAACTACGAGGCAGCAGCACTACCCACTGTGCCACCGTGCCGCCCTAAGTGCTGCATCCTCTTAAGAATTCCTGCAAATGACCTGCTGTTATATTTATAGCCTGAGGTGTACAGAGTAAAGGGAAAAGGAGACAGACCTCCAGTGTCGCTCACACAGTCCTTGAGTCCCACAAATTGCGATCTACTTGACAGATAGTCCATTTTCCAGGACACCAGAAAGGAAAGGTACAGTATGTCAGGTGTCCACTTCTGTACTGATGCAGATTTAGTGCACATCCTTTGTGTGATATGTGTTGAAACTGACACCAACACAAAGGTAGGTGCCACAATCGAGACAGTAGAAACGTGTTTCTTTGCACTCTTTTCTTATATTTTTTTTATTGCTTGTGCAAAAGAGGGTAGAATGTGCAGGGCCTTATCTGCTGGATCAACACACTTCTTGTGTTATTGCAGAGCAAGACTTAGCAACTTACGCATTTCCCCGACAGACTGACAGTTGTCACATTATGAACAGAGTTTATGGGGGCTAACGTCCTGCTTGTCCTTGCAGTCAATTGCAATGATTTTGCCTTTTTGCTAGGCAGCTACTGTTGCATTGCACTCTAGCTTCAGGCAACCAAATTCACCAGGCATATCACAGCCGTATAGTGCCTTATCATGGATCAGTTTCACTTTCCATGTCAACATCTGCTGACCAATTCACGTCGTCATCACTATGGCTTAATTTGAGCAATGGTTCAGTTTCAGTTCATTCTAAAGCTGCCTTTATGGCTTTTGGTTTACCATTTTGCTTTTAGTTGGAAGCTCCACCCTATTCGTGAATATTAATTAATTACCTTAGAGTAGCAAAATGTACAGAAATGTAGTTTTTTTGCAGCATGATGTTATTTTATCCACTAGATGGCAGCAGAATACTGTTCCGAGCATTATTCAGGCTTAAAAATGTAAAGAGATAGATAGATAGATAGATAGATAGATAGATAGATAGATAGATAGATAGATAGATAGATAGATAGATACTTTATTAATCCCAATGGGAAATTCACATTTTTCAGCAGCAGCATACTGATACAATAAATAATATTAAATTAAATTAAAGAATGATAATAATGCAGGTGAAAAACAGACAATAACTTTGTATAATGTTAAATGTTAACGTTTAAAGGTGGAATTAAAGAGTGGCATAGTTTGGGGGAGGAACGATCTCCTCAATCTGTCAGTGGAGCAGGATAGTGACAGCAGTCTGTCGCTGAAGCTGCTCTTCTGTCTGGAGATGATACTATTAAGTGGATGCAGTGGATTCTCCATAATTGATAGGAGTCTGCTGAGTGCCCTTCGCTCTGCCACAGATGTTAAACTGTCCAGCTCAATGCCAACAATAGAGCCTGCCTTCCTCACCAGTTTGTCCAGGCGTGAGGCGTCTTTCCTCTTAATGCTGCCTCCCCAGCACACCACCGCGTAGAAGAGGGCACTCGCCACAACTGTCTGATAGAACATCTGCAGCATCTTATTGCAGATGTTGAAGGATGCCAGCCTTCTAAGGTAGTACAACCGGCTCTGTCCTTTCTTGCACAGCGCATCAGTATTGGCAGTCCAGTCTAATTTATCATCCAGCTGCACTCCCAGATATTTATAGGTCTGCACCATCTGCACACAGTCACCTTTGATGATCACGGGGTCCATGAGGGGCCTGGGCCTCCTAAAATCCACCACCAGCTCCTTGGTTTTGCTGGTGTTCAGGTGTAGGTGGTTTGAGTCGCACCATTTAACAAAGTCATTGATTAGGTCCCTATACTCCTCCTCCAGCCCATTCCTGATGCAGCCCACGATAGCAGTGTCATCAGCGAACTTTTGCACGTGGCAGGACTCCGAGTTGTATTGGAAGTCTGATGTATATAGGCTGAACAGGACCGGAGAATTACAGATCATTACAGGTCACCCTGAGTCTGACTCAGTGGTGTAGCTCGAGTACGTGCCACTCGGGGTGGAGCGGTGCTTCAATTTGCCGCCCTCCAACATATCTGAATATGTTAACCTATTTAAATAGAAAATTAAAATGACGTATAGAGAAAAAAATAAGATAAATTTTGCATAGATTTATTCATATATAGAGAAACAGCAATAATTTTTCACATATAATTATTTATAAGCATCAACTAGACAAGAATGTAGTATAGACACACTGATAAGCCGCGTTCTAATTATTAGTTTAATATAATTACGCTGCGAAAACCAGAACCAGTGTAGCGTACAAGTGATAGGTGGGGATGTTTTCTGTGCAGAGCAAGAACACATTCGGACTGGTAACGAAACAAAATTATAAATTGTAAATTAGTTATCTTCCTAGAAATTTTTATCAGTGTAATGTTTATGTTTATTTTTGTTATTGCCTGATAAATTTCAACTGCTGTGTCTGACAACGTCACAAAAAGACAGTCTGAAAATTATTTTTGAAGCATTTGTGGATTTAAATCAGAGAATTGTAGTTTTTTCATTCATGAGTGATATTTTTCCAAACCCTGCTGCTTACACACAAATTGTACTGAGCCTTTTGGCCAATAATGCCGCCCCCAAAAAATGTGCCCGCTTGCCTCGAGCTACACCACTGGTCTGAATCATGGTTAACTTTAATTACGTACAATTCTGAGTCAAAGTCACGCTCAGAGTTAGCACCAAGGAGGTTAAGCTCTCAACCCATTATTCAATTCAGAAGAATGTACATTCCTTAAAATGATGTTTTAATGTGATTAATGTGCAGGTAGACCAGCATTAATCCTCTTGCCTGAAGAAGGGGCCTGAGTTGCCTCGAAAGCTTGCATATTGTAATCTTTTTAGTTAGCCAATAAAAGGTGTCATTTTGCTTGGCTTTTCTCTACATTCAGAACAGAATCACTTCACAATCCCTACATGTCGTGTTGTACATTTAATTTTGAATGGATAAATTTGACATTTTTGCTTTTGATCTACAATAGCCCATAATGACAAGTGAAAACATGTTTTCAGAAAGGTTTGCAGATTTGTTAAAAATCTAAAACTGAAATCTCACACTCATGTAAGTATTCAGACCCATAGTACCGTACTTTGTAGAGGCCGCCCCTTTTACAGCTTCAAGTCTTCTTGGCTAATTCTCTACCCGCTTTCCACACCTGGATTTGAGAGGTTTATCTCATTCTTCCTGACAGATCCTCTCAAGCTCCGTTAGATTGGATGGGATGCATCTATAAGCAGCCGTCTTCAGGTCTCTCCATAGATGTTCTGTTCGGTTCAAGTCTGAGCTTTGGCTGGGCCACTCAAGGACACTCAGATACATGTCCTGAAGCCACTACAGTGTTGTACTGGCTACATGTTTGAGATCACTGTCGTGTTGAAAGGTAAACTGTTACCACAGTCTAAGGTCATGTGCACTCTGGAGTACTTTTTATTTTAAAGGACCTCTCTGTATTTAGCTGTATTCATTCTTCCCTCAATTCTATCCATTCACCCTGTCCCTATAACTGATGCTGTTCCCACCATGCTCCACAGTAAGAATGGTATTAGGCAGGTGATGGGCAGTGCCTGGTGTTTAGTCAACATATTCCTTGGAATGCTGCCCACATAGTTCAGTTTTTCCTTCATCCGATCTGAGAATCTTTTTCCTCATGACATTTGGCAAACTTCAAGCGGTCTGCCATATGACTTTAACATAAGAGTGGTCACCATGATCTAGCCATTCTACAATAAACACCTGACTGATAGAGTGCTGCTGAGCTGGTTGCCCTTCTGACAGGTTCTCTTATCTCAGAAGGGATTTCTGAAGTTCATTTAGAGTGACCATTGATTTCTTGACTACCTTGCTAACCAAGTCACTTCTTGCCTGCTTACTGAGTTTGGACAAACAGCCAACTCTAGGAAGAGTCCACGTGGTTCCAAATGTCTTCCCTTTCACAATTATTGAGGCCACTGTGCTCTTGAGAGGGGTCAGAGCTTTAGAAATGGTTTTATCCCCTTACCATGAATTATGCCTCACCACAATTTGATTGCAGAGGTCTACAGAGAGTTCATTGGACAACATGGCTTTGTTTTTTGTCCTGACATGCAATGTGAATTGTAGGACCTTAAATACACAAGTACAGTTAGGTACATAAACATTTGGGCAGAGACAACTGTTTTCTAATTTTGGTTCTGTACATTACCACAATGAATTTTAAATGAAACAACTCCGATGCAGTTGAAGTGCAGACTTTCAGCTTTAATTTAGTGGGGTGAACAAAACAATTGCATAAAAATGTGAGGCAACAAAAGCATTTTTTGAACACAATCCCTTCATTTCAGGGGCTCAAAAGGAATTGGACAATTGACTCAAAGGCTATTTCATGGGCAGGTGTGGGCAAGTCCGTCGTTATGTCATTATCAATTAAGCAGACAAAACGCCTGGAGTTGAGGTGTGGTGCTTCCATGTGGAAGATTTTGCTGTGAACAGACAACATGTGGTCAAAGGAGCTCTCCATGCAGGTGAAAGAAGCCATCCTTAAGCTGCGAAAACAGAAAAAACCCATCCGAGAAATTGCTACAATATTACGAGTGGCAAAATCTACCGTTTGGTACATCCTGA
Source organism: Erpetoichthys calabaricus (assembly GCF_900747795.2). Lineage (NCBI taxonomy): Eukaryota > Metazoa > Chordata > Cladistia > Polypteriformes > Polypteridae > Erpetoichthys > Erpetoichthys calabaricus. Next base: position 13,722,464 of record NC_041400.2, on the reverse strand, counting down.
GAAAGAAAGCAAGCACTGGTGAACTCAGCAACGCAAAAATACCTGGACGTCCACAGAAGACAACAGTGGTGGATGATCGCAGAATCATTTCCATGATGAAGAGAAACCCCTTCACAACAGCCAACCAAGTGAACAACACTCTCCAGGGGGTAGGCGGGCGTATCGATATCCAAGTCTACCATAAAGAGAAGACTGCATGAAAGTAAATACAGAGGGTGCACTGCAAGGTGCAAGCCACTCATAAGCCTCAAGAATAGAAAGGCTAGATTGGACTTTGCTAAAGAACATCTAAAAAAGCCAGCACAGTTCTGGAAAAACATTCTTTGGACAGATGAAACCAAGATCAACCTCTACCAGAATTATGGCAAGAAAAAAGTATGGAAAAGGCGTGGAACAGCTCATTATCCAAAGCATAGCACATCATCTGTAAAACACGGTGGAGGCAGTGTGATGGCTTGGGCGTGCATGGCTGCCAGTGGCACTGGGACACTAGTATTTATTGATGATGTGACACAGGACAGAAGCAGCCGAATGAATTCTGAGGTGTTCAGAGACATACTGTCTGCTCAAATCCAGCTAAATACAGTCAAATTGATTGGCCGGTGTTTCATGATACAGATGGACAATGACCCAAAACATACAGCCAAAGCAACCCAGGAGTTTATTAAAGCAAAGAAGTGGAAAATTCTTGAATGGCCAAGTCAGTCACCTGATCTTAACCCAATTGAGCAGGCATTTCACTTGTTGAAGACTAAACTTCAGACAGAAAGGCCCACAAACAAACAGCAACTGAAAGCCGCTGCAGTAAAGGCCTGGCAGAACATTAAAAAGGAGGAAACCCAACATCTGGTGATGTCCAGGAGTTCAAGACTTCAGGCTGTCATTGCCAGCAAAGGGTTTTCAACCAAGTATTAGAAATGAACATTTTATTTCCAGTTATTTACTTTGTCCAATTACTTTTGAGCTCCTGAAATGAAGGGATTGTGTTAAAAAAATTAAAGCTGAAAGTCTGCACTTCAACTGCATCGGAGTTGTTTCATTTAAAATTCATTGTGGTAATGTAGAGAACCAAAATTAGAAAAAAGTTGTCTCTGTCCAAATATTTATGGACCTAACTGTATGTGCCTTTGTAAATTATGTCCAGTCAATTAAATTTGCCACGGGTCAGGTTCTAAAAACATGCGGTCAAGGGAGGCAGATGTCATTATGAAAAGTAAAAAAACTAATAATGATAACATAAAAAAAAATGTGTCCACTGGTCTGTGCTATAAATTTGTTTTCTGATTCCAATCATTTTGATCATTTTTATAAAATATAAGTCAAAATTGCTGAATTTGTGCATTTACTGTTCAAATACATGAGAGAAACGTGAGGTGCGTCAGCGACAAACCTCACCTCATCTCGGACTGCGCTCTTCCTCACACACGGGGCTGATAACTGCGATTGGCGCATGCCTGTTGCTGTCTCTCTGTTTGTTGCCAATCTAATGTTTACAGACACCCTGACTTTCCACAGTCTGGCTAATATCTTTAATGAATGTGTGTGACATATTTAGTCATTTTGATCGGACATAAAACCACAGTGAAAAGGCACAAGGTGAGTGAGGCAGACAGTACCATGCTGCCCTGAAGGGGGCGCATGTGAGCCCAACAGGTGCTCATTGCTGCTGCTGCTGCTTTTCTACGCAGAGGCGCCAATAAGTTAGCGATATCAGAAAGTCAAGGGCACTGCAGCGGTCCGCTTATTTTTATTTTTTTGTTCCGACTGACTGCCAAAATGGAAGATTAAGATTTTTAAAACTAAAGGAAAATAAGGAGGACTTTTAGAAGAAAGTGACGGAGATTTTCATTTAGAAGGACAGGCGCATGGACTTCATTTACAAATAAAGGTAAGACCATAAACGGTTTTCGATTAAAAAAAAAAATGGGATCAGACTAAGAAAAAAAAAAACAATCCAATATTTAAAAACTAAATTTTGACCTTAAATAAAATATTGTTGTTGTTCTTGTTATCTTTTTGTTGAACAGTCTGTATTAAAATTGATCAAAGCATCAGAATAAAAAGCTTTTAAAAACAACTAAATATTTCAATTAAAGTCAAAATCTGTTTTTTTTTTTTTTAATTTTTTATACACCACTCTATACTTTCATTTGTATTGAATGAGTATGAATTGTGGAATTACAACGGAAAATTTAGAACACATGGAGGGTGAGGAGCAAATACGCTTTCTCTCTCCGCTCTCTCTTGTCACTATAAATGTAACGTTCTTTCTTAGCCACATATATGCCTTACCTACTGTATGTGTGTGTAAAGAATGCTAATAAGATATGAAACATAACCAGTAGTCAATGTGCATGCTGCCAATTAAATATTGAATAAGCTACACTTTGGGGTTCATATGTTTGTAAATCTGACACTGAAGGCCTCACCTGCCATGAACCTCACCGCACGTCACTGTCTCAAAGATAACTAAAGCAAACTGGATGTACATAACTACAATTTGGAGTACAATGGCTAAGGGTCTAATACTTATAGAAATGAAAGATTTCAGTTTTTAATTAACAAATTTGCAAAACAAAGTATGAAAGCATGTTTTCACTTTGTCATTATCTATGCAAAAGGACGAAGGTCCAAGTCTTTAGAGTCCTGGTGCTTCCTGTCTTGCTATATGGTTGCGAGACATGGAGGCTATCCAGTGACCTGAGATGAACACTGGACTCCTTTGTAACTGTGTCTCTCTGGAAAATCCTTGGGTACCATTAGTTTGACTTTGTGTCGAATGAGCGGTTGCTCATGGAGTCCTGAATGAGGCACATTACCTGCATTGTGAGGGAGTGTCAGTTTCAGCACTACGGCCATGTGGCGCGTTTCCCCGAGGGTGATCTGAATCACAGGATCCTCACTGCTGAGGACCCGAGTGGCTGGACCAGACCAAGGGGCCGCCCATGTAACACCTGGCTGCGGCAGATAGAGGGTCATTTCCGGAGGGTGGGACTGGACCCTGTGTCTGCCTGGGGGGTTGCAAACCGGGATCCCGACTTGTTTCGTTGTGTAGTGGGTGTGGCAACATGCTGTACCAGTGCATGCTCCCCAACTTGACTTGATTATGGGTAATTGAGTGTAGATTGATGGTTAAAAATAGCAAATTTATCCATTTAAAATTTAATCTACAACACAATAAAGTGTGTGAAAAGTGAAGAAGTATACTGAGGCATGGAAAAGGTTTAACAGAGCTCTTAAATAACGCTGTCAGCACAGAAGAATGTCGTGTGTCAGTAATACTCTGAGCCAGCTTTAGCATCCTCTAAAATGCTTTGCGGTCATTGGGATATATGGCACTAAAACAATAAATCTAAATAAAACAGCTAAAGAAATGTGAAAAATGTTATCTGCTACATACCAAAGGATTCTCTAGAGGGCAGTAAAATGCTGGCTGAAAGCCACTGTTACAAATCGGTGTTCCTTTTTTTGCACTGTATATTCAAAAAGGTCAAACAAATGTAAAATAAATTATTCTGGGAATTAGACACATTCTTTCTTTGAGACTTGCCTAATTAAGCATTATGAATTTTTACCTATTATTGTCCATGCTGTAACACAAAATACTGTGCTTTCCCATCATGTAGAGCTTAACTGAAAACCAGTCTGAGGCTTGTCAACTTGTTGGTTGCTGGCACACTTGTACTCAAGGGCACAAAACATTTCTTTGTATCATCTGTCCTTGACCACTCCACAATAAAACAACTGCCTTGGTGGTGTTCCTGCTCCCAGCCCAACTATACGGGTCCATTGGTAATGTACAGTATTGTCACAAAGGGACCCTGCTATTCTACCTAATAAAAACCTGTTTCTGTTAATCCAATATGCTGTTTTCCTCTTTTATTCCAGAAGGGCAAACCTCAGAGTTAAATCAAAGTTGCTAGCGTGTGCTCTATTTAAAATATTTTTTGAGCAAGTGGTATACAGTACCTATATTAATAGAATACAAAAATTCACAGTATTTCTAACACCATGTAAATCTTCACAATTTTCCTGACTTTGGCTCTTGTATCCCATAAGCTGTGTAATCAGGACACTGTCAGACTGATGGAATTATATGTACAGTGCATCCGAAAAGTATTCACAGTGCATCACTTTTTCCACCTTTTGTTATGTTACAGCCTTATACCAAAATGGATTAAATTCATTTTTTTCCTCCGAATTCTACAAACAACACCCCATAATGACAACGTGAAAAAAGTTTACTTGAGGTTTTTGCAAATTTATTAAAAATAAAAAAACTGAGAAATCTCATGTACATAAGTATTCACAGCCTTTGCTCAATACTTTGTCGATGCCCCTTTGGCAGCAATTACAGCCTCAAGTCTTTTTGAATATGATGCCACAAGCTTGGCACACCTATCCTTGGCCAGTTTCGCCCATTCCTCTTTGCAGCACCTCTCAAGCTCCATCAGGTTGGATGGGAAGCGTCGGTGCACAGCCATTTTAAGATCTCTCCAGAGATGTTCAATCGGATTCAAGTCTGGGCTCTGGCTGGGCCACTCAAGGACATTCACAGAGTTGTCCTGAAGCCACTCCTTTGATATCTTGGCTGTGTGCTTAGGGTTGTTGTCCTGCTGAAAGATGAACCGTCGCCCCAGTCTGAGGTCAAGAGCGCTCTGGAGCAGGTTTTCATCCAGGATGTCTCTGTACATTGCTGCAGTCATCTTTCCCTTTATCCTGACTAGTCTCCCAGTCCCTGCCGCTGAAAAACATCCCCACAGCATGATGCTGCCACCACTATGCTTCACTGTAGGGATGGTATTGGCCTGGTGATGAGCGGTGCCTGGTTTCCTCCAAACGTGACGCCTGGCATTCACACCAAAGAGTTCAATCTTTGTCTCATCAGACCAGAGAATTTTCTTTCTCTCATGGTCTGAGAGTCCTTCAGGTACCTTTTGGCAAACTCCAGGCGGGCTGCCATGTGCCTTTTACTAAGGAGTGGCTTCCGTCTGGCCACTCTACCATACAGGCCTGATTGGTGGATTGCTGCAGAGATGGTTGTCCTTCTGCAAGGTTCTCCTCTCTCCACAGAGGACCTCTGGAGCTCTGACAGAGTGACCATCGGGTTCTTGGTCATCTCCCTGACTAAGGCCCTTCTCCCCCGATCGCTCAGTTTAGATGGCCGGCCAGCTCTAGGAAGAGTCCTGGTGGTTTTGAACTTCTTCCACTTACGGATGATGGAGGCCACTGTGCTCATTGGGACCTTCAAAGCAGCAGAAATTTTTCTGTAACCTTCCCCAGATTTGTGCCTCAAGACAATCCTGTCTCGGAGGTCTACAGACAATTCCTTTGACTTCCTGCTTGGTTTGTGCTCTGACATGAACTGTCAACTGTGGGACCTTATATAGACAGGTGTGTGCCTTTCCAAATCATGTCCAACCAACTGAATTTACCACAGGTGGACTCCAAGTAAGCTGCAGAAACATCTCAAGGATGATCAGGGGAAACAGGAGGCACCTGAGCTCAATTTTGAGCTTCATGGCAAAGGCTGTGAATACTTATGTACATGTGCTTTCTCAATTTTTTATTTTTAATAAATTTGCAAAAACCTCAAGTAAACTTTTTTCATGTTGTCATTATGGGGTCTTGTGTGTAGAATTCTGCGGAAAAAAATGAATTTAATCCATTATGGAATAAGGCTGTAACATAACAAAATGTGGAAAAAGTGATGCGCTGTGAATGCTTTCCAGATGCACTGTATAGCAGCAACCTGCTGAGTCTGTGGTCACAGTGATAAAGTTTCAACTTCTTCATACGCACCAAAGAAAAGCAGTGAGTAGGTATCCCCTTTTTATGGGCTGAAGGTGTACGAGGGGCCCAAATCCTCATTGGTTCATCAGAGTCATGGTTTGGACTTGCTCAATGTGGTCGTCAGTAGTGGACGTGGATGGGTGTTCCACCGCTGCTTTGTGCTCATATCTTTTGTGTGACCATTTTTGAACTCCTCAATCCATTTATAAATACACTGTCATGGTAAAATAAAGTCTCCATTTTGTGCAGAAAGCCTTTAATGGATTTTGGCTCCTGGTACAACTTCAGCCCACAAATAGTGGACCACTGCTCACTGCTCTTTTTTTTTTTGGTGCAAATGAACAGTGGGGTGGCCATGGTTACTCCTAGAAAACAGCAAGAGAAACTGACAGATGAAGATCAAATATTTACCACTGTGACAACAGACACACCATGTTTTCACATGTGCTTGGGTAAAGCTGTACAGCCCATGCAAACAAAAATAACACTGGTTTACAAATTTTTTGTTTGCTACTGGGAACTTCAGACCAGCTCTCTATTATGTTTTTTACACAGATTTCATATATGAAATCGGAATTAAGCTAGCACATCAGATTTTTGAGATACACATCATTGCTGTTTTGACACTTTTGAATCTTTATATATAATACACTACTGTGGCTGTTCGTTTGTCTGTCCAGGATTTTAAATCACCTGTAGCTCGCAAACCGTTTGATCCATTGACCTGAAATTCAGTACATATACTACGTGACGTCTACTATCCGTTTTCGGGGTGACGACTGACCTCCAAGGTTATTCCTCTTTTTATTTTTATTTTATTTTATTGTAGAATCATCCAGCAGGGCGGCCATGCGGCACGTTTTACAGTCACCGTTCTCATTCCCTTCCACCTTCGCTGCTGATTGTTTTTTAATTTTTTAATTAAACAACTGGGTAATCAGTACCGTCTTCATGTATGGGCACTGGCCGGGGGTCCCAGGAGCATAGGGACCCACGATGTTTCTGATGCCTATGTATGTTTCTGTTTTGCTATCAAAACAGGGGCCCCAGTGCACTACTTTGCCAGGGGGCCCATGATGCTGTGGGTTAGAACAAAAACTTGGGAGCTGCTGCAGCCCCCCAGAACTGACATTGTGAACTTTTGATCCACCGAAAATCCATCCATCCATCCATCCATTATCCAACCCGCTATATCCTAACTACAGGGTCATGAGGGTCTGCTGGAGCCAATCCCAGCCAACACAGGGCGCAAAGCAGGAAACAAACCCCGGGCAGGACGCCAGCACCGAAAATCAGGCATAGTACTTAAAACCTGAAATAAATCCTTTAATCATTATTTTAAAGAAAAACTCTTACAGAAATAAAGAAGATACACCATTTGACTTAGCAAATAAATTGGTAACGTGATGTGTGTGAAATTGTAGAATTTTAAATTTGACAGTTTTTAGCCAAGATGTTTGTCATTTTATGGCCTCAACTGTACATGCTGTGGACACTGACGATTTACTAAAACCTCTGCCATGTTCAACTGGAATAACAGCAAATCCCAAAACAGCGCTAGCCATTCATTGTCACAAATAATAAGATAAAACCACTAAAATAAAAACTATTTTCCCAACACGTCTTGATTTTATAAGTGATAAACCACAAAACGGTTCAACTTAACTCTAAGGCTCTTGAAAGTATCGCATGTTGCAAAAAATATATACAATTCAGCAAAACTTTTTTAATCACTGAAATAACCAAATGCAATTATCACATGTGGCTTTCACCTTGCATTCAGCGTGTGGTTTTCAACTCCGGGTAAAGTCACACTTGTCCTTTACTGTCACTCTTGGGCGGGATATTCCTCATGGCGAATCGATTCGGTGCTATTGGATAGGAAGTAAACAAGGTCCCGTCCTATTGGTGGATACTCGCGTCACTCTGAAAACAGGTGGTCTTTGCAACCTGCATGCAGTTAATGTGTACTACTGATTAAAATAAGACGGTTTAGTCGCGTGAGTGTGTCGGACTTCAGTTGTATCGCGTTAATTCAGCAATGTATTTTCCGACAATTTTATTGAAGCTTGTCGTGGTACTTGGTGCTCTCGCGCTAGTGTTGCAGTGTTTACGGTACTGTCTGGAAAGTAAGCAGTACGTCTTCAATAAAGATGATATCGCAAAACTGGCCAAGCAATACGCAGGTACCGGGGTTTACTAGTCTGTAGCTTTCTTTGGAAACGTTTGCCTGACACGAGCAAATCGTTAATGGTTTAAAGTATGCGAAAAGCGGGTTTACTTATGCTCTCTTAGCGCATAAACCGCGATAGTGTCTTTATTTTGACAGAAATCAAACTTGTTGCTTTACTTTAAGTTTCCGATCGTGCAGAGTTTACAAAGTTACATAGAAAGAAGCCGCTAATTTGGAGCGATCCGGTAATGATGGTGCCTGTTGCTTTTAACCGTTTTCATGTGGGTTTAGGGACTTTCATTTCAACAGGCTTACAGCAACGCATTTTACAGAGAAAACCGTTACGGTTAAAAAAGCCATTGATTCTGCGAAAAGGGATAACGAAATAAAATTTAAAGATATAATTTCAGTACAACTAAAGGACCAGTTCGTACATACGTTATCGGTTCTCTTCTAGCTCAGTATAGGTATGCCTCCACTTCGAACTACGATCGTTCTTCATTTTTAAGGTAATGTGAATTGTTTCAGCACAGCTTTGACTGCAGTTTTACTACATCACTTTAATTAAATGGAAAAGCCGGCTTCGAATATTTCATTTGGTGAAAGCGTGGAGAATTGGTTAAATGCTCATAGTAATGGATAGTCGTTTGTATTTGTTCGATGGTTAAAGATTTAAAACCTCCTGTTTGTGTTATTTAGTGACACTTGAAATTTAAAACCGCTTTCCAGAAAGAAGAAAAATGATTGCAAAATGACTAGCATCTTTACCGTCGAAATGGTAAAATACTGTTAAATGGGAATCAATATGTTAATTTTGTTAAGTGTTATGTGCACTTGAGATCACTTTAAACAATCGATAAGGTCAGAATGCAACTTTGATGCTTCAAAGCTTCACTAAATTATTAAACCTTTGGGCACTGTTTCCCTTCAAGTTTATATTTACTTATTTGGCTGATATCCTTTATCCAAGGCGATTTACAACGTTTAATGTACACATGGTTACAGTTCTTCTTTTTGTCTAATTGGAGCACAGGTAGGTGCTCATGGTCACAAAGTGGCAGAAAGATTTGAACCCACAACCTCAAGGATTGATATCTAAATGCATCAAAACAGTATTGTGATGTTACATTAAGGCAAAGTGTTAAATTACTGAACCTTTGGGTTCCAGTTTTGTTTATGAAAACTTTAAATTTCATGTGTATGTTATTTTTACATTCTGTTTTTGTGCTTGTAGGATTAGACCATGAGCTGGCTTTTTCCAAAGTGGTGCTGGAGCTACGAAAGAAGTATCCAGGTCACATACTGCCAGATGAAGACCTGAAATGGGTTTTTGTCAATGCTGGTGGTTGGATGGGTTCCATGTGTTTGCTCCATGCGTCCCTGACTGAATATGTTTTGCTGTTTGGAACTGCAGTGGATACCAGTGGCCATTCAGGTAGAATAATATATATGCTGAAGTAGTCCTTTATCTTCCTTTTCAAAGCATACACTCACTGAGTAGATAAACAGATGTTCCTAATAATTTAATCGGCCAATCATGTGGCATCAGAGCAGGTCAAGAGCTTCAATTAATGTTCACATCAACTCTAGAATGGAGTTGTTTGCTTATTATGCTTTGAAGCTTCATCCTAGATAAATTAAAATCGGTTATAAGCAAAGTGATAATATATCCTAATTTTTAACTCTTTTTAAAATTATTTAAATATTAAGAAATAAAAGTAGAAAAAATAAATTTACTTGCATGGATCAAAATAACACATGAGCTAAATTGTAAACAAGCTACTGTTTTAAAGAATTCGGTTTGTAGTCTGTAGTGAAGCTTCATTTATTTTTGTGTTTTTATGTATAATGTTAAGCACAAAGTGTGTTCAAGAATCATGTGTATAAATTGTTTATATAGGTCGATACTGGGCTGAAATCTCAGACACCATTATTTCTGGTACATTTCGCCAGTGGAAAGAGGGAACAACAAAAAGTGATGTTTATTATCCAGGTGAGAGTGTATGTGATATGCATGTCTGTCTGTCTGTCTAATTATTATTTTTTTTCTTCTTCAAACTGTTTGCTAATGCATTTACATAACACAGTAAGACAGAAAATAAAGTTACGGAGTAATGTGGAGCGTTTTAATTGTTTTTTGTAGATGTATATCTGTAATGAATAATATATTTAGAATAATGCCCAAAAGCTTATAACAGGAAGGTCTATAAACTTCAAGGTTATCAGTTTAATCCACACCATTCACTTGGAGTGTGAACATTTCCAAATTTTAGTAGCATATTCTTTAAGCAGACAAACATTTGTCATGTTTTGTGGGGAATATACTGTAAATATAGTGTCAAAAGGGATGGTACATTTTACTAAGCTTTATTTCACAAGTTCTTTTTGGAAACCATCTGAGCCAATTTGAATTTAGAAATTAGTTTCCATCTATTTTGAAGATTTGCTTTGTGCTTAAATGTGAACAGATCCTTTTAATTATAATTGTTACCCTAAATTAAAGCTTTCCTAAGCATTTACAAAAAAGTTTATTTTTAGAAATTATATGGTTTCATTTTTTTGATAATTGTACAATGGCTTAAAATGGGGTTCCCAAGTTCAGTCCTGGAGTATCACTGTGGCTGTGCATTTTCATTCCAACCAGTTTCACAAAAAAGAAGAATATCTTAGAATATCTGCTAATGTGACAGGAAGGCTTTGCATTATGTTGTGAGTTAGGATTTGAAATATGATGCATTTGTTCTCATGCGTGCTATTAGGATGCTTTTCTCTTTCCTGTTTGTTGCACTCTCTTCTTGTCTGTCACTCCATCCTGGAAATAGCAGCACAGCAAACACAAAAGGGACTGTAGAGAGGCTTGTGGTATGCAGGTGATTGTGCCTGATTCTGTTTGTTTTTTAGCCCTTCTGCCTAACTTTTTTTCAACTTGTCAGAAGGAGAATAAAGTAAATAGGTACTTGAACAGTAGTCTGGGCTGAACTGTATTAAATCCGATCAGACCTATTTATTTACACACCGCATGGCGGTGTAAATTAAATAGATGAAAATATTTTTTGAACTGTATTAGTTTTTCAGGCAGAATGGATCTAAACGGGACATGGCAATGCTTTGAATGTATTTTTCTGTTTCTCTTCCATTTTTATACATTACTTAATCTACAGAGTTAGAATTAATGCATTTATAAATGCTAACGAGAAAATGCATTAACTTGCATGGTGTTTCACATCATATGATTTTAATAATTAAGAATTCTGTAGTCTTTGTGATATTAAATCTAGAGTGTAGTCTTGCAGGTACATTTTTTTTCCCTGTGGTTAATCATATAAAAGCAATTTGTTATGTTAATAAACACATTTTAATTACAAGTGTGCCATTTTTTTAAAGATTTTTTTAAATAAATATCCAACAAAATGTAAGGAACTTTTTTATTTTTACTTGTGATATTTTAAGATCTCCTTTCTGTGAAGAAGGGAAATTCATTTCCTACCAACTGACATTTTTATCTTTTTTTTTTTTTTTTTTTTTTTTTTTGTGTATGTTTGTTTTTTTTACCCCTTATGCAGGTGACACTATTGTTCATAAACCAGGTGAAGCTACATCTGTACAATGGACTGCAGGAACCTGGATGGTGGAATATGGCAGGGGATTCATCCCTTCAACTTTGGGTTTTGCACTAGCTGATACAATCTTTAGCACACAGGACTTTGTTACCTTATTTTATACACTTCAAGTTTATATAAAAGGAATGTTACTAGAAGCACATACATATCTTACTGAGGTTGGTGTTTTTTGATCTTACTAAAGACATGGAATGGATAATATTTCTTGACTTCAGCGTTTCCCACTTTTTAAATAATTTTTGTTAATACTCGCTAATTGTGATAAACCTAGCAACTTATGTAGACACGCCTTAATATTTTTTTGTAACCATGTTTTTAAGATTCCTAATTCTTTATTTATGGAACATGCATTACCATTATAACAATAATTTAAAATGGTTTGTTTCTTCATTTTTATTAAACATCAGGCCTCAATTATAACTTTACTATATTAGCCCAACTATATTTTTTATGGTAATGTTTCTGAGTTAATTTTACTAAGGTGGTAGAATATTGAAAACTTAAATCTGTTGAGAATTAATGTGCCCTACTGTAAGCAGGCATACCTCATTACAGTGTTAATCAAGACCAGCTTAGAAGCATTTTGCCCCTAACCAGGAAGGCTAGTTTATTGTTAATGCATAATTAAGAATTGCACCACAGATATTTGGCACATCTAGACAAATTCAGAGTACATGTTTTAAGGAAACTCTGGCTACTAATAGAGTGCCCAATGTCACAATAATTAGGAGATTGGACAATATATGAAATATTTCTGGCATTTATATTTAATTCTGTGTGTATCTCTTTTTCTACAATGGTTGAATTTACCATTTTTTTTCATTTGATTTAATCTTTGATTACAGCTGACCTGTCGATCTGTTACACACTTATTTATAATATGCAACTAATACTGTTACATTTATCTTTTTATTTAGCCAGCTGGTAACCAAAGCCTCTTTTAAGCCGCATATGCACATTACCTCAAAATAACCACTGGCAGGTAAGCAACAAGCACAGAATCACTCACACTCATTGATGGAGACAGCCACCTTGTGAAATGTAGTCAATTCAAAAAATACTGCCATTCTCCATGAAAGTAAGCAAAATGAATTTGTAAAGTAAACATCACATGCAGTAAGTCCTATTTTGGACTTAAATTTAACACAATGTTTTTAAACACAAAACACTATTGTGCTTCAAAATGATTGGCATTAATACCTCTAAAATGTGACAAAATTCGAGCACACTATCAGAGGGATCTTGGACTACTCCTGCATGCAGAACATTTCAAGGTTCTTTCACATCTGGGTTGCCCTGTAATTAAGACTATAGGTTTTCAATGGCTTCAATTTCAGAGACTAAATGGCCATTGCAAATTGATGTTTATTGTTTTTTTTTGTTCCCGCAATCATTACAGTGTTGATTTTCATTTATGTTTGGGCTGATTGTCTTGCTAAAAGATCTATCTGCAGTAAAGCCTAAACCTTTGGCAGAAACGGCAGCATTTGGGCTAAAAATGCCCAGGTACTTAATGGAATGTCATCATTGTTAACAGGAACCCCTAGACCACTACCGGTAAAACAACCCCAAAGCATCTGTGATCTATAAGAATATTTTACTATCAGTTTCAGGTGTTTTTCCTTGGTTGCAGTCGTCTTTTGTTGCCAAAATATGCCAAAGGTGTATTGCCAAAATGTTAAATTTTATTTCCATATGACTAGAACAGACAATCCAGACCAGTTGTTGTTCCAGTGACACCTGTCAAAGTTCAGTCTATCCTCTTCACCAAGATTGTCCAAAATAACATCAAGTTGAAATATGAAGGTCCCTAAACTCCTGCTCTCCACCACCAGAGAGAAAGAGGGTTTGGATGCATGCACTATTACAGCACCCACCACATGACGAACCACCCGGATAGAGACTCGAGTGCAGCCATGCAACGGGTGACACCTTAGCACCACACTGGAACAGTGTGAGGCTTTTATGGTGGACAGAGTGCCAGTCCTGCCACCAACCCCCAAGTTTTCCCTGCAAACCCACCACACTACTTGGTAATTTATTACATGTGTCTGTGTTTTTTTTTGCATGGGAAGAAAAAAACAAAAACTATATGGCATTTGTATGAAATCTCCATTTAACAAGTTTCCAACCCTGCCTCTATTTTTTGTTGCAGAATTAATTTTAAAGTAACTTAGATCCACTGAACTAATTAATTTCACCATTTTAAACACTTTAATCATGTCACCTCTTAACCTCTGGTAAAACACAATCTCTCCTCATAGATTGTATCTCTGTCTCATAATTATCATAGTCGCTTGTCTCTGGACTTTCTGTAGTGCTGCTCTGTCTGTTGTGTTATACAACTTCTAAAACGTAGCCATAACCTCCCATGAATTGTGCTCCACGGATTGTGATAGATAACCTAACATCCTATTGGCCTTCTTGATTGCTTCTGTACACTCTGGTTGTAGATAGTATCGAGTCTACTGTGACTCCTTGGTCCTTCTGATAAGGTGTACTTTCAAGTTTCAGACTTTCCATTGTGTATTTAAATTTAACATTGTTGCTTCCTACATGTAAGTAATACTTTACATTTACTTACATTAAATTTCAACTACCACAAATCTGCCCAGTCCTGTATGCTGCCCAGGTCCCACTGTAATAATTTTCTGCATGGTCTGCCTTTCCACCTAGTTTGGTGCCATGTGCAGATTTAACCAGTTTATTGATTATATTCTTGTCGAGATTGTTATTAAAAAGAACAGGTCAAGATGTTTGTAGGTTGACAACAATCTGTCTCTTTTTAGCTCCTACATCTTTGTGTTCGCCCTTGGTGATGGTCAACAAATGTATTGTACATACATGCAGCATTATATTTATTCCTAAGGGAAACAGAAGCTGCTGAAAGGCAGCAATAAATTTTTCATAAGACAGAGACCAATGAGAAACCATTGGTTATTCATACAACCAAGCACAGTTAATGTCTGTTATTTTAAAACATTAGGAATGGCAACAATTTTAACCCATATATTGGAAGAAAATACTATTACAATGAAAAACATTTCAATGAGAATTATCTTTTATTGGAACATTTGAATCATTATATATATTGTTTATTTTATACAATCATTTTATTATATTTTCATGAAGGGTGCCAGTAATTCTCGAGTTGACTACAGGATGCACAGCACAAAATAAGGGCAAGAATTAAACATCCACATATTATTTAAAGCACTTTCTTCCACCACAGAGTGTACTATTTTTATCGGCAGAGACTGTTTCAAATTTTAGGTTTGTCTCCACATTTGTCATGCAGATATAAGCATGTAGTGCTGCTTTTATGTTCTGAATACTACACATCATTTTAAGTGTTACGACAAATTGAAACAACTTATTTAATCATTGTAACTATCTTTATCTAAACATTAATGATTTGTTAGTGGGAAGTCTGTCTTCATATTGTTTTTTGTTTTTTTTTAATCCAAAAATGCTGTTCCCTAAAGTCAAATTGACAAAACTTAAATTTTAAACATTGTCAATCTGCTAAAGCTTATTAGCTTTACTGTAGGACAGATGTGCTGCCATGTGGTTTGATACTGAGAATAATTGGACTGGACACATCTGATTGGCTTTACAGCAGCATTTCCGCTCAATGAATTTCTAGAATGTTGAAGTAATAGGCACATATCATAAGGGAAAGAAAAATAGCACAGGTACTGTTTTTTTTGTATTCTATTTCTGTGTTCCTATGAATTATTTGTGAATGCGTTGAAATCACTTCTGTTGTTTTTTTTTTTTTTTTTTTTTTTAAATAGTCAGGTACCTTCTGGCATCAAGCTTATTGGGGATCCTGTTAAAAAATTGTTTTTAGGTCATTTTTGGACCATATTTTGTGCAGGAAATTATGCTCTTTATAATAAAGAGCAAAAGTGATTAGAAGGGCTTGAAGTTGTTAATGCCATACAACCTAATGCCAGGGGTTTACTCCCAAATATGACATGAGGGGTCATATGTACTCCTTTTTACAAAACTTTGAAAAAATGTGGATCAGTAAAATAAGCCCGTGGAGTGTTGTTTTTATGCTATATTCAAGTCTGCATATCACAAGTATGGTAATATCATTGATATGACCAGTGGTCCTAGTCCTGTAAGAGCCACACCCAGAAGGTTAAAAATGACAAATTTCAAATGTAAGCATGTGGGGTACCGTTTTAGAGTTTTTCAAGGTCAGTGATTTACAAATAGAAAGTTTTGTGTTTTTTTTTTTTTTTTTGGTTTGGTTTTCAATTCTTTAGCTAAAGCCCAGACCTCTATCAGAGGATGAAAAATGTCAAATTTATATTACAATCAAGAGTATTTAGACTTGAGCACATTTTTTTTATATTTAAAACATTTGACCAAACTGTTCTTGTTTATTGTGTACTTCTACCTCATAAACTTAATCATTACATTACTTATGAAAACTCCGAATTAGGGCAGCTTACACTTATTGTGACTTTTCTCTTTTTAAATACAGTGCTTTTGTTGAACAATTTAAGCGTATTGTAATAAAACGTTCACAAATTTGGTGTGTTAAAGAGAGTTTTTTAGGATCCCCATAATCATCCATAAACTCTGTCAAAAATGTTGAGTCTTGCATTTCACACCTGTGATCTGTGGTCAATAAACCCAGTAGGGAAAAATAATTGTACAGCTTTTGTTTTAAATAAAGGATATTGGAACACATGTTACAAATATGCTTTGAGACACATAAAAAAGAAAAAGCGCATTTTATTAAAGAAAGGACCTCTTAGTGATTGGAGACTTCATTTGAAGAAAATGAAACAAAAGAAAGTGCAAATGAGAATGTCCAGGGGCCTCATGTATAAACGATGTATACGCACAAAAATGTTGCATACACCTGTTTCCACGCTCGCATCGCGATGTAAATAAACTAAACTTGGCATAAAGCCACGCACATTTTCATGCTAGCCTAAATTCTTGGCATATACAAGTTCTCTAGTTGGTTTTGCAAACTGGCGGCACCCAGCGTCAAAGCAGTGCTTTTGTTCCAGTGTGGTTTCCCTTTCTTTTTTAGATGCACATCCCTGACTGCTTTGTCAAATACACTGAAATTAAAGGCATATTGTTTATTAGTTTAAGGCATCAAATTGTAATTAACCTGTAACAATATAATAGTCCACGGAATGGCCAAACTGTTCCAAATACCATAGCTGCTTTAGCGTTGTTACTATCAAGTATTTATCCCACTGTATCTTGAGTGTGGAATCACAGCTCTCAAGCAGCAGATCGGAAAGAGGATAATCAGGATACAGCATCAAGCACACGCTGCCCCAGCCATGCGCTATTTGAACTGCTCCCATACGGAAAACACTTTAAAGCCTTTCCCGTAGGGACCTTGCGGTTCAGAAACCATTACATGCCAAGAGCTCTAAACGCACTCAATCAGTCCATCAAGTGCACCTTGTAGAATTGTTTGTACCTATAAGTACAATCACCTCACTGTAAACTTGCGATAGTTCTAATATTGCACAACCTGAGCCACTTTATAAAGCGCATATTTACATATGATAACGATATAATTTTTATGATGAAATGCAGCAAAATGTTTTTTACATTATACAGAAAATTTAAATAATCTATATTGTTAATAATTAAACATGTGAGGACATGGTGTTGCAGCGTTAGCGACGATCTGGCACCCCATTCAGGAATTGTACCTGCCTCACGTTGTATTCTTGCTGGGACTGGCGTGACACTGGAATGATAGATGGATATAATAATTAAAATATACTACGAAGATATTTCAATGTTCCTTAAAAGTTTTGAAGAATCTCCATTCTAAGCTTACAGATGACTTGACATTGACTACAGAGCTGATTGTGTGGTGGTAGGGTACTTGGAGAAAGAAAAGGAAGGACAGGAATTGGGTTAGTATGTTTGAAAGGGATAGTACTGCTGCAATAAATTATTTCATCGAAGGTCCTGCACGGCGCAGCAAGCATCTTGTGTGAGGCAGGAACAATCTCTGGACGGGGCTCCAGCTTGTCACTGTCACTGCGCCATTGTGTTCCCATGTTTAATAACATGCTTTAATTCTTATCATCATGAAAATGATATCAAGTATACATCTCAAGTATTTAACTTATTCAGAGAGCTGTAATTTCATGAATGTAATGGATTCTGTGTTCTGTTGGAGGAAGAGAAAGCTTGTTTAAGAAGCAAGTAATAATTCACACATAGAAGAACACATACAATACAGATGGTGGGCTACGACTCACCTTTTCACAGTGACTTTGATATCTGACAACTTCTTTTTTTTATTTTGGGCACTATGCAACTTTGTGAACTTGAACTTTCAAGTTTCTCTGACACTGTGTCACTTGATCAACTTCCTTTTGTTGTTTATACCACTGTTTAAACCAACAAGTAGTAAATTTTTCCTTGCCTCCACTTGGTATTCGCTGAAATTCTTTTATTTTCCCCATGTGCTTTTGCCATTGTCTTTTCACAGAACACTGAGCTTAGGGGCTATTTATATTGATTTGCATATTCAAAGAGGAGTAACTCTGGGAGGAGTTGGGGAGTGGTGGCAGGCGTGTGCATGTGTGTTACTTTTCACGCTGACTGGGATTTATTTAGCGGAAGAATGTGGAAGTTGGTGTACGCATAGATTCATGCATCTGGATTTTTTTGTGCATACGCACATTTCTGCTTTTGTTTTTAGTGTGAATTCTACGCACGGTGTTATGCATGAGGCCCCAGGTCTTTAGACAGGTAGTAATAATCTTTATGCGGGACACAAGGGAATAGGGCCATAGGTAATTAATTACTAGGTGGTTTTCCGATATTTGAGTTCTTGTGAATTGAATATAAGTTGGAAAAATATTTTTTTTTAAAATCATGATATAGTGAACATATAGGTCCACAGTCTTATGGTAACATTCAGACATTCCTGTAGGATTTTAATTAGTCTTAAGTTCTTTTGTTCCCATACATTTTATTATTTATATCTTACTATATGACAGTTCATGCATAGAATACAGTTAAATTCTCTTTACACAAAAAACTACCATCTCAATTACCCTTATTATATACAGATATAAAAATAACTAGTATGATGGCACTGCAGTCAGAATAAGGCCATTCCATTTTGATTCAACAAATGGCCTTCATCGTTTTTGATTAAACATAGCATATATATTATAACTACCTTACAGAGATCAGAAGTACTTTTTGTTTACTAAAAAATAAAATTCATCCTGAGATAGAGGCTCTTTCCTTCACTGCAAACAGCATAAAATGTAATTTAGGGAGTTTACTTATCAGCTATAATTTTTTCCCCCCTTTCTGCTACTAGATAGTGTCTGGGAGAAATGGGCATAGTTTCCCCGAGTCTATTCTAAATTTTCATTTTGGCATTTGTTTTTATCCCACGACTCTGAAGATATACCTATTAAGTTAAGGGTGAACTTATCTCCGTGTTCCTGGGTGTGTGTGTGCATGGGCCCAGCGTGGACCTGATTAAATAGATCTGAGAATGTTAACGTTCCTTAATCGGGTCTGCACTGGATTTTATTGTAACCCTTGAGGTTTCACCTGTAAAGTCTTAAGACCCCATACATAATAAAATGAGTTCAGAAGACCAATGAATGGTCTTTTTCTTGGGTTTGATTAAATTTGATTAATATTGCAGCAGCAGATCTTTGATGTTTAAATACATTTTTATTTAGCTTTTTTAATTATTCCTAAATGGGAAAAGTGGAGTCTAAATGCAATTTCCTCCAGAGAGAGACCCTGTATTGGTTAAAGGAAGAAAATGGGTGGACTTTCAAGTGAAAGCTTTAGATCTGTTACAATAATTGTTTACTGTAGATATATTTTTAGTTGGTTTTGTTGAAGTCTCTTCTGATTATTCCGGAATTTTATAAAAATTTCATGACATGAAAAGTTGGGTAAAATTGCAGGTTAGAACATAAAAAAAATGCATTTTGAAACGTTAATTTTAGAGTTTGAAATAAATGCACGCTAGGGAGTTATTCTGTGGTATTTGTTTAATCTTTAAAATGCACCTTTGGCATTATAAAAGATACATTATTTGGAATTTTGTGGCCGTAGAAAGTTATACTGCATGCCTCTCTACAGATATAGCATGAAAATGCAATTGAATTAAAGTTCTGATTGTTCATATTGGGGTCTAAAAGAGCAAGAAAACACTGACAAAAATAAGCAGGTGACCACTGGATTCTTGTATTTTTTTATTGTCTGTTTTGCCTTCTGTTTTCACTAATTAGATGAGAGTGAAGCAAGTCTGGGAGATTAAGTTGAATCTTTTAGTTTGATAGCTTCAAGAGTTTTATATCCCATCCTTTGGTTTTCTGAAGCCATTTACTCCGTGACAGATACATGGGTAGCCTAAGCGTATCCTTTGGCACATGGTGAGAATCTGCCCTGGATGGGATGCTAGACTATCAGAAGACACACATACCATTATAGAAACAGTGTGCAGCTACCAGTTGACCTGACGTTCGCCTTGCAATCTCAGAATTATCTAAATAAAATGGTTTACCATAATCAGCCTCAGTTAACAACAACAGGTACAAAGCAGAAACAATTGTGGTGGTGATTGTGTACCCTAAACTGGCATTACGGGTATCCTCCCATCTCCTTATTTCCCCTTATTGCTTTTAAATATTATACCTGGGTGACAATGTTAATTAGATTCTGCTTTATCATCACTGATGCAATTTATCCATTTTTTTAAGTTAAAGCTTTAGTATTAGTTACTATAAAACAATATTTAAATGTTTGAAAATTTTAGATTGGCAACCAATATGTGGTAATTTTAACTCTTCATATAGGACTATATTTGATTTTTTTTCTGGCTCTGCTTTCCTTTGACAATGTGAACAAGATGCGTTTAATCGCTTGACAAGTGCAATAGGTTTGAAGTGCCTAATAAATACTAAGACACATTGAAGTTTAGCTGAGCAAGGATGTTGTTTTGGCCGACATATATTGTATTCAGCAGTGATCTGAAGGCATGCTTATATTCTGTAACAAATTAAAACAAAAATGATGTTCCTTCCTGAGGAGTTTTCTTCTTCTTAGGCTAAATATATTCTTTTGGCTAAGCCACAATCCACACCTCCGTAAGTCCATTTATACCATTAGGAATTCAGACATGAATGTATAGTTTACATCAGAGACTCAGTTTTTAATATTGAATAAGCTGATCACTGCTGAAATGTGCAATATTATTTAAAAAAAAATGTAAATGTTAAGTAGATGTTTTATTTATTAGTCGGTAAATGGGCTTTTCTATGATGGGTACATTTACAGCTGTAATGGGACCTAAAAAAGAGGCAGTTTGAATATCAGTCAGTCAGTCAGTCATTTCATATATTATTTAAATTTGTCCTTTTATGCTACGAACATCATATTCAAATAAGTACTGTAACAAGAGTTTTCACTAATCTAGTGAATTTGGGAGTTTTCTCCTTCAATTTTGAAAATTTCAGTTCAAAGCCTAATTCAGACTTGTCTTCATATTTCAAATGTAAATCTTAATAAAATTATTTTTATTCATTAATAAATTAATAATCACAAAGGTCTCTTACTTCATGTTGCCTTTTATTGTTAATTTTTAAAGTTTGCTTTTAAAGCTTACTGTTAAAAGAACGACGTGCTTCATATATGCAGCAGTTTATTGGCTTAACGTTTGGGGCAAAGTGCAAACAAAGTAAAGCACGATGGACGAGAGGAGAATAAACCCTGGGTCATAGCTACTAACCCAGACAATTGGTATTGGTACCCCGCCACAAAAAAAAAAGAACCCACAACTGTTTGTGAAATAAATTGAAACTGACAAAAGTAATTGGCACCCATTATTTATTCCATATTTAACAAAAATCAGCTTCCATCCATCCATCCATTTTCCAACCTGCTGAATCCAAACACACGGTCACGGGTGTCTGCTGGAGCCAATCCCAGCCAACACAGGGCACAAGGCAGGAACCAATCCCGGGCAACCCACTGCAGCAAAAATCAGCTTTGATTTAGAATTTTGATTTAACAGAATATTTCATATAATAACAAAAGAAAATGGCATGGACAAAAAAATGATTGGACCCTACACCTAATATTTTGTTGCGCAACCTTTAGAGTTTGCATTCCTTACACACAAGCGATTGCTGGAGCTCTCCATGAGATGTCTGCACCTGTCCACAGGTCGTTTAGCCCACTTGTCCTGAGCAAACTGCTCCAGCGGTGTCCTATTTGAAGGGGATCTTCTGCAGACTGCAAATTTCAGTTCTTTCCATAGATGATTGATGGGATTCAAATCAGGGCTCCCAGAAGGCCACTTCAGAACAGTCCAAAGTTTTGTTTGGAGCCATTCTTGCATGCTTTTAGCTGTGTGTTTTGGCTGATTATCCTCTTGGAGGATTCATGACTTGCAACTGAGACAAAGCTTTTTGACACTGTTGTACATCTGTGGACATTGAGCTGATGTGACTTGCCTAAAAGCTCCAGTTTGGTCTCATCTGTCCAAAGGACATTCTCCCAGAAGCATTGTGGATTGTCATTTTTAAATGTTTTTCTTTCAACAGTGAAGTTGTTCTTCCATTGAGCCCACTGTCACTCAAAAACAACAAACGGATAGTGTCATTAGACACCGATGGACCTTGACCTTGGAGTTCAACTTGTACCTCTTTGGAGGATGTCCTTGGCATTTTGTCTACCATTGTCATTATTCTTTTTGCCTGTTCTGGAGTTGATTTTCCTCTTGCTGCCACATCTGAGGAGGTTGGCTACAGTCCCGTGGACCTTAAACGTCTTAATAATATTTGCAACTGTTGTCACAGGAACATCAAGCTGCTTGGAGATGATGGTCTTCTAGCCTTTGCCTTTAACCTGCTTGTCTTATTATTTTCTTTCTGATCTCATCAGACAGCTCTCCTTTCTCTGGTCCATGTAAAGTACGGGACATGCGATGACACCAAACAGCAGAGTGAAGACTTGTCTCCATTTAAATCAGCTGAATGACTTGGCTGCATGATTTGAGACACGTGTGACATGAATTCAAGAAAAGTTCAAGTTTGAAAATAAATCGCCTAAACCCAGTTATTTTAGGATCTTTTCTAGAAGTTTCAACAAATGTAACCAGGCCATTTTATAATATCTTTGTATTAAAAGCAACACTTGATCTCTTGTCACACTTGCTTTGCTTTACTCGGTAACATGTCGGTATATCTGGGACAATTGCTTTTCATTTCATGTCATAATTTTTCAGAAGGCAGACTGGACTTTTTCAATAAGCTATAAGGGAACCAACGTCTGTAACAATACTGGACAACAATTTTTCCAAAAGCTTTTCTTTCTGAAAAATATTTGGTAACTGATAGACCACTTCACTTGAGCAGAATTTTAATTTTGAATTCACTGTATTCCATAGGAGTATGTAGAAGCATGAAATTAACTTAATAAATTTAGTGTGTTTAATCACTTAATGATGCTGACATATTGTATAAGTGCAATTAAGCTACAGTGGGGCAAAAAAGTTTTTAGTCAGCCACCAATTGTGCAAGTTCTCCCACTTAAAAAGATGAGAGAGGCCTGTAATTTTCATCATAGGTATACCTCAATTATGAGAGACAAAATGAGAAAAAAAAATCCAGAAAATCACATTGTCTGATTTTTAAAGAATTTATT
This sequence comes from Erpetoichthys calabaricus, assembly GCF_900747795.2. NCBI lineage: Eukaryota > Metazoa > Chordata > Cladistia > Polypteriformes > Polypteridae > Erpetoichthys > Erpetoichthys calabaricus. Next base: position 13,699,184 of record NC_041400.2, on the reverse strand, counting down.
TGCAAATTAGGGTGGAAAAAAGTATTTGGTCACCTACAAACAAGCAAGATTTCTGACTCTCACAGACCTGTAACTTCTGTAAGAGGCTCCTCTGTCCTCCACTCATTATCTGTATTAATGGCACCTGTTTGAACTCGTTATCAATATAAAAGACACCTGTCCACAACCTCAAACAGTCACACTCCAAACTCCACTATGGCCAAGACCAAAGAGCTGTCAAAGGACACCAGAAACAAAATTGTAGACCTGCACCAGGCTGGGAAGACTGAATCTGCAATAGGTAAGCAGCTTGGTGTGAAGAAATCGACTGTGGGAGCAATTATTAGAAAATGGAAGACATACAAGACCACTGATAATCTCCCTTGATCTGGGGCTCCACGCAAGATCTCACCCCGTGGGGTCAAAATGATCACAAGAACGGTGAGCAAAAATCCCAGAACCACACGGGGGGACCTAGTGAATGACCTGCAGAGAGCTGGGACCAAAGTAACAAAGGCTACCATCAGTAACACACTACACCGCCAGGGACTCAAATCCTGCAGTGCCAGACGTGTCCCCCTGCTTAAGCCAGTACATGTGCAGGCCCGTCTGAAGTTTGCTAGAGAGCATTTGGACAATCCAGAAGAGGATTGGGAGAATGTCATATGGTCATTTGGTAAAAACTCTACTCATCGTGTTTGGAGGAGAAAGAATGCCGAGTTGCATCCAAAGAACGCCATACCTACTGTAAAGCATGGCGGTGGAAACATCATGCTTTGGGGCTGTTTTTCTGCAAAGGGACCAGGACGACTAATCCATGTAAAGGAAAGAATGAATGGGGCCATGTATCGTCAGATTTTGAGTGAAAACCTCCTTCCATCAACAAGGGCATTGAAGATGAAACGTGGCTGGGTCTTTCAGCATGACAATGATCCCAAACACACCGCCCGGGTAATGAAGGAGTGGCTTCATAAGAAGCATTTCAAGGTCCTGGAGTGGCCTAGCCAGTCTCCAGATCTCAACCCCATAGAAAATCTTTGGAGGGAGTTGAAAGTCCGTGTTGCCCAGCGACAGCCCCAAAACATCACTGCTCTAGAGGAGATCTGCATGGAGGAATGGGCCAAAATACCAGCAACAGTGTGTGAAAACCTTGTGAAGACTTACAGAAAACGTTTGACCTCTGTCATTGCCAACAAAGGGTATATAACAAAGTATTGAGATGAACTTTTGTTATTGACCAAATACTTTTTGTCCACCATAATTTGCAAATAAATTCTTTAAAAATCAAACAATGTGATTTTCTGGATTTTTTTTTTCTCATTTTGTCTCTCATAGTTGAGGTATACCTATGATGAAAATTACAGGCCTCTCATCTTTTTAAGTGGGAGAACTTGCACAATTGGTGGCTGACTAAATACTTTTTTGCCCAACTGTATACCTGTTTTGCTGCTGATTTTCATTTGTACTCTGCAGCTAGTGCTTCTTGTCTCAGGCTCCAACAATAGCCAGCTAGCACTGATGGATTCCTCTTGCCGCTTTTTCCTCATAGCAACGTCCTGGTGAAATCTTTTCAACATGTTTGTCACTTACAGCACTAATACTAGCAGGGAAGAAGTCCAGATGTAAAAGCAGAAAATTAATCTTTAGCCACATGTTGCACTTCATGCTTTTGTATGCTGGAAGCATGTTGCCAACCAGCTAGACATAATTTGGTGCTCTGTAAATTTTCAACAAGCTCCTTGAATGCCTTTGATACGATTTCCTCCAGCCCTATACAGTGGTGTGAAAAACTATTTGCCGGCCGACCAAAATTACCCCAAGAGCGCAGAGACGACTCATCCGAGAGGTCACAAAAGACCCCAGGACAACGTCTAAAGAACTGCAGGCCTCACTTGCCTCAATTAAGGTCAGTGTTCACGACTCCACCATAAGAAAGAGACTGGGCAAAAACGGCCTGCATGGCAGATTTCCAAGACGCAAACCACTGTTAAGCAAAAAGAACATTAGGGCTCGTCTCAATTTTGCTAAGAAACATCTCAATGATTGCCAAGACTTTTGGGAAAATACCTTGTGGACTGATGAGTCAAAAGTTGAACTTTTTGGAAGGCAAATGTCCCGTTACATCTGGCGTAAAAGGAACACAGCATTTCAGAAAAAGAACATCATACCAACAGTAAAATATGGTGGTGGTAGTGTGATGGTCTGGGGTTGTTTTGCTGCTTCAGGACCTGGAAGGCTTGCTGTGATAGATGGAACCATGAATTCTACTGTCTACCAAAAAATCCTGAAGGAGAATGTCCGGCCATCTGTTCGTCAACTCAAGCTGAAGCGATCTTGGGTGCTGCAACAGGACAATGACCCAAAACACACCAGCAAATCCACCTCTGAATGGCTGAAGAAAAACAAAATGAAGACTTTGGAGTGGCCTAGTCGAAGTCCTGACCTGAATCCAATTGAGATGCTATGGCATGACCTTAAAAAGGCGGTTCATGCTAGAAAACCCTCAAATAAAGCTGAATTACAACAATTTTGCAAAGATGAGTGGGCCAAAATTCCTCCAGAGCGCTGTAAAAGACTCATTGCAAGTTATCGCAAACGCTTGATTGCAGTTATTGCTGCTAAGGGTGGCCCAACCAGTTATTAGGTTCAGGGGGCAATTACTTTTTCACACAGGGCCATGTAGGTTTGGATTTTTTTTTCTCCCTAAATAATAAACACCATCATTTACAAACTGCATTTTGTGTTTACTTGTGTTATATTTGACTAATGGTTAAATGTGTTTGATGATCAGAAACATTTTGTGTGACAAACATGCAAAAGAATAAGAAATCAGGAAGGGGGCAAATAGTTTTTCACACCACTGTAAATAGTTCTTTGAACTTCTTGGCACTGACGATATGTTTATGGGCCAACAAACACGGCTTCATTAATCTTGGCCAGGGCTGGCGCCATCATAAAGGTGAATTAAGCATTCACCTGGGTTGTAGATCATAAGGGGGTAGCAACTGTACAGGTCAGTTACCGAACAGTCGGTTGGCACACTTGTAAGCTTGCCCTAGGGCACAAAATAACATAGCACAGGTACTGATCTTGGCATCAGTTATTCGTAGAAACATCTATCTCAAATGACAAATCTTTTCCCTTTCTTGTTTTTCATTTTCATTAAAGTTTTAATCAGTCCAAGTTTTATAATGAAGAGGAGGCAAATCGAGTAAACAGACTATTTGGGAACAAATGTTACGGGACAAGGTGACAAAATTGATCATCACAAATGAAGAGGTGAGGACAATACAAGCAAGTTACAATTCATAGGCAACAAAGCCTAACAAATATCGGACAGAAATTCACCATACAAGAGCGTATTCCAACGCTTCTTATTAGAATTTCGAATGAAGCTGTGCAGCTCATTCCATCATCCAGCAACTACACATGAAAAGAAATCTGAACTGGGATTTAATGTCACGAAGAGGTGGCATCACCAGACGCCGATCACCAGCAGACCTGAGTGGGCGAGAAGGAGCATAGCACCTCAGAATTGTCTCCGTAGATTTACAAGTGCTGACATTCTAACTAATATGTAGGTAAGCATCAAGGATCTGAACTTTATAGTCCCGCTACAGGCAGCCAGTGTAGTGATTTTATCGACCCGATGCTTTTTAAATTTTTTTTTATAATAAAATACGCTATAAACCACCATCATGAACGTTATTAAGCAATAATCTTTCGACAATAACAGTAAAGTAGTAATACTGAAGTATGTGAATAAAGTATCGCCCCGTTGCTGTCACAAATTAAAAGACTGCATCGCGACACCCTATAGGTGAGTTTAGAAAGCCATGACTTGATTGGCTCAACCACGTGTCAATCAACGTCGGGGCGTAACTGGGCGAACGCGTCCACGCAAGGGACGTAGCGTCCTTGATTGTGAATTACTTACGCGGGCTTCTTTCTCACAAGTGCATCTAAGCTGCAAGAGAAATGCTTTATTTCGTGTACGTTTAACTTGCGGGCAGGAACGGTGTGAATATTCGTTCGTGTAGAGCGCAAGATGACTATGGAGCTTTCCTATCAGACTATTAAAACAGCCAACCAGGCGAGAGAAGCGGTAAGTAATGGAAAATTATTCTAAAAAGTAGCATTAAGACATTAGCGTTTATGATGCATGTCAGAGGAGTGAGCGGGAGGAACGTTCGACTTCTTGTTAGCCGGCTGTTTTAAAACGATTTTTTTTTTGGTTGTTTGTTGAAAATGAAGTACCTGGGATAAGAATGAAAAGTGTCACTCTGCTGTGGAACGTACGTGGAACAGTACAGTCTACCATAGCAAAAGTTTAAAATTCATTTTGGGAGAGAGCGACTGAGAGCACCAGCTACAGCTTACTTTATGCTTGTGTATTTACACACCTATCTTTATATATCGTTTTTTCCAAACCGGCTGCTTCCATTGTAGAAAGTAGAGTCTAACGTTTCCTAGGCGACCACATTTGACGGTCACGTGACGTCCCTGAGGCGCATAGACTGAATGTCACCGCCCTCTGCTGGCCCAGCTACGTTTTGTACAACAGACCTCTTTACATAATCTGTATGTGTACATTTGTGGCCAAAGGTTTTGAAAATGACACAAATATTAATTTAAACAAAGTTTGCTGCCTCCGTTTTTATGATGGCAATTTGCATATACTCCAGAATGTTCTGAAGAATGATCAGATGAATTGCAACTAACTGCAAAGTCCCGCTTTGCCATCAAAATGATCTTCATCCCAAAAAACCCATTTCCACTGCATTTCAGGCCTCCCACCAAATGACCTGCTGACATCATTTCAGTGATCCTTCAATAACACTGGTGAGAGTGTTGACGAGGACAAGGCAGGAGATCACTTTGTTATGCTGATTGAGTTCGAATAGAAAGGTTCAATTGAAGAAGGTTTCAGGGTGCCCAGGAAAGTCCAGCAAGCTCCAGGAATGTTTCCTAAAATTGATTCATGGCTCGGGAATCGGGGCACCACCAGTGCAAATCTTGCTCAGGAATGGCAGCAGGCAGGTGTGAGTGCATCTGCACGCACAGTGAGGCGATAACTTTTGGAGGATGGCCTGGTGTCAAGAAGGTCAGGAAAGAAGCTAAGAAAAACATCAAGGACAGACTGATATTCTGTAAAAGGTACAGGGATTGGACTGCTGAGGACTTAGGTAAAGTCATTTTCGCTGATTCTCTCTTTCCGATTGTTTGGGGCATACGGAAAAAAGAAAAGGTGAGCGGCGCTACCATCAGTCCTGTGTCACGCCTACAGTAAAGCATCCTGAGACCATTCATGTCATGTGGGGTTGCTTCTCAACCAAGGCAGTGGGCTCACTCACAATTTTGCCTAAGAACACAGCCATGAATAAAGAATGGGACCAAAACATCCTCCGAGAGCAAGTTCTCCCAACCATCCAAGAACAGTTTGGTGACCAACCATGCATTTTTCAGCATGATGGAGCACCATGTCGTAAACCAAAGGTGATAACTAAGTGGCTCAGGGAACAAAACATCGAAATTTAGGGTCAATGGCCAGGAAACTCCCCAGACCTTAATAGCATTGAGAACTTGTGGTCAATCCTCAAACAAAAATCCACCAATTTTGACAAACTTCAAACATTAATGATGCAAGAATGGGCTGCCATCAGTCAGGATTGGGCCCAGAAGTTGATTGCCAGCCTGCCAGGGTGAATTGCAGAGGTCTTGAAAAAGAAAGAAGGCCCAACACTGCAAATATGGACTCTTTGCATAAACTGAATGTCATTGTCAATAAAAGCCTTTGAAACTTGTGAAATGCTTGTACTTCTACTTCAGTATACCACAGAAACATCTGACAAACAGATCTAAAAACACAGAAGCAGCAAACTTTGTGAAAACCAATACTTGGGTCATTCTCAAAACTTTTGGCCACGACCGTAGAGTTTACACGTTGTCACTATCTCAATGTGGGTTTTTCTCCTACATTCCAAAAGCACCATTTTTTTCGTAAGTAATGTGCAAAATGACATTCTAAAACAGACAACCTTAATTTGACTTAATATCTTTGTAATTTGTAAATACCATACAGGTCCTCTAAAAGTAGAGAGTCATTGTTTGTGTGTTTTTTCTTTTAACTGATGCACAGACTATGGTAGTGCAGTGCTAGTGCAGCTGCCTTGTAATAAGGAGACTGCGGTTCAAGTCCTGGGTGGTACCTGTGTGGATTTTGCATGTTCTCCCCATATGCACAGGAGCTCCAGTTTCCTCATGTAGTCCAAAGAAACCTTCAGGTTAGATGGATTGGTGATGCTAAATGTGTGTGACTGTCCAAGATTTGTAGTGGGGTGGTCAGATAGGGCTAAGTGAATATTATAGAGTGATGCACTTAAAATCTACAGCATAGGCATATTACAAGATATAATAGTTGTTAATATAATATTAGAATCAAAAAATAGCAATATTATATTAAATACAGTGAACCCTCGTTTATCACGGTTAATCCGTTCCAAACTCTACCGCGATAAATGAATTTTCGCGAAGTAGGATTCTTTATTTATAAATCGAATATTTTCGCAGTTAGAGTAATGAAAACCTGTTTACGACCTTCTAAATACATTTTTTAACATTATTAGAGCCCTCTAGACATGAAATAACACCCTTTAGTCACCATTACACTCGTATTACCCAATATATTAGACAAAATAAGAGAAAATAAGACATATTAGACGTTACAAATATCATATTATTATTATTGTACTGTACATTTAATTACACACACACACAGTTCTTACACACAACCACTAACCTATGAAGGCACGAGCTCAGTAGGAGAGTCTTCAGGTTGTAAGCTGGAGCGCTGATCGCACCCTCAGAGGACACAGACGCCCCTGGGAAAACCCCTGAAACAGCTGACAGTCTACCTTCACATTGCTCCTTACCCTTCTTACTTGCGCTATAACGTGCAATAAGCCTCTCACGCAGTACTCCGCTTACTTAAAAGTATTGTGCAGCGCCTCTCAGCTTTGGAATTGGTTGTTTTGTTTCTCTCTCTCTCTCCGACATTCTCTGCTCCTGGCGGAACTGTCATCTCTGACTTGTCATGGAGCACGTTTAAACTTTTGAAATGAGACAAATGTTTGTTTGCAGTGCTTTGAATAAAGTTCTTTTTTTTCTACAACCTCCTGTGTCTCTATGCAAATCTGTGACCCAAGCATGACAAGGTAGTGCAGTATCTTCAGCAGGTGCGTCGTTGTCTTCTTCCACTGAAGGAGTACTAGGAGTAGGCAGTGGGTGTCTGGGTGTGCGGCTGAAGAACATCTTGATAGGCAGTTGCTGGCGCTGTCTTTTCATATGCGTGAGGAGGCTTTTGTAGGGTATTGCCATCTTTGATCATATCCAAGAGTTTCACCTTCTCCTGGATGGTAAGCATCTTCCTCCGGCGCTTAGTTTCATTGTCAGAAGGCTTAGAAAAAGCAGCACGTTTAGGAGCCATCGTGGGGCTTAGATAAAAGTTATCAGAAAGCGCATGCGTAGTGACGTAAGCGTGTATGAGAAAAAATCGCGATAGAGTGAAGCCGTGAAAGTCGAAGCGTGTTATAGCGAGGGATCACTGTACAACAAAATTAGATCATTCATTGGCCTATTAAATACAAATTTGTCACATTCCAGTTTGAAGGAATCATCTGTTGTAGCCTGCTGGTGATGAATATTGTACTATACTGAATAGTTATAATCTGGTACTGATATGGGTATGCATTCAATATATAATTAAGAGTGAGTTATGAATTGCAAAATATTAATGAACTTGTTTGACTAAAAGGTGCCACCAACCAGATATAATTTTCAATGTATTCCAAAGAGGTTCTGCCTCCAGTCTGCACAGCACTCACTGTGTTTTTCCCAGTTGATTCTGGGGTTCATCAGGGGTGTGTTCTGCTCCTACTCCAATCAATGCTTGCTGGGTCATGGGGTCCGGCGGCTGTGAGGCATCTGTTGTTGAAGAGAGATTCACTGGTCTTGGCTTTTCTGACGATGCTGTGATCTTCGCGGAGTCAATAGACGCTGTGATCGGGGTGTTCGAGAGTCAGAGCGAGGAGTCTGAGTGTCTGGGCTTGCAAGTGTCCTAGATAAAAACCAAGAGCCAGGCCTTTAATGACCTCTTGGGCACGGCCATCAGCATTGTGTCTGTCTGCAGAGAGAGTCAACCGCGTTGAGAGGTTTACTTACCTTGGCAGTGGCATTCATGTCTCTGGTGACTCTTCCTATGAAGTCAGTAGACGGATTGGGAGAGCATGGGGGGTCATGAGGTTACTGCAAAGGGGTGTGTGGCGCTCCCGATATCTATGCAGAAGAACGAAGGTCCAAGGCTTTAGAGTCCTGGTGTTTCCTGTCTTGCTATATGGTTGCGAGACATGAACATTATCCAGTGACCTGAAATGAAGACTGGACTCCTTCAGTACTGTGTCTCTTCGGAGAATCCTTGGGTACCATTGGTTAGACTTTGTGTCGAATGAGCAGCTGCTCACGGAGTCCCAAATGAGGTACATTACCTGCATTGTGAAGGAACGTCAGTTACAGCACTACAGCCTTGTGGTGCGATTCCCAGAAGGAGGACCCAAGTGGCTGGACCAGGCCAAGGGGACATCTACGTAACACCTGGCTGTGGCAGACAGAAGGTTTTTTCCGGAGGGTGGGACTGGACCGCGCGTCTCTTTGGGGGGGGGGTGGAAGGGTGGGTTTGTTATCAACCAGGATCCCAAGCTGTTTAGTCATGTGGTGGGTGCAGTGACGCGCTGTACCAGTGCATGCTCCCCAACCTAACCTGACCTGGTCTGACCTGTATTCCACAGTAAAAACATATCAAATATTTACACAGGAGTAACTGGAGTAGACTAATATACAACGATGTCACTTGTAGAAATTCTCAGATGATTCTGCACTTTTGGGGTGTACAGTATTGGTAAAAGGAGAATGAGACAGAGGAGAGGAGTCAGGTGGAGGGGTTTGTGTCTCGGTGCAGAAAGAATTGCCTAATTAGGGACTACTAAAGAAGTACTGAAGGATTTGGAAGTTGTAGAGGGAGAAGTGCTGCTCAGATTAAATCGGCTAAAATCAAACAAATCAGCAGAACCAGATAATATTTATCCTCAAGATCTTAAGGAGGTTAGTGAGTGTATATACAGGGGTAGGCAAAAGCAAATTTACAGTTGTTTATATGGACAAAGACATGCAGGTTATGATTATTACAATAGCTTTATTTACTCAAAAGAATGTCACAATGGCACAGTGCACTTAGGTACAATCTCATAAGTGCTTAAATTGCCGGCCTTCATTATTTATACATTCTTGTAGTCTACTTGCTACACTCAAGTACACATTAATAATAATAAGAAGAACAAAAAGACATATAATACAAATAAATAAACTGTGGGCGGCACGGTGGCGCAGTGGGTAGCGCTGCTGCCTCTCAGTTAGGAGACCCGGGTTCACTTCCTGGGTCCTCCCTGCGTGGAGTTTGCATGTTCTCCCCGTGTCTGTGAGGGTTTCTTCCCACAATCCAAAGACATGCAGGTTAGGTGCATTGGCGATCCTAAATTGTCCCTAGTGTGTGTGCGCCCTGTGGATGCCCTGCCTGGGGTTTGTTTCCTGCCTTGCACCCTGTGTTGGTTGGGATTGGCTCCAACAGACCACCATGACCCTGTAGTTAGGATATAACGGGTTATTTTTAGGAAGTTACTGGACACTGGGAAAATTCTGAACAACTGGAAAATGGCAAATATTTTCTGGTTATAAAAAAAAAAAAAAAAAAAGGTAATTGAGCAGATACGAGCAACTATAGGCTAGTAAGCTTAATGTGCATCACAGATAAATTAATGGGAGAATTATTAAGGAAAAGATTGAGCAACACATGCCATGAACGGAGTTTTTCTGAACAGTTACCATGGGTTCAGAGAAGGTAGGCCGTGTTTGGAATTCTATAAGGAAGCAACAAAAGGATATGATCAGAGTAGAGCAGATGATATTATTTATCTTGGCTTTCAAAAAGCATTTGATAAGGTGCCACATGAGAGGTTGGGCATCAAATTAAAAGAGGTGAGAGTTCAGGGGGATGTTTTTAGATGGGTCTGAGGAACCCTAGCAGACTTGACTGATGTTAAGAGTGGTGTCCAGCAGGGGTCAGTGTTAGGGTCACTGCTATTTTTAATACCGTATTTACTCGTGTAAGATGCCCACCCTAAGTTTTACAAAGAAAATCGCGAAAAATATTTGCCCAGTGTACGACGTGCGTTGTGATCGTCTAGGAAGCGTTTAGGGCACGTTTTCTGCAAAATGCACTTCTGTTTTTGTTGTATGACAAAAGAGCGAGAGAGAGAGAGAGAGAGAGAGAGAGAGAGAGAGAGAGAGAGAGAGAGAGAGCGCGCGCGCGAGCCCGCCCAAGCAGAAGAAGTAAATATTACAGAAAAAAATTTCCTTGTGTATGACACGCACTTGATTTTCTAATGCTAATTTTCGGGAAAAAATGTGTGCGTGGTACATGCGTAAATATGGTATATAGAAATGATTTGGATTGGAATATAAATAACAAGCAGGTTAAGTGTGCAGATGATACCAGGATAGGTGGATTGTCAGATAATCTTGAATCTGTTAAATCATCATAGATGGACTTGGACAGCATACAGGCCTGGGTAGATTTGTGGCAGATGAAATTTAATGCAAATAAATGTAAAGTATTACACTTAGGAAGTAAAAATGTTACCTATGAATATACAATGGGAGATCTGAAACTTGGAAAATACACCTCATGTAAAGGATTTAGGAGTCGTAGTGGACTTGTCACTGTCAACTGCCAGCCAGTGTTCAGAAGCCATTAAGAAAGCTAACAGAATGTCAGGTTATATAACGTCTTGAAGTGTAGAGAACAAGTCACAGGAGGTCATGATGAAGCTTTATAATGTACAGGTGAGGTCTTATTGGAGTACTGTGTGCAATTTTGGTGTCCAGACTACAAAAAGGACATAGCAGTGCTGGAAAAAGTCCAGAGAAGAGCAACAAGGCTGATTCCAGGACATTGGGGATGAGTTATGAGCAACGATTAAAAGAGCTGAGCCTTTACAGTTTCAGCAAAAGGAGATTAAGAGGAGACCTGACTGAAGTGTTTACAATTATGAAGGCAATTAGTCCAGTGGATTGAGACGGTGACTTTAAAATGAGTTCATCAAGAACACGGAGACACAGTTGGAAACTTGTTAAGGGTAAATTTCACACAAACATTAGGAAGTTTTTTTTCTCAGAGAGATCCACAGGCACATGGAGTAAGTGACCAAGTACTGTGTTAGACAGCAGAATGTTTAGGTACTTTTAAAACTCCATGTTATTTTGGAAGAATTAAGTAGATAGGACTGGTGATCTTTGTTGGTCAGAATGGTCTGTGCTTGTCTAAGATTGTTCTAACGTTCTAGTTTTACATTAACTTGACTGTTAAACAGATGCAAGTCATTTTCATTTCTTTTTCTCATTTAAAAGGATGAAATGAAAGCTGAAGCTAGAAGAAAGAATCTTTTAATTCTGGTTCTTCATTACTTGTCTGAGGAAGGGTATGTATAATCTGTGTGATTTCTTTCAAGTCATTTCACCATTAGAAGTAAGGGTTGCAAAATATTTCTAATGTTATTTTCATTGATTCTTTTTGCAAGCTTGATTTGTCTCCATTATTTATCTTCTTGTCTTAGAACTGACTGGCAGTCAATCCAGAGCTCATTCCTGGTTTCTGCTGAATGAGGCTAAGGCCCCCGTGAAACTCTCCTATAGGATTAAGTAGCTTCTGAGGATGAAACAAATTAACTGCCTTTTTATATTTCCACTTAGTAGTAACATATGTACATATAACTGTGAAGCCGTCAATGACAATATATACTGCATATATTGTCATTGACGGCTGCACGGTCAGGATGCCTGGGACGTGAAGGACCGGGAGAGCACCAATACCTCCCCTGGGACACGAGAGGACGACTGCCCTGGGGTGCAGGGGAGCCACAAGATTGGAGCTTGGAGTAAAAAGACAAAGTAGAACTTCATAAAGACGCTTACAAACGTTGGCGCTAAACACATGCAGAGCAGGTTAGAGACTATGAAAGCAGTGAAATTAGAAAGGCTCAAAAAACAAAACAAAAAAAAAGGCGCTATACACATGTGGAGAAAGTTAAAGGATATGAAAGTAGGAAAATTAGAAAATATAAAAAAAGAAAGTAAAGATCACAGTAGCGCAAACAAACAAACTGCCTCATTTAACTATGCACTAGTCTAACTTTGGTTTTGCACAATAATTACTACACTATTACACCTTAACACTTAATTCTACTTTATTCACATAATTTTACTTATTTATTATGTTCTACTATACTGTTATCTTTCAATTTATGACTTTGTGTTAATTTAACTGATATTTTTCTAACTTTGCACAGTTTTTGATAAGCGGATCAGGATTCATTTCACTGCGTGTTGTCCTGTATAACTATGCATGTGACAAATAAAGAATCTTTAGAATTTCAAAAACGGAGTTTACCGCACATGCATTTATTGCTTACTTTGTTCATGTATATATATTTATCTGTCTGCTTATTTAAAAAGCTACATTTACCCCAGGAGTCAAAAACGTTCTGTCTAGCCCTTGTACAAAAACCTAGACAAAAGCTGGGGTATCACCTTGGTAACCCCATGTACTTTTGGAACTGTGAGCGGAAAATAGCACGACTTTACAGACAGGAGTCCAATGCAGAACTCTACTTACTTTTTTACTTTGTAAAAAAAAAAAATTATTAACTGCTGATGATGTAGATTGTTTTGTCTGTGCTGAAATTCCAAACCTATCCTGACCTCATTAAAAAGATTCAGCATATTGGGACTCGGAAGATTACAAATATTGTTTTTACAGAAGTTCTGAAATAAAAGTGAAACTAATGAAATAGCAACAATTCAAAGAAAAAAAAATCTTAAAAGTGTGTATCCGGAAAACCAAACACGGGGGTTGGCGAGCGAAGCGAGCAGGGGGCGAAGCCCACTAGTATATATAAGTAATACTCTTGTTTATCTGTTGTGATAAACAGGTCCTACACCAGCACCGTCAGACACAAGACAGCAGCTGCCCTTTGAAGGAATGGCCATTGTGATGTTCAGGTTTACAAAACCCAATTTCAAAAACTGTCCTGAAGATCCTTGTCATGCCTTGTGCAATGAAAAGCTGGCTGAGATATGCTGATAACCAGGAGAGAAAACACTGATTGGAGTAATACTTGAAACCAGAGTTTTGTACTATCATTGTCACTACTAAAACTATAATCAAGGAATTATTGTAAGGAAATAAAAACAAACAATCTGGAACCTAAAGCACTTAGAAAATACACACACACACTTTTTTTTTTTCAGATTTCCACAAACTTAGAGAATGATGTGTTTGATGCACTACATTTTATATTGTCACATCAATGACATTAATTACTTTGTTTCTCGAGATGCACTCTGACTGAAAATGGCAGCGCCCATAAAAAAAGTGGTAGCAAAAAATCTGATTCAGCATTACAGAAAAAAGGGACAGCTGTAAACAAAAAGAAGCACAGAGAATTTTTTTAAAGTACACTGAATGATAGAAATATTCACCTACTGCAAAGTAAACCTGGCTCCCAAAAATTAAGAAGGACAGATGAAAGGGAGTAGAGGAGAAGGAGTCAACATTTATAAATCTTGAATTTAAGAGAGTAACTGTGAACCCCCAGCCCCAAAATAACAAAACAATCATCCTTAATAATAATCAATAACAAAAGACTCCAAAACAAAGTAAGATTAGAAAATGTTACAATTGCTTGCCTAAGAGGCAAACCAAAATAGAACAAAGCCAAGTCCATAATCCAAAAAAAAATCCAAATCAGAGACAAAAGTTTCAGAAACCAGAATAATCTAAACAAGAACATTTACAAAACTAGGGAATCCTAAAATAAGCCGAACAAGAACATTACAAAAATTACATTACGTAACTCAGGACTTACGGTATATAGCCTTAGGATGGTTATTCATCTGTAGCACTGGGGGGCCCATCCCTTCAAGCACCACAAGAAGAAGACAAGGAAAATAATCTACAGTGGAGTCAGAAAGTAATCAGACCTCTTCACTTTCTGCACACTTTATTGTCTTTTTTAGATTTAATTTTAAGTGGATTTTTTTTGTCTATCAGTTTACACTGCACATTCCATAATGACAAAGTGAAAACGTTTTCAGAAAGTTTTGCAAATTTAATAAAAATAGACAACTCTCATTGATACTGTATAAGTATTCAGACCTAATTCAGTATTTTGCAGAAGCCTCTTTGGCAGCATTTCCAGCTTTTAGTCTTCTTGGTTAATTCTCTACAGGCTTTGCACAGATGGATTTGGGCAGTTTATCTCATTCTTCGTGGCAGATCCCCTCAAGCTCCATTAGATTAGATGGGAAGTGCCATCTTCAGGGCTCTCTCAACATGTTAAGGACTCAAAGACACTCAGAGACTTGTCCCATAGCCACTTCCACATTGTCTTCGCTATATTCTTTGGGTCATTATCGTGCTAAAAACATAAATCATTGTGTGGAATCTGGAACAGGGTTTCTTCAAAGGCTGCTGTATATTTGGCTGCATTCACCCTTATCTCGATTCTGATGAGACTCCCTGGCTGTGCCACCGTGAACCACAGCCATGGCATGATGCTGTTACCACTATGCTTCACTGCAGGGGATGTATTTGACAGATGGTGAGCAATTCTTGGTCTTTGCCAACACAGTGTTTGCAGTTCTGCCCACACGGTAAAATTTCTGTCTGACCAGACTACAGAATCTTTCCTCATGCTCTTAGAATCCTTTAAATGCCATTTCGCAAACTCTAAGCAGGCTGTCATACACACTTGGTCGATGGAGTGCTGCTGAGATGGTCATTCTTCTGACAGGTTCTCCTGTCTCAGAAGAGGACTTCTGAAGAGTGTTAGAGTGATCATCAGGTTCCTACCTAGTTTTTCAGTTTGGCTGGTTCACTAACACTAGAAATACTGGTGGTTCCAAACTTGTTCCATTTCACAATTATTGAGGTCACTGAGAATGCTCAAAGCTTTAGTTTTGTCCCATTTGCCCTGATCTATGTCTCACAACAATTTGCTCTATGTGCAGGTATGCACAGAGTTCGTCAGACTTCATGGCCTGGTTTTTGTTCTTCAGTCATTGTGATTTGTGGGGCCTTATAGACACAGGTACACCTGTCCAATCAATTCAGTTTGCCACGAGTGAACTCCAATCAAGTTCTCGACACATCTCAAGGAGAATTAAAGCAGGTTTTCACTTTGTCATTGTGGGTTACTGTGTGTAGACTGATGGGCAAAAATGGCAAGTTTATCCATTTAAAATGAAATCTACAACACACTAAAGTGTGCAGAAAGTGAAGGGGTGTAAATGCTTTCTGAATCCACTGTATACTTTTCATTATACTGTATAGTACAGTTTTCTTAACAATGCTTACATATTATTTAAAAAAATTTTAAGTGCAAATTGTCTTTTTTTTATTTTCCTTTTATGTATGGATATTTTCTTCAGATATTTAGATGCCGCAAATGCATTAGAACAAGAGACAAATCTAGACCTACGTCGGTATGAAGTGTGTGACAACATTGATTTGGAGACCGTCCTAATGGAATATGAGAGCTACTATTACGTAAAGTTCCAGAAATACCCAAAGCTCACAAAAAAGTGTGCAGAGACAGGTACAGTAGGTTTACTCTTTTAAATAAATAATTGTACATTGCATTATGCTATTCTTTATAATTAAGCCACACATTTAGGGATAGGATAGTATTTACATTTCTTATTCCAAAATAGTTAGTTTGTACATAAAAGATTCAGTCTTTTTAGTTGATACTTTTAATGCATGTGGTAAGATAATGCATATGCATGTGGTGCATTTAAGTTTGGCACAGTTTTATCGACTCAGTGTTATTTTGGAGAAATTAGGTGGTTAGGACTGGGCAGAATATTCTGTTCTTGTCAAAAATGTTCTAACTTTCTAATGGGGAAAGCGCATGTTTTACTGGATTTGGGCAGTTTATCCCATTCTTTGTGGCAGATCCCCTCAAGCTCCATTAGATTAGATGGGAAGTGCCATCTTCAGGGCTCTCCCAACATATTAAGGACTCAAAAGATGAGACCTGGCCCAAAGCCACCCCGGCATTGTATGCTTTGGGACATTGTCATGCTAAAAGGTGAACCATTACATGCATTCTAGAGCAGGGTTTCTTCAAGGACCATTCTATATTTGGCTGCATTCACCCTTCCCTCAATTCTGATGAGACTCCCTGCTTGTGCCACCATGAACCACACCCATGGCATGATGCTGTTACCTCTATGCTTCACTGCAGGGGATGTATTTGACAGGTGTTGAGCAAGTCTTGGTCTTTGCAAACACAGTGTTTGCAGTGTATTTGGCTGCATTCATCCTTCCCTCAATTCTGACCAGTCTCCCCCACTATTCCTCTGAGAAGCACCCCCATAGCATGATGCTATGTAGAACACATACATTGAAAATGCCCTCCAGTGGACCTGCATCCTGGTTTAGATACTTTTGTGTACCTGATTATGCTGCTATAAGCTCCAACTCCCAATCAACTCTTTAATAAGAAATGGGTTTAAAAAAGTTACTTTATGTATCATTCTTGCATTTCCATACTGTACATTCTCATTGATAAGTTAGAAATATGGAGGGGTTTTTAATAGTAGTTAGTCAGTCATTATCTAGCTCAATTAGTTCTGAATATGGTTACAAGGGGTGCTGGAGCCTATCTCAGTTAGCATAGGACGCAAGGCAGGAACAAACCCTGGACTGGGCACCAGTCTATCACAGGGCAATCACACACACACGGGCAAATTTAGCATTACCAATGCACCTAACCTGCATGTATTTGGACAGTGGGAGGAAACCGGACTATCCAGTGGAAACCCACACAGATATGAGAATAACATGTAGACTCCACGCAAAGGACCCAACATGTGCCCCCTGGTCTCCTTACTACAAGGCAGAAGTGCTACCACTGCATCACCCATCCACCCTGTGTTTTTAATATTATATTGCAATTCTTACTATTTTTTCTGGTATCATAATTATCTTCTGAATATTTTCCTTTGGCCAGAGTGTAAAGGGTCCTGCCTTCCTTAGATCCTGAAGCTCTGAAAGTGTGACAGTATAAAATAACAAGTGCAAAACTACAAGATCAGGTTTAAACATTTTTATTCATTTAACTTTAAAAATCATCTTTTCTTTATTGTAGGAGGAAATAAACACCCAAGGAGTGGAGGGAAATGTAAAAGGTAATGTATCATACTTGCATGGAGGAGAGGAGAGGAGAGGCTAGGAGCTCGCACTGATACAGCACATTGCCGCACCCACCACATGATGAACCAACTCAGGATCCCAGATTGGGACCCGAGTGTAGCCATGCAACGGGTGACACCTCGTCACCAAACAAGTTCAGATGGAATGGAACCAGTGTGAGGTTTTTTTATGGTGGCCGTAGTGCCAATTCTGCCACCAACCTCCAGGTTTTTCCCTGCAGGTTGGAGGGCCTACATGCAGGGCTGGATGCAGATTAACATCATACCCAGGACGGAGAAATTGCAGGTTAAGGGTCTTGCTCAAGGGCCCAACAAAGTAGAGTTACTTTTGGCGTCTACAGGATTCGAACCGGCAACCTTCCGATTACCAGTGCAAATCCTTATTCTCGGAGCCACCACTCCACTCCATACTTGCATAGATCTTTAAATTATGGGTCATCTGCGTTTGTGTCGCGCAGAGTCGTGATTCAAAGTAGCACACACTGGGAAAGAGGCATGTATGGTTTGCAGAGTGTTTTGCACAGTTTGGACAGTTTAATCAAATGCCATTTCTCCAGTATGACTGAACGTGATGATTTTCCAAACAGGACAGGGTCTGACTTTTGGCAGCGATTATCCAAGGGGGAGCAGGGGGAAATGATGGTCAGCAGAGATTCTGGGTCTCAAAGAAAGAAAAAAAAGGCAAGATTGGGTTGCCAGAAAAAAAAGTTTATGAGCCACTATCTTAGTGTTCCAGTGAGTACCAGCACCTCTTCAAGAATCTCCACCCTTCATCCCTCAATTATTTGATACAATGTCACTGTATCACCATAAATAGAGTACGCTCAGTATTTTTTTTTCCAGTCCAAACACTGAATTTACCATAGTCTCATCAGTGGTAGTCCGGCCATATTACATAAATATTGATATTTGATTGGTACTACTGGCTTATTTATTATTGTCTCTGCTTATGATGCTGTTGCTTATTGAGCTTTCAGGCTGGTAGATCTAATAAAGCTGACACATTGGCATATACATTTTTTATGCTTTTAGGGTTTTAATAGTTTACCTTTGCAGTTAACATTAACCTTTGTTCTGTAATTTGGAAATTGCAGCTATTTGTGACTACAATACATTAGCACAGGCACAATTTGCTTAGAACAGGAACGGTATATGCATTTTAACACATGTTATTTTTCTCAGGACACCCAGTTCTTCAGCCCACAACCTTCCTAGAATTAGTCAGTCCAGTACTGCACAGCGACCTTCCTCTAAAGCACTGGGAAAAAAAACAGAACCAAAAGCAATGGCGAAAGACAGTTCAAAGATAGTGAGTACCACTGTTTATTAAATTTTCTTTTAATAATAATCTCTTATATATATTTCTTTTCTGGTTCGTCCTGCTTCCACTTCAAAACCGGTCCTGCCCACACGCAGCTGACACGGCATTTCTTGATTCCTATTCGTCCTCTTCCATGTCATGCACTATACTGACCTGCTGAGCGTAATACATCCAACAAGTACTCGAGGTGCTGCCACAACGATAAAGTAGCTTTACCACCTTTGCGGGAGCCACCTGTGTCTTTACAACAGCTTCTTACACAGCAAACATCAGAAGCTAAAAATTATCGTGAACACATTTGAGAATACAACTCTTCTGTAGCGTTTCTTCCATGGGTGCACAGATAACTCAAGCTCCTGGCCACGGACCATACTGTTTTAAAATACACAGGCAAATTTATTACCAAATCTCTCCACTATACGCTAACACTTCTACCTCTCCAGGATATGGACAGTTGTATGTTATTAACACAGCGCAAGCTACTGAAGTACGCTTACAAAATAAAGCAAACTCCGCATGCAGCGAAAATGTACTTCTCCAGCGAGATTCCATGCTCAGAACCATCAACTCCTTTGTTAAATCATACAAACACATGCATGAAATCGCTGAGTCCAATCCAACAGCATCTGTACGAATGGTTGTCAAGGAAAACCCTAGGCAGGATTTATGACGATACAATGCCCCGACATGTCACACTGATGTTGCAGTGATTTTCATCGGAGAAGATGGCGGACCGCCTGCCGAAAGGGACATTTGCATCTATCCCATAGCCAACTCCTGTAAACAGATTGCCACGCTCAATATGAATTGCGATCCTATGGTTTACCCACTTTTATTCCGTTACGGAGACATTGGCTGGCACAAAGATTTACAACATGTTCCCGATAAAAACACCGCCAAGTGAATAAGGCTTACTCGATGCCAATTTTACATGTACAGATTAGCAATGAGGAATACATTTAGTATTTTGCACTCCAGTGGCAAACTATTCCAACAGTACGTTGTAGATGCGTAAGTTTAGACGCGCGCCCTCTGTTTTAACAATCTCAGATTACATCAACAAGATTAATACAAAGGACTATCAGACGCACTGCAAGCAAATGCTGAAAATAACAACATACGTGTAGGCAAAATGAACATATTACCATCCACATTTCCAGGAAGTCCAAGGTACATGCAACAAAACTATCAGGATGCCATGGCCATAGTACGTAAATTCGGAAAGCCTGCTTTATTTATCACTTTCACATGTAATCCTGCTTAGCCGGAAATTCTACATGCACACTGCATCTTTCAAGAAGTATTTATTTCTTCTTGATTTCTGAATTCGTTTCTCACAGTTTTCCGTTCCTATTCTTACACCGCCGTATGTTGCGGCGGGCATCGGCTAGTAATAATAATAATTCTTTGCATTTATATAGCACTTTTCTTCCTACTCAAAGTGCTTTTCATAGTGAATGGGGAGCCACTTCAACCACCACTAATGTGTAGCATCCTTCTGGATGATGCGATAGTAGCCATTATTGTGACAGAACGCTCACCACACATGAGTTATTAGGTGGCGAAGGGGTGAGAAAGAGAGAGTCAATTAGAGACAGGGAATGATTAAGGGTCCAGAATTACCAGGCCATAGGGGACAATTTAGCCTGGGCATTGGGATACACCCCACTCTTTGTAAAGGATGCCCAGGGATCTTTTATGACCACAGAGAGTCTTATGTAGTTGGATTTACAGGTATGTCTAATCTGAAGGATGGCACCATATTTACAGTATGGTGTCCCTGTCACTGCACTTGGGCATTGGGATCCACATTCAAACCACAGGGTAAGCACCCCCTGCTGGCCTCACAAACATTTCTTTAAGCGGCAACTTAAGCGTTTCCTGTTTGGTCTCCCATCCAGGTACTGGCTGGGCCCACACATGCTTAGCTTCAGGTGGATGACCTGATCTGAAGTGCATGTGATATGCCTGCTGAATCTTTTACAGTGAAGTTTATTACACTACGGGTTGTAAGAATTTTGTAGTGTATGCATTTTGTCTTGAAACCTGGATGATTGGTCTGTGTGTATTTACGTACATATCACCACCCTTCTGTGCTTCTTTGGGTCTTCTGATTTCTTTTTCATTTGATTACTAGTTAACTAGCAAGTATTCATGCCCGTTCTTCATTTTAAAGTTGCTACCAATATTTTACTTGGCTATGTTTTGGACAATGAAAAAATGTGTTCAATTTCTTTTTTTTTTTGTTTTAGGACAATGGTCTCTCAAAACCTCCTGAAACTGGAGATTTCGGTTTAAATGTGTCTTCTATCAACAGAAATGGAGGGGGGAATGGCACACATATGAAAAAGGTAATTTTTTTTTTATATATCCTTGATAATCTACAGTGGATTCAGAAAACATTCAGACCTCTTCAGTTTCTGCCCACTTTATTGTGTTGCAGGTTGAATTTCAAATTTCAGCCTGATGTCGTGTGCACTCTGGAGCAGATTTTCTTCAAGGACCTCTCTATACTAGGCTGTATTCATCCTTCTCTCAATTCTGTCCACACTTTGTGTTTCTGCCGCTGAGAAGCACCCCCATGGCATGATGCTTCCACCACCATGCTTCACTGTAGGGATGGTATTAGGCAGGTGATGAGTATTGCTTGGTGTTTGCCAGACATAGTGTTTTGAGTTTTGCCTAAAGTGTTTAATTTTTGTATCATCAATCCCGAAAATCTTATTCTTCGTCTTCTCAGGGTCCTTTTAAATGCCGTTTGGCAAACTGCAAGTGGGCTATTATATTCCTTTTATTTCAGACTGACGTCCATCTAGCCACTCTATCATAAATGTCAAATTAATGGAGTGCTTCTGAGATGGTTGTCCTTCAGACAGGTTCTCCCACCGTGCTGCTGAGAGGCATCCCCTCAGCATGATGCTCCCACCACCATGATTCCCCCAACAGATGGAATTAGGCAGGTGATGAACAGTGTCTGAACTTTGCTAGACATAGCACATGGAGCTCTGCTCTGACCAAAGCCTTTCTACCCTAACTACTGAGTCTGGCCGGACAGCCAACTCTAGGCAGAGTCCAAGTGGTTCTAAACGTCTTTTGTTTCACAATCATTGAGGCCACAGTGCTTCTGTGAAAGCTTTAGAAATGGTTTTATCCCCTTGTCCTGATCTGTGCCTCACCATAGTTTGATCACGGAAGTCTACAGAGAGTTCTTCATGGCTTGGTTTTTGTTCTGACATGCAGTGTGAATTGTGAACCTTCTATACAAAGGTGCAGGTTTGCCTTTCCAAACGATACCCACTTCAGTTTTCCATAGGTGGACTCCAATAAAGTTCCAGAAACATCTCAACAAGAATTAAAGCAAACAGGGTGCACTTGAAGACAATTTGGAGTACCACGCCACAGGGTTTGAATACGTATATGAATGAGAGATTTCAGTTGTTTATTTTTAGTCAATTTGGAAACCTTTCTGAAAACATTTTTTCACTTTGTCATTATGGGCTATTGAGTGTAGTTTGATAGGCAACAATGTCAAATTTATCCATTTAAAATTAAATCATCTTCACAGTAAAATGTGCAGAAAGTGAAGCGGTCTGAATACCATATGAATCCACCATATGTCAACCACAGTGCTAATTTTACAGTCATTTTGATACTTGGAAAAATGTCTGGACACACAAGGAATTTACATTTTATTATTCTGGTCATGGGGTTATGTGTTATTTTAGTAAATAAGTGGTACAGTGTTTAGTGCTGCTGACTTACAGCTCCAGAGCTTTGGGTTCTAATCCCAGGCAACGCACTTTCTGTATAGAGTTTTCACATTCACACTGTGTCTGCCAGAGATTCCCTCCAGTACTTTAGCTTTCATTCCATATCGCATAGAGTTATGTATTAGGTTAACTGTCAAATCTAAACTGGCCCAGTGTGAGTGATTATTGGTGTGTGCATGTGTGTATGCGTGCGTGCAGTAATGGACTGGTGCCTCATTAAGACTGGTTCCTACTTCCCTCCAAGTATTACTAGGAAAGACATAGCCCCTATGACCCTAACCTGGACTGAACAGATAAATGGTCTATTTAATCAAATAGGCCTTTTGAACTTCTACTGGAAATCAATGTTTCACTTCCTGTTTAATGTAAATAGAATAGAAAATTTGCAGCACACACCAGTCATTTAGGAGCTAGAGTGGGTACTTTAGGCTAGCTAGGTGTTTGCTCCTTATCTAAAATGTCCTATATCCCCTTATCTGTGGCACCTCTGCACGAGAACCACCTTTTTCCATCCTCTCAAACATATGCAGTTTTTAATGTCTGGAAAACATTCAGGATTAAATCACTTAGAGATCTGTACATAGACAACGTCTTTACATCCTACGAACAATTACACTCTAAATTTAACTTTCCAGCAACATTACCTTCAAATTAGAAACTTTGTTAAACAGAACCTCCCCAATTTCCCCTCACCTCCCACCTACCTCTACGCCGGAAAAAATATTGATCGGTCTTGAGGACTTAGACAGCATCTCCGTAATATATAAAAACATTTTAAAGTGCCTCCCTTTCAAAGATCTCAGAGTACAGTGGGAAAAGGATCTTTCACTCAACATCTCAGAAAAGGAGTGGAAAGTAGCAATGCACAGAATTCACTCAAGCTCCATATGCGCAAAGCATACAATTATTCAACTCAAAATTATATATCGAGTGCAACTCTCTCATTTAAAATTGTCCAAAATGTTTCCAGGGCAAGATCCAACCTTCAAACGCTGCAATCAAATTCCTACTTCACTAGGTCACATGTTTTGGGCCTGCACCAAATTAACATCATTCTGGGCCAAAATCTTTAAATGCCTTTCAGACAGACTTGGTGTCCCAATCCCTCCTAATCCACTAACAGCTGTGTTTGGGGTACTTCTAGATGGGCTTAAAGTGGAGAAGGACAAACAAACTGGAATTGCCTTTACTACACTATTGGCACGTAGACTTATCTTACTCAACCGGAAGAATCCTAACTCTCCTTTTCTAAGTCAGTGGGTAACTGATGTCATATACTGTACTATTTGAAATTGGAAAAAATCAAATTCACACTTAGAGCATCTGTGCAGAACTTTCTCAAAACCTGGCAGGATCTAATCAATAACATTTTAGAATAAGCATTTAAATTAAGGAAGCAGGTTCTCTCCCCTCTTTTACACCATGTATCTTCATTAATCTATTAATTTATCTATTTACTTATTTTTACTAGCGTAAAATTTTACTCTGCTGGCCTAGCTCTCTTTCTCAGGGGTTGGGGTTGATTTGTTTCAAACCTTTTTTTTTTTTTGTAAAACTTGAGTTTTTTGTATGGAATGTTATTTGATTTTAATAAAATCAATAAAATAAAAAAATAAAGTCCTATATCCCGCATTCCAACCTCTCATACAAAACTTTGACCTGTCTTACTTCTAGCAGTTGAACCTTTGTCATTATTCCATTTTGTGTTTACATTTACATTATTTGCTTAACATATGCTTTTATCCAAAGCAACTTAAAAAAGAGGTCAACATAATTGAGCAAACATCAGTCTAGAGGTCTGTTTAGGACTAAGTGTTACAGAACAAGGTTACACAATTGATCATCATATGTGAAGAGCTCAGAATAAATACAAGTTAATCACCGCTCCAAAGTTACAAAGCCTAACAGCTAAATTCAGTTAGATGGACATTCACCAAACAAAAGTGTCTTCAAATTCTTCTCCACGTGCACTCCTTCAATAAGAACTGGGCAAAGAGGCTCTCCAGTTCCTTGATTTTGCTGATGTTAAGTTGCACCAATAAACAAAGTTCTCCCTCTGATTCTCCTCCTCTGTCTCACCCCCCTTATTAATACTTATTATACTTATTAATATATTAATAAGTGCAGAATCATCTGAGAATTGCCACAAGTGTTATATTTCTAGTCGGAGGTGTACAGTGTTAAGGGAAAAGCAGACAGGACTGTTCCTAGTAGGTCTCTGGTGTTGTTCACAGTCTTCAAGCTTCACAAACTCTGCTCTGCCTGACTAATAGGACAACATAGTCACATAGTCTCATCTACATGCATATCCTTGAGTTTACCTCTTAATAGAGCGAAGAGAAAAGGAAACACAACTATTCCTTGTGGTGTGTCTTTTCACCAGTGATTACCTTTACTAAGGATCAGAGACACATACACAGGGCCAGCGCTACCATTAAGGTGAATTATGCATTCTCCTATGGCTCAGATAACAAGGGGAAGAAAATCCCAGCCATATGGGTTAGCTACCAAACAGTTAGTTGGAGCAGTAATAAGCTTGGCCTATGGCATAAAATAACCAAGCATCAGCACTGTAAATACATGTTATGTTACCAATGCCCCATCAAGAATTAATTTCTGTTTTGTACTCTGTGTTGCTGGGATAAACTCCAGCCTATCACAATCCTGCCGAAAATTGCTGGATTAGAGGATCAATCATATCTCGAGAGAAGTTGCTCAAAACATATTTTTCCATACATTGTCTTAAGCTTACTTTGTCACCCCTGAGGTGTGGAGTCAGATGTTTGGATGAAGATGGACAACTCATTCCAACTAACTAGGAGCTTTACATGAAAAGAATCTGGATTTAGATTTGATGTCACGCAGAGGTGGCATCACCAAACGCCATTCATCAGCAGACCTGAGTGGGCTAGAGGGAGCATTTTCTATCACTTTAAAAGTATAGCTTATTACTCTTATTATTATCACATATTTGGTTAAAACCTTTATTCATGGTAAATTCCAAAGTCTGGATACTATACAGATGTTTCTAGGTATTTTTACAGTTGGAGCACAGGCAGCTTAAACGAGCTGCTCAGGGTCATACAATGGAATAGAGGCAGGAAGTGATCCAGCATTTGTTCACTTGTTGGGAATTCAGCAGCAGTGTGCACAGAGCAAATAAGAACAGAATAACATGATAAGACATGAGACAAAAAAAAAACCTCCACCTCTCTGGTGAGAGAATGAGAAAAGAAAAGTGTCTGAAAAAACCTGTTCATTTGATTCGTCAAAGCAAGATACCCATTAATCAACCATTTGAATGGCTTCAGGGTGACTCAATGTCCTGTCCCTTGCAAGAAAAGTCTAGCTGAGTAAGAACAAGTCAGTTACTGTTTGCAAAAGATCAACATTCAGACAAAAATGAAAAGACAAGCAAACAAAAAGTTCTGTAGTAGATATTTTCTGGAGACCCTACTCATATCAGGGTTAGTGGTCCCTAAGTATAGAAAACCAAAAGAAAATAAAGAAAACATTCATCCTTTAGTTCTTTTTTGATTTCAAACAAATAATGAGCAAGTTTGCTGTTCTAACCGCCTGAATTTATGTGACGGTTTCTTTGTGGGATTAAACTCGTACTTGCAACATAGCAGTAATAGCTGCAATGCACTTTAATGGTACCATTTACAATTGATGCCACAAATGCGTCATCTCTGCCTATTTAATTAAAGGTAATGTTTTCTAAAGTCTAACTCTTGATGGGCTTCTTTTCATCTAGGGACAGATCATTGACTTTCGCCAACTGATTCAAGATGCAATCAAAGGAGCTTCCAATGAAATATCCATAAATAGCCTGAATTATAACCAGGATCCCTCTGTAAGTTAAGAGCATATTTGTTGTTAACTTCATGAAGAGTTTATTGCTAAAATTGTTGACGCATAACCAGAACTAGTGAATTTGGGTTTATCAAGCACAGTTCTCTGCATAGCATTTTTATTTTACAAAAACATTGTTATACATTGTGTGACAAGTTGCTGTTGGAGCACAGTCTTTTTGTGGGGTGTTTACTACATGGTCAAATGGCCGTAATTTAAAAAGTGTTACTTATGCTTAGGCTAATGTATTAAAGAGCTGTCTGTGTATATTTTATAACATGCAGTCCTTACAATAAATCCTTTATTAACAACTTTTTCCTATCTGAATTTATATAGGAACGCCTTGTTAAACCACTAAGTGCCTTTATTGGAATGAACAGTGAAATGAGAGAGCTGGCAGCAGTAATAAGCAGGGTAAGAAGAAAAAAAATAATTCCACATTCATACCATCTTTGGCTTAGTTCATGTAATAGTAACAATGTGCCATCTACTCTGTGCGGTTTAGTACCTGTGGCTAGATTCATCTAAGAGAAGTATTAGGTGATTGCTATTTATCTCCTTACATGTAAAACCTTAGAACTGAAAGAGGCCTATTTTTTTACATGACTGTCAAGCCATCTCTGAATGACTGGCAGAAATGCTAAAAATATTTTTGTCACTTGTTACCTTTCAAGTAACATGGAGGATAAAAGAATTCTCTCTAAGATTCTGAGCTGCTACGTGGGATACAAACTCACATGTGAAAATGTTATTGAAGAGCTTCATAACAGTTATAAGTGAGAAGGGCTTTCCAAATAATTATAAGTAAGAAACCACTGCAGTCATGGTTTTAGCAGGTATGGCCACCCACAGCTGTCATCTACTATATACAGTAATAAAATGCTAAGGTCTGTGTGAGTGCCTGTCCTGTCCCTCTGAGCATTCTGATTGGTTAGTTTGACTTTGGTGTGATTGGTCATTGTGGATTTTGTGATCGACAGAGGATGTGCAAGCGTGAGACACACAAAGACAAGTAAAGCTGTAGCAGCCACACTGAGAATCGCTTTCAAAGATTCAAAGTGTAAAAGCCGACAGGAGTCGAGAAAGGCGCCTGAAAATGACAGAGTCTAAGAAGTGCAGGCTTTACGGGAACACACTTAACAGAGGGGAAGAGACAGGTTTTAATACACAAGGATACAAAGGAAAAGCCCTGAAGGTACACGTAGGGCAAGAGATAACAAATAATGCATTTATTCAATTACCTGTCTTTGATAGGCAACATCACTAGAGTTACATATAAAACACCGTTAGAATGTCATTATTGAGTTTAGGGACACGTTCACATGTTGTCAACTTCACTGTGATAGTAAAAGGCAACATTTATGTTTGGCAAACCTGATTACATAAATACTAACAGATGACCCTAATTATCTTTTTAATTGTGTTGTATTCACTGAGCATGTAAAATACTTAGGTAAGACTTCTTTACATGGCGGAGTGGTGGCTCTGAGGTTAGAGATCTGCACTGGCAATTGGAAGGTTGCCGGTTCGAATCCCGTAAAATGCCAAAAGGGACACTGCTCTGTTGGGCCCTTGAGCAAGGCCCTTAACCTGCAATTGCTAAGCACTTTGAGTAGTGAGAAAACCGCTATATAAATGTAAAGAATTATTATTATCATATTACTTCTGAACCATTTGATTGTAGGATAAACTAGCTACCACTAGGGGGAGACAAAGATTAGTTTCAGAAGTCTGCCTGCCTGTGCACAACCATGAATGTATAAACTTAATATATTCCCATTTTCATTTTACTTTATTTTAAAGGATATATATTTGCACAATCCTAATGTGAGATGGGATGATATTATTGGACTTGATGCAGCCAAGCGACTGGTCAAAGAAGCTGTAGTATACCCCATAAAGGTAAGAAGAAAGGCAAATTCCATGACAGGTATCACTTGCTTATGAAACAGTTAGTTGTAAATTTTTAAAGTCTAGAAGAAAAGTACAGAAGTTTATGGATTTAATGTTAAATTCAGTGTGTATGAATCATGGCTATTGAGTTGCAAACCTAGAAAGTAAATATGGGCAATATTAAAAAATATTAAAGATTAATCAATAGAAATTAAACTAACAAAACACAGGTGCCAGAGTGCAGTAATATCCCTAGAGTAAGGGAATATCTACAAGATCAATATTCAAAGACAAAGAAAAAAAAACTTCCAGGGGATTCTGCTACTGCGCAGTGTCACGCACTGAACACCTGTACTAGAAACAGACCAGCATGCTCATTGTCTGTGTGCAACTTCATCTGTAGCTGGCTGTAAATGCGCCTTTCAGTATGAGGCTCCCACCTTCTCCCTTTATGTGGGTATGTTTGTTTTTTTTTTTTAGCAGAGAGTCTGGCTCCCTGTCTGTGCCCAATGCCCCCGGGATGGCCACCAACATCCCATGTCTTTGAAAAAGACAAGCAGGATGTAAAATTGATAGGTGTATTGTTAACAGAGAAGTTATGAACATCGTTAAAAAATATGTGTTATTTTATCATTTCCACCATTTTCAGGTGATGTATAGTAATTGAAAGGATTTGGTTCACAGTATTACGAGGTAGATAGTGTAGATTGAGAGTTTACATAGTTTTGTAACTATCTAAATTAGCCATATTAGATCCATTTGATTCTTACTAAATGAACATAAGCACATGGCAGTGCGGACACGCGCATCGGCTCAGTGGCTCTCAGTTTTTGGCTTCGTTTTATTTGTAATTAAGTTTTTACTGTTAGTTAAACCATTCAAAGCGCTAATCCAGTATGGAAGGGCTGATTTAATTAATATAGGGAAGTGGTTCGAGCTCCATGCATCACCAAGGCTAGACTTTATTCCACCAGAGGTACGGAGGACTACTGAGGCTTTTACCATCCTCCCTCAGTGGCCGAGAAGGCGGAGGAGACACCGTAAACAAAAGTGGGGCAGAAGGAGCGGCCTATGTGCTAGGCTACATGCTAACCCATACAGACCGGCTCTTCCCAGTCTCTTCCTCACTAATGCCAGGTCTCTCGCCAATAAGATGGACGAGATTCAGCTGAGGATTGCCTCACATAGTGTGGACAGCTGTGTGGCAATTATTACCAAGACCTGGCTGGATAATAATATCCCAGCTAGACAGGCGCGTTCTGTTCCAGGCAGACAGGACTGCAGCTTCCGCTAAATGTAAAGGTGGAGGGCTGGCACTGTACATTAATAAATCCTGGTGTACAGCTACAAACATTATTGGAACATACTGCTACCCTGACTTGGACTATCTGGCAGTGAAATGCAGACCATTCAAGACGGTAAGAGAGTTCTCCTCCATCCTGATAGTGACTGTTTATATCCCACCGCGAGCTAATGCTAAATTAGCATTGGAAGAGCTGTACTGCCTGATTAGCAGACAAATGAATGCTAATCCAGACGTGGCTGTGATTGTGGCTGGTGACTTTAATCATGTAGAATTAAAAGCAGTGCTTCCCAAATTTCGAGGATTTATAAACTTTCCAACTAGAGACAGTAGCATTCTGGATCAAGTTTATTGCAACATCCCAGGAGCATACAAGGCTTTAGCAGCAGCCCCACATCTAGGCGTGTCGGACCACATCACAGTGGAGCTGATCCCAGCCTATACTCCCATGATCTGCAAGATCAAACCGACTACCAGAACAGTACAGATATGGACAGAGGAGGCATCTTCAGCATTACAGGACTGTTTTGAGCATACTGACTGGGGAGTGTTCAAAGAGGTCTCAGATCTAGAGGAATATACATCATCTGTCCTATCCTATGTGCAGGTCTGTACTGATGCTAT
This sequence comes from Erpetoichthys calabaricus, assembly GCF_900747795.2. Lineage (NCBI taxonomy): Eukaryota > Metazoa > Chordata > Cladistia > Polypteriformes > Polypteridae > Erpetoichthys > Erpetoichthys calabaricus. Next base: position 13,669,054 of record NC_041400.2, on the reverse strand, counting down.
CCTGCCCACGAAGACATTTAGAATGTTTCCAAATCAGAAACTGTGGTTGGACGGTACGGTGAGGTCTCTGCTTAAAGCCCGGGACGATGCATATAGGTCAGGCAACAGGCTGGCATATAGCAAAGCCCGATAAAAACTAAAAAAAAAGGAATAAACCTGGCAAAATACAGATAACAAACAACTTATTTTGGAATTTTCTAATAACAACGACCCACGGAACATGTGGAGAGGCTTAAAGACCATAACAGATTATAAGCGCAATGATCAGCAGGTCAGCTATGACCCGAGTCTCCCTGACACCTTGAACAGTTTCTTTGCACGCTTTGATGTACAGTCTCCCTGCTGCTAGATGCATCTCCCTTGGCTGGAGGAGCAGCATCAGCCTCTAGTCCTGCAACTACACCAAGTGAGGTCCACCCTGAGGAGGATCAACACCAGCAGAGCTGCAGGACCGGATTAGGTGTCAGGTAAGACACTGAAAATATGTGCTGATCAATTGACAGGAATCTTTCTGGATATTTTCAACCTTTCTCTACAACTTGCAACCTCAAATCCTCCACTCTTGTGCCAGTGCCTAAAAAATAAGCGGTCACCTGCCTTAATGATTACCGCCCTGTGGCTCTGGCCCCAGTAATAATGAAGTGCTTTGAGAGAATCTTCCTAAAGTACATCAAGGATGCCATCCCTGCTGGATTTGATAACCATCAGTTCGCCAACAGGAGGAACAGATCTACAGAGGATGCTGTCTCAATAGTACTTCACATAGCCCTGACTCATCTGCAGTGCCCTAACACTTCTGTTAGGATGCTATTCGTTGATTTTAGTTCAGTGTTTAACACCGTAATCCCAGACAAGCTGGTACAAAAGCTTCATTATCTGAGTCTGTCCATATTATTGTGTCTCTGGATCAGGGACTTTCTCACCAACAGGCCTCAGGTGGTTAGAATTGGAGATCACACATCAGCCACACTGGTTTTTAACACAGGCACGCCACAGGGTTGTGTGCTCAGCCCAGCACTCTTCACGTTATTCACGCATGATTGCTCTGCCATCCATGCCACAAATATGGTTGTGAAGTTTGCGGATGATACGATCGTGGTGGGTCTCATATCAGACAATGATGAGACTCACTACAGAGAGGAGATACAACACCTAGCACTATGGTGCTCAGCCAACAACCTCATCTTGAACATCAGCAAGACCAAAGAGCTCATTGTGGACTATAGGAGGTCCAGAAGAACAGAACATGCTCCTATATTCATACATGAGGAGGCTGTAATGTGCATGGACAATATCAAGTTCTTGGGTAGCCACATCACATTGCATCTGACATGGTCTTTGAACACATCTCACCTGGTAAAGAAGGCCCAACAAAGACTCTTCTTCCTCTAGAAGATGAGGCGTGCTGGATTCTCCTCTCGGCTGCTCACAAACTTCTACAGATCCGCTATTGAAAGCATTCTCTGTCACGGTATGACAGTGTGGTACAGTAGCTGCACAGCACAAGACAGGAAGGACTTGGCATGGGTGGTGAGAACAGCACAGGGGATCATGGAAAGTCCTCTCCTAGACCTGGACTCTGTATATGCTGGAAGGGTGCAGAAGAGGGCCTATATAGCTGCGGATCTCACCCATCCGGGAAATGGACTGTTTGTACCACTGCCTTCGGGAAAACGGTACAGAAACATAAAAACACGTACCAGCAGAGCTGTGAAGTCCATCTGCCCCTGCTGATACACACACATACATCTACATCTACCCCTAACCTGCCCCCCTGTAGACATCCACACGCACTTTCCCTCATAATCAAACACACACACTCGTATTCCTCCCCTGCAGACCCACGCACACAGATCACTGGTCTCTGCAGGCGTACTACCTCAGGAATAGTATGGACTTGATGATGTCTTATTGCTGATGTCTTTTATATTTATTATGTTTATTTTATTATTTATAGTGTATTGCGTATTTTAAGTATTCTGCCTTGAAGCCAAATCCTACCAACAAAAATTTTGTATATGTATAATGACACTAAAGAATTCTATCTATCTATCTATCTATCTATCTATCTATCTATCTATCTATCTATCTATCTATCTATCTATCTATCTATCTATCTATCTATCTATCTATCTATCTATCTATCTATCTATCTATCTATCTATCTATCTATCTAAGCAGGGTTATGGTAAATACTTTTTGAGTAATGACTAAGTTTTATTACTTTTTTTATCTTAGTATCCCCAGCTATTTACAGGGATTCTTTCCCCATGGAAAGGCCTTTTGCTCTATGGACCCCCAGGTGAGTGACTTTAATAATGGAACAATCCTCACAGCCTTTACTTTAGCATCTGTATGCACAATTGGGTGAAGATATCATGAAACGTCAAGACATCTTTTTCAGTATTTTAAAATACTGCATAATGCATCATGTATATGGGTGAGAGAAATGTTTGTGAAGTCTTTAAACTTTTCAAAGACTCTGCAAGAATGGATTCTATAATGTGAGTGGATGTTCACAGACATCATTGTAATAAGTAAAAAGAATCTAAAAAATATATTTTTGAAATGTTTACGTAACCGTGTGTCCGTGTTTGCATGGGTTTCTCTCCGGGCACTCTGGTTTTCCACATCCCCAAAGATCTTACAGATTAGGTTAGTTGAACATTTCATATCGGTCCCTTATGTGTGTGAGTGAGTGTGTCCTGCGATGGACTGGAATCCTGACCAGAGTCATTTGCGGCCTTGCATTTAGTGCCACCAGGACAGGCTCCAGCCTCCCTGATTTGGTTTAAGCAAGTCTGAGAATGCTAGGTTTGTCATTTCCATTCATTTGACACCTATTTCTAGACATTCGTTTTATTTCCCATACAAACCTGAGGCTCCTCATATGGTAAAGTTACAGTAGAAGGCAGTGAAAAGAACTACTTTGTCCAGGAGTGATCATCATTTACAGTACAGTACATGTTACATGGGAGAATCACCAATTTCATTCTTGCATCCGCTGTGCATCACATGTTTCTAATATAGTATATTGAGTATTTAGGTCCACATTTCCACTTTCATTTTTTAAAAAGATGTCCATCTTTTTTCTGTATTAACTATTTCATTTTCCATTACTGTCACAAAGTATATACCGTATGTACTTGCGTATAAGTCAGGTCTTGAAACCCGAAAAATCGACCATAAAATCAGACCCCGACTTATACGGCCATTCGAAAATACAACACTTAAAACTTTTTTTTTTTTAACTTGCTTCCTCCAATCTCGAGTTTCTTACACACATTGAATTTTGTTGTGGCAGCGCAGTTACCAATTTCTTTCGCCACTTCAACAACTTTTAATTTAAAACCAGCTTCAATTTTTTTATTCTGATCAAATGTTCCATTGTAGATAAGGGATGCTGTTACGATAAAAGTGTATGAGGGTGTGAGATACAAAAAACACAAATCAGTGCAGACATCACTTTGGGTATTACCGTGTGGTCACATAGGCACAATACACAGAAAAAAAGGCTGTGTGCTCCGTGGTTACTCTCTCCGGTGGGTGTTAGCATATCGTAATCTCTTGGACCAATAGCATGAGTTTCTACATTCAATTTATACAACCAACATTATAAAATACCAGAAATTATACGGTAAAATTAAGCCCCGACTTATCCTCGGGAGAACTTAAACACGAATATATATGGTATTGCACTGTTGAAATGTGTGATATCTAATAGACTCACTTATCTTAAGGTATGGTTAAGATTCTGAAAATCTATATTAGGTTCAAATTCAACCCGGTGATTGTCTTTGTGGACTGTGTATGTTCTCCTCATCTTAGCATGGTATTTCATCCAGGTACTCAAACATTCCATAATGTGCAGGTTAGGCTGACAGATAATTGTGTGATTGCCAAGTGATTTATTCATAATTGGCCCCTGCTGCTCCTGCTACTTATAATCCTGAGATTTAAAGAATGGAATTACTAGGGTGTTGTACTGTGTTAGCCATTATGAATGTAAAGAAAAGCCAAGCAAAATGACAACTTTTATTGGCTAACTAAAAAGATTACAATATGTAAGCTTTCGAGGCAACTCAGGCCCCTTCTTCAGGCGAGATGTAATCTTGTTTACATTGTTTACATCTCACCTGAAGAAGGGGCCTGAGTTGCCTCGAAAGCTTACATATTGTAATCTTTTTAGTTAGCCAATAAAAGGGGTCATTTTGCTTGGCTTTTCCTCTAAGAATGGAATTGTAAGATGTCTGGATGGTAATATCTGTCTTCATGACTGGAGATGTGTTTAACTAGGATGCTAGATTAGAAATCTCTGTCTCAGCCCACATGGTCAGCAACCACGAGGCAGACTGAAGCGCCAGTGGATGGATCGAATCAAGAACGATATGAAGCACATCGATGATGCCCCCGAGGATGCTCTTGACTGTGCCAAGTGGAAACGTGCGTGCCGGACAGCAGACCCTGCACCACCGCGGGATAGCTGCTAGAAGAGCTAGATTAGAAATCCCCTGGCAGTTCTTTATTCATATGTTCTGTATTTTTCCTTTGTACTGAACAGAACTGCAAAAAAACTTTAAATGAGTAGGTGTGTAATGGACCCTAATTTTCTATTGTTGTTCTAATTCATTAATAGTAAGTAAAGAGAACATGAATACACAAATACAATATTTAACACACACACCTGAATATTGTCATATGATCATATTGTTACTGTAAATAGTATGTTTGCATAGAGTCCGCAATTGTAGTTTATAGTTACACTACAGATTTGACTGTAATATATTTGTATTCATTGTCCAGATTAAATAATTGAGTATTTTTTTCTAATGCTAATTCAATCATTCTAATTTAATGTATATAATGGATAAATATATAATGTATAAAGGCATTTTCTAAACGTTTAATACATTTTCTTAGGCACTGGGAAAACACTTCTTGCCAAGGCTGTTGCCACTGAATGCAATACGACATTTTTCAACATCTCGGCATCCAGCATTGTCAGCAAATGGAGAGGGGACTCAGAAAAGCTGGTTCGAGTAAGACTGTCATTGATAATTTCCAAAAACAACAAGGAAGAAGAAAGCTTTCATAGGGTGTTTAGTGTAAAGGGAATTGCCCTCCTTTTATTGACCTCTCGTTCCCATATTATTATTTTAGTCCTTAATCCTGTTTAAGATTAATTTTACTTCCGTGTAAATGGTAGTTTGGTGATGAGGTCAAAAATTTACTATCTACAGTAATCCCTCGCTATATCGCGCTTTGCCTTTCGCGGCTTCACTCCATCACGGATTTTATATGTAAGCATATTTAAATATATATCGCGGATTTTTTGCTGGTTCGCGGATTTCTGCGGACAATGGGTCTTTTAATTTCTGGTACATGCTTCCTCAGTTGGTTTGCCCAGTTGATTTCATACAAGGGACGCTATTGGCAGATGGCTGAGAAGCTACCCAGCTTACTTCTCTCTCTCTCTCTTGCGCTGACTTTCTCTGATCCTGACGTAGGGGGATTGAGCAGGGGGGCTGTTCGCACACCTAGACTATACGGACGCTCGTCTAAAAATGCTGAAAGATTATCTTCACGTTGCTATCTTTTGTGCAGCTGCTTCCTGAAATGACATGCTGCACGGTGCTTCGCATACTTAAAAGCTCGAAGGGCACGTATTGATTTTTGATTGAAAAACAAACTCTCTCTCTCTGCTCCTGACGGAGGGGGTGTGAGCTGCCGCCTTCAACAGCTTTGTGCCGCGGTGCTTCGCATACTTAAAAGCAAACAGCCCTATTGATTTGTTTGCTTTTCTCTATCTCTGTGACATGATCTGCTCCTGACGCGCACTCCTTTGAAGAGGAAGATATGTTTGCATTCTTTTAATTGTGAGACGGAACTGTCATCTCTGTCTTGTCATGGAGCACAGTTTAAACTTTTGAAAAAGAGACAAATGTTTGTTTGCAGTGTTTGAATAACGTTCCGGTCTCTCTACAACCTCCTGTGTTTCTGCGCAAATCTGTGACCCAAGCACGACAATATAAAAATAACCATATAAACATATGGTTTCTACTTCGCGGATTTTCTTATTTCGCGGGTGGCTCTGGAACGCAACCCCCGCGATGGAGGAGGGATTACTGTAGTTAAGTTCAGATTCTGACTTTTGGCGCGGTGTCTGTGGAAAACTGAAATCGATTCTCACATCGTAAAATTACAATTTTCATTATAACAGTTTTTTTTTTTTGTATTGTATAGAGCTCCTAGATAACTACGTCCAAGCAAAGATTAGAATAAGTTGTTGCCGAGGTTTCCACCCTGAACTCTTTGCAATGACCCATGTACAGTACAATGGATAATGGATCTGACTTCTTTGAACAAGATGCGTGGTGCTTGTCTAGTTACAGGCTCCAGCTCTGCTGTTTTTGGTACAGTTTGATTTAGTGCTTATCCCCATATTCTTCAAAAACATGTTAACCTTTACGCAGTCTGCTCCATTTAGTAAAGGGACCGGGCAAAAAGTTGATTTACAACATTTTTGAGAATTTATATATTGTGACCTCTGGGGGGTGCACAGCTCCCCAAACCCCCAGCACAAGCGACACTAGGCACAAGTTCAGTAACACACACATTTATTTATAGTGGGGAAGCGCTTTTTCCCTCACTCCCCACAACAGTGCGGTACGCAAACACCAAATACTCTAATAAACACAGTCCTTCTTTTTCTTTCTCTCTCAATTCTCCTTCCACCTCTGGCTCCTTTTTTAGAACACCCAGAAGTACTCCAGGTGTCCTGGAAGCGCTACTGGAAGGTCATCACCGGTGTGGCGGCAGTCCTGCGAAGGAGGGCTCAGCCATTCCCCTTGCACCCCCTGGAGGTGGCCATGGGCCCTGGCAGTATTGACCTTCCATGCTCTAGCCCCAGGGAACCATAGTAAGCCATGGGGGCTGCCCTCTGACCTCCCAGGGGAGGTATTGCCCCATGCAAGCACCTTTCTCCGGTCATTCCCTTTGTTAGAGTCCCGGCTGTCCATCACTAAATATATATACACACATACATGTATACACACGGAAAGACAGGTCCATTTTTCAGAAGTCACCATTCTGTATAGGTTTCAATATTTAGGGTGGATTTCCCTGAAACCGTTTGTTCTAAATTTTGGTATCTTTGTTCTGCTGTAGTCGCCCAGGAGCTCCACACAGTGCAAAAAACGCATAATCTTGAGGTTAAAGAATGTAATTTTAAAACATGAAACTCAATTTTGATTTTCCACAGACAATCCACTGTTGTAAAGAGCTGTTGTTTCAGTATTTGCATCCTCTCTGTTGGCTTGAGCACATCTCTGACCTCTGAACAAGACGTTTTCACTAACAGGATAGATACCCCTGCGGTGGGTTGGCACCCTGCCCGGGATTGGTTCCTGCCTTGTGCCCTGTGTTGGCTGGGATTGGCTCCAGCAGACCCCCGTGACCCTGTGTTCGGATTCAGCGGGTTGGAAAATGGATGGATGGATGGCTGGATAGATACCCATTGGATTTTTTTAAAAACGATTTTTCTTTCCAAAACATTCTTTGTGAATACTGGATACAACTGTGCATGGAAATCTCAGAAAGGCTGCTGTTCCTGAGTGTTTTGGGCTTGTAAATGCCACAATGTGATGTAGGAATTACAGTGGTGTGAAAAACTATTTGCCCCCTTCCTGATTTCTTATTCTTTTGCATGTTTGTCACACAAAATGTTTCTGATCATCAAACACATTTAACCATTAGTCAAATATAACACAAGTAAACACAAAATGCAGTTTTTAAATGATGGTGTTTATTGTTTAGGGAGAAAAAAAATCCAAACCTACATGGCCCTGTGTGAAAAAGTAATTGCCCCCTTGTTAAAAAATAACCTAACTGTGGTGTATCACACCTGAGTTCAATTTCCGTAGCCACCCCCAGGCCTGATTACTGCCACACCTGTTTCAATCAAGAAATCACTTAAATAGGAGCTGCCTGACACAGAGAAGTAGACCAAAAGCACCTCAAAAGCTAGACATCATGCCAAGATCCAAAGAAATTCAGGAACAAATGAGAACAGAAGTAATTGAGATCTATCAGTCTGGTAAAGGTTATAAAGCCATTTCTAAAGCTTTGGGACTCCAGCGAACCACAGTGAGAGCCATTATCCACAAATGGCAAAAACATGGAACAGTGGTGAACCTTCCCAGGAGTGGCCGGCCGACCAAAATTACCCCAAGAGCGCAGAGACGACTCATCCGAGAGGTCACAAAAGACCCCAGGACAACGTCTAAAGAACTGCAGGCCTCACTTGCCTCAATTAAGGTCAGTGTTCACGACTCCACCATAAGAAAGAGACTGGGCAAAAACGGCCTGCATGGCAGATTTCCAAGACGCAAACCACTGTTAAGCAAAAAGAACATTAGGGCTCGTCTCAATTTTGCTAAGAAACATCTCAATGATTGCCAAGACTTCTGGGAAAATACCTTGTGGACTGATGAGTCAAAAGTTGAACTTTTTGGAAGGCAAATGTCCCGTTACATCTGGCGTAAAAGGAACACGGCATTTCAGAAAAAGAACATCATACCAACAGTAAAATATGGTGGTGGTAGTGTGATGGTCTGGGGTTGTTTTGCTGCTTCAGGACCTGGAAGGCTTGCTGTGATAGATGGAACCATGAATTCTACTGTCTACCAAAAAATCCTGAAGGAGAATGTCCGGCCATCTGTTCGTCAACTCAAGCTGAAGCGATCTTGGGTGCTGCAACAGGACAATGACCCAAAACACACCAGCAAATCCACCTCTGAATGGCTGAAGAAAAACAAAATGAAGACTTTGGAGTGGCCTAGTCAAAGTCCTGACCTGAATCCAATTGTGATGCTATGGCATGACCTTAAAAAGGCGGTTCATGCTAGAAAACCCTCAAATAAAGCTGAATTACAACAATTTTGCAAAGATGAGTGGGCCAAAATTCCTCCAGAGCGCTGTAAAAGACTCATTGCAAGTTATCGCAAACGCTTGATTGCAGTTATTGCTGCTAAGGGTGGCCCAACCAGTTATTAGGTTCAGGGGGCAATTACTTTTTCACACAGGGCCATGTAGGTTTGGATTTTTTTTTCTCCCTAAATAATAAAAACCACCATTTACAAACTGCATTTTGTGTTTACTTGTGTTATATTTGACTAATGGTTAAATGTGTTTGATGATCAGAAACATTTTGTGTGACAAACATGCAAAAGAATAAGAAATCAGAAAGGGGGCAAATAGTTTTTCACACCACTGTACATGCATGGAACCAGATTCTTTTTCTAAGTGTTTGATAAGTCTGACATTGTATGCAGTGAGTATCCTCATGCCCGTCTCTTTTGTCTAGGTTCTGTTTGAGCTGGCAAGGTATCATGCACCTTCTACAATCTTTTTGGATGAGTTGGAGTCCGTAATGAGCCAGAGGGGTACCGGTCCAGGGTAAGTCGCTATACCTGAGTGTTTGAACACTTGTGTCTGCTGTAGTGGCTGTTATCTGTACAATTAAGCAGTGGTTTGCACCATTGCATCATAAATATACTGCGTCCTAGGCAGGAGCGGAGTGGGCCTGTCTTTTAGCCCCGGTGTGACATGATACAGAGCAGCACACCCATACTCCCTGGTAATTATTACTGGGCCACCTTGGTAACTGCCAACAAAAGAAAACAGACATACACAACTTGTAATTCGGCTGTCTCTTTCTCTTTTCAGTGCACTCATGTAGATGCAGGAACAATATGTTGCCATGGTCAAGGGTATTGTCTTGTAGTGTATAGGTAGCTTCAGCTTTATATCCTCAGTAGCTAAGGCCACACTTTCCAATCCACATCCACAACATGCTCTGTCTTTGGGATTGTCGGAGATGTTGGCAGAAAAACAGGGCAAGATCTTTGGACTGGGGATGTGCAAAGTAATGAAAACTTGTAGCTGCCTTTTCTACATCCCTTCCATCTGCTTGAGTATCTCTTTCTTTATCCTCCTCAGGTGTTGTTGTTGCCTCTGTCATGTACCTAGAAGTAGAACCCTCTCAGGTGAACTGACTTCCTTCTATCCCACAGGGCCAGCCTCATCTTAAATAACAAAGAAATTAAATAATTGATAGGACTACTACTATGCAGTGTGTACTACTAGATGTACCACGGATATGATAACTTTGCAATACATGATGCCTACTGTATATACAGTAGCTGTAATATATTATTGCATATCCTTCCATCGATAATTTCTTTATATCCTGCAATCATAATATTTCACAGTGGTCAAATAATTTTTTTAATATTGAAAAAATACCTGCAAACCTCCAACCTATCATCACACGACAGCACCACAATGGTGCACATACCTGTCGCTGTCCTTTCTTTACGACCTGCAGCCCCTGCCTCATTAGTATCACTGAGCTGACTCTGTGTGGCTGCTAGTTGGAGCAGAACTATGAAACCGGAAGTGACATCATCCATGGCACCAAACCCAGAAGTGATGTCATCAATGGTGCCAGTACCGAGATTTCCCGTGGATGATCTGTACAGGATTGAGAAAGTTAGTGCAGCTCGCCACCCCCTGCCCTGGCATGGTACTACTACACTGGTCTACAAAAAATATTTTTTGTTTGCTTCTGGGAACTTCAGAGCATCTCTTTATTAAGTTTTTTACCCTGATTTCATATATGGAATCTGAATTAAGCTGCATGTCAGGTTTTTGAAATACACATCATTGACGTTTTGACACTTTTTTGAATATCAATATATCAACACGATATCTGGAGGTTGGACTCTGTCCCACCAAAATTGTTTGAATGTGTTTATTCTGAAAACAAACCAGAAGACGATACCAGAGACACGTTAAAACATATTTATGTCAATTTACCTCAATATAAAAGTGAGGTCAGCGGGCCCAAAAATGTTGGCGGCACTCGCTTTTGCGCTTGTATTGCACATCTGTCTCTCTTTGCAAGAACCAACAGTAGTCACCCATCATGCTCGGAGTGAATTTTCCCTGATATCGGTTTTCCATCACCTTCGTATCTTGATGAAATTTTCCCCCATGCTCATCTCTGACATCGCTTAGATTTGGTGGAAAAATAGTCGAGATGAGAATGTAAAAAAATGCGTCTTCAGTGACATTCTGGTTCCCATAAGCTGATATACTTTCAGCATGTTCTCCACAAGCTCAGCATAATTCTCTGCTCTGTGCTTGTCAAGAAAATTCTGGACAACCTGCACGAATGAGGGTGGTGATTCAGTTGGCTTCAGTTTCCTTTTGAACCCATTGTCAAGCATCAGTTCACGGATTTCAGGACCAACAAAAACACCTTCCTGTCCGTCCAGTCACCCCAGTTGTCCAAGACCTGGAACATCATAACTAAAAAATGGAACGTGCTGGACGAAAACAGTTTTCAGATTTGGAGTCAAGTACAGGTGAAAGAATCCCAGTAGCAAAATGCTTGTTGACCAGTGCTATTATTCAGGCCCTTTAGCTGCCTCCCAATCGCACATGTGTGAGAAGGCCAATGCCCAGACCCATTGGATCGGGCAGCTCTGACCAAGAGGTAGTGAATTCAAGGAAGGGCATTGGCATGGAGAGAACCCTTATGATGAATAGGCGAGAACTTATATGGTTGAAGTTCAAGAAACCACCTGGTGACCCGCGGATTCCTTGTGTAGGGCCATCCACTGTAGGGGTGCATATTCCGTAATAAGAGTGAGTTCACGGCCCAAGAGGTAGTACCTCAACTGCGTAATCGCCCATTTAATACCTGTCGCTGTCCTTTCTTTACGACCTGCAGCCCCTGCCTCATTAGTATCACTGGACTGACTCTGTGTGGCTGCTAGTTGGAGCAGAACTATGAAACTGGAAGTGACGTCATCCATGGTACCAAACCTAGAAGTGATGTCATCAATGGCGCCGGTACCGGAAGTGATGTCATCAATGGCGTTTCGGTCGCCCTGGGCACTTACAACAAGTAGCACTTCAGTTGCTTAATACTTACGTTCCCTTTCTTGATAGGCTTTATGTAGCTTAAAGCTACTTATGAAAGCTAGGTAGCGGCACTAACTTACAACTCCTTTGTTTGGCCATTAAGTTTTTAAGTGAGCTAACATTAACAGTGTTGTCAGCACTGCAGATCGATGTCAGACAGACGCAGTGTGTTAATAACAGAAGAATCTCAGTGTGTTTTAGGCAATATGACAGACTGTGGGGCCAATCACACTTACTACTGTAGTTTGCTAGCTACTTTGCGGTAACCTAGTGTGAAGTCGTGAACCAATACTGTGTTGTAACATGAACACATGGCAAATTTTCTCACCTGTTCTAAAAAAGCTGATATTTTCATACTTTACACTGCATGCTCCTCCATCCATGCTTTGTCAGCATCACTTTTTTATTTTACCTTTGGCGTCCATTGTAAAATGGTTAAATGCAGTGAGCAGCTTAAGAAAGTGGATGGAAGGATGGAGAGTTTCAATTTCACACGCGTCGGGTTGAACCATCTGGGAAGTGGGTTGCCTCTTTTTCCCCTAGAATGGATACCTGCACTCAAGGCCGGGTTATAACTTGGCTCCGAAAGGATATTTGATCAAAAAATGGCATTTCTGGTGGACCAGGATATATTTTGTTATACGAGGTGCGATCCAAAAGTTCCCGGAATGCAATTATTTAAAAGCATACACACCAAGTAACAATTAATGGTGAACAGTTCCTTCAAAATAGTCACCTGCTGAGTTGATACACCAATCCCAGCGAGATTTCAACCGTTCAAAGCACCTCTGGAAGTCGTTGTTTGTCAGTGTGTTCAAGATGTCGGTTGTTACCGCTTGGATCTCCTCCACCGTCTCAAATCTGCGTCCTTTGAGCCTCATCTTCATCTTCGGAAAAATCAAAAAAAATCAGACGGCACTATATCAGGGGAGTACGGAGGGTGGGGAATGGCAGTAAACTTTGTACAAGCCAAAAATTCACGCACAATCAGAGATGTGTGAGCTAGTGCATTGTCGTGATGCAAAAGAAATGACTTGTCAGCCCACATCTGAGGACGTGTTCGGCGAATTCGATTTCGCAAACGCCTTAGAACATCCCTGTTGAATGCTTGTTGCAACATTTCATGGCTTTCTTTTGCTGTTTTTCCCAGTTTAAAACAGAATTTAACACAAACTCTTTGCTCTTTCAAATCACTCATTTTCACGAACAACCCTTCACAGACACAACCGAAGTTTAAACGAGAACTGCTATCTAGCGGCAATTGATATAACCAAACCCTTCTGACTGCAGAATAAATGCATTCCGGGAACTTTTGGATCGCACCTCGTATTTTATACTCTGGTGTGGTGGAAGCCTAAGGTAGGGCTCTACAGGTCCCACAGTTCCCCCGGCAGCATCCGCGGAACCCAACAGGGCTGTGCCGACAAACAGCAATTCCCATACAGCCCTGTGGGGATCTGAGGCACCATTTCAACCCAAGGGGGCTACCAAGTAGAAGTTTGGGGGAGATAGTGCCTTTCAGAAGCCATCTCCCCCTGTCCTTGCTTTAAGGAGGCGTCCCAGCTGAGTAAAAACACCAGCCATCCCTCACAATACATTTTGCTAATGTGAAAAATCAGTATTACATCACAAATTGGAGAATTTAGGTAGATTTGTTTTCTCCCAATTATTTCGTAGAGCATTCAAGTGGAATTTCCAACTCTGAAACTCATTTGTACATGAACACAGCATAAACAGGTTTGGAAATTTTACAATGTCTTCATCTTCTCATTCTGGCCAACGTTAACACTTAGTGGTGATACTTTTGAGTGTCTAGCATTTTCCCCTTTACAATTATTAACACTGCTATCTTTACTTTGTTTTCAGTTTTGTCAGTTTAGTCATTTCATTTTAGTGTTGTTATTAAAACAAAATACAAAGAACACTTGGAAAAAAAGGGCATATGTGCAGGGAAGAAGCATGAAATTTCCAATAATCTTCTATTCTTTATCATGCAGGAAATGTAATACTTTGTTACACATTCTTTATTTTTTCAGAGGGGAGCATGAAGGAAGCCTCCGAATGAAAACAGAGCTGCTCATACAGATGGATGGACTGGCACGTTCCGATGATCTCGTCTTTGTCTTAGCTGCTTCCAATCTGCCATGGTGAGAAAATTAGGTATCTACTGGCAAAGCATTTTTGTTAAAAAAAAAAAATCATATTACAGAGATCGAGATGAGCACTGAGATGCTTAACGGAGCAAATATGCCTGTTGCCTCAATGACTTATCTTGCCACCCATCCACTTTGTCAGCTCTGGAAGCTGATATGTGACATCCTTGAAAATTGTGTTATTTATAATGTGTGTGTGGTCAGTGGAATGGTGAGGATGGAAGGAGTAGAGTTGGCGAAGGTGGGTGAGTTTAAATACTTGGGATCAACAGTACAGAGTGATGGGGATTGTGAAAGAGAAGTGAAAAAGAGAGTGTAGGCAGGGTGGAATGGGTGGAGAAGAGTGTCAGGAGTAATTTGTGACAGCAAATAAGAAGTCACTCACTCAAGTTCCCTTCCGTGTTTACAAGCGCAACCCCATCCCGTTCTGATGACATCACTTCCGGTTCCACATTTCTACATCACCCAGACGTCTCCTGGATTTTCCCATCAACTCTTGTACATAAATTCCTGTCCGTCCGTTATATAAATCCGCCTGTTTTACTAACACATTTTTCTGGCTGTAATTCATTCATGTGCATGCCAAGGTCTAAGCAAGACGAACGGACCTTACAGTATACGAGGCAGGAAAAACCCAAACCTTTACAAGAGTATTGTCTCTTCTTCATATATTCTTCACAACTGAGATGTTTGCTGATGACATTGTGATCTGTAACGAGAGTAGGGGGCAGGTTGAGGAGACCATGGAGAGGTGGAGATATGTTCTAGAGAAGAGAGGAATGAGAGTCAGTAGGAACAAGACAGAATATATGTGTGTGACTGAGAGGGAGGACAGTGGAATGGTGAGGATGCAGGGAGTAGAGTTGATAAAGGTGGAGGAGTTTAAATACTTGGGATCAACAGTCCAGAGTAACAGGGAGTGTGAAGGAAAGGTGAAGAAGAGAGTACAGGCAGGGTGGAGAAGAGTGTCAGGAGTAATTTGTGACAGACGGGTATCAGCAAGAGTGAAAGGGAAGGTCTACAGGACGGTAGTGAGACCAGCTATGTTATATGGGTTGGAGACGGTGGCACTGACCAGAAAGCAGGGGACAGAGCTGGAGGTGGCAGAGTTAAAGATGTTAAGATTTGCATTGGGTGCGACGATGATGGACAGGATTAGAAATGAGGACATTAAAGGGTCAGCTCAGGGTTGGGAGACAAAGTCAGAGAGGCAAGATTGTGTTGGTTTGGACATGTGCAGAGGAGAGATGCTATTTTGGGAGAAGGATGCTAAGGATAGAGCTGCCAGGCAAAGAGGAAAAGAGGAAGACCTAAGAGAAGGTTTATGGATGTGGTGAGAGAGGACATGCTGGTGATGAGTGTAACAGAGCAAGATGACGAGGACAGAAAGATATGGAAGAAGATGATCCGCTGTGGCGATCCCTAACGGGAGCAACCGAAAGAAGAAGATTATAATGTGTGTGTGCTTTATTTTGGCAGCATCATGAGCTAGGAGGAAACTGTTCCACTCTTGTGGTTCAAAACACATCATTTCACCGTCAAACTGTACAGTATATTACTATTCATCATCTATATAATAAAAGGCTGTTTGTGTGTGTGTCCAGTCTGTCTGAGCAGTCTGATTGGTCAGTTTTTCCGTGGTTGCTCAGCCAAACATGAACGAGACAGGAAGTGCCAATCATGGAAGGTTGGCACACAGAAGGAGACAGATACTCAAAATTTTGGACAACCATAACAGCTCCCTAAGTAATCCTATAACTAATCGCCGTTATGTCTGCCACTACTCTTGTATTACTCGTTACGATTTGCTCCACGGTGGCTATATTTTTTTTCTGTTCTCAAACATGAAGACCAAACAAACCTCGGGTCATTTTCAAAAAACATTCTGCCATGACAGGATTATGCAGCCTGTCCTTTGAATATACTGTAAGCGTGTGTAGGGAATGGTCCTGGTACACGTTGACCACAACAAGAATACATCTCTGAAGATATATTGTTCTTTTGCTTTAAAAATTATATCATTATAATTTGCAATTTTCAGCACCCAAATTAAAATAGTTTATTTCTGGCAGTATTACACCATTCAGATGTTCAACCTAGAACTCTTCTTGAGAAGTATCCAACTGCAACGGCAGTTCTAGGCCTCTGACATATCCGAGCACATCAGACACTATGAGGCCTGGAGCCTCTTTGTACTCTGAGAAACACGATGACAATTATTTTTACCTCTTGTATAACTGTACAATTAAATCTTTTACTAACTAGATGCAGTAGGCATTTTTATTGTGATATGTTACTTTACCTAGAAAATTGATTCATTTAATTTTTTCACACAAAAAAGTTATGCTGACTTATGGGGGAAAAAAAAAAAAACAATATATGATACCGTACCTGTCAAATAAAACAAAGAGTACACAAGACATGTTTCGCCCTAATTGAGGCTCATCAGGTGTACACACTTTTGCTTCCCCTTACTGGGATCAAATCTCAGACATCAGTGCCTGAGGAGAAGCCTCTGACATTGCTCCGCAGTGGCTGCTTCGCTTACTTGACCGCTTGAAGATTGGAGTATCGCATTCATAGATCTGAATCTCAATCTGATTATTCTGGATGGTTACACACCACGTAACACTTGTGGTTGGTCTGCCAGTCAGCAAATTATAACATCTGCTCTATATATACAATATATAAAATCCTAAGCCTAAAAGTGCAACGATTTTATGTGACGTTTTTATGTCACTTTTTTGTCAGGCTTATTTTAAAACCTACATATACAGTACAGTATATGTTTGGTATCATTCTTTTCAGAATTTATCGAATTTTAATGTGATGTTATTAGATTTTCATTCTCATTCCGTTTTTAAATTATAAATAAAAAAATATCAAGAACTCACGTCCTGTGTGACGAGACTTTGTGCCAAGAGATTTAACCACACCCGGGGCCTGAAATTAGAACATTAGGACACTCTAGACGGGAACAGGCCATTCAGCCCAACAAAGCTCACCAGTCCTATCCATGTGTTTCTTCCAAAAAAAACATCAAGTCGAGTTTTGAAAGTTCCTAAAGTCTTACTGTCTACCACACTACTTGGTCGCTTATTCCAAGTGTCTATCGTTCTTTGTGTAAAGAAAAACTTCCTAATGTTGGTGCGAAATTTACCCTTAACAAGTTGCCAACTGTGTCCCCGTGTTCATGATGAACTCATTTTAAAGTCACCGCCTCGATCCACTGGACTAATTCCATTCATAATTTTAAACACTTCAGTCAGGTCTTCCCGTAATCTTCTTTTGCTTAAATAGGTTCAGCTCTTTTAATCTTTCCTCATAGCCCTGGACTCAGCCTAGTCGCTCTTCTCTGGACCTTTTCTAGTGCTGTTATGTCCTTTTTGTAGCCTGGAGACCAAAACTGCACACAGTACTTAAGATGAGGCCTCACCAGTGTGTTATAAAGGTTGAGCAGAACCTCCTGTGACTTGTACTCCACACATCAAGGCGCTATATAACCTGACATTCTGTTAGCCTTCTTAATGTCTTCTGAACACTGTCGGGAAGTCGATAGCTTAGAGTCCACTATGACTCCTGAATCTTTCTCATAAGGTGGACTCTTGGTTTTCTGACTGCCCATTGTGTATTCAAACCTAACATTTTTACTTGCTATGTGCAATACTTTACATTTACTGACATTAAATTTAATCTGCCACAGATCTGCCCAAGCCTGTCTGCTATCCAAGTCCTTCTGTGATGATATAACGGATTCCAAATTATCTGCTAATCCACCTATCTTGGTATCATCTGCAAACTTCACCAGCTTGTTACTTATATTCCTATCTAAATCATTTCTATATATTAAAAACAGCAGCAGCCCCAGCACTGACCCCTGCTGGTAACCACTCTTAACATCGGTCAGTTCTGATGAGGTTCCTTGCACCATCACCCTCTGCTTCCTGTGTCTGAGCCAATTCTGCACCCATCTAAAAACATCACCCTGAACTGCCACTTCTTTTAATTTGATGCCCAACCTCTCATGAAATAAAAGACAAACAGTAGGACAGCCGCTGTACAGGCTTTTAAATGTTCAAAGTGCCACGCACCAGCAGATTGAGCAAAGAGGAGGTAAAAAAAAAAACTATTTGTTTCCCATTGTATCACCGTTTAAGAGGGGGTTTCGGAGGAGCGACCACATCTCCTTGGAGTGCGCTCAGCTCCCCTCTTCACACCTCGAGCAGCAGAGACGCGAAGTGGTTGGCATGTAGCACAGGCTGGGGGGGAGTGGCAAGAGAAGCGAGCAGGGGGCGAACCCCCAGCATAATATAAAACCAATAACAAAAGGCACATCCATTCTGTGGTATTGCTTCAGATTCAGAACTGAGAGACCTCAAGAGTTTAGAAGTTTAATAAATGCTGAATACACAGGCCTAATGCTAAACTACCAGTTCCACTGGTTTGAGAGCAGGAACTGAAATCGATAAGACGGGCATGCAGTATAGGCGTCAGTACACCGGCAAAGAATGGGGAGTGGCTCTTGGAAAGTGGGCGGAGTCAAATAGATGCTGCTGACAGGGGTGTCATCTTACAGGACTCAGCATGTGTCAGGTCGCTGAATCGGTCTGAGGCTTCAGACTGTCTCACCTTCGGATGGACTCTCTTGCTCTTCTTAGTGAACACACAGTGCTGCTGTACATATACAAATATAGTACATTTGCAATAAAAATATGAAATTGAAATACAGTATGTAATACTAATATATTTGTTATTTCTATAGACATTAGAAACCCTTTGTCTTTCAGTTTATTTAAAGCTTCCAAGCTCAATTTATTTATTTTTTGTATACTGCTCCTTACTCTTGTGACCAGTAGAGGGCAACACTGCAGCCCAAACCCCAGATATAAGTCCCAGGTGCAAGTGCAAGGTTTATTATAATCACAAAGGCTTCTTTGTAATGGTGGCATAAGCATAATACATTTTCTTTCTTTCTTTCTTTCTCTTTCTTTCTTTCTTTCTTTCTTTCTTTCTTTCTTTCTTTCTTTCTTTCTTTCTTTCTTTCTTTCTTTCTTTCTTTCTTTCTTTCTTTCTTTCTTTCTTTCTCCTTCCCTCCCAGGTGAGCTTTGTCCATCCTACAGACCCGACTCCCAACTCACCTGAATGAGGTCAGGTGGCTTCTATTATCTATGACATTGGAGCACTTTTGGTACTGGGACATAGCTCACCAGAAGCACTTCCAAGTCAAACAAATGTCCCTGAAAGTAGGGATTACAAATCCTGGCAGCCCCCACTGGACTACAGGTCCCAGCATGCCCTGTGGGTGTCCATGTGGGAATCCTACCTCAGGGATGCTGCCATCTAGCTTACTGAGGAAGCAAGTAATCTCAGCAGGTTGGCTCCCCCAATTCTAACTATTTTATTGGCCTCCCAGCCAGGTAAGGTGCCTGAACCTGTCCCAGTTGGGACACCAGTATAAGTAGATGCCTGGCAAGGAACATCTTTCCTTTCTTACTGCTTTCTGGAACCTCTCCTGGCAGTTGCGCCAGCCCATGTGTGCTGTCTGTTACACTGTGTACATACTGAGAGACTGTTAATAAATTTGCAACCGTAATAAACTTACTGTAAATCCTTAAGCCATACAAACTATGGTAAACACATAAGCACTTCAATGGAAAATGAGACCACTGATTGGACACCAGAAGGTAGGGAAATGTCAGTTGTAGTTTTTGTGCATTCTGACCCAAATGAACCTCAGGCAACAAATATTCCTTTTGAAATGTTAAAGCAAAATTAGGCTTGGTCTACTTAACCAAAGACAACTGGCTGCCCTCCCACTCCAAGGGCAACGATGGTGGTCTTATTCAACCTTTTTTTTGTTTTTCCCCACATCCATGCTGACGTTGATCACAAATGCTTTTGGGCTTTGTAGGGAACTGGATCATGCAATGCTCCGGAGACTGGAAAAAAGGATCTTGGTGAACCTCCCTAGCAAAGAAGCAAGAGAAGCTATGATCAAACACTGGCTGCCACCAGTAAGCAACTCTGGGGGTGTGGAGCTGCACACGGACCTGCGATATTCTCTGCTCAGTCAGGTGAGGCTTGTCTTGCTCTTAGGAGCTTTCAGAATGTGGTAACACTTAACAAACACATTTTAATAATAATCATATTTAAATTAACCTTGCACTGCTTGATTTGTGGACATGGATGCTTAAATTACCCACACTTACTTTAACTATACATTACATTGGCTTTTGTAGTAAAATGTGCTCATTCTTTAGTTGCAGAAAATTAAATTAATAAAAATTGTGCAGCTCGGCAGAATAGTTCATGGTGCTGCTGCCTCATGGATATCTAGTGTCTGGCAAGGAGTTTGACTGTTCACCTTGTGCGTGTTCATTTTCCTCCCACATCCCCAAAGCTCTGTGTGTTGGCTGATCTGGGATTCTCAGTTAGCCCCAGTTAAACTGAGTGTGAGTGTGCACCCCAAGTATAGCGCCTTAAACAGAACATACTGTACACACACAGTGAATGCTGCAGGAGACGGACGGGCATCCCAGATGGTGACTCTTTTCCCAACATGGGAGGCCAGTATGATGGGAGGACCAGGAGAGACTCCAGCATCCGGTAACTATCTCCTCCACGATAAGCTAGAGGGCAGCATCCCTGGGAATTGGGTCCCCTTCTGATGCCAACAGGGCATCATGGGATTTGGAGTTCCAGAACACAACCCTGTTTGGTTCTGTGGGTGCCACCAGGAGGTGCTGCAGGGAGATATGGTCCCTGCTTTGGGGGACTCCTGTCTGAACCAGACGTGCTTCCTATAGACCATGTCCTAGCCCTGGAAGTACTGCCGGGCCAAAGGTAAAAGGAGCCACGTCATCTTAACCAAAAGAAATAGACTCGAGAGGAGGTGGATGAGACTTGACAGGATGAGTGTGAAGAAAGAGGATTGTTTTCTGGGCTGTTTACTTTGGTTGTTCTTATTATGATCTGTGAAGATAACGTTTAATAATAAAAAGGGACTCTATCAGAACCCGTGGCTTTATTGGGTGTGATTGCGTCTGGGGTTTGGGCTCAGTGGCACCCCCTACTGCTTACAATTGTCAAAGCCCATTTCATTCAATTCAAAGTAGCAGGGAGCTGGAGATTATGAGCACAACCGAAGACAGGGAACCGGTCCATCACAGGGCCTCACACAGGACCAACTTCAGGCAAGCAGTGAACCTTTGGGGACTTGGAAGGCAAACTGGTAACCCCCCCCCCCTGTATACACAGTGTTGAATTGGACAATGTTTCTGATAATTTGTTCTATATTTAAATTTCAGGAGACTGAAGGCTATTCAGGGTCTGATATTAGGTTGGTCTGTAAAGAAGCTGCAATGAGACCAGTCCGAAAAATCTTTGATGCTCTAGAAAGTGATCAGGGAGGTAGGTGTTCATTTCTATTTATTGTTACGTGTAAAAGAAAGTACACCCTCTTACAGTTAGTTCTATGGTTTTATGCATCAGGATATAATAAAAAAATCAGGAGTGGTCTCCCCTCGACTTTCTCATATACTCAGATATGGGGATGAATATTTGGGGAGAGACAAATTTATTGAGCAAATCGGTACAACTAATTAATAGTCTTCAAAATAGGCACCTCCTGCATCAATACACTTTTGTAGGCGGCTTTTCCATGACTCGAAGGCGTCCATGTAGGCCTGTTCCGGGATGGCTGCAAGGGCTGCCTTGACATTTGCTTGGATGTCCTCAATCGAGTCGAAGCGTTTTCCTTTCAGCGCGGATTTTAAGCGTGGAAACAAGAAGAAGTCAGAAGGCGACACGTCCGGACTGTAGGGAGGCTGGGGGACCACCGGAACGTTCACCCGGGCCAGGTAGACGCTCACGATGAAGGCGGTGTGCTTGGCGCGTTATCGTGGTGAAGCTTCCAGCTGTCCTTGATGTCCCTTCGCTTGCGCGCGATGCTTCTTTTCAGCCTTTTCAGGACTTCCAAGTAGTAAGCAGCATTTACGGTCTGTCCTTGTGGGACAAACCCGTAGTGGATGATCCCCTTCACTCCAAAGAAGGCAATGAGCATGATCTTCGTCTTCAACGCGTACCGTTGCTCTAAAGAACTTTCCATTCCGCCGTGTAACGCACTACCGCACAGGGGTTCCCATCAAGGCCGATCCTACCGCTCCAGTAGGAGCTCCATTGCGTTGTGAAGCCAACACCCACCGTCGCTGGCAAGTGGGGAGCGCGGCAAGGTACGTTCGTGTCAGAACAAAATGAGGCTCATTACTTTTGAATCCTACCCTGAAAATTTTATGTTATGTGCATTAAAGTAATAATATCAACAAGTCAAGTCAAGTTGGTGAGCATGCACTGGTACAGTGTGTTGCCGCACCCACTACACGACGAAACAACTCGGGACCCCGGTTTGCAACCCCCCAGGTAGACACGTGGTCCAGTCCTACCCTCTGGAAATTACCCTCTATCTGCCACAGCCAGGTGTTATGGTGAGTGACCCCTTGGTCTGGTCCAGCCACTCAGGTCCCCAACAATGAGGATCATACGAGCCGGATCACCCTCAGGAAAATGTGCCACATGGCCGTAGTGCCGTAACTGACGCTCCCTCACAATGCAGGTAATGTGCCTCATTCGGGACTCCATGAGCAACACAAAGTCAAACCAACGGTACCCAAGGATTTTCCGGAGACACAGTACTGAAGGAGTCCAGTCTTCATCTCAGGTCACTGGATAGCTCTATGTCTCGCAACCATATAGCAATATATGGTCTAGATAAAGTTACGAAAAATAATGAATGGGTGTACTCCTTTGGCATATATAGGGAAAATCAGAATACATCCAGGAGAGCCTATATAAATTTTACTGGATAGCGTCCATGTCTCGCAACCATATGACATGACAGGAAGCACCAGGACTCTAAAGACTTGGACCTTCGTCCTTTTGCATAGATATTGGGAGCGCCACACACACACTTTCAGGCAACATCATGACCCCACATGTTCTCCCAATCCGTCTACTGACTTCATAGGAAGAGTCACCAGAGACATGAATGTCACTGCCGAGGTAAGTAAACCTCTCGACGAGGTCGACACTCTCTCCGCAGACAGACACACTGCTGATGGCCGTGCCCAAGAGGTCATTAAAACTAAGAAAAAAAAAAACTATCAACAACAAATCAAATTAATAATATATTGAACAATTATTATAAAAGTAAAGTTTAATAAATCGAACTCTGCAGCTGCATGAATAAAAGGTAAAGTACCACTTCCGGTTAGCGGAAATAGCCCAAAAGTTGATAGAAATCTACGTTTTCTACCGAATACTTATAAGTAAGTTATCGTGTTTACATACACAGGCGTAATTCCAAAAATGGTATTTTTGGACTCGGGGAGGTCTACAACTTCCGAGATTCATCAAAATCTAGAAATGGAATTTTTGGAGGATTCCAGTACTTTCCCTATACTTCGTATACGAGAAAGTCAGGGAGGTCTAAAACATCAAGATTCATCAAAATCTCGATATCGAATTTTTGGACGATTACAATTGCTTTGTATTCGAGAAAGTAAAAAACATCTGGTCCTCACCAGGTTCTAAAAGTTTTTAAATCTTACCTCAGATATAAAAGAACACACAACGGATTCCACTGTGTCATTGTTTATTTAACAAAAATGGAGAAGCCATTATGTGTCCACCCCATGACTCAATAGCTTGTAGAAGCACCTTTAGCAGCAATAACTTGAAGTAATCGTCTTCTGTCTAACTTTATCGGCCTCTCTTCATCGCTGTGGAGGAATTTTGGCCCACTCTTCTTTACAACGTCGCTTCAGTTCATTGATGTGTGCAGACATTCGTCTCCACACAGCTCTCTTAAGGTCACACCACAGCATTTCAATCGGGTGGAGGTCTGGACTTTGACTGGGCCGTTACAGCACCTTGATTGATTCTTTTCATTTTCAACCATTCTGTTGTACATTTGCTGGTGTGCTTGAGATCATTGTCCTGTTACATGACCCAATTTCGGCCAAGCTTTAGCTGTCGGACAGATGGCCTCACATTTGACTCTAGAATATTTTGGTATACAGAGGAGTTCATGGTCGACTCAGTGACCAGGCCCTGTGGCTACAAAACAAGCCCAAATCATCAGCTTGGCATGAGGTGTTTGTGCTGATACGCTGTGTTTGGTTTTCGCCAAACGTGGCATTGTGCATTATGGCCAAACATCTCCACTTTGGTCTCGTCTGTCCAAAGGACACTGCCCCAAACATCTTGTGGTTTGTTTAGATGCAATTTTGCAAATCCAAACCGTGCTGCCATTTTCTTTTTAGAGAGAAGAGGCTCCAAACAAGCCCTACTTGTTCAGTCTTTTTCGAATTGTACAGTAATCCCTCGCTATATCGCGCTTCGACTTTCGCGGCTTCAATCTATCGCAGATTTTATATGTAAGCATATCTAAATATATAACACAGATTTTTCGCTGCTTCACGGGTTTCTGCGGACAATGGGTCTTTTTACTTCTGGTACTTGCTTCCTCAGTTGGTTTGCCCAGTTGATTTCATACAAGAGATGCTATTGGCGGATGACTGAGAAGCTACCTAATCAGAGCACGCAGTTAAGTTCCTGTGTGCTGCTGATTGGCTCAGCGACGGAGTGCTGCATTAACCAGGAAGTCTCATCTCACTCATTCAGCATTAACATGCTCCTGCTACTGCTTCAGGGGCCGTGTCCAAGCGCCAACAGAAGATGCAAATGATTGCAGAAAAGGTAAAAGGTTTGGATATGGTGAAGGAAGGGAACAGCTACACCGCTGCAGGACACCATTACAACATCAATGAGTCCACGATTCTTTTTATTTAAAAAGGAGGAAAAGCATATAAGATCTACGGCCGCAGTGTCCTTTAACCAGGGCGCAAAACAAGTTGCAAGTGGACGTGATAAGGCAGTAGACTGGATGGAATCTGCTCTAGGGATTTGGATTGAAGAGTGCTGGAAGAAGAACAACTGCGGTGCTACACAGTCGCCTGAAGAGGCTCCTTTAGAAGAGCTGTAACGCTATCCTTTGTTGTACAGTAAAATTAAACTCATCGTTATCGGACAAGTCGCTGTGTCATTGTTGGTGAGTAACATAATTAATTATTTATGTACAGTACTTATTACATGTACATAGTTTAGTGTTGCTGTACACACATTTTACTGTATACAATTTTTCTTGCATTGTACGTATTTATTGCTGGTGGCCTGTCTGTCGTAATGGCTGTAACGTATGTGATATCGGAGACGCTCGATATCTTTAAAATAATATTTAGGTTTTACTGTATGTAAACTGTGTTTAAATACATAATTTCAACGAATCTTACCTAATATCTAAGAGAATACAAAGGGTTTATGCTGTATAATTGTGCGGGAAATGTTTACAATAGTGTGGGAGAGTTTATAAGGGCTTAAAATATATAAAAAGAACCATATGAACATATGGTTTCTACTTCGCGGATTTTCACCTTTCGCGGGGGGGGGGGGGGGGGGGGGGGGTATTCTGGAACGCAACCCCCGCGATGGAGGAGGGATTACTGTATTGTCATACACTTTATCATGTAACAAGCTGACTGAAGCCTGTAGAGTCAAAGATGGAGCTCTTGGATTTTTTTTGTAATTTCTCTGAGCATTGAACGGTCTGATCTTGGGGTGAATTTGCTGGGACGTCCACTCCTGGAAAGATTGACAACTGTCTTGAATGATTTCCATTTGTGAATAATCTTTTTCACTGTAGAATGATGAACTTCAAATTGTTTGCGAATGGCCTCCACAATTCCCTGATTGATGGGCAGCAGCAGTTGCTTCTCTTGAGATCATTCCTGATGTCTTTCCTCCTTGGCATTGTGTTGACACACAACTGAATGCTCCAGACCAGCAAACTACTTACTCTCTTAATTTCTGCAGACACAATTAAGGATGGACTTCACTTTTCAAACACTGCTTCTGCATTCTGTCTTAGTTTTTGTTAAATACATACTGACACGGTATAATATGTCATGCATTGTTGTATTTACCTCATTTTAAGACCTGCTAAGGACCTGATGATTTTCTATTATGTCCTGATATGTAAAACCATAACAGGGTGTACGTTCTTTTTCTGACTGTATATTTCTGTTACATTTACAAATCTAATGAAAATGAGTTTCTGTGTTTTCTGTTTCTGCAGGCAAAACACTGCCAGGTATCAAACTCGACACGGTGACGACCCGCGATTTCCAGGATGTGATTGTGCATACAAAACCGTCTGCTAAAAGCTTAACTGACAAGTACACCGCGTGGCAGGAGGAATATGAATCTGTTTAGCCTTCTGTTCACGCAATATGAACTTCTGGAGGAAAGGACACGTCACATTCACCTCCGAGAAGAACCGGAAACTGTACCTGTCTGGCTGCACTTTACTTTCCAAATACGGACTGATTTTCTGGCCAGTTTTTCATTTTAGATAACCAATTATGTTCTAGACAAGTTCAGAAGGATCACAGCTTTTAGAAAGTTTTCGTGTCCCAAGCACAGACAAGTCATGCCTGCTGCCCACTACTTATACCCATGTGCGAGAGTAAATCAAAAACTTCCAAATGACGCGGTAGCCACAATAGATAGACATTGACGCATTACAACACGTTCACGATGGAAGCGGTTCACGAGCTGTAGGGCCCACCCAAACAAAATTAACACAGAATCACGGATAATTATCGACATAACCTTATACTGTACATTAAAGGAAGGTTAAACGTAATGCTGTATTTTTTGTGTGAGTATTGAAATGTGTAACCTTGCTGTCATTCCGAAGCAACTTGTTAATTATAAGGAGGCTGTTAGGCCCGAGAATGGTGGGACGTGGTGTAACATGGGACTGTTACACTTGACAATGGTGGGACGTGGTTTAACATGGGGCTGTTACGCTCGAGAATGGTGGGTCGTGGAGTAAAATGGGACTGTTACACTTGACAATGGTGAGATGTGGTGTAAGATGGGGCGGTTATGCTCCAGAATGGTGGGACATGGTGTAACATGGGACTGTTACAATTGACAATGGTGGGACGTGGTGTAACATGGGGCTGTTACGCTCGAGAATGGTGGGTCGTGGAGTAAAATGGGACTGTTACACTTGACAATGATGGGATGTGGTGTAAGATGGGGCTGTTATGCTCCAGAATGGTGGGACATGGAGTAAATTGGGCCTGCTACACTTGACAATGGTGGGATGTGGTGTAAAATGGGGCTGTTACGCTCAAGAATGGTGGGACGTTGTGTAACATGGGACTGTTACACTCGACAATGGTGGGACGTGGTGTAACATGGGGCTGTTATGCTCGAGAATGGTGGAAAGTGGAGTAACATGGGCCTATTACACTTGACAATGGTGGGATGTGGTGTAAGATGGGGCTGTTATGCTCAAGAATGGTGGGACATGGAGTAAAATGGGCCTGTTACACTTGACAATGGTGGGATGTGGTGTAACACGGTGGGCAGAAGTGTGCAGAGAGTGGCCGTACCCTCGCTTCAGTCTTTGCACAAACGGTTGTTACTGTGTTCTGTCTAACAGTATGTGGTGCGTTGTTTCTAAACCAAAGATAAAACTGATTTTGTGCTACACCATGAGGGTGACACATGCTTTTATTTCCTAACAGCAAACTGTATTTTTTTTTAAAAGAAATTACATTTGTGCTTATCACAAAATTGAAATGTTTGCCTCAAAGGGAAGATCTACTATGAAACAAATGAATCTCAAAACTTAAGGGCCCCCTTAATCCTGGTGGGGCCCCAGAAGCAACTTTAGGCCACATTCCTTAAACAGTTTGGGTAATTCAGTGCAGCAATTTTAATGAAAATCTGTGATTTGGTGGTTTAATTTTTAAAACTTTGTGGTGATCTGTCATAGAACAACCCCATTAAAGAAGAGAACGGTGATTACCCCAACCTCATTGCTGGTTGCAAATGGCCCCCCATAACAGTTCAAGCTATTTATTTCTGAAAAACAAATCTTTTACGCCAGTAGTTGCAGATGTTAGGTTTGAATACACAATGGGCGGTCTGAAAATCAAAAGTACACCTCATGAGAAGAGCTTAGGAGTCGTAGTGGACTCGTCATCATCAACTGCCAGACAGCGTTCAGAAGCCATTAATAAGGCTAACAGAATGTCAGGTTATATAGCGCCTTGATGTATGTAGTACAAGTCACAGGAGGTTTTCCTCGAGCTTTATAACACACTGGTGAGACCTCATCTGGAGTACTGTGGCCAGTACTCCCCAAGTGTATGGAAACTTCTGACTTCAACTGTAAATTCAAGAAAAGAATACAGTAATCCCTCGCTATATCGTGCTTCGCCTTTCGCGGCTTCACTCCATCGCGGATTTTATATGTAAGCATATTTAAATATATATCGCGGATTTTTCACTGCTTCGCGGGTTTCTGCGGACAATAGGTCTTTTAATTTCTGGTACATGCTTCCTCAGTTGGTTTGCCCAGTTGATTTCATACAAGGGACGCTATTGGCAGATGGCTGAGAAGCTACCCAGCTTACTTTTCTCTTTCTCTTGCGCTGACTTTCTGTGATCCTGACGTAGGGGGATTGAGCAGGGGGGCTGTTCGCACACCTAGACGATACGGACGCTCGTCTAAAAATGCTGAAAGATTATCTTCACGTTGCTATCTTTTGTGCAGCTGCTTCCTGAAGCGACATGCTGCACGGTGCTTCGCATACTTAAAAGCTCGAAGGGCACGTATTGATTTTTGATTGAAAAACAAACTCTGTCTCTCTCTCTCTCTGCTCCTGACGGAGGGGGTGTGAGCTGCCGCCTTCAACAGCTTTGTGCCGCGGTGCTTCGCATACTTAAAAGCCAAACAGCCCTATTGATTTGTTTGCTAGAGATTGTTTTCTCTATCTATGTGACATTCTGTGCTCCTGACACGCACTCCTTTGAAGAGGAAGATATGTTTACATTCTTTTAATTGTGAGACAGAACTGTCATCTCTGTCTTGTCATGGAGCACAGTTTAAACTTTTGAAAAAGAGACAAATGTTTGTTTGCAGTGTTTGAATAACGTTCCTGTCTCTCTACAACCTCCTGTGTTTCTGCGCAAATCTGTGACCCAAGCATGACAATCTAAAAATAACCATATAAACATATGGTTTCTACTTCGCGGATTTTCTTATTTCACGGGTGGCTCTGGAACGCAACCCCCGTGATGGAGGAGGGATTACTGTATCTTAAATAAAACAATGAAACAAAAAACATGCAACGCACAAACCCACATGAATACACCGTGACGGCGATAACTAATTAAACAAAGATAAGCTCAGACTGACTGTGTGTGTGTGTATATAATTACTTGCAAAAAGTCCCTACCAATACTCCACAAGACAATACACACTAAATGATGAACAATCAGAAAACACAACCCACTTTCACAGACGTTACAAACGGAAGGATCAAAATATGAAGAGCCGTCTGAAAGAGATGTAAAGTTTGTCCTACCATGATGTTGATGATTCGTAATGGATGGTCCACACTCCATGGGCGAACCTGACAAAACCACACCGACAAGCCAGGCGCAGGACACAGCAGTCAAATCCAAGAAAAAAAAATAACACGGTAAACCTTCAAGGGAGTTGAAATTGTAACGGGTTTGCTGCAGTTGTGAAAGTGGAATAGTAACAAACACAAAAGACAATTCTTCAGCTTCTTGTGGCCTCCATTTTCAATCCAACACCTCATCTTCCTTCTCCCAGCAGCCCGAGGGTCTGCCTAGTGCCGCAGTAATTCTGAGGCTGCTGGGAACTGAAGTTCTTTTCAGGCAGCAATGCTACAACTTCAAATCAAGGGTGTGTGAGAACATGAGGGCAACCATTAAGAAGGATATCAGGAAAGCTAAAAGGCAGTCGGAGAGGAATATAGCAGATAACAAAGAGATGACCCAAAGAGATTCTTTCAGTATTTTAGTAGACAAAGAACAGTCAAGGAGGAGGTGAAGTGTGTCAGAAATAGTAAAGGGGAATTAAAAAATACAGGCCATGAAAGAGCAGATGCTCTAGACTTGTATTTTTCTGAGGTCTTCACGTGTGAGGAAGCAGATAACCATTCGCTGGTAAAAGGGGCAACTAAGGAGGTACTGAGTGACTTAGAAATTGTAGAGAGAGAAGAGCTGCTGTGATTAAACAGGCTGAAATCAAACAAACCACCAGGACCAGATTATATTTACCCTCGAGTTCTGCAAATATAAACCCTTGATGCACATTTTTTAGGAAGACACTGCACACTGGGGCAATTCCGAAAGGACTGGAAAATGGCAAATATGATCCTGTTATAAAAATGATGACTAGATAGATAGATAGATAGTGTGACAGATGGTCGGGGTCATTACCTGGCCGGGATGCCTAAAAGGACCGGAAGGTGGCATGAATAGTTTCCGGGCCATGAGGGGGCAACTGCCCTGGAGCAGGACAGGACCACGGGAGAAGAACAAAGAACTTCTGGCCTGTTGGGACCCGTAGCCACCGCCAGGGGGGCGCCTTAAGCCTCATAGGACTTGGAGATAGTTACTTCCGCCACACTCGGCAAGATGGCAGAGGAACCTGCCAGGGACGCCCGGAGTGCTTCCGGGGCAAAGGATGGACGTCATCAGACACCTGGAGCACATCCGGGCAGGGATAAAAGGCGCCGCCTTCCTACAGTCTGAGAGCTAAAGTCGGGAGTGGGAGCAGGACAAAGCTCCCAGGAGGAGACTGGTGGCTAAAAGACTGAGAAAGAAAGGTTTATTGGGGAGATTTATTTGCTGTGTGCATTGTGTGGTGTTTAAGGTCTGTGTTTATTATGAATAATAAACGTGTGCTTTTTATAAAGGAGTGGTTTCCGGGCGAATCTCACAATATATAGGTAGATAGATGTGAAAGACACTATATAAGATAGATAGATAGATGTGAAAGACACTATAAGATAGATAGATAGATGTGAAAGACACTATATAAAATAGATAGATGTGAAAGACACTATATAAAATAGATAGATAGATAGATAGATGTGAAAGACACTATATAAAATAGATAGATAGATGTGAAAGACACTATATAAAATAGATAGATGTGAAAGACACTATATAAAATAGATAGATAGATGTGAAAGACACTATATAAAATAGATAGATAGATGTGAAAGACACTATATAAAATAGATAGATGTGAAAGACACTATATAAAATAGATAGATAGATAGATAGATAGATGTGAAAGACACTATATAAAATAGTTAGATAGATGTGAAAGACACTATATAAAATAGATAGATAGATGTGAAAGACACTATATAAAATAGATAGATAGATAGATGTGAAAGACACTATATAAAATAGATAGATGTGAAAGACACTATATAAAATAGAGATAGATAGATGTGAAAGACACTATATAAAATAGATAGATAGATAGATAGATAGATAGATAGATAGATACTATATTAATCCCAAGGATCCACGCAACTATTGGCCAGTAAGCTAAACATGCATCACAGGAAAACTAATAGAAGGAATTATTAAGGAAAAGCCTGAGCAACACCTGGCAAGCAGAGGAGTTTTACTGAACAGTCAGCACGAGTTCAGATGAGGGAGGTCATGTTTTACCAACATCCTGGAATTCTATGTGGAAGCAACAAAAATGTATTACTTATCTTGAGTTTCAGAAAGCATTTGATAACGTGCCACATGAGAGGTTGGGCATCAAACTAAAAGAAGTGGACGTTCAGGGTGTGGCGTTTAGATGGAAAAGAATTGGCTCAGACACAGGAGGGTGATGGTGTGAGGAACCTTAGCAGAACTGGGTTATGTGTGAGAGTGGTGTTCAGCAGGGGCCACCGATATTTTTAATATATATATAAATGACCTGGACAGAAATAGAAGGAGCAAGCTGGTTAAGTTTGCAGATGATACCAAGAACGGGGGATTGGCAGATAATCTAGAATGTGTTGAATCATCCTGGAGGGACTTGGATAGCAACCTTGTAGAATCGGTGCACAGACAGGAGTGATCTGTGATAGAAAAGCACCTGCATGAGTGACAAGGAAGGTCTATAAAACGGTAGTGAGACCACCTATGCTGTATGGTTTGGAGACGGTGGCCCCGACAATAAAAGACGAGAGGTAGAGCTGGAGGTGGCGGAGTCGAAGATGCTACGATTTTCGCTCGGAGTACCGAAGGTAGACAAGATTAGGAATGAGGACATTAGATGGACAACACGGGAATGACAGTTTGGAGGGAGTTTGGAGGCCAGCTTGAGATTGGAGGTAGAGGAGAGATGAGGGGTCCATCGGGAAATGAATGTTCAGGATGGAACCGCCAGGCAAGAAGAAAAGAAGAAGGCCAATGTGTAAGAAGACAGGGATGGATGGATGGATGGAGATGGTGATCCCCAGTGCCGAGCCCTAAATGGGAGCACCCGAAAGAAGAAAGAGAAATCAGTGCATACTGCGTCATGGAATAGTAGGTTTTAAACATAACTTAAAATCATTAATTTATTCATTTCTATTGGCATTGCCATTATCACATTCCAACATCAGCACAATTTTGACGACAACGGTTAGCTCAAATTTTCCAGTATGTGATCCACTGCTTGTGGAAAGTTCTCACAGGTCACGTAAGGTCCTGGATTTATTTTTCCTTCGTCTCCTTGTCTGTATTTTCCTGTTAAAATAAAAATGTATATAGCAGTTTTTCTAATAAATAACAGGGACTCTGGTGTTAGCATCTAAGTATAACATAACATTACCAAACCTGCTTAATTCACCTTCAAGGTTGTGTCAGCCTGGAGCCTATCCCAGCACCACTGGGTGCAAAGCAGGAGCCAAATCTACTGTACACAGACTGCTAAGGCCAGCTCACACAAAGTCCATTTGTGACCACTGGGACTCTGCATAGGCACCATTTGTGGAAATGCACGAGGAAAACCAGAAGGTGTGCAGGCACAGGGAGAAGGTGCAAACTCAACACGATGCTGGATCAATGAGGCATCAGAGTTAGGCACTGTAGCAGCATGTCGCCAACCTTTAAATGCACAGTGCCCATGAAAAGTATTCACCCCTTCGAAGTGTTCACATTTTATTATTATTCAACTCTGAAACTCAGTGGATTTAATTTGTGATGATCTCTAACTAAAGGCAAAATCAAGTCTGCACCTATAAAACATTGATATTTTATAATAAACTAATGTGACCTCGCAATAGTCCAAAAGGCATTTGCAGGAGAAATAGAAATTCAGTGTCTTCCATAATGTTTGGGACGAAGACCCCTTTTTCTTTGATTTACCCCTTTAAATTACAAATCAAATAATTCGGACGTTGTGATTAAAGTGCACATTGCAGACTTTCATTTAAGGGAATTTGCAGACATTTCGGTCACATAACACGTTTTCTACATCAGACCCCCATTTCAGGGCACATGGCAATGGCAGGTCTATTAAAGCCGTTGTCATATTTAGTCCTTTGTCACGTATGCCTCACAGGCAATGACTGCTTAAAGTCTGCGATTCACAGACATCACCAGGGGCTGAGGGTCTTCTCTGGTGATGCTCCGCCAAGCCTCTAATGCAGCCATCTTCAGCTCCTGCTTGTTTTGTGGGGCTTGTCCCCTTAAGTTTTCTCTTCAGCATATGGAAGGCCTGCTCAGTTAGATTTCAATTTGGTGACTGGCTTGGCCGTTCCAAGAATGATCCATTTTTTAGCTTTTAAAAACTCCTGAGGTACCTCAGTCGTATGTTTGGCTCATTATCTCGTTGTAGGAAGAAGCGCTGTCCAGTGAGTTTGGAGGCATTGACTGGAACTTCAGCAGATCAGATGTTTCTACACCTCAGAATTCATTGTGCCACTGATGTCAGCAGTTCCATCATCAATGAAAAGAAGTGTGCCAGGACCTGTGGCAGCCATACATGCCCCAGGCATAAAGCCCTCAGCACCACCAAGTTTAACAGATGAGGTGGTCTGCTTTGGATCTCAGCAGTTCCTTTTCATCTCCACACTTTGCTCCTGCTATCACTCTGATGAGGTTCATCTTTGTCTCGTCCATCCACAAGACCTTATTACCAGAATTCTCCAGGCTCTTTGAAGTCCTTTTCACAAACTGTAATCTGGTTGTCCTGTTATTGTGGTTAACTAGTGGTTTGCATCTTGCAGTGTGGACTCTGTATTTCTGTTCATGAAGTCTTCTGTTGATAGTCATCTCTGACACACACACATCGGCCTCCTGAAGGCTGTTACTGGTCTGCCGGACAAGCGTTGGGGGCTTTTTCTTTACCATAGAGAGGATTCTTCTGTCCTCAGCAGTGGAGGTCTTCCTTGGCCTACCAGTCCCTTTGAGA
The DNA here is from genome assembly GCF_900747795.2 of Erpetoichthys calabaricus. Lineage (NCBI taxonomy): Eukaryota > Metazoa > Chordata > Cladistia > Polypteriformes > Polypteridae > Erpetoichthys > Erpetoichthys calabaricus. Next base: position 13,634,545 of record NC_041400.2, on the reverse strand, counting down.
TTACTGAGCTCACCAGTGTGTCCTTTCTTCTTCATGATATTCCTGACAGTTGATTTTGGTCATCCTAAAGTGTTATTCATGTCTCCAATGGTTTTATTCTTGTTTTTTCTGCCTCACGATGGCTACAATGACTTTCATTGGCGCAGCTCTGTCATGTTGAACAATGGCAACTTCAGACTCCAAAGAGTACAAGCACACTGAGGTATCTTAAGAAGCAATGAAACCCACCTGAGTGATCACAAGTACCTGTGACGCCAATTGTCCCAAACATGATGGTGCCCTGAAATGGGGGAGTCATGTAGAGAAAGTGTTGTGTGACCAAAATATATGGAAATCCCCTTAAAGGAATGACTGAGTTGTTTCATTTGTAACTTTAAACTGTGGAGCAGAGGAGGAAATCAAGGAAAGAGGTGTCTCTGCCCCAAATATTATGGAGGGCACTGGGCCAATTGTAGTAGTGTAGACTACAGCTAGTTCATGACATTTTGCTCACAAATGTTCAAAATATAGGGTGGCACATGGAGACAGGAAATTTTCAATTGACGTTCAATGCACAAATAAACACATTACAAAATATATTTAATGATGAAATGTATTGTACAGGATATGTAATTAATTATAGTTCATTCAACTACATTCGTCCGACATCCACAAGTTGTTAATGAAATTGGCATCCTTGTTTACTTTAGCCACCAATTGTTCACAAAACTGTTGACGCAACATGTGGCCATTGGGTTTGGGTTCCTGCAAAATCTACAATTTGTAGGGGTGGAACTTCAACTCGTGCAGTATTCTTTGCACGCTTCATCGCCCCAACTGTAGAGATGTAGAACAGCCTCAATATCCTCTGGTGTGCGGGCCATTCAAACACCACCTGGGGATTTCTTTTTTAAGGCTGAACCAATTTATTCGAAACTACACACTCATGTTGTAATCACAAGAGCAGACAGGACACAATCATGACGTCCTAACTGGTAATGACGCCGAAATTCCCTTTGTGCAGCAGTCACACTATCACCATTCTTAAAAAAGGTTTTCACAGCGAAAGCTCGTTGCGCACCGCCCCACTGCTCCATTGTAACTAATAGCAAGGGCTTCTAAATGAGGTCGCATTGGTCCCAAACAACTGCCGACACCCCACGGTCGCCAACACCTACTGTATATACTCGTGGATAAGTTCTCCCGCAGATAAGTCGGGACTTGATTTTACCGTATAATTTCTGGTATTTTATAATGTCGGTCGTGTAAGTCGATTTCGGAAAACTCACACTATTGGTCCAAGAGATTATGATATGCTAACACCCACCTGAGACAGTAACCACGGAGCACACAGCCTTTTTTTTTCCGTGTGGGTGCGGCAATGTGCTGTATCAGCGACATTTGCACTGATTTGTGTCGTTGAAGTAGCGAAAGAAATTGGTAACTGCGCTGCTGCAACAAAATTTGATGCGTCTGAGAAACTCATGTGAGATTGGGGGAAACATGAAAATGTAAAAAAAAAAAAAAAATTTAAGTGTCGCATTTTTGAGTGGGCATACAAGTCGGGGTCTGATTTTATGATTAATTTTTTGTGTTTCAAGACCCAACTTATACGTGAGTATATACGGTAGTTCCAAAATTTCCTGTTTCCCTTTGCCACCTTATTTATACTTCAAAAGCAGATCCACACATCCTTCTGCTGATACCAGCATAGGAGAGACATCCCCACCCATAATTACAACAGCGCAAGTGAGCAGAGAGCTGAGGAGACTTCGTGCCAGCAAAGCAGCGGGTCCAGATGGAGTATCGCCACGACTGCTGAAGGTCTGTGCATCGGAGCTAGGGGGTCCTCTACAGCGCATCTTCAACCTGAGCCTGGAACAGGGGAGAGTCCCGAGGCTTTGGAAAACATCTTGTATCACCCCAGTCCCAAAGGTATCACGTCCTAGTGAGCTAGATGACTTTCGGCCTGTTGCTCTGACATCACATGTGATGAAGACCATGGAGAGGCTGCTGCTTCACCACTTTAGGCCACAGGTTCAACACGCCCTTGACCCTCTGCAGTTTGCATATCAGGAGAAGGTGGGAGCGGAGGATGCTATCATCTATATGCTACACCGATCCCTCTCTCACTTGGACAGAGGCAGTGGTGCTGTAAGAATTATGTTTCTAGACTTCTCTAGCGCCTTCAACACAATCCAACCTCTGCTCCTTAGGGACAAGCTGACAGAGATGGGAGTAGATTCATACCTGGTGGCATGGATCGTGGACTATCTTAAAGACAGACCTCAGTATGTGCGTCTTGGGAACTGCACGTCTGACATTGTGGTCAGCAACACAGGAGCTCCACAGGGGACTGTACTTTCTCCGGTCCTGTTCAGCCTATATACATCGGACTTCCAATACAACTCGGAGTCCTGCCATGTGCAAAAGTTCGCTGATGACACTGCTATCATGGGCTGCATCAGGAATGGGCAGGAGGAGGAGGAGTATAGGGACCTAATCAATGACTTTGTTAAATGGTGCGACTCAAACCACCTACAACTGAACACCAGCAAAACCAAGGAGTTGGTGGTGGATTTTAGGAGGCCCAGGCCCCTCATGGACCCCGTGATCATCAAAAGTGACTGTGTGCAGAGGGTGCAGACCTATAAATATCTAGGAGTGCAGCTGGATGATAAATTAGACTGGACTGCCAATACTGATGCTCTGTGCAAGAAAGGACAGAGCCGACTATACTTCATTAGAAGGCTGGCGTCCTTCAACATCTGCAATAAGATGCTGCAGATGTTCTATCAGACAGTTGTGGCGAGCGCCCTCTTCTACGCGGTGGTGTGCTGGGGAGGCAGCATTAAGAGGAAAGATGCCTCACGCCTGGACAAGCTGGTGAGGAAGGCAGGCTCTATTGTTGGCATGGAGCTGGACAGTTTAACATCTGTGGCAGAGTGACAGGCGCTCAGCAGGCTCCTATCAATTATGGAGAATCCACTAAATAGTATCATCTCCAGACAGAAGAGAATTTCCCATTGGGATTAATAAAGTATCTATCTATCTATCTATCTATCTATCTATCTATCTATCTATCTATCTATCTATCTATCTATCTATCTATCTATCTATCTATCTATCTATCTATCTATCTATCTATCTATCTATCTATCTATCTATCTATCTATCTATCTATCTAAATACTTTATTCCTTTCACTGAAGGGGTCTCAGGTTATATTGTATAAAAATCCCCTCTCCTCACTTTGTAACCATTCAGCAGTCAGACATTTGTGCCACTCACCCAGACTTTGGCTACAGTACTTACCAGTCTTTACTAGAATTCCCTGCATTCCAGCTGCTTGTGCTCCACCAACATCATCTCTTGCATCCTAAGTATTAAAAAAAATCAGTCAATGCATTCATTGAATTGAGAAACGTCCTCTTGCCTAATGTTTAACATTAAAGAAAACGTATCTGTTACAAAAGCCGTTAGAATCAGCCTACGCATTCCCCAGATAGTGTCCATTTACACTTACAGTACATTTGTGGTGTTACATTCCTTGTTAAAGGTATAAAATATATGGCTTATAATATTCAGGTACACAAAGAATCAGATTTTTAAAATAAATGACAACTGAGACTTCTTACATCATTAGGGGCTTTGCATATTTCACCACTATATTCCCCGGACTCTCCCTGTGTTGATGTGCATGCCAAACTCTTCCAGGAATACTCTACCCAAAAATGTTACTTACCACAAGTACTTTGTAGTGATGGCAAAGAAAACATTTAAGTGCTACGTTTTCATGCATTGAAAATGGTGAGAAAGAAGTTTATGGCATTAAAGAAGACCAGTAATGGAGTTTTCATCCCCTTTCTCTGTACGTTTAGCATTAGTTTGCTCAGAGGTTGATGCGCTTGCTGCTTCTTGAGCAGCTTTTCTTTTCTACACCCTAGTGGCACACTTCTTCTCTTCTATTGTCGGCGTCTTTTTGCGTTAAAACTGATTAAGTCAGTGTTTGTGTTGCAATTACTTAGTACATTTTCTTTCATTTTTCATTTAAGCTGGCACTTAAATCATTCTTGAGGCAGATTGAAGACTTAAGATATGAAGAGGTAAGAAGTGACGGTGAAAAAGGTGGTAGGGAATGAGAACGGCGCCCGTATGCATGCACCGCACGGCCTGCCTGCTGCTAAGAGTTGATTCTACAATAAAATAAAATAAAAATAAAAAGGAATAACCTTGGAGGTCAATCATCACCTCGAAAGCAGATAGTAGACGTCACGTAGTATATGTGTACAAAATTTCAGGTCAATAGTTCAAACGGTTTGCGAGCTACAGGAGATTTAAAATCCTGGACAGACAAATGAACAATCCAAGGTAGAGTATTATACAGGGTGGCACACGAAAAACCGAACCATCTCCAACATCGATGTACGTTTCTTAGCCCGTACACGAAACGAAAGATATGCAATACAAAAATTTGTACCTACCGGTTAGAGGAGGTGCTGGAAATGATTTCCTTGTGCGTCAATACACTTTTCTGCACGCTGCACCATATTGTCATAGACGCGCCAAGCTCAGCCGCTTCAGTTTTTCCAGTTTCACTCCGAATATTGTCCTTCAGTTCCTCTAATGTCTTTGGATTATTGACATACACTTTTCCCTTCAGATTGGCCCACAGGTAAAAGTCACAAGTGGATAGGTCCGGTGATCTTGGTGGCCACAAACCTGTGAAGACGTTGTGAATTCGAGAAAGTGACTCGCGAGAAGTATGACATGTCGCTCCATCCATGTCGTGCCGGCACCCGCCTGTATAATAACTTGAGCCAGCCGGTCGGAGATGTTTTTTTGTAAAATAATGTTAAATATTTACTTCTGGAATTATCAGTGGACTTCATAAACAGGAAACCTCAAGCCCAGAAGGACTTTATGAGTTGAAGACCCACCTCCCTTCAAGAGTCCTGTCTTCAATTCAAAAAGTCACATTGCATGACTTCTAGTTGGAGGATGTGTCAGACGTAAGGACGGCAGCTGCTCATCTCGTTGCAGGCGCATGTCAATTTATGCGACTAAAATCGCTGGGCCCGTCAAACTACCGGATTAGGTGTCGATTTTCCAGCACAGTTCCACATTTCCAAAGTATTGTGAGTTTGCCGCCCATTTTTCTGACCGACTGTTATGTGTTACCTGAAGAAGCTGGCTTTGTACAAAGGGATCGCACCAACAGTTGTCACCTTCTCACCAAGCTTCTTGCTGATGGTCTTGTAGTCCATTCCAGCCTTGTGCAGGTCTTGTCCCTGATGTCCTTTGACAGCTCTTTGGTGTTGCCCATGGTGGTGGTGAAGGTGGAATGGAAGAAATTGATTCTGTGGACAGGTGTGCTTTATACACATCACGAGATTGAGATCAGGAGTATCTGTGATTGATTGGTTGTATGTGCCACATGGGCACACAGCCAAACTGTGAGAGCCAGAGTTCTGGCTGGGTTGTAGGGGATCACACACTTATTTCACTCAATGACATGCAAATCAATTTATAACTTTTCTGCAATATGTTTTTTCTGGATTTTTGGTTAATATTCTGTCTCTCTTCATTAAAATGAAACTACCATAAAAATTAGAGACTGTTCATTTCTTTGTAAGTGAGCAAACTTACAAATTCAGTAATTCAATAAATTTTTCCCCCATTGTATACCCAGCATCCAACACTGAAGCAGATAAAATTTTTTCTTATAGAATATTTAATTTCTCAGGAGGCTAGATGCTTTACATTTATTCAAAATAATAATAAATAATAATACATTTTATTTATATGGCACCTTTCCCATGCTCATGCTCAAAGTAAAGATGAGAAGATGGTGTCTTTCTTTTATCGTCTTAAATAAACAATATTCAAATATTATTATTATGCACTTGTTTCTACCATGTGAATGTGTCAAGAATATTGGCTTCTGTGTTTGTGTTTGCTCTCAAATGATCTTTAACTGAAGTAAAGTGTGGGTCATTAATGTCCCACTGTACAGCTATCTAAAACTTTTACTTTAATATGAAATGTTTAAATGCTTTTGTGAACAATTCTGGGGTCGGTTTATGGGGCATAACTTTGTACGAACCGAAGAGCACACATTTGTGCAATACACAGATGCGTTTCAAATGTTGTACTATGTGTTACTTACCATTTTGCTTTACAAGTAATGTAAATGTTAACAACTCTCATACCTCAAGATACCATCAGCTAACTAAAAACGAATAAAATTTAGTAATAAAGTAGATATGTGCTGATTTGAGCCCACTAGCACAGTTTTTCCCAACCACTGTGACGTCGCGACCCAGTTTTTCACATGCTAGTGTGTTTGCAAGCCACCAGGGAGGGCACTCTGTGAATTTAGCATGCTCTTCAAAGTGGGAGGGTCCTGCTCGATCACCAGAACATCAAAGCAAGAATCAGGCCCGATCGTCGATGTTTTTTTCCTCCTTGGTAAATCGTGTATGATTATCAAAATGGGGTTTGGGGAGCTCCTGCAGGTACAGCCACCACTGTGAATCGAGCACAATCGTCAATGCTTTTCCTCCTGGGGGAATCATGCCCGCTTTTTTTTTATGGGTCATGGGGGCTCCTCCAAGATTAGCTGCACTTCACCTGTGATGCTACCGCTGTCAATCGAGCACAATCACAGAAGCAGTGAGTGGGCATGGGGTTTTGTCCTGGTTCGGCTGAGGCCCACCTGTAACAGCACCACAGGCAACCATGGCCCACAGGTTGGGAAACTCTGCACTAGTTGATGTCAACTTGCTGTAATTATTAATTCTTTTTGTCTCAAAAGCCCAGGAAGGTATCTTTGTTCATTAACATTAACATGCAAAAAAAGTTTTACTTAACATATATGAGGCCCAATACATACATCACCAATCATAATGGCTTCCTCTGGAGCACATCCAATGCCTCGGAGAGCCTCAAGAAAGAAAGTTTTTTCTGGCTTTCCCACGACTGTGGCTGTGCAGTCAGTAGCATATTCTAGACCAGTCACAAAAGGCCCAGGTCCCAGGGCTAAACCATCTTTCCTCTTATAGTATCTAGCCTTGTGGATTGCAATCAGTGGAGCACCATCAAGAATTAACCTAAAATGACAAGACATTGATGTGTAAGACTGTTTCATCTCCAAACACAAGATATTTATACTGATATGTTTTGAATTGAAGTGCTGGCAGAAAAACGAGGCCTGTTTTACAGAAAAGCCTAGCCTGTTGTTTCTCAGCATGTGTTTCAACATTATGTTACACTAGCCAGGGTACCTATCAAAGATAGGTACTGGAATACATTTTAAAATATCTGGTATTTTCTAGCTTTTCGTGTTCCTTCAGCTCCTTTCCTTGGTATTCTCATGAACCTTTCTTGACCGGCACCCCATCTTTCGAGCACATTCCCATAACGCCTGAATCTCAGACTCAAACAGTCTTCTCTGTACACCTTGCTCACCTACTGTACAATTTTAAAGTTTATAATAATAATATTAGGTTACATTTATTGAGCGCCTTTCACAAACCCAAGGTCGCTTTACATACAGAGTAAAAAAAAAAAATTACACAGATGACAAAAGTTTGTAGAAGAGGAAAGTTTTCAGTTGCAATTTAAAAGTGCAGAAACAGGAGCAATCTCTGAGAGACGGAGGAAGAGAGTTCCAGAGTTGAGGGGCCATAACACTGAAGGACCTGCCTCCCAAGGTGGAGAGTCTGGTGCGTGGGACAGTAAGGAGATTACTGCTCAAGGACCTGAGAGAGCGACAAGGAGTGTAAGGAGCTAGGAGCTGAGTGAGGTAGAGGGGGGCAAGGTTATGTAGGGCTTTGAAGGTGAGAAGCAGAATCTTGAATTTAATCCTTGATGGAACTGGTAACCAGTGAAGTTGGGAGAGAACAGGGGAGATGTGAGCAAAACGCTTTGTGTCGCTGCAAAGTTCTGAATATACTGTAGCTTCTGTATAGATTTTGCAGGGAGGCCAATGAAGAAGGAATTACAGTAATCAATACGAGACATTATGAAACAATGAACCAGTCTTTCCGTCTTGGAAGGTGACTCTCAGTGTGCCTCCAACACCTTTACTCCACCTTGCGTGTCTCACACTTATGCGTCTTCTTTTGAGGGTGTCACCAGAATCAAACTGACCAATCAGATTTCTTGGAGGAACTGGACATACACACTGACCTTATCTCTCTATTATAAAAAAAAAATCTTGTAAGGAGACAAGACGTGATTTTCTCACAGAGACACTTTCACGTCCCACGAGACGAGACGTTGTGTCAAGAGATTTAACCACGCCCGGGGCCAGAACTAAAAGACAAAGAGTAGATGACAAAGTAGAACGTTGTCAAGAATTCAAAAACTTTGGCGCAGTACACATGCAGAGCAGGAGATAATGGAAGTATGAAAATTCAAAAGTATCAAAAAAAGGATAGTAAAGATCGCATTAGTGCTAACAAACGGAAATTATTATTTAGTGAAATAACGGATCAGTGAAAAGAGATCAAATATATTGTTCGGATTTAAACTTTAAGTCAGAGTCTTGTAGATCATCTAATTCATGTTGCCATCATGGAAAAAAAAGTAGTGTTTCTTCCCAATGAAGAGGCGTATCCGCAAGAATTAAAAGATTTGTTGTTTGGTGAAAGTGAAATCCCGCAGGAGAAAATTTCAAGCCTGGTGAGAGAAGAGCTTATGCAAAGAGATTTGGAAAAGTCCTGCCCACACAATCACGCACACGGTTCAATCATTTCTCATTTGTGTGAAAGCTATTGTCAGACACATTTCTTGTAGAGAGAAAGAAACGATATTCACTCACGGGCAGTTATATGTTGCGTTGTCACAATGTAATTCCAAACTCGGAATCAAAATTCAATGCAATATTGACGAAAAGGTAAAAATGAAAAGAGACCTAATATATGGACATAGGTGATATGACAGAAGTATGTAGATTTTGTTCGGATTTAAAATCAGAGACTTGTAGATCATCTAATTCGTGTTGCCATCAGGGAAAAGTAGTGTTTCTTCCCAATGAAGAGGCCTATTCGCGAGAATTAAAAGATTTGTTGTTCGGTGAAAGTGAAATCCACATACGCAAGCGTCAGAGACACAAAGTGGTTGGCACGTAGCGCAGGCAGGGGGGTTGGCGAGCAAAGCTAGCAGGGGGTGAAGTCCCCTAGTCATTTTATAATATAGTAAATATATGTTTATTTTAGTTCAGTACCATTATTCACTTTATAGTGTGCTGGACTCTTAATCCAAACATTGCTTAATAAGAATAAGCTGTATATATGAGGGACATTTAAAAAGTTTCCACACTTCTATATTTTCATTGGAAACAGTGAAGGCAGGAGTAGTAATTGGACATTAAAAAGTTGGTAAGACAATGGGAAAACTGCATCGCAAACGAAGGTGACTATGTAGAAAAGTGAAGTCGCTTGTTTTTCATCCATCCATTTTCCAACCCGCTGAATCCGAACACATGGTCACGGGGGTCTGCTGGAGCCAATCCCAGCCAACACAGGGCACAAGGCAGGAACCAATCCCGGGCAGAGTGCCAACCCACCGCAGGACACACACAAACACACCCACACACCAAGCACACACTAGGGCCAATTTAGAATCGCCAATCCACCTAACCTGCATGTCTTTGGACTGTGGGAGGAAACCGGAGCGCCCGGAGGAAACCCACGCAGACACGGGGAGAACATGCAAACTCCACGCAGGGAGGACCCGGGAAGCGAACCCAGGTCCCCAGGTCTCCCAACTGCGAGGCAGCAGCGCTACCCACTGCGCCACCGTGCCGCCCTCATTTGTTTTTGAAATTCTTAATAAACCGAGTTAAAAAAAAAAGTGTGTAAACTTTCTGAACGTCCCTCGTAGATTTCAGTTTTGGAAGTCTAAACTTACCATAAAACATGATGACATAAATATACACCACATATGTTTATAGCGCTGTATAGTTCTCTATACAGCCTCCAGTTAATCCAAAATGCGGCTGCAAGAATTATTACAAGAACAAGAAAATACGAACACATAACTCCAGTTCTTAAATCCTTACACTGGCTCCTGGTTAAGTTTAGGGCAAATTTCAAAATCCTCCTTTTAACATATAAAGCATTAAATGGTCCAGGTCCGGCTTACTTGTCTGAACTTATCATGACTTACAAACCAGAGCGCACATTAAGATCTCAAGATGCTGGTCTGCTTATGGTTCCAAGGATTAATAAAATAACAACGGGAGGTCGAGTTTTTAGTTACAGGGCCCCTTAAACTGTGGAGTGGTCTGCCTGCTACTATAAGAGATGGCCCTTCGGTCTCAGCTTTTAAATCCTGGCTGAAAACTCACTACTTCAGTTTAGCACACCCTGACTAGAGCTGCTGATTAACTGTACAGACTGCATCTCTGTTGTTAGTCATTAGCACTAAAACATAAGTAACATGACAGTTAGAATTTGTTACTAACCCTCACCTATTCTGTTTCTCTTCTCAGTACTCAAATGTGGCACTTGGTGCCACGGCCTACCTGCCAAGTTGTTTTGCCTGCATAAGGTAAAGTCATCCCTGATGGAGGATCGCAAGAATCATGGGAAAGAGGGGTCCTTTCATCGGATTGGCTGGCCCAGCACTGTTTCAGCCGTAGAATGGCCAAATGGGGGAGGCCGCTTGAAGGATGAAGTCTTCAGGACTCTAAATATATCCAAATCTTATTATGTGATATCATCTACTGTTAAATTCTGCTCCGTACTTCTAAAATTTTTATTTTTATACTGTATTGAGGATTTGTTCTATCCTGTGTATTGTATTGTATTGACCCCCTTATTTTGACACCCACTGCACGCCCAACCTACCTGGAAAGGGGTCTCTCTTTGAACTGCCTTTCCCAAGGTTTCTTCCATTTTTTCCCTACAAGGTTTTTTTGGGAGTTTTTCCTTGTCTTCTTAGAGAGTCAAGGCTGGGGGGCTGTCAAGAGGCAGGGCCTGTTAAAGCCCATTGTGGCACTTCTTGTGTGATTTTGGGTTATACAAAAATAAATTGTATTGTATTGTATATTTAGTTTTAAAGCACCAATGGCACCCTACAATATTTGCTGCTGGAGTGCTTTCAGGGTGAAATCTGCATGTGTTTCCCGTGTGGCGATTCTAAATAGTCTTGAATAAGCGAGCATGAATATTTCATGAGTTAGCTGGGCTCTGTAACTGATGGGCATTCCATTCAAGTTTGCAGTCTCTGTTGTCAGAATAGGAAGATGCGGAATCCTGAAGAAATTAGAATTCATGGTGTACTGTTTGGTAGTGCCAGGTTAACCTATAATGTCCAATTTTAAAGATGACTTTTAAGTTAATCCTGAAAAAAAAACACAGCAGTGGTGTATGGTGGGGCATCTTCTGGATCCCTCCCACAACTTCCCTCCAAAATCAAAGGTTTGACTGCTAATTATAAATTGTTCTGGTATAGCAGTAGATTTTGTGCATTTAGTGACAGAGATGGTGGGACCCTGTGTTGAATCTGCTACTACCAGCCTATTCTTCCAGCCGTGAATTGTACGGGCAAAGTCAAAAAAAGGACAGAAATAATCTGAAAGTCATCAATGTGGATCAGAAATAATTCTTGTAGTGCAAGAACTGTCAGAACAACACCATTTTAGGCAGGGAATTAAAATGACCTTGTTGTCCATTTTATTTATCATTTAATTTAAATATTAATTTTTACTTGAAACAAAGTATTATCTAAGTAATTATCTATCTAAACAACATGATTCTCAATCAGCATCACTCAGGTGTCACTCCTCTTGAGTTAATGGATGGCGAGCCAACAATTACTTGGATTTCAATATTATACTGTTCTTTTTTTCTAAATGTAGGCATGAAGGCTGAGTGGTCCAGTGGTTAAGGCTCCGGACTTCAAATCCTAAGCTTGTGGATTCAAATGTGACACTACTGCCACGGTGTGACCATAAGCCAGTCACTTCACCTGCCTGTGCTCCAGAAGGAAAAAATCGGGAGTGGTCTCCCCGAGACTTTCTTGTATACTCAGATATGGGGATGGATATTTGAGGAGTAAACCATTTGACAGTGATTATATTTTTATTTTATGTACATTAAAGAACCATCAACAACAAATCAAATCAAATTAATAATATATTGAACAATTATTATAAAAGTGAACTTGAATAAATCGGACTCTGCAGCTGCATAAATAAAAGGCAAAGTACCATTTCTGGTTAGTGGAAATAGCCCAAAAGTTGATAGAAATCTACATTTTGTACCTAATACAGTGGTACCTCTGGTCATGACCGTAATTCATTCCAAAACTCTGGATGCGACCCGAACGTAATTTCCCCATAAGATTGTATGTAAATACAATGAATCCGTTCCAGACCGTATGAACTGTATGTAAATATATATATATTTTAAGCACAAAAATAGTTAATTATACCATAGAATGCACAGTGTAATAGTAAACTAAATATAAAAACATTGAATAACACTGAGAAAACCTTGAACAACAGAGAAAACTAACATTGTAAGAGTTCGCGCTACACCCTTATGAACCACAGTAAGTGAGTTTTAAGCACAGGGAAAAAAAATTAAATGCCACTTCTCTTGCAAAACTTTTCACACCATCCTCTACTGGCTTTAAATTCCTCACCTTCGCCACTCAAAGAAGGATTTTTTTTTCAGTAAATCACCATGAATCTTCCTGGCTTTCTCGCATATTATCGCCTCGCATACGCTATCCCCTGCAAGTTGCTTCTTGTTCAACCACACTAGCAACACTTTTTCCACCTCTTCCAGCACTTGAGGCCTCTGCTTGGTTAACATTGTAACTCCTTTTGCAACATCAGCTGCTTTGTTAGGCCTTGTATACGCAACCAAAAGAAAATGGGAAACGGAGAATGGCAAATTATTGGCGCGTATGAACACGCATAGGGAAACTGGCCACCAGTGTTTTTGTTCGCCACCAGAGCGTGTTGGTCTTGAACAGATGCAAAGTTTTGGCAAACTTTTTGATCGTAACCCGATTTGTACATGTTCAGAAACGTTCTTGACCAGAGGTTCTATTGTACTTGTATGCAAAATTCGGTTGACTTAAGTGAAAGCGTACATAAGTTATCATGTTTACACACACACACACACACACACACACAGACAGACAGACATAATTCCAAAAATGGTATTTTCGGACTCAGGGAAGTCTAAAACGTCATGATTTCATCAAAAGCTCGAAATAGAATTTTTGGACAATTGCAATACTTTCCCTAGGAGAAAGTATATCGGACTCAGGGAGGTCTTAAACGTCGAGATTCACCAGAATCTCGAGGTCAAATTTTTGGACTATTACTTCGTATATGAGAAAGTAAAAACACAGAAATGTAACCAACTGTATCTCTCTAATGTTGCTAAGTCGCCTTGAATAAAGGCATCAGCCACTTAATAATAATAATAATTTATTATTATTATTATTATTATTGATAATAATAATTACTTTTATTTTGGCGAGCGAAGCCCCCTAGTTTTTTTAATAGAAGGTGTTGCTAACCTGGGATAATCACCTGAAATATTTGCTTGAAGGGTTTTGTCGTGTACACTGCATTCAGTTAACCCATAAATTTCAATCAGTGCTAGGTGAAAGTATTAACTGATTTTCTATGATAAGAGTTTATTCTGGAAAAAATATCAATATAATATAAGATACATTGGAAAGAAGATATATTGTAAAAAAAATATTTATTGCATTGTGCCAAAATGATTCAATATAAAACTTACCGGAATGCTCTGTTCATTGTTTGATAGTTGAAATGCTCAGGGGCTAATCCAATTACAACTGCATTGGGATCACTGGTATCAATCCCTGGACAAAAAAGTGTAGATATATAATATTTTTTATATAGAAATACATTGGAAAAAAAAAGCAAAAGCTTGAGAAGTTCATTTTCAAAAAAACAAAGACAAATTCTTCTATAACTCAGTTCCTTGCCACATTCAATGTTTTCAAAGTTGTGTCTGCACACTCTACGTAAATTATTTTTGACACAATCAATATTCATTTTTCTTCACATAATTACATTTTGTTTATTTTAACTTTTTAAAGACTCCTTAAGAAATATAAAAATGTCTCAATGCATACCGAATAAGAATGTGTTTATTAGGTCAATAAAATGTATACAGTAATCCCTCCTCCATCGCGGGGGTTGCGTTCCAGAGCCACCCGCGAAATAAGAAAATCCACGAAGTAGAAACCATATGTTTATATGGTTATTTTTAGATTGTCATGCTTGGGTCACAGATTTGCGCAGAAACACAGGAGGTTGTAGAGAGACAGGAACGTTATTCAAACACTGCAAACAAACATTTGTCTCTTTTTCAAAAGTTTAAACTGTGCTCCATGACAAGACAGAGATGACAGTTCTGTCTCACAATTAAAAGAATGCAAACATATCTTCCTCTTCAAAGGAGTGCGTGTCAGGAGCACAGAATGTCACATAGATAGAGAAAACAATCTCTAGCAAACAAATCAATAGGGCTGTTTGGCTTTTAAGTATGCGAAGCACCGCGGCACAAAGCTGTTGAAGGCGGCAGCTCACACCCCCTCCGTCAGGTGCAGGGAGAGAGAGAGAGAGATAGAGAGAGACAGAGTTTGTTTTTCAGTCAAAAATCAATACGTGACCTTCGAGCTTTTAAGTATGCGAAGCACCCGTTTCAGGAAGCAGCTGCACAAAAGATAGCAACGTGAAGATAATCTTTCAGCATTTTTAGACGAGCGTCCGTATCGTCTAGGTGTGCGAACAGCCCCCCTGCTCAATCTCCATACGTCAGGATCAGAGAAAGTCTGCGCAAGAGAGACAGAGAAAAGTAAGTTGGGTAGCTTCTCAGCCATCTGCCAATAGCGTCCCTTGTGTGAAATCAACTGGGCAAACCAACTGAGGAAGCATGTACCAGAAATTAAAAGACCAATTGTCCGCAGAAATCCGCGAACCAGCAAAAAATCCGCGATATATATTTAAATATGCTTACATATAAAATCTGCGATGGAGTGAAGCTGCGAAAGGCGAAGCGCAATATAGCGAGGGATCACTATAATGCAAATTGAAATCTATATAGGCATGTAATGTTGCAAAGTCTTAAAAATATTTTTGCAAATATGCACTTGTACAAACTAAGTTGGAAAGCACATACACCTAAGTGTGGCCAAAAAAATAAAAATAAAAAAGCCTGAGAATGCAAGGATTTGCTTTAAAAACAGATGTCTGTATTTGGTTAGATTTTAAGATCCATCCAGTATCCAACCCGCTATATCCTAACTACAGGGTCACGGGGGTCTGCTGGAGCCAATCCCAGCCAACACAGGGCGCAAGGCAGGAACAAATCCCAGGCAGGGCACACACACCCACTCGCCAAGCACACACTAGGGACAATTTAGGATCGCCAATGCACCTAACCTACATGTCTTTGGACTGTGGGAGGAAACCCACGCAGACACGGGGAGAACATGCAAACTCCAAACAGGGAGGACCCGGGAAGCAAACCAAGGTCTCCTTACTGCGAGGCAGCAGTGCTACCACTGCGCCACCATGCCGCCCCTAGATTTTAAGATGACGTGGTAAATAAATTTCACCAGTGTCAAATACGGCTAGTCATGAATACCATAATGTTTAATTTAATTTGTGGTTTATGGTCGCCAAGTACTCCAAGGAAAAAAAAAAGAATTTAATTAATTACAGTGCTTCAAAATAGAATTGATCCTATTTAAGCGGTGGCCTACCCCAGCACACCAATGCCATGCACCACATCAAATTCAGGTTAGCCGAGAGGCCACAGCCTCTAAACGCAAGTCAGGTATGAAACATGAAAATGGTGCCATTCCAACACAGGGCGTACTCACGCATCTCTCTGGAAAGTGTGAGACAGCGCAAAATCTGAACAGCAGTGCCTAAAGCTGAGAGACAAAAGAGCTAGCCCTTCAGCCCTCGCACTAGTGGTTTCCCAGATTAATATACTAAAAAGCTATTGGGGCACCTAAAGGTTACCCATCAGATTCCAGAAATCCAGAACAGGCTTGCTCTTTCTAGGGTTTTCTCACATATGGCTATACTGTATTGATTAATCAAATTCTTTTAGCTGGCACAATTAGAATCGGTGACCCTAAAATTATTGTGACATTGTCTTCTACTCTCTTGCTGGCAACGCTCTAACATATATGGTGAAGGCTGCATGCACCGATTAAATAGTCTCAGTCTGTGTCCGTGATCTCCTAAGAGCAAACTAGAGAACTATAAAATTATACAGTACATGCGAGTCATACAGTTGATAAGTTTAAGTTTAAACCAATTATGGGGCAATGTACAGGAAAGTAATAATAATAATTCTTTGAATTTATATAGCGCTTTTCTCACTACTCAAAACGCTCAGCAATTGCAGGTTAAGGGCCTTGCTCAAGGGCCCAACAGAGCAGAGTCCCTTTTTGGCATTTACGGGATTCGAACCGGCAACCTTCCGATTGGCAGTGCAGATCCCTAGCCTCAGAGCCACCACTCCGTGTTTCCTACCAACAAGGAACAAGGCATATGTATGTCCAATAGTTTGAGTTTTGTTTTATTTGCGGGATGTCACAAACACAACAGGACTCTTGCTCACATTGGCTTATACATAAAAAAACAAAAACAAAAACAGAGCTGCTGGGGGTTTGTTTTGTTCTGGAAGTGCCCCGTCTCTTGGCACGTCAGAGCACCGTGACTGTGTGAAGTGTGGTTTGGCCTCACCTGGGGAGGCAAAATTTTTTTAGAGGGGAAAAAGAGAGCATTGCTATACCTTATGTATCCTTCCACCCAAATAACTGTAAGTGCCGACATAACAATAGACTCCACAGCCGTAACACCTGGCAATAATATGAATTCTAAGTCAAGGCTGCCATATGTAACAATAGGATATCTTTACTTAAGACTGCAAAATGACATACTGTACATGAAACAGTAAAAATGTAGCCTAAAGACACAAAACATACAATGGACATTATATAATACACATCACCAGTACAAGAAACAGCTGGTACACAATAAAGAGGAGACGGTATGCATTCAGTAGTCCCCAAGTGGGGGTGCTCCCCTTAACATGTTCTGTTTCCTGCAAGTGCAAATTCTTGTAGTCAAATATTTCCATCAATATCTGGGAGACAGCGGCAAAATCCAAGGAACACCAATTAAAAAAACAAAAATTAACTGCCTTCCAGGGCACAACTCTCTTCTGTGACAGAAAACTGAGTCTGTCAATAATCCTACCGACATTTCTGTAGCGCACATAACAGATAAAAGTAACACAAATACACCCAATGTCACGACACAAATATCTTGCAATTGGACCAGAGGCGACTCCAATTGGTTTCACTTTCCACTCAGAGCCTCGCAGCTCAAGACATGGCGGCGGGCTGGCAGTAATTATCAGAGAAGACTTAAACGTTAAAAGAATCCCAATTGACTGCCCATTGTCTTTTGAGTGCCTGGCTCTTAAACTAACAACGGAATCAGGTCCTATCTCACTCATTGTTCTTTATCGTCCCCCAAAATACAATGCATCCTTCTTATCAGATCTGATTGAACTTTTGACCCACCTAAGCTCTTACTCTCAGAGAATTATCCTTCTTGGTGATTTCAACATCCATATTGACACCCCCACATCTAAACTGAGAAATGAATTCCTGTCCTTACTGGACTGTTTTGACTTGACACAACATGTTGATTTTCCAACCCACTCTGGCGGTCATATATTGGACCTGATCTGCACTTCTGGACTATCTGTTGCCAACATTTACAGCACTGATTTGGGACTCTCTGACCATAAAGCAGTATTTTTCACTGTCTCATTACCTCTCCCACCTCTTACCTGTAAACGACAAATTTCTTACAGAAACCTTAAAAATATCTGTCCCTCTATCCTTTCTGGATCCATTTCTGATCTTTTACTGTCTTCACCTATTCCATCAATACTAGATAGTCTTGTTCACCACTATAACACAGCCCTTCACTCAGCATTAGATAAAACAGCTCCTTTAAAACATAAGGAGGTTTCCTTTAAGCGCTCAGCTCCTTGGTATAACTCAGAATTGCGATCTATGAAAGCAGCTGGCCGACGCCTTGAGAGAATGTCACGTAAGACTGGCCTCACCGTGCACATCCAGGCTTTCTCTGACCACCAAAGAGCTTACAGAGAAGCACTAACTTCTGCCAAGAACACCCATTATGGCAGAATAATAGAAAGTAGCCATGATAACCCAAGGGTTTTGTTCTCTGTAGTTAATAAACTACTCGAACCCGCATCTGGTCCAACTACCTCTTCTACTGAAGTCTGTGAGGAATTCCTCCACTTTTTCCGTAACAAAATTAAAGATCTAAATAATTCAACCAACATAAATACATCATCTGTTTATATCTCTCCCTGTTTTCCCACTCCATCCAGCTCCTTCTCTAAGTTCTCACCAGTCACATCTGCGTTTGTTAATGACCTGCTTTATAAGATGAGGCCGACTACTTGTGTACTGGACTCCATCCCCACCACACTACTTAAATCCTGCCTTCATGCCATAATCCCGACTGTTACAACAATAATAAACTCATCCCTTGACGCTGGCTCTGTGCCGCTCACTTTTAAAATTGCTTCTGTAACCCCAACGTTAAAAAAGTCTGGCCTTGATGCTGACAATCTTAACAATTTCCGGCCTATTTCCCACTTACCTTTCCTGTCAAAAGTTCTTGAGCGTGTTGTAGCTTCCCAACTCACCAATTACCTAACCTCTAATAATTTGATGGAACCCTTTCAGTCTGGTTTCAGGGCGCGGCACAGCTGTGAAACTGCTCTGCTACGGGTAACCAATGATTTGCTTATGGCAGCAGACTCTGGACAAACCAGCATATTAATTCTGTTAGACCTCAGTGCAGCATTTGACACTGTCAGACATGACATCCTACTGTTCAGAATGGAGAACATGCTGGGTATCTCTGGCACTGCCCTCCAGTGGTTCAAGTCCTATCTGACTGATAGGCAAGAGTTTGTTAGTCTTGGCAACAGTAGATCCAGCTCAGCGCCAGTCACACAAGGAGTCCCTCAGGGCTCTGTCCTCGGTCCTCTGCTTTTCTGTATTTATATGCTTCCCCTTGGCCGTATTATCCGTAGTTATGGATTGGGTTATCATTTTTATGCAGATGATACTCAGCTCTACTTCAATGTTAAAAGTGGAACTTCATCAGAGCTTTCTCAGCTCACAACCTGCCTTAGTGAAATTAAAACCTGGATGGAGCAGAACTCTTTAAAATTAAATTGCAATAAAACTGAACTCCTGCAAATTGGGACTAAAATGCAACTTAATAAAATGAGCTCCTTCCTAGTCCATCTTGGCAGTGATCTCATCAGACCTGCCTCTACTGTAAAAAATCTTGGTGTCATTTTTGACTCCTCCCTCACTTATTCCGCCCACATAAATCACATTAAGAAACTTTCTTACTTTCAGCTCCGTAACATATCCCGTGTTCGCTCCTTCCTCTCCTTCTCTAATGCTGAGAAACTTGTCCATGCTTTTATCACATCCCGCATCGATTATTGTAATTCCCTACTGGCAGGTGCCCCTTCTAATCTTATATCACAGCTCCAGCTTATTCAAAACTCAGCTGCAAGAGTCCTTACTCGAGCCAGCAGCAGTGAGCACATCACACCCATCCTGCTCCGTCTTCACTGGCTCCCTGTGTCCTACAGAATCGAATATAAAATCCTACTAATAACCTACAAAGCCTTAAATAACCTCGCGCCAAACTACATCAGTGACCTTCTCCATCACTATGTGCCTGCCCGCCCACTAAGGTCCTCTGATTCTGGTAATCTTGTTGTGCCCGTCACTAATCTACACTCCATGGGTGACAGGGCCTTCAGCTGTATAGCGCCCAGACTCTGGAATGACCTACCAAAATTAATCAGGTCAGCTGACTCCATGAATTCTTTTAAAAAACAACTCAAAACTCATCTGTTCAGAAGGCTTTTAGCTCTACTTGACTTTATTACCTTTCTCTCAGTTTACTTTTCTGTCAAGATGCTCATGTAACCTGTATGTGTGTGCGAGACCATCAATTATGTTGTCTGTTTTTTTTCAGAATTTACTGTCTTCTTTGTTTATTTATCTGGTTTGTACAATGCTATATACTGTATATTCTGCCGTTCTTTATTTATTCTGTAAGTGCCTTGAGCATGGGAAAGGCGCTATATAAATAAAATGTATTATTATTATTTATTATTATAGATTAAAAAGGAATACCTTCAAAATCCTCTAGTGCACTGTCTTCGACCAGAAGCAGGGGTCTGAGCTGTTTCTGTTCCACCAAACTCCTTGCTGCACTCAAAGATGTAAAAATTTCATCTTCACTGATACCAAACTCCATCTTTTTCAGTCTTTCGAACAATGTTCTTTTACATTCTTTTGTAGTGTTTGTCACAAATCTCACATCAAGAGAGGAGCTTCTCAACCTAGCATGGCAGAATTAAAATGAGTCACTTATGCACTTATGTTTATTTTTGTAAAACAGATTTTTCAATCACTAGGTGGCAGCAAGTAAGAAATGGAATTTATCCTGATAGTATCTGTTTAAAGGCAAGAGCCAATGCAGAATGGGATAAAATGTCAGCCCATCACAGGGCACACACATTCATACATAACTGAACCAACTGATAGAAATGAAGCTAAAATGTGTGCCTTTAGGTTATGGAAGGGAACTCTAAGATGAAAAATTATTTATAGAGGGTGAAAACATGAACCCAACACAGACAGTCCCCAAACCGGGATAGGAACCCTTGATTCTGGTGCAGTGGGGCAGAAACAGTAACTACTGTGACAAATCATTTTCTATACAGGGGTGTGGAAAAGTATTCAATCCCCTTGAAAGTTATCATAACTTTCTGCATGACAAAAGAATGGTACATATATTTATTGGTCAAATTGGTCAAATTAGAACTCTCTAGACGAGAACAGGCCATTCAGCCCAATAAAGCTCGCCAGTCCCATCCACTTATTTCATCCAAAAAAACATCAAGTCGAGTTTTTAAAGTCCCCAACATGCATTCAGTATTTTAATGTGAACTCTTATAGTGTAACAATACATCTCCAAGCTCAGAATAAACCATAAATATGTTGTAGATAGCTAACTGAAGAAGAAAAAGTCTGATCTTAGTGTTTGCCTAAGTATTGAAAAGCTATAAACATGCCTTCCTACTTTGTCAAAAACCATTTTGCTGGTGTACATTATATTTGGAAATGCATTGTTACAGATTTAGAGTTCACATTAAAAATACTGAATAAATACATATGTGGACAAATCTTTTGTCATGTAGAACATTATGATGACTTTCAAGGGGAATGAATACCTTTGCATGCCACGATACAAGGGATAGTCAAGAGTTATCCACACTTTGAAAGCTCAAATTGGTTTTGAACTTCTCAGCTCTTTCGCTGACTTCAAGTCCATAATCTCGGTGTCATTTTTGACAGTAACCTGTCATTGGAGAAACGGATGAACTCTGTAGTCACTGAGTTGCTTTTTCCAGCTCCGTCTTTTAGCTAAGGTCAAACATTTCTTTTTTATCTCTTAGGGATCTTGAGAAAGTTACTCCTGCTTGTATCTCCTTTTCTTGGCTTGATTACTGCAACTCGTATTTTGTGATGAGCTAATCCCTGAAACGCAGGTTGTAGTTGGTTCAAAATGCTGCTGCCCATTCTTTGGTTGGGGAAAGAAAGTCTGATTCTGTTTCTCCAATATTAGCTTCTCTATAATGGCTGCCTGTTAGTTTCAGAATTGACTTTAAAATTTAGTTGCTAGTTTTTAAATCATTACATGGGTCTGCTCCTGCCTATTTATCTGAATTGTGTGTTTTACACCAGCCATGCAGAGAGCTTAGATCTACCGGTCAGTTGTCTCTTATGGTCTCTCACACTAAGTGTTAAAACTAAGGGGGTACAGGACTTTGGCAGCTGCTGCAACTCATCTGTGGAACTCTTTACCTCATTAAATTAAGGATTGTGGTAGAAATTTAACATCTTATTAAAGAAAGAAACAACCACTAACAGGACAAATCAGTTATCAGGCAGGAGAAAAGCAGTTCATGGTATCTTTTCATTACTCCTCTGCAAAATGCCTTGGAAGGAGCATTCTTCAAAAGCAGTCTGTTACAGCAGGGTCAGAATGATCAGAGAAACAAAGAATTGAGGGTCATTTTATAAACTGTTGAATTTACAACGAAGCCAGAGGAACTTAAAAAAGAAATTCGTTGTATTGAAAAATTCATTATAATGGAATTCTGTTTACATAATTTTATTTTTTATGAACAAAAAATTAAAATTATTTACTTCTTTAATACTTTTGTCTGTACAAAACGTTTAGTTACTGATGTTAGCAGTGCATCTTCTACTTATTTTAAGGCATCATAAATGTCATCATTTGCCACGTTTAAACATGTCAGAAAATTTTTGATGCGCTCGAAAGCAGTCAAAACTTCACCAGCACTTGTTTTGTCCTTGGTAACTACAGGTATAACTTCTTTTTCATCACTATAACTATCACTCGCACCTGAAGCTTCAATGTTGGTCACTCTATTCAAAATTTCTTGGTCAGTCATCTCACTTGTGACAAGTACCTGGTCATCAACGGTGACAAAGTCATTGAAATTGAGCTCTGCAGGGATTCCAGATGACCTCCGTGCAATGGTAGCCCAAAGCTCACAAATTGATGGGTCATCCACAAGATCTTCCTCATCTTCACCACCATCTGGGTTGAAAGCCATCTTAATTATTCCACTTTATTTCAGCACTTCACAATTATGTCCTTCGTAACACACAACCACGCACCATTTGTACGGCTTCCTTCACATTAACTTCAGGCTCACTTTTTTCGCAGGCAGTGTTGGCAAGCATTTTACGACAGAGTGTCTTCCTGTAATTTCGAATGATGCCTAAATCCAGAGGTTGAAGAACGGCTGTGCAGTTTGGTGGTAGGCACTCTATGCGCACATTTTCTAAGCGAGGAACAACATTGTGGGCTGTCCTTATCAACCTGTTTAAGCCTGGAAAGTGAGAGGATGCCTGAGGAGTGGAGAAGAAGTGTACTGGTACCGATATTTAAGAATAAGGGGAATGTGCAGGACTGCAGTAACTACAGGGGGATACAATTGATGAGGCACAGCATGAAGTTATGGGAAAGAGTAGTGGAAGCTCGGTTAAGAAGGGAGGTGATAATTAGTGAGCAGCAGGATGGTTTTATGCCAAAAAAGAGCACCACAGATGCAATGTTTGCTCTGAGGATGTTGATGGAGAAGTTTAGAGAAGGCCAGAAGGAGTTGCATTGCGTCTTTGTGGACCTGGAGAAAGCATATGACAGGGTGCTTCGAGAGGAGTTGTGGTATTGTATGAGGAAGTCGGGAGTGGCAGAGAAGTATGTAAGAGTTGTACAGTATATGTACGAGGGAAGTGTGACAGTGGTGAGGTCTGTGGTAGAAGTGACAGATGCATTCAACGTGGAGGTGGGATTACATCAGGGATCGGCTCTAAGCCCTTTCTTATTTGTAATGGTGATGGACAGGTTAACAGACTAGATTAGACAGGAGTCCCCATGGACTATGATGTTTGCTGATGACATTGTGATCTGTAGTGATAGTAGGGAGCAGGCTGAGGAGACCCTGGAGAGGTGGAGATATGCTCTACAGAGGAGAGGAATGAAGGTCAGTAGGAACAAGACAGAATACATGTGTGTAAATGAGAGGGAGATCAGTGGAATGGTGAGGATTCAGGGAGTAGAGTTGGCGAAGGTGGATGAGTTTAAATACTTGGGATCAACAGTACAGAGTAATGGGGATTGTGGGAGAGAGGTGAAAAAGAGAGTGCAGGCAGGGTGGAGTGGATGGAGAAGAGTGACAGGAGTAATTTGTGACAGACGAGTATCAGCAAGAATGAAAGGGAAGGTCTACAGGACAGTAGTGAGACCAAGTATGTTATATGGGCTGGAGATGGTGGCACTGACCAGGAAGCAGGAGACAGAGCTGGAGGTGGCAAACTTAAAGATGTGAAGATTTGCATTGGGTGTGACGAGGATGGACAGGATTAGAAATAAGGACATTAGAGGGTTAGCTCAGGTTGGACGGTTGGGAGACAAAGTCAGAGAGGTGAGATTGCGTTGATTTGGACATGTGCAGAGCAGAGATGCTGGGTATACTGGGAGAAGGATGCTAAGGATAGAGCTGCCAGGGAACAGGAAAAGAGGAAGGCCTAAGCGAAGGTTTATGGATGTGGTGAGAAAGGACATGCAGGTGATGGGTGTAACAGAACAAGATGCAGAAGACAGAAAGATATGGAAGAAGATGATCTGCTATGGCAGCCCCTAATGGGAACAGCCAAAAGAAGAAGATCAACCTGTTTAAGCCATTCCCCGAAGACTGGGGTAGTTATCCAAACGTGCTTGTTGGCTTTATTTTCACACGGGAGAAACGTCACATTTTTAAAACAACGAGGCTTCGCCGACTTCCCGATGATAAGTGACTGAAACATTTCTGTCTATGAGGCATTACAAGAAAAGAGAGCCTTAAGCCACTGCTTTGATTTTTTGCCTCCATGACAAGGATCATTCCTGGCAGACAAGGTGCGGTGTGGTAGCAGCTTATAGAACATCCCTATCTCGGCAGCATTAAAAAAAATCGTCAGGACTATAAAGAGCAATCAATTTTTTTAACTTCACTGGATCTCCATTCGTTTACTGTCTTGAGTGAAACTGATGACTCTTCACCACAGATTGCTTTTGCTGTGATCCCAAAGCGATCTCGAAAGTGAATCAGCCATCCCTAACTAGCAGTAAAGTCTTTGTGCCCCAAGGCAGTAGCCATTGATTTCGCGTTCTCCTGGATGAGTGGCCCAGTAATCGGAATGTTCCTCGCACGAGCATCTTGGAACCACACAAAAACTCCTTTTTCAAAATCATCAAATGCTACAGTTCATATACGTTTGCACTGGGGCACAAGGTTTGCTTCCTGAGATTTCTCCTCGATTTTTGCGTGGTCTTTCAAAAAGGTTGAGAGTGTTCCTAAAAAAATCGTAATTTGCTGACAGCTTCTTTTTTCTTTAAACCGGAATCAAAAGCCGCAAAAATCTCAAGTTTTTTTTCTAAGGTGAACTACTGTCGCTTTTTTCAGGTCAGACATTTTTTAATGAGGGCAAAATAGAAAAACACAACAGAACAAACAGAGCAAAACTTTAACACAACTTTTAACAGTGAAGGAAACTCTGAGGACTCTCATCAGGATCTTTCTACGGAAGTGAGCTTCAAATGCAGAACAGCTTAGAGCCTGTCAGAACCGCTCAGAGCAGGTCTAACTGCGTTTCTTAAAGAAAAAACTTCACAAAGTAAATAACTCTTTTGGGGATTCCAAGGCCTTTTGGTACTTCGTTGTAATGAAAGTATCTTCCAAAGCTATTTCGTAGTACTGAGATTTTTACAGGCTACGCCTTATGATGAAACTGCAGGAACCACAAAAAAAAACTTCGTTATAATGAAAGTTTTGTTGTATCGATATTCGTTGTAATGGAATTTTACCTGTACAATGTCAATCAATACAAACATTTACTCTGATTGGTTCATTGGTTTACACCCAAATGAGTTATCTCTATACATAATACGCTACCGTGGCTCTTCGTTTGTCTGTCCAGGATTTTAAACCACCTGTAGCTCGCAAACCGTTTGACCAATTGACCTGAAATTTGGTACACATATATTACGTGACTTCTACTATCCGCTTTCAGGGTGATGATTAACCTCCAAGGTTATTCCTCTTTTAATTTTTTTTTTTTTATTTTATAGTAGAATCAACTCTTGGCAGCGGCCAGCAGGGTGGCCATGCAGCGCAGGTGTACAGGCGCAGTTCTCATCCTTACCTCCTTCGCCGTCACTTCCCCTACCTCTTCATATCTTAAATTCCAGCTTAAGTGACAAATTAAGGAAAACGTACTAAGTAATTACAACACAAACACTGACTTAATCAGTTTTAACGTGAAAAGATGCCGACGAAAGAAGAAAAGAAATGGGCCGCTAGGGTGGAGAAAATAAGGGCTGCTCAGGAAGCAACAAGCGCATCAACCTCTGAGCAAACAAATGATAAACGTACAGAGGATGAAAACTAGGAATGTTCAAGTCAAGTGTATTCACTGCACGTTATCATGCAGTGTGCCATTACTGGTATAAAATAAAAGTCTATTATATTATACTAGTCATTTAGCCCGTTACAGTAACGGGCGCTAGAACAGTAGGGCATAAACTTTAGTAGGAACAGTCTACATTAAATGGCAAGGGACTTTGACCTTTCTTTATGTTTGTCGTATTTTTCTTTCTTTCAGCCTTTCTTTTGTTGAGGTTTACTTGCTGAGCTGACCGTTCTTCGTGGGCTGCCACCATGTATTGTGTGTCTTTAATTTTCTGTGACAGTAATACTGTCTTGTAAGTCCGCTGGCTTGTACATCCGTAATATACCTTTAATTTTCTCTGGCGGTAATACAGGTGTGCACGTCGGTAATATGCCTTTAATCTCCTCTGACAGTAATACTGGCTTGTATGTGGCTGTAATATGCGTCACTGTATTGTGTACCTTTAATTTCCTCTCGCAGTAATACTGGTTTGTATTTCCGTAAAACACCTCTAACTTTCTCTGACAGTAATATCGCGCATCACACCATGCCCCACGCATGCGCACTTCTCCAGAAGACACACACACACAGACACCTGGACGCACAAAGGGATTTTATTAAAGAGGATTCTGGTTCTTCTTATACCTTTGAGTTGAGCCACCACCCTTGAAATTTCTGCGCTTATAACAACTGTCCATTCTGGTTGTTTTACAGGACATCTGCTCATTTCTTAGTCATCTTTCAGTACATTTTGGTTCACTTGACCTTTATCTGGTTTCCTGATAAGCCTGCAAAGGTTTCTGACATTTATTAACCCTTTATGCTATTTCTTTAAGATGAAGACCTTTAAATTATTCTTCTACATTAGTCACCTTCAATTGAACTGTTTAAATCTAGACTGAAGGCTCATTTCTGTTCTCTAGCTTTCAGTGACCTACACCGATACAGATGGTTGCTCTACTCTTAGATATCTTCTTTCTTTTCTTTAACTCACCGCTGGCTGTATTTGATTTTATTGTATTTTATTTCTGTTTATTTTATTTATGCTCATTGTATGTTTTAATGTAAAGCACTTTGGCTACAGCATTACTGATGCTGTTTTCAATGTGCTCTATAAATAAATTGACATTTTTGTGATAATTTTGTTTGGGCTCACTACACTGATTTCCCTGCGCACATGTGGAAACATGGTGTGTCTGGTCACAGTGGTCAAGTTTCAACCTTAATCAGGCAATTTTTGTTGTCATTTTCTAGGAATAAACAATTGAAACACTGGGACATTAAGTGATTCAGTCACAGTCAAGTAATGAGTCAGTGGTGGGCACTGACTGGATAGCCTTGCTATTTACAAGGACGTGCTATCTGTCTAACAGGGTAGATTGCAGAACTGAAACCTGTAAGTTGGGAGCATGCACTAATACAGCATGTTGCCGCACCCACCACACGACGAGCCACCTCAGGATCCCAAATTAGGATCCAAGTGCAACAGGTGACACGTCAGCACCACACTAGTTCAAATGGAATGGAACAGTGTGATGTTTTTTATACAGTGGAGTGCCAATCCTAGATAGATAGATAGATAGATAGATAGATAGATAGATAGATAGATAGATAGATAGATAGATAGATAGATAGATAGATAGATAGATAGATAGATAGATAGATAGATAGATAGATAGATAGATAGTGCCTTTCAAATCTATCTTTCTATCTATGTGATAGATAGATAGATAGATAGATAGATAGATAGATAGA
This sequence comes from Erpetoichthys calabaricus, assembly GCF_900747795.2. NCBI lineage: Eukaryota > Metazoa > Chordata > Cladistia > Polypteriformes > Polypteridae > Erpetoichthys > Erpetoichthys calabaricus. Next base: position 13,606,613 of record NC_041400.2, on the reverse strand, counting down.
TAGATAGATAGATAGATAGATAGATAGATAGATAGATAGATAGATAGATAGATAGATAGTGCCTTTCAAATCTATCTTTCTATCTATGTGATAGATAGATAGATAGATAGATAGATAGATAGATAGATAGATAGATAGATAGATAGATAGATAGATAGATAGATAGATAGATAGATAGATAGATAGATAGATAGATAGATAGATAGATAGATACTTTATTAATCCCAATGGGAAATTCACATTCTTCAGCAGCAGCATACTGATACAATAAATAATATTAAATTAAAGAATTATAATAATGCAGGTGAAAAACAGACAATAACTATGTATAATGTTAAATATTAACGTTTATCCCCCCCCCCCCCCCCCCGGGTGGAATTAAAGAGTCGCATAGTTTGGGGGAGGAACGATCTCCTCAATCTGTCTGTGGAGCAGGACAATGACAGCAGTCTGTCGCTGAAGCTTCTCTTCTGTCTGGAGATGATACTATTTAGTGGATTCCATCAACCCCCAAGTTTTCCCTTGCAAGTTGGAGAACCTGCTTGGAGGGCTGGATGCAGATTAACGTCATACCCAGGACGGAGTCATTGCAGGTTAAGGGCCTAATGGAGTGGAATCACTTCTGGCATGTACAGGATTTGAACCAGCAACCTCCTGATTGCTGGCGCAGATCCCCAGCCCTATAACCTATTGGTAAATCTTGGTCTGTCATTGTAGGAAAGCAATTCTGTGTCAGGAATGAGACGCAACGTAACAACGGTGTTGTCAGCACCAAAGAGTTGTAGCTACTTTCTTACCGTTGAAGAGCCTCCTGTGCCCCATTGATTGCCGAGTCTTCCACATGCAGAGTGCCACTGAGATCCACCAACACGGCCTTCAAAGCACGACGGCCAGCCATACAGTACTGACTTTAGGGCATGTGATCCTGCAATAACAGGGAGACAGGAATGGACTGCTGAACTTCACTGTCGACTTAAATTACACAATATCTGGACAGTACATAAACTTGAATAAACTTTAACATAAAATGACCAAGCTGTTAAACTTTATTCAACAAGGAAACTAGTACAGTAGATAAGAACAAAAGCATGTGGCATAATTAAGTGCAATTTTCAAAGCGGCTTTTCTACAGCTTCACACTAACGATTAATTCTGAAGTGAGCTGTAATGGGCATCAGAGATCGTTTAGGAAAATGGATTAATAGGATGGTTAGTTAGCTGAAAATTTAAGAGTACACATATGATGAGAAAGGGGTAAGGTTATCAGTGGCATCCCTGAGGAGTCTGTGCTCAAATTTATATTACTGATAAAGATTATTATGATATAGTTTGGAAACGTGTGAAGTTTGCAGATGACACAAGAACTAAAGGGATTGAAAACAATGAGGGGAGCAATAAAAACAGACCCAAACAAACTTCAAGCTTTAGTGAACTTTTACAACGTGATATAGAATGAAGACAGTTGCAATGTGCTATGCATGAATAACAAACATGAATGATAAAAACGTGAGGATCACTCTCTAGTAAACATCATAGAAGAAGAAGTAGAAAGGGTTTCCAGTTTGAAGTTTCTGTGAACCCATCATCACCGATGACCTCCACAACTAACTGCATTGCACTAGTTAAAAAGGCTCAGCTGCGGCTCTGTTATTTACAGACACTTAAGACCACAGAGTTGACTGCGGAACTGCTCGGGTCCTTTTATCGCTGTTCTGTTGAGAGTGTTTTGACATACTGTATTATAGCGTGGCATGCCAAGCGCGCAACAGCCATCAGGGGGGCATTACAGAGAGTTATTAATACAGCTCAAAAGATCTTTGGACCTCCTTATGGATTAATAAATAAGGATTTATTAATCCAACCAGACAAAATCTAATGAAGATATTAAAGCTATAAGAATGTAATTTCTTTGTAACTAAAGTACTGAACTACAGAAACTGCTTTAAACTGGTCTTGTATGTGTGAGCTGATAAAAGCGTATTTTTAGGAATGCGAGTGCCTGGTGACTCTTTGTTTTGGTATACTCCTGCATGTAATAAATCAGGATGTAACCCGTAACTTACAGCAATCTATGTATGACCTCAAAATTAACTGTCATGTTTTTTTTTTCTTTGGCTAATGAATAAGCTAGGTAATATAAGAGGATTTTTCTTTTCTTTTACGCGGAGTGTCTGTTCTGACCAGCCAGTGGCACTGAGCTTCCAGTCTCTTCGGAGGCATGGGGGGGCAGCAGTCTCTTTAACTCACCAAGAATAAAAAATAAAGATATTGCTTTTTATTTTATATTGGTGTCCGTTTCCTTGTCGTCACCGACTTTCAGTGACCGCAAACATTACGATGACTTTCAAGAGGACTGAATACCTTTGCACACCACGGTACAAGGGGTTGTCAAGTTATCCACACTTTGAAAGCTCAAATTGGTTTCAAACTTCTCAGCTCTTTCGCCGAGTTTTGCAAACCTCAAGTCCGTAATCTCGGTGTCATTTTTGACAGTAACCTGTCATTGGAGAAACGGATTAACTCTACACTGATAGATTACATGGCCAGATGTCCACATGACCGTCATCATCAAGTTCTTCTATGAAAACCCTGAATATAATGAGGACTGACTGAGGTCATTTATGTTAAGTAGAATGCCTAGAGAGGGCCAGCTGGGTGGTCTCGTGGCCTCGGAACCCCTGCAGATTTTTTTTTTTCTCCAGCCGCCTGGAGTTTTTTTTGTTTTTTCTGTTCTCCCTGGCCATCGGACCTTACTTTAATTCTAGTGTTCCCTTATTTTAATTCTTATTTGTCTTTTTTCTCTTTCTTCATCAAGTAAAGCACTTTGAGCAACATTGTTTGTATGAAAATGTGCTCTAGAAATAAATGTTGTTGTTGTTGTTGTAGTCAGAGTTTCTTTTTCCAGCTCCGTCTTTTAGCTAAATTTGTGAATTTCCCCTTGGGATTAATAAAGTATCTATCTATCTATCTATCTATCTATCTATCTATCTATCTATCTATCTATCTATCTATCTATCTAAAGTCAAACCTTATTCATCTCCTAGGGATCTTGAGAAAGCTGCTCCTGCTTTTATCTTTTCTCGACTTGATTACTGCAACTCGTATTTTGTGATGAGCAAATCCCCGATACGCAGGTTGTAGTTGGTCCAGAATGCTGCTGCCCGTAAGGTAAGAAAGTCTGATTCTGTTTCTCCAATATTAGCTTCTTTATACTGGGGCTGCCTGTTAAGTTTCAGAATTGACTTTAGTTTTGTTGCTAGTTTTTAAATCATTACATGGGTCTGCTCCTGTCTGTTTATCTGAATTGTGTGTTTTACACCAGCCATCTAGAGTGCTTAGATCTACCGGTCAGTTGTCTCTTATGGTCCCTCACACTAAGTGTTAAAACTAAGGGGGGGACAGGACTTTGGCAGCTGCTGCACCTCATCTGTGGAACTCTTTACCTCATTACATTAAGGACGCACCTTCAATTGACCTGTTTAAAATGAGATTGAAGACGCATTTCTATTCTCTAGCTTTCGGTGACCTTCACTGATACTGATGGGTTTCCCTACTCTTAGTCATCTTCTTTCTTTTCTTTAACTCACTGCTGGCTGTTCTTCATTTTATTGTACTTGATTTCTATTCATTTTATTTATGTTCATTGTATGTTTTAATGTAAAGCACTTTGGCTACAGCATTACTGATGTTGTTTTAAATGTGCTCTATAAATAAACTGACGTGTTATATTCTAAAGAAAAAATCAAGGCATGAGAACTCTATAATGTGCAAGTGAGGTCACATCTGGAATACTGTGTACTGCTTTGGAATTAAGCCCCTTTAGTAATAAAGACTACGTAATGTAGGTATTTAAATGTTTCTATTTAAATTGTGATTCACAAACCCAAGGATAACCAGTGAAAGTTATGAGGAAATGTGCTGAACCACACGGTGGCTCATGCAGCAAACCATAGAGTCATTTGCAGAAATGGAAACCTTAGAAACTTTTAAGAGGTATCGAAATGGGAAATCATAAAACATCAGTTATTAACCCATCAGGCTGGATGCACTGAAAAGTTTTTTCTCTCTTTTGTCAAGCATCGTATCTTTTTGTGCCCTTGTTCATAAATGCAGCCTAAAAAATGGCTGAGCAAAAAAAAAAAAAAAAAAGGCAGAAGAGCCAGAAATAACATTCTCTGTCTGGCTTTAGCTTTTGTGTAATGCTGCCTGGACGGGCTCTTGCAGTCCTGAAATGGATGAAGCAAGTCATGCGACTCTATTTCTGTGTGTTCACATCCATTTTCTGAGTACATTTCGCATTAAGAAAAGTTTCTTGTTTGAATGAATGCAAACACTTGCCTACACAATGGTTTTGTCAGACCTCAACCTGCGTATCTCAGTGTTCAAGGACTTTAAACTGATTTGTAATAACTAATGCTCTATTTGGACTTCAAAAAAGTTGACAAAGGAGCAAAACTGGATTTTTAGATAGATAGATAGATAGATAGATAGATAGATAGATAGACAGACAGACAGACAGACAGACAGACAGACAGACAGACAGACAGACAGACAGACAGACAGACAGATAGATAGATAGATAGATAGATAGATAGATAGATAGATAGATAGATACTTTATTAATCCCAATGGGAAATTCACATTCTTCAGCAGCAGCATACTGATACAATAAATAATATTAAATTAAAGAATGATAACAATGCAGGTGAAAAACAGAAAAACAGACAATAACTTTGTATAATGTTGAATGTTAACGTTTACCCCTCTGGGTGGAATTAAAGAGTTGCATAGTTTGAGGGAGAAACGATCTCCTCAATCTGTCAGTGGAGCAGGACAGTGACAGCAGTCTGTCGCTGAAGCTGCTCTTCTGTCTGGAGATGATACTATTAAGTGGATGCAGTGGATTCTCCATAATTGATAGGAGCCTGCTGAGCGCCCTTCGCTCTGCCACAGATGTCAGACTGTCCAGCTCCATGCCAACAATAGAGCTTGCCTTCCTCACTAGTTTGTCCAGACGTGAGGCGTCTTTCCTCTTAATGCTGCCTCCCCAGCACACCACCGCGTAGAAGAGGGCGCTCGCCACAACTGTCTGATAGAACATCTGCAGCATCTTATTGCAGATGTTGAAGGACGCCAGCCTTCTAAGGTAGTATAACCGGCTCTGTCCTTTCTTGCACAGCGCATCAGTATTGGCAGTCCAGTCTAATTTATCATCCAGCTGCACTCCCAGATATTTATAGGTCTGCACCATCTGCACACAGTCACCTTTGATGATCACTGGGTCTGTGAGGGGTCTGGGCCTCCTAAAATCCACCACCAGCTCTTTGGTTTTGCTGGTGTTCAGGTGTAGGTGGTTTGAGTCAAAGACAAAGCCTATCGGAAAATGTTAACATCAAAAGCCACAGATACATTTCCATCCATTTGTCAAACCTCTTTTCTAGAATTTAATCATGGCAAATAGGGCTGGGCGATATGGCTCAAAATTCAAAGTGCAATATTTTTGGACCAAAAGTCAATATACGATATGCAACGATATTTTTTTTCCTATCAATTATTACTTAAAAAAGAAGCCATACATTTATGTTGTTCTTTAGTTATTTACATGTAATTGCAAACTTACAACTTTACATCATAGGCATAAACCAAAATATACTCATTAATGCAAGAAACACATCTAAACATTTACGCAAGAAAGCCAGTTTTCTGAATATTAGGTGACGTTGGAGTAGATGCTTTATCTACTTTACTAGGTTTGCCTAAAAAAACTTACAATAATAATGTTTCAATATGCTCTTTTTAAGCTATGTTTTGTAAACAAATAAAGCGTGGCAAGAATATGCATTCAGGTAACACAATTTCACAAATTTTGTGAAAGAAAGACAAGTCTGTCAACTGCCACTGGCTTTAAAGATGCTCTGTGGCAGTTCACTATGTGCTAAATGTATATCTTTTGCAATGTTGTATGTTACTGCAGCTGTTATTTCCTTCCATTTGGGGCTTGTTTTTTCATACGGTATGCAACGAGAGAACGTTGCCGACAGTGTGATTTGTTTTGCGGCAGGGATGTGTTTCGTTGTGTTTTGAGCAGAGTTCTCGCGAAGTTTAATACATTCTTCGTAACGTGTTTTGTTTTCAAATGATTGAAAAGGTTCGAGGTGTTGCTGCTCTTCGTTCCTACTTCTCTCTTACAAAGTTTACATATAACAGTCTTTTGTTCTGTATCATTTTGTCTAAAGCCAAACCAGTTCCAAACAACGGAGGTCACATTTGTACCTTTTTTTGGCACTAAATCATCGCTGATAGCCGTACTCGTTTCTGCCTCCATCTCAGCCATTGTTGTTACTGTTTAAGATAAGCAGGAGGCGGGGTTTAATTGCAATGACTGCATTTAGGATGTGCTCCAATTAGCAGAAATAACGCACTACACACTTGTAGTGTTTAATAAAACATATTACATAATATATCTCGATAGGTTTGTTTTCAAACGATGCATTAAAAAATATTGTTCATATCGTGCCACTCAATATATCGCACAGGCCTAATGGCAAAGCAAAAAAAAAAAAAAAAACAAGTAGGTTAAACAAGATGCCAGTCCTTTGAAGGGCATATCGATATAAACTCTCACACTGAACCAATCTACCGTTAACCATTTAGCATGTCTTTGGTGTGTGTGGGACTAAAAGTGTTTGTACACTGTGGGAATCCCAAGTGGGACTGCATTCCTGCCTCCTCTACTACTCCTGATTGCAACCTGCATGACAAAAAAATCCAGTACACACACGCACACACACATATTATATATATTATATATATATATATATATATATATATATAATGTTACCGGAAATGTATGAAACGCGGGCATTGTATAGAATGCCTAGGCAGTATATAGAATTCCTGGAGTTTTTTTTTTTTTTTTATTTCGCCTTATACAATTTCTTGTATTAGGAATTTGGTAGTTTTCGCATACCCCTTGGGGTCAGAGCGCAGGGTCAGCCATTGTACAGCGCCCCTGGAGCAATTACAGGTTAAGGGTCTTGCTCAAGGGCCCAGCAGAGCAGTGGCCTTTTGGCAGTGACGGGGATTCGAACCGGCAACCTTCGGGATACCAGCGCAGATCCTTAGCCTCAGAGCCACCACTCCGCCCTTTTCTGGGCAAAGTATGAAATATCAGAATAATTTTAATATTATATATACTTTCCCTAGGCATTGTATGTAATACCTAGGCATTATATAGAATGACAAATGCTATTTAGACAATGTATTAAAAGAGAGACATGAAAAGGCTTTTATTGAAAAGACTTATATGAAAAAGAAAGAAATAGAAAATAAAGTGTAGGACTTTCTTATTGAGGAAAACAAGAAAAAATAAAATGTGAACCTACTTGTTGCAACAAGGAAGGAAAAAATTTTATTTTAAATTGCACTTGTCTTTCTCACAAAAAAGTAAAACTTGAAAAGAGAGTCATGAAAAGGCCTTCATTAAAAATTACATAAATGAAACAAGAAAATATCAAATACAGAACTTTCTTACTGAAAAAATAAGAGAAAAAATGAACCTACTTGTTGCAACAAGGAAAGTCTGAATGGAATTTTGAATTGCACTTCATTGCTTTTTTGCATTAGCGGGAGTATTTTATTCTTTGCCGGTTTGTCTTTTGGCATTGCATAGAATGCCTAGGAAATGTGTGAAATATTAATCGTTTCATTCTTTGACGTCCAATTTTCGGCATTCTATATATTGCCTAGGCATTCAATACAATACCCGCCTTTCATACATTGTGGGTAACATAATATTTTGCATTCATGCGAAAATTAACAGAATATGAATTTCTCCCCCTGAAGTACATTAAGCAACGTTTTCGACGTAAGGATTTACCCACGAAATCTTTTAAAGTGTTCTGTTTGTGCAACTCTCTCAGCAATGCGTATATATAATAAGCAAATGTGAAGCGATTCAACACATGTATACCATTTGTACCAGCAGCCGGTTCTATGTACGTTTTAGAAATCAATTCCTGCGCTCTGCTTGCCTTGCGTTGAAAACGGCAGCACTTGCGCGAAGTTTTGACGATTAGGGCGGTTCGATGAAAGATGACATGTACCGTGCAACAAGAATGTTCCGCTTTACCTGTACGTCTGCTCCCCAAACAGTGTATTTAAGTTTTCTCTACTTGCAGAACTCAGTCAATGCTCTAGGAGTGAATTCTGTCATTTGATAAATGTGATTCGCGAAGCTACTTTGTTTCTGTCGCACTGGTAATGACGTCATTCTTGCGCCTGACTTCAAGTGGATGAAGAAGTGATTGACAAAAGAATGTAATATCTGAGTGGCTGAATTCCGAAATAATTGACAGATGACCACGCCCACAGGATACGCCCGTTTTACTCTAGCCTACCGCAATACCCTTTTTGGCATCAGATGTTTCCACGCAACACGGCACACGTGACCGTGCAACCATTGGGTAAGCAGTCCGAATTCGACATGTTTGAACAAAATAACGGAACCAAAAAAAATTGAAACGGAAGTTTAAGATAGGAACTTCATGCCGTCGGGGTGTTACGACCTGGGAGACGTGACACGGTTGAGGGAAAGCTAAACGAAACGAAGTACAGAGATATACTACTCCAGGTCCTCAGACGGGGCTTAAGGTTCCCCGTCCAGCAGGACACATTAGGACAGTGGTTCTGAATCTGTGTGGCAGTAACAAAAAAGGGGGCGCGAAGATGTGAAAAAAAGAAAACGAATCGAAAAATATGAAAAATACATCTATTGAAACCAAAACAAATTAACTTAAACTACATTCTGATACTAGAAAAGTAAATATAGAGTTAGATAAATGCCGATAAAAGTTAAGCAGGTATAATAAAATATGCATGTATGATATATCATTAATTAAAAAAGAACAAATTGGTATTCGTGGGCTCCTTTAAAAAAAACGTTAGGGGGCGCGATTAAAACTGTTATGAAAACTCGGGTCGCAAATACTTAAAGGTTGAGAATTGCTGCATTAGGACAGTGACCCTAAGCAAAAAGAAAATGCAACACAGGAGTGGTTTAGGGACACTTCTGTGAATGTTCTACTGTGGACAAGCCAAAGCCCTGTCTTGAACCCAAACAAACAGCTCTGGAGAGACAGGGGGAAAAAAGCTGTACACTAAGAGCCTCCTTGCAGCCTGACAGACCTAGAGAGGAACTGCAGAGAATAATGGCAGAAAATCCCCAAATCCAGGTGTGTGAAAGACCCAAAAAGAGCCCAGGCTGGATTCGCTGACAAACGGGCTTCAACTAAGTGTTGAACAAAAGGTCTGGATTCTTGTGTCAGTGGGTAATTTCAGTTTTTTAATAAAGTTGCAGCAATTTCTAACTTCTTGCTTTCACTTTGTCATTCTGGGGTATTGAGATGTTGCTTGGTGAGGAAAAAAAATTGAATGTAAATGGTTTTAAATACAAGACTGCAGCATAACAAAATGTGTGAAAAACGTGAATGCGAATCCGAAAGTCCGAATGCTTTCTGATTCTGCTGCATACATATTGTCAAACTTTTGCACCTGAGGGAATCACCTTCAGGGCTTAATAGACCTGCCATTGCTGTCTCACAAACGTTATGGTGCCTGGAAATGGTCTGACCAAAATGTATGCAAATCCCCTTAAATGAAAGTAAGCAATGTGCACCATAATCAAGTCTGAAGTATTTGACATGAAAGTTTAAACTGTGGAGCAGAAGGGTAAATCAAGGAAAAATATGCTGTTATCCCAAACATTATGGTGGGCACTGTATATTGTTATGGCCAGGAAGACTTGGGGAGCCCCCAATAAACGTTGGGGAGCCAGCCAGGCAACTCATTTAAATGAACAAAACACAAACGTATTGTGGCTTACTAGCGACAGACATTTTTTTCCAATCCATGCAGCTTACAGCAGCGGATCTCAACCTGCTGTGCAAGATGGCATTTCTGGGGGTGCGACAAAGAGGAAAGCTGTGTCATGATTTGCCAAAACTGAGTGAGGTGCATTGATAGATAGATAGATAGATAGATAGATAGATAGATAGATAGATAGATAGATAGATAGATAGATAGATAGATAGATAGATAGATAGATAGATAGATAGATACTTTATTAATCCCAAGGGGAAATTCACATACTCCAGCAGCAGCATACTGATAAAATACAATATTAAATTAAAGAGTGATAAAAATGCAGGTACTGTATAACAGACAGTAACTTTGTATAATGTTAACGTTTAGATACCCCCCCCCCCCAGCCCCATCCGGGTGGTATTGAAGAGTCACATAGTATGGGGGAGGAATGATCTCCTCAATGTGTCAGTGGAGCAGGACATTGACAGCAGTCTGTCGCTGAAGCTGCTCCTCTGTCTGGAGATGATCCTGTTCAGTGGATGCAGTGGATTCTCCATGACAGGAGCCTGCTCAGCGCCCGTCGCTCTGCCACAGATGTCAAACTGTACAGCTCCGTGCTTACAATAGAGCCTGCCTTCCTCACCAGTTTGTCCAAGCGTGAGGCGTCCCTCTTCTTTATGCTGCCTCCCCAGCACACCACCGCGTTGAAGAGGGTGCTCGCCACAACCATCTGATAATAAGATGCTGCAGATGTTGAAAGACGCCAGGCTTCTAAGGAAGTATAGTCGGCTCTGTCCTCTCTTGCACAGAGTATTAGTATCGGTAATAATTCTTTATATTTATATAGCGCTTTTCTCACTACTCAAAGCGTTCCCCACACAGGGACGACCCGGGAAATGAACCCACAATCTCCTTACTGCAAAGCAGCAGCACTACCACGGTGCCACCTGTGAGGATTTTTGCTATTGGGGGGCGAAGGAGGACTGAATTGGATGCAACACCTGCTGCTTACACTCAGCCCTGCTCTTCTGCTGGCGGTCCTGGCAGTAGCTCAGCAATTTTAACTGTGCAGCATTTGGTGTTAAACTGCAGTGCAGGTGTTATTGGAGAACAAAGCATGTTGAGAGGGTTTCGTTGCTTAGTAATGTGTTGGTACCCATTGCTTCAATCCCCCAAACCCCTTGATCTTTGATGGTGTGTCATTTCCTCGCGGTATTTGATGCTTTGTGGGATACCCCAGCCCCCGGATTGTCACTCCAGTGTCTAAGCTTCATGGGCGACACATTTACAAGATTATTGAGATTTATTGAGGCGAGTTGCTCAATTTATATTTAAAATTTATTCACTGAGTTAAAATCTTAATTTTATGAGTTAAATGTGTTCATCCGCAGTACTGTAGGTGGTTCAATTTGTGGTTCAAAAATTACAATTTGACTCCTCCATCTTCAAAATCTTCACATTTTCTGGAGTGTGGGGTTGGGAACCACTGGGCAAACCACTTATTCAAAAATAAGCAAAACAGCCACCTCAGCTTTTCAAAACACATAAAAGGTGTCATTTTTGCTTGACTTCTCAAAACACATAAGAAATGAAGCACGTCTGTTTCAGGCAGCTCAGGAGCTCCTTCCACGTTTAAGTTCAGGGCCCATATGAGACATGCTACACTGGGCATGCCTCTTTTTTTTTTTTTTTTAAACCAGAAGGGGCGGAGCCTTTTCCTGGCTCCAAGGGCGGTGTCAGTTGCCGAGGCTCTTCATGGTACAGCAGAGGAAAGAGAGAATTCTCCCCACATGCCTACCCTATGGAACAACCTTTACTAGCCATTATCAATGATTCTATTAGTGAGGGGGTTGTGCCCTCTTTTTTTAAACATGCTACGGTACATTCCTGTCTAAAAAAGGCTGAATTAGATCTTGGAGTTTTAGTCAATTTTTGCCCGATTTCCCAATTGCCGTTTCTGGCTAAAATATTAGAAAGAATTATTTATAATCAATTGGTTGATCACCCTAACTCCAATAATTTATTTGAGATCTACCAGTCTGGCTTTAGGTGTTATCATGGTGTTGAGATGGCCCTCCTTAAAGTATTCAATGACATCTCTATTATTACTGACTCGGGTGGCGCTGCAGACCTTGTCCTCCTTGACCTGTCCACTGCCTTTGACACTATTGACCATGAGATATTGCTGTTGCGGCTTGAACATCTTGTTGGGCTTAAAGGGGCTGATCTTAACTGGTTGAGGTCATATCTAACTGGTAGACACTTTTCAGTGACTTTAAATTCCTCTTTTTCACCTACTGCTCCTCTTAAATGTGATGTTCCTCAGGGATCCATTTTGGGTCTTATTTTATTCTCTATATACCTTCACCCTATTGGAGCTATTTTTAGGAATTTTAACATTTCTTTTCACTGCTATGCTGATGATACTCAGGTTTATATTCCTGTCTGCAACTCTGCAATGAGTCAACTGCACAACTGTCTTTTTGAACTAAGATCCTGGATGGCTGATAATTTTCTTGACCTGAATCAAAATAAAATGGAGGTGCTTACAGTGGGTCTATCAGCTAAAGCCCAAATTGGTCTTGGACTTCTCGGCTCTTTCTCTGTCTTTTGCAAACCTCAAGTCTGCAGTCTTGATGTTATCTTTGACAGCAACCTCTCTTTTGAGAAACAGATTAATTCTGTAGTCAAGAGTTGATTTTCCAGCTTCATCTTTTAGGTAAGATCAAGCCTTTTTTATCTTCTAGGGATCTTGAGAAAGCTACTCCAGCTTTAATCTTTTTTCGCCTTGATTACTGCAACTCGCTGTATTCTGGGATTAGCAAATCCCTGATACGCAGGTTACACTTGGTCCAGAATGCTGCTGCTCGCTTTCTGGTTGGGGCAAGAAAGTCTGATTCTGTTCCTCCAATATTAGGTTCTTTACACTGGCTGCCTGTCAGTTTTCAAATTGATCAGGGTTTGAATGTGGAGAGTTATGATGATATTCCAGAAGAAGGTGACATGACTGTATTTAGATAAATGTATATTGTTGTACATGAATAAATATAAGACATCCCCTGAAAATAAGCCCTAGTGCATCTTTTGGAGCAAAAATTAATATAAGACCCTGTCTTGTTTTCAGGGAAACACAGTATTGTCTCTCTCCCATTCCTTCCAGACGTCCCGGCTGGGTAGGGTCCCCAGCCATCCACCACAGGTATTGAATTATATTAAAAACATGTACAATTTTAAAATGTATTGCAATATTTTATATTACATCCTTACAGCGTGCATATAAATAGCCATTTTAACACTGGTATATAAAGTACACGGCGCAAGTACTTATGAGATGAAAAACAGCGCAAGTAGTTAAGCATTAAACGAAGAGAAGCCACAACAACCCAGACGTGCTACCAGAGTGACCTGCAGAGTGAGTTTTGCCCTCAGCCGAGCTCTCCTCATCTAGTGAGCCAGACAAGAAGCTCGTTTTTAAGTACATAAAATAGACATTATTCTGAAAAACCAAATTACATGATGGCCGGTGAGTAACTGGAATAGATTTACCGCTACTCAGAGAGATGAATTTAAAAAGAAATCATCTGAATGCTTACCCTTGCTGCACAAAAATGATTCATTCAAAAGGTTTTTTTCTCCTGTGTCAGATAATCATTTAAGAGGGTTATTCAGTCATATTCAAATCACTTATATAAAAAAAACAGAAACGATTCTAACCACAGATGGATTTATGTCATTTACAGTTTTTACGACATTTTAAAAAGGGAATGACTGTTATTAAAAATAAAAAAAAATGCAAAGCAGGGTTTAAAGCCAGTAGAAAACCACTTTAGGATATTGCTAACAGTTACTTTACAGAAGCTTAAAGTCATCCTCATAAATAATTCTGAAGCTGATGTTTAGATATAATACTGCTTAAAATGATGGAAATTTTACATGTAGAAGACAGTATTTATTTTTAAATATAAGTTTGAAGTTGGAAAAATGGAGAAGGGCTTTGGAGGGAAGATGGAGGGTTTCAGATAAATAGGACGAAGAAGACCGAATGTCTGAGGTTTAATGATGATCAGAATTCAGAAGTTAGACTGCAGGGGGAACTACTGAAAAGAGTCAAGTCAAGTTGGGGAGTATGCTCTGGTACAGTACGTTGCCGCACCCACTACACGACAAACCAACTCGGGATCCTGGTTTGCAACCCCCCGAGGCAGACACGCGGTTCAGTCCCACCCTCCGGAAATGACCCTCTATCTGCCACAGCCAAGTGTTGACCCCTTGGTCTGGTCCAGCCACTCAGGTCTCCAACAATGAAGAATCTTACTAGCTGGATCACCCCCTCAGGGCATCACGCCACATGGCCGTTCTGACGCTCCTTCACAATGCAGGTCATGTGCCTCATTCGGGACTCCATGAGCAACACAAAGTCAAACCAGCGGTACCCAAGGATTTTCTGGAGAGACACAATACCGAAGGAGTCCAGTCTTCATCTCAGGTCACTGTATATCGTTCATGTCTCGCAACCATATAGCAAGACAGGAAGCACCAGGACTCTAAAGACTTGGACCTTTCTTCCTTTTGTATAGATATCGGAAGCACCACACACCCCTTTCCAGCGACCTCATGACCCCCCCATGCTCTCCCAAATCGTCTACTGACTTCATAGGAAGAGTCACCAGAGACATGAATGTCACTGCCAAGGTAAGTAAACCTCTCGACAAGGTCGACACTCTCTCCGCAAACAGACACACTGCTGATGGCCGTGCCCAAGAGGTCATTAAAGGCCTGGAGGGATAAGAGTGGAGAAGTTTAAATATCGAGGATCAGTGGAGAATCGGATGCAGGGATAATCCATTGAGTGCAGTGTGGATGGAACAATAGGAAGAAGATATCAGGAGTGTTGTGTGATGGAAGAAGTAAGGCGAAGGTGAAAGGTCAGATTTTCAAGACCTTGAGCAGCTGAGACACGGGCAGTCAAGGGACAGCAGGAGAAGAAGTTAGATGTGTCAGAAATGAGAACGTTGAGATAAATGTGTGAAGTTACAAACAGAACTGAATAAGAAATGAAAGGTGCAACAAAAGTGAGAAAGACATCTAAGAAACTGCAGTGTGAACATGTGATGAGGAGAGACAATGAATATGTGGACAAAAGAGTGAGGGGAATGGGAGTTCAGGGGAAGAAAAAGCACGGGAGGGCGAAGTGGAGGTGGACGGACAAAGTAAAAGAAGATCTGAAGGATCTGACTTGTGAGAATGTGCAGGACTGAGCTTTTTTGGAGAAGGCTGATCAAGCACATCAACCCCACACAGAAGTGGGAAAAGATGAAGAGGTGGACGAAGAATACGTTGTTTTGTAGTATGATGTCAGTTAAACAAAATCTTTTTTGTGTGTTCAGAAAGAAAATGACAGACAAGCATGTTAAAGGCAATAGCTAGAAGACCATCTTTAAGCAGCTTGACGTTCCTGTTACAAGAGTTGCAAACATTATTAAAACGTTTAATGTCCATGGGACTGTAGCCAACCATGTGGTATAGCGGGTCCGCGGCTTCAAAAAAAAAGGGGCCAGGTTATTTTAAATCCGTATAGCCATGTTGTTCTCCGTGGGCGTGATTGCACGACCGTGGGGAGTTAATGAGGTAGTTGGAGCGAGTCGCACCTGCATGTGTGGGTGCGATCATTCTCACTTGCCTCATTGGCTTTCTGCGGCATGTGATTAAGGCGCTGCGCCCACAGAGGCATGGGGGTATGTATATATATATATATATATATATATATATATATATATATACATATATATATACGGGTCGATAGCAGGAAAAGAGGGATGGATAAATGGAGAGATATATAGATGGATAGATGAAGAAAATGAAAGAGGTTAGAAGACATGAAGAGCGGCCTTAGCAGGAGGATCTGGCCACCTAGAAGGAGGAGACAGAACGAGCTGGGGCCACGCAAAGGAGCATTTTGATATGGCGCTCTAGAGGTTAGTTCGCCGCACTGAACATACAGGTGGAGTGTAGCGAGCAAGGCAGGTGTCCTCTGATGGGATCTGAGGAGCGACTACGTGAGCGCGAAGGATGAAGGGAGGACAGCCGACCTTGGACGGTCTGGCAGTGATGTCCGTAAGGAAGCCAAGACAGAGGTCGTCCGAAAGGAGCTCTTTGCTGTTGGGTCTCCATCTGCTATGCGAGTTATGGGTGAACCGGGGGAATGAGAGAAAGAGGTGAGCAAGAACATCGTGAAGAGTGAGACTGCATTTTTAACTTCTGATTTTAAAGGATTTGTTTATTGTTTTGATCCCCACTTTGCACTTGTTTTTATAGATTATTTATTGGAACTGTGGAACACTGCACTAACTGTTTTTGTTTGCTGATTTTTAATAAAAGCACCTTTGCACTGATTGCACTATCCCCTGGCTTCATTTGAGAAGTGTCCTCATTTGTGAACTCATCTCGGTGACATTACCGACGGTGTCGGGTTCAAGAGCTCCCAGCAGTCGGTTGGAAGCGTGGAGTGAACCTGCATCGTCACAAACCTTACAACCTTCTTTATTGTGGTCTTCAAGGTCGCATTGATCTTGTGTAGAATATGTTGACTTTCAATCGATTATTTTCACTGGAATGTGATTACGTTCATGTGATTATTATGATGTATATCTTTCTTTATTGGTGCTCTTTGTAAATTGAAAGAATTACATATTTAAATTATATTTTTCAATTGTTATATTTAATTATACTGATTATTTAAACTGCGGTGGGCTGGCACCCTGCCTGGGGTTTGTTTCCTGCCTTGCACCCTGTGTTGGCTGGGATTGGCTCCAGCAGACCCCCGTGACCCTGTAGTTAGGATATAGCGGGTTGGATAATGGATGGATGAATGGATGATTATTTAAAACACCAGTAACGGCGGACTGCACGATAACATGCAGTGAATACACTTTTCTTATAGTTTTCATCCTCTTTCTCTCTATGTTTAATATTCGTTTGCTCAGAGGTTGATGCGCTTGGTGCTTCCTGAGCAGCTCTTCTTTTCTTCACCCTAGCGGCCCGCTTCTTCTCTTTTTCCGTTGGCATCTTTTCCTGTTAAAACTGATTAAGCCAGTGTTTGTGTTGCTATTACTTAGTACGTTTTCCTTGATTTTTCACTTAAGCTGGAACTTAAGTCTTCAATCTGCCTCAAGAATGATTTAAGATATGAAGACGTAGAGGACGTGACGGCGAAGGTGGTAGGGAATGTCAACGGCACCCATACACATGTTCTGCCCTGCTGCCCGCTGCTGAGAGTTGATTCTACAATAAAATAAAAAGAGAAATAACCTTGGAGGTTAATCATCACCCTAAAAGCGGATAGTAGAGGTCACGTAGCATATGTGTACCAAATTTCAGGTCAATATGTCAAACGGTTTGTGAGCTACAGGTGCTTTAAAATCCTGGACAGACAAATGGACAGCCACGGTAGCGTATTCTATAAGAAGATATTATACTGTGTTGTTATACAAGGTAACAAATATTTGACCGCTTAAAAAATTAGCCACACAGGAAAACCAAGGAGCTGGTGGTGGATTTTAGGAGGCCCAGACCCCTCATGGACCCCATGATCATCAGAGGTGACTGTGTGCAGATGGTGCAGACCTATAAATACCTGGGAGTGCAGCTCGATGATAAATTACACTGGACTGCCAATACTGATGCTCTGGGTAAGAAAGGACAGAGCCGGTTATACTTCCTTAGAAGGCTGGCGTCCTTCAACATCTGCAATAAGATGCTGCAGATGTTCTTTCAGACGGCTGTGGCGAGCGCCCTCTTCTACGCAGTGGTGTGCTGGGGAGGCAGCATTAAGAAGAAAGACGCCTCACGCCTGGACAAACTGGTGAGAAAGGCAGGCTCTATTGTTGGCATGTTGTTTGACATCCGTGGCAGAGCGACGGGCGCTAAGCAGGCTCCTATCAATCATGGAGAATCCACTGAACAGGATCATCTCCAGACAGAGGAGCAGCTTCAGCGACAGACTGCTGTCACCGTCCTGCTCCACTGACAGACTGAGGAGATCGTTCCTCCCCCAAACTATGCGACTCTTCAATTCCACCCAGGGGGGTAAATGTTAATATCATACAAAGTTATTGTCTGTTTTTACCTGCATTGTTATCAATCTTTAATTTAATATTGTTTTTTTTTTTTTGTATCAGTATGCTGCTGCTGGAGTATGTGAATTTCCCCTTAGGATTAATAAAGTATCTGTCTATCTATCTATCTATCTATCTATCTATCTATCTATCTATCTATCTATCTAACCCTTTCAGGTCAGGCTCAAAACGCTTCATTATTCAGTCAGTTGAGAAAGTATTCAGACCCCTCCATTCACTTTCTGCAGACATGATTGTGTTGTAGATTTAATTTTAAATGCCTACATTTGACATTTTTGTCCATCAATCTACACTCCATCACCCATACATGTTTTCAGAAAGGTTTGCAAACCTATTAAAAACCAAAACCTGGAATCTCCCACTCATAGACGTGTTGAGACCCTTCACCGTCACCAAACCGAATCCAAACCAAGGTCACTCAAACGTTGCTTGAGCCAATACGTCTATAATAGTAACTTCCAGAAGTAGCTTTTATCTCCAAAACAGCGTATTATAAAATTTAAATAGTGAGGGGCAACTCCCCAGTGAATTGTGGGTCAAAAAGGAATAACGTGACCTGTGAAGAGATAAATCCACGTTATGTTGGACTTAGATTAGTGCAAACTAATCTTAGATTAATACGAGCTAAGCTTCATATCCCTGACAAGCATATGGTCGTGATTTGCAAAATTTGTGTATTTTACATATCAAGGATAAAGTGAGAGTTAATAAAAAATACACTGAGTAAACACAACGGCAGAATTCTGAATTACATCTCCCTCTTTATAAAATATCAGTAAAGAGGTTATACAAGCCGTGGACTGGAAGGTAATCAACAGGAGCTTCAAACATGACAATGACTATGGAAAGTATTCAGAGTCCCCTTCTCTATTTTCACACTTTGCTGTGTTGCAGCCTTGTGTTAAAAATAATTTCATCCCTACATCATGTAACACTCAAAACTCCATAATGAAGTGAAAACAAGCTTTTAGGAACCGTTGCAAATTTATTAAATATAAAAAAACTGAAATATCCTATTGACACAAGTATTCAGACCCCTTTACTCAATGCTTCGTTAAATGTCCCTTTGGCAGCCATTCCAACCTGGTGTCTCTTTGGGTTTGACACGACAAGCTTCACACACCTGGATTTGGGGGAATTTTCTACCATTCATCTCTGCAGATCCTTTCAAACTCCGTCAGGTTGGATGGAGAGCACCGGTGGGCGGCTATTATCAGGTCTCTCCTGTGATGTTCCAAATGGGTTCTGGCTGGGCCAATCAAAAACATTCACAGAGTTGTCTCTAAGCCCACTCCTGTTTTGTTTTTGCTTTGGCGTAGGGTTTTCTGTCCTGTAGGAGAGTGAACCTTTGGCCCAGACTGAGGTCCGGAGCAATCTGGAGCAGGTTCTCATTAAGGATGTCTCTATACTTTGCTCAATTCAGGTTTCATTCAAACCTGTCTAGTCTCCCAGTCCTCAACCCCACATCACAAATGTGCAAACAACTTTCATTTCCGTTGGAACGGAATGGCAGAGATGAGCAGTTTCTGGTCTCCTCCAGATGTGACACTTAGATTCAAGGCCTAACAGTTCAATCTTGCTTCTCAGAGCTGGAGAGTCCTTTAGTTGCTTATTCACCAACTCCAAGCAGGTTTTCATGAGTCATCTTGCCAATCCACCATAGGATCCTGATTAGTGGAGTGTTGGAGTGATGGTTGTCTCTCTGGAAATTTCCTCCATACTCCACACAGATTCTCTAGAGTTCAACTCAAGTAGGTATTGAGATTGTGGCCACCAGGGGGCGCTCTAGCTCCCCAAACACCCGCTGCAACAGACACAGACACAAGTCCAGCAACACACAAGGCTTTATTTCAGTGGGAAACATTTTTCTTGTTGCCCACCAGCAATGCACAGTACACAAGCACTACATTTAATATTTTATTGAATTTATTAAAATCAAATAACATGAATAAATCAAAGCAATTCAAATTTTACAAAACTAGGTTTGAATCAAATCAGCCCCCACCCATAAGAAAGCTAGGCCAACAGAGTAAAACTTTTAATAGTAGGAAAAATAAATAAAATAGAACAAAAAGGGGAAGATAATCCACTTCCTCAACTTAAATGCTTATTCTAAAATGTTATTGATTTGATCCTGCCAGGTTTTAGAAATGTTCTGCACAGATCGTCTAAGTGAGAATTTGATTTTTTTCCAATTTCAAATAGTATATAACCTCAGTTACCCACTGACTTAACAGAGGTAGGCTGGGATTCTTCCAGCTGAGTAAGAGAAGTCTATGTGCCAATAGTGAAGTAAATTCAATTGCAGTTTGTTTGTCCTTCTCCATTTTAAGTCCCTCTGTGAGCCCACCAAACACAGCTGTTAGTGGAATAGGAGGGATTGAGACACCCAGGCTGTCTGAAAGGCATTTAAAGATTTTGGTCGAAAATTATGTTAATTTGGTGCACACCCAAAACATGTGCCCCAGTGAGGTTGGAGCTCGATTGCAACATTAGCAGATTGGATCTCGCCCTGGAAACATTTTGGACAATTTTAAACAAGATATACACGCTAGATATATCATTTTACGTTGAATAATTGTATGCTTTGCGCATATGGAGCACTACTAATACAAGAAGCACAACAGCAATGCCTTTTCTTCTTCTTCTCTCTTTCTCTTCCTCTCCCTGTCTCCACTCCTCTTCTAGCAAGCTTTGTCCTCCACCTCCCGACTCCCAGAATGAAGGCAGGTGGCTCCTTTTAAGTCATCCCCGCAAGTACTACCGGTGTCCCAAAGGCTTGGCTCGGGAGCACTTCTGGGTAAGACTGGAGCGCCAGTGAGTACAGCTCCCCACTCACCGCAGCATCCCATGGTGGCACCTAAAAGGGCCGAGTTACAGAATTCCAATTCCCGTGAAGGCCTGTGGGCAACCGTGGTGCTGCTCACCACGCAGATGGACTGCCATCAATCACTCCAGAGAATACCTGGTGCATGTTCTCTACCCAAGTCCTTCCACCATGGTGGCATCCCGGCCGTCCGCCATAGGATCTTCATCACCTCTCTTACCATGGCACGTCTCCCTGAATTGCTCCGTTTGGCTTGGCATCCAGCTCTAGATAGAGTTGTGATGTAAATTTGGCTCTATACTTAGGAGTAGAAGTAAAAAACATTTATCAGTTTTCCTAAATTAGGAAATGACTCCTAACTTCACCAGGATTTAGGAGAGCTTGTGAGCTGTCCTAACTTACCCGGACCACCGAGAATATGCTGTTCAGGCAGGAGATTGACAAGCACATTCTGGGAAAGGCAGAATGTTTTGGAAATTGGAGACAACAATAAACTGTAAAAAGATACCAATCTAACAGAGACAGAATAATGCCCACACAAACCTTGTACGTCACATAATCAATCCATTTACAGTACATGGAGAAGCCAGGTGCTGTCAGTTGAAATGAAAGCATTGGTAACATTATGGGAAACATGCTGCTTTGCAATAGCAACGATTTTGGTACGTCACAACCAACCCTTTCTCAAATTTTGCACCAAACTTTCAACAATCCTTACAATGCGTGAGATAATCTACAGATTTATACTTTTCCCCAACACTCCATGTTAAGGCAAGCTGTGGATGAGCATGCATACACTCATGTGGAAAAAGTAAGTGCACCCCATGGAAACTGTTGACTTTTTCAACATTTTTGAACCGGCAAATAGTAGATCTTCACTGAGACTCTGTGCTCAGGTAAAAGAGATCAACCTAAATAAAAACACAAGGGAAATCTGACTTTTCAATCATTTATTCAACAAAAATATCAATAGATGTAATGGTCTACAGGGGCCTCAGAAGCTGGCATTGCCCCCTTCAGCAGAAGTTTTTACATACAGTGGGAGAAATAAGTGTTTGATCCCCTAATGAATGTGTCCCTAATTTTTATGGTAGTTTCATTTTAATGAAGAGAGACAGAATATCAACCAAAAATCCAGAAAAAAAACACATTCCATAAAAGTTATAAATTGATTTGCAAGTCATTGTGAGAAACAAGTATTTGATCCCCTACACCCAGCCAGAATTTGAAAATTAGGTCGTAACTGCAGCAGATAGAAACTGATGAAATAAAACACCTTAGCTATGGCTTATGGGTACTTTGAATATGCATAGCATAGCACTCTGTTTCTCTACTTGAAGCCAAAGTCAAACAAACATGGACGTTCTGCTGCAGGATTTTGCCATCGTTGAACCACACACACCGTAGTGAGATTGCTATGGACAGGGGAAGTGAATCCTACAGAAATTCACTGAACAATGTTGGCTCGTGCTGATCAGTGAGCTGTTTGGGTGCCCATCTTGTGCAGACTTTACGGTACCCCAAGTCATCACGCATTATGGCATGTGCAGATCCACTGCTAACATCCAGATGTGCAGCAAAAGCGGACAATGTAATCCATCGGTCTTTTTTGCCATATCGATTTGGGCTGAGGGGTCAACCAGATTGGGCTTCATCGGTTACACTTGTTCTTCCCATTTTAAACCTTTCTACCTAATCATATACTTTTTTTCGCCAAGTCACTGCTGTCTTCACTTCTCTACTGCGCCAACATCCTTTGGTGAATTTCATCAGGTTTCATTCCCTCTGCCCAAAGAAATCTCATTGCGGGGTGTTGATCAACAACGGTGTAATCCCAGAGCAAAGCATCCATGTTCATTTGATGTTGGCTTCAACTACACGAAGAGCAGAGTGCTGCACTGTGCGTGTTCAGACTACCCATAAGC
Organism: Erpetoichthys calabaricus; assembly: GCF_900747795.2. Lineage (NCBI taxonomy): Eukaryota > Metazoa > Chordata > Cladistia > Polypteriformes > Polypteridae > Erpetoichthys > Erpetoichthys calabaricus. Next base: position 13,583,862 of record NC_041400.2, on the reverse strand, counting down.
CACTGTGATTGTGCTGTACTGCACCAACTTCTACCCATTGAGGATACTGAATAATTTTCAAATTGCCTTTACTTTTTAATTTACCCTCATATAAGAGACAGTTAAAAAAAGGGATGCAAGCACAAAAGTGATAATACGACATTTTTTTTTTGGAGACTAACTTGAAAGTTCACCACAGTGACAGAAACGCACTGTTTGAGTTGTTATTTTTCTGCAGGATGCTGTATGCAGGAGAACTCTAATGGTAGCGCTAGGGGAAGAAAGTTACAAACAGTATAATAGTGAATTACTTTTGGTCAATATTTTATTGATACATCAACATATATCAGAATTTCATTGCACTTTAAGGTTTATTTTTATTCTTCTTTGTACTTCCATAACAAACCTCATTACAGTACATCTTAACGTCACTGAGATGGTGCACTGAATTTTTTTTATTTTCTGTTGAGGGAAGAGAAACAGCCAGAGAACAATTTTTTTCTTTAATAAAAAAAAGAGATGGAAATCACTAATATTATTGTTGCTGTTGCAGAAGTGTTGATGCAAAAAGCTCGGTGTTTAATTTCACATTTCCCATTCACCTCGGGGAAAAAAGGAGCTTTACTTACAAAAAACGAAAACCAAGAGGTCCGTCAACCACCAAAAGTGACCTTTAGCAGTGTAAATGGACAGACACATATTTACCTGTAGGAATATAATTTTAATTTCTGATTCAGTTGAATAAAAAAAAGGAAATATTCAACCGAATTATATTATACTGACAAACCTTAATTAACAACCTTGAATACTGTAAAATATAATAACATTGCATTGTGACCCAAGTATCATGTGAATATTGAATAATATTGTCTTTAGCAATTCTCAGGTCTATCTGAAACCGTTTACATGTTAATATTCCTGATCACTTGCTGAAAAATAGAAACACACTGCTTGAAAAGGTATTTGAAATGTGTTTAATTTAAAATAAGTATCTAAGCTACCTCTTGCTTAAATGAACACACTGGCAAAACACAAAATGCTTACTCTTAGTGCCTTGTCTGTTAGCATTTATTTCTTTTAGCTCACCACAGCAGCACTTTCCCCGATTCCAGTTAAGGATGTATTGATAAACCAAATTTTGTTTCTTAGCAGTAAAAAATAAAATATACAGCTGACTTTGAAGCTATGCAACAGTTCATACAATGTGTTTGGTAACAATGATTCCATAAACATATTAAAACAAACGTGTGTTTGGGATTTCAGAAAAAATATATTGGGTCTACCTTTACTTATCACCATTTAGAGAGCGGGAATTTTCAAAAATGTTGTAATAGTCCATGTTACAAAAATCTTAGCATCTTCTCTTCTTTCTTCAGCCAAACAGCAACAGCAATACAATGGTCACCGAGTTCACTGCTATTAAAGGCACTGTAAAGAAAAGGAAGTCGAGAATAAACTTCAAATGAATAATTTGAGTGGAAGTTAACGTACATAAACTTAAATTAACAACAGAAATAAATTCTCAAATGTAATGAACTTTATTTATAACTGAAAACCAAGTCTAGAGTAAACTTCAAATGAATAATCCAAGTGAAAGTAAACTTATATAGAAATCAAATTAACAACAGGCACAAATTCTCAAATGTATAAACCAGTCAACCTACAATGAGAGTGAGGAGAATTTTCTTTCTTGGTACAAGGTACACAAAGGACAATTGTTTAGTCAAAGTATTTATTTAATTAAAATCAGCAAAATATTGCATTTATGCCCAGGTGCCCCGGTCTATTCTGAAATTGGGTTTGAATAATCAATAATTCAATTTATACTGTGCACAGCTAATTTTGAACTGAAAAGAGAAAACTTGGCCCTAGGGCTTCACTTATCGACTGTTTTGTTTGTCGATTAGTCTAGCAATTGTTTTTTCGATTAGTCAACTAATCTAATAAATAACTTGCTGGTCAAAATAATAATTTTGGATTACTCAATTTAAAGTCTAAGAAATACCAAAAATCAAAACATGAAAAGCTTTTGTCATTAGAATATCAATATCAACGCTGTATTATTTCATAAAGGGCAAAAAGGAATGCAAACTCAAAACCTTTCCCAATCGAAATCATTTCAGTTCACGAATAAACATTCGATAACAAAAGTAGTGGAGTTTGACTCAGATATTACAGACCAGACCTGCTCAGCGGTACAACAGAAGTACAAAAAACACGAGATCAAGTAACATTGGAGTTTGTTTGAATCGGACTTCAGTAACACACAAACATATCATCTGTTTAGCGGTCTAACATTAGTGCAAAGATCAGTTTAGGTAACACTTGAACACAACTTGGAAATTCAAGTAAGACTTCAAATTGTATAACAAAAACTTGGGCAATCTGAATCAGATCAACACACAAACCACACTGCTTTGCTTTGTCCTTAAAAAGAAACATGTAAATCATAGTATATTAGTGGCGTATTTTACAGTTTCTGTGCAAGTCTGGGTCACTGGACTCTAATTTTTTTTTTGTTCTTTATTTCGCCTTATACAATTTCTTGTATTAGGAATTTGTTAGTTTTCGCATACCCCTTGGGGTCAGATCGCAGGGTCAGCCATTGTACAGTGCCCCTGGAGCAATTACAGGTTAAGGGTCTTGCTCAAGGGCCCAGCAGAGTAGGATCTCTTTTGGCAGTGACGGGATTCGAACCGGCAACCTTTGGGATACCAGCGCAGAACCTTAGCCTCAGAGCCACCACTCCACCCTAAAAATGTTTTGTCAGTATAGAGTATACATGTGTATGACCTATATTAGTAGTAGCTAACCAAACTAATATAAAGTGAGATAAAGTGACAGATCATAAACCTCATGATAATCACTAGCTAAAAATATGTTATCGTCTTTAGTAATAAACTACTTCTGTCACACCATACATTACTTTTTAGAATACTTTTTTTTTTTTTTTAAACTAATAAGCTTCATGTGGGGGGAAAAAAAGTCTTACTACTACATTACTACTTACTACTAAATTGGTCCGAGAAATCCTTCCTGTGCTGTGACGATGACTGCAAACTCCATACGCAAGGCCCCCACCCTTGGACTGAGTACTGTGGTGTGTTTCCCCCATTATTTATGCAGCGTAAGCCGATATTAAACAAAAGCTAAGTTTATCTTCGTCGTCATGTAATCTTGTAAACCGTCATATTGCATGCTGGGGGGGGGGGGGGGGTAACACCTTTTTAATTTATAATTATTTAAATCCATGTTAATTAAAATGCCGCAATTTAAAAGAACTTATTTCCGAGGAGCTAAAACCTCATATAGGAAAACATTCTACTACTGCATTGTTGCTGGGATGACGGGTCCATTATGAAGTCCAGCACTCAGGAAAATAAATGACTGTATAATACAGCAATTTACCAATCCAAAATAACAAAAGTAATTAGAACTTCTTCACAGAAAATTCCAGAATGCGTCCATCTTAGATGCTTCTGTATAACTTTTGTGCTGCTATGATATGCCATTTCACATGTACAGAGTGTACAGAACACAGTATTATTTGGGTTTTGCTTAAGGTACTCCCATATTCTAAAAGTCCGCGGTCTTTTACACAAAGGACCTGCAGATGGAGTAGGTGCTGCCGTGTTGATCTCTTGAAAGATGGTAAAAATGTGACGCATCATTGAATGCCACACCAACAGACATCCTCTTTACTAAAATCCCTGTGTGCGTCCAGGTGTCCGTGTCTGTGTGTCTTCTGATGAAGTGCGCATGCGCAGGGCACGGTGCGATGCGCGATATTACTGTCAGAGAAAGTTACAGGCGTTTTACGGAAATACAAACCAGTATTACTGCAAGAGGAAATTAAAGGTACACAATACAGTGATGCATATTACAGCCACATACAAGCCAGTATTACTGTCAGAGGAGATTAAAGGCATATTACCGACGCGCATGTCTGTATTACCACCAGAGAAAATTAAAGGTATATTACGGACGTACAAGCCAGCATTATTATCACAGAAAATTAAAGACACACAATACACGGCAGCAGCCCACGAAGAACGGTCAGCTCAGCAAGTAAACATCAACAAAAGAAAGGCTGAAAGAAAGAAAAATACAACCAACAAAAAGAATGAGGTCAAAGTCCCTTGCCATTTAATATAGACTGTTCCTACTAATGTTTATGCACTACTGTTCTAGCGCCTGTCATTGTAACGGGCTAAATGACTAGTATTTAAATAACTATGATGATTACGTTGACTTGCCGTTAACAGCACTACTTGGCTCCATTGAATATCTTTTGTTATGCAATGGGATTCTGACAAGCAGATCTGAAAAGTTGCTGGCTATGCACTAATGCCACTGCAAAATGTTAGAGGATGACACCCCCCATAGCCCTCAAATGCTCCTCAAACACCACCATGTCATTGTGCTTCTGCTTGCCTTCAAGCAATTACTGTTTTCGGCAGTGTCGTCTATATGTCTGCTGCCCTACACATCCCTTTTCACAGACTCTTATGTTGATTGATCAGTATGTATGTTGTAGGTATAATGAGTCCCCCGTATCCTCATGGACTGTCTATACAGTGGAAGCTAGCAGACAATGTCAACAAATGTAATAAAAAACAGTGTTGGGCTCATCCATAGTTTATAAATTTAAGACAATGGGGCAGTCTGGGGAACTGGTGCCACTCAGTTTAAATTATGGTACTCAAATGAATGGCTGCAGGTTATTTAAAAAAGGTCATTCATGACTAATAGGCATCAATTAGTCGATTCCCTGGGATTCTGGTCATGCTCCTACACTAGTAAGTGGAAGCCCCGTCATTTACTGTACTTTTATTTGAAGTGCTAGTAGTGTAGACAGCCAACCAGTTCTCACTGGAGCACAAGCTAAAATGGCAGCACAAGGAAAACTCTGTCTAATATCATCTGGGCTTCGTTCAAATTTCCTTTAACTAGCCTAATATTCATACTGATTGTGTTTTTTACAGTAAGACATCACTAATGATAGTATTTGCTCATTAAGGCTGACTAGTCCAGCCACATGAGCTTGAGGTACAAGTACAAGAGAATATTTCCGAGCAAGGGATGTGGTGTCAGAAAGGGCACACATGGTGACCCCATACTGAATAAAAGCAGGTTGACAAAACTCAATGGAATAATGCTGCGTTCCAATTAAATTACCAAGTTCTTAGTAGGAATTTTCAATTGGAACGCCCCCTTAAGTCAGATTTCCAACTTGGAAACTCGTGGCCAGACTGTCAAATCTAAGTTTCTCCAACTTCAGATCATGACGTCAATCCAAAATGGCAATGAACACCAAGAGCTTTAGTGAGAGCTATAGCATTATACTGTTGATTAGCACTTCTGTCCATTTGTGTCTCAATAAATCAGTCGTCCACACTGTACTGTCCAACTTCTATCTGTGGACATGCTGCTACAGTGTTTAAGTAATAATAATAATTCATTACATTTATATAGCGGTTTTCTCAATACTCAAAGCGCTATCCACACAGGGAGGAACCGGGAAGCGAACCCACAATCTTCCACAGTCTCCTTACTGCAAAGCAGCAGCACTACCACTGAGCCAAAAATACTGTATAATGCATTATCATCGACTGCAATTTATTCTGCTGGAGCAAGAACAATAAAGGTTTTCGATCAACTGCGATGGGACATCCAACTTCCGAGGTAAATGGAACACAGTGCTGGATTAGGCAGATTGGTTTGTATCAGGAAAGTACCAAAACATAAGGCATCGTTACACGAATTCAATAAAATAAACAGACACAGCAACTGACAACCAGTGTTATATATACACATGCACGCTCAAGATTAGTACAAAGAAGAAGAATTACTTGTAATAGTACAAAAGGCAACATTTTAAAATTTAGCTACATCCCTACAAGTAACAGAATTCAAAATGCTTACAGCTCTAGGAATGAAAAAGCTCTTAAATCTTTTACTCTTTACCCTTGGAAACATAAATCTGCAGTCTGATGCCGGCAACTGAAATTCATGAAAAAGAGGATGGCGTCTGTCTGACAGAACTGAGTGGTCCTTCTTTCAAACCTGTTTGTAATGCAGCTCAGTGAAAAAGGTCTGCTGTGAACCAATAATTTTGCTGCTATTTTTTTTTTTTTTGTAATGCTGTTAAAATAGTTTATATTCTTAATACCGAGGTTGCAAAAAAACAACATACTGTATAAAAGAAAATGTAAGAGATTCAAAAATGACTTTTTTTTTTTATATAAAAAAAGTACCATGGTTTTGTCCACTTTAAAACAGTTGAGCTTCCTAAGAAAGAAAACTGTGTCTGCTTCTTCCTACAAGTTTGTTCTGTTACCAACGATTGTCCGCAGGTATTTGTAGTGCTCAATCACACCATTGAACAAACTCATCGACAACTACTCCATGGCTTTCCTTATCTCATCTCATAAAACACTCACAATAACAGAGTCGTCTGTAAATTTCGGGATAAGAATAAACTGCCGATTGCTACATGTGCAGCACCCAGTTAGTATTGAATTATAGTCAATAGGAAATTAACAAGTGACAGTAACTTCAGTGAAATGCTTTGGCAGGGCCAGATTAACTGCTAAGAATTCAATATACTGTATAATTGTCTGCCCAAAACAGTGAAGTGCACCAATTTGGTGCAAATCATGCAAAATGATCATTTATATTGGGATAAAAACTCATTCCATACAGCAAAGCTGATAAACAAAATTCAGACATAAAAACCCTTATTGTTGTACATTTATGGTGCAATATGGCATAGATATACAAGACACCAAATAATAATAATAATTACTGTAAAACTGGTCAAAATCACAAAATAAAGGCAATGAATTTGGTGCAGTAAGAGCAACTTCTGGAAAACTTTCGGAATCATATAAAAACAGTGACTAGGAAGCTTCAGAATGACCCCAGCTATCAGTGCAGTGGCCATGAGCACTTAATGGATGAGCATTAACATGCATCATGCAGTAATTCATTGACGTTTATTTGATGCAAATATTCAACTGATCGGCTTAACATTTCATTAAATAACAAGGTATTGCTAGTCAAAACTCCATATTTCCTGATGAAAGAAATCTGTGTCATCTTATACAGATGCTTGCTAAACAATTACACTGGACAGTTTAAACAATATATTCAAATAAACACAACCTTTAAATATTCCGATTAGGTTGATGATTACATTTTTTAGTGTTTTATTTCCAAATATCTCCAGACTAGTTTTCCCATGAAAGGTTCTCTCAAAACAAATGAGTCAAAGAATAAATCAGAAAATATACATAAAAAAAGAAGAAATCAGAAAATATAAAAATAATGTACATATGGCTGAAAAGCAATAAAGTATAATATTACAACATTAGTGAAGGCGAAGTCCAACACCTATATGACTGATACTGTAGAGGACAGGGTACACCATGCAATCTTCATTGTTCTACACTTAGCCAGCAGCCACACCACGTGTACTTCAGAACAGGTCAAGGTGTTGGTGAGACCAGCAGGTTGCACTTACCCTGTGGACTGAATGTGGATCCAAATGGCCAATGCAGTGACAGGGACACTGTGCCATAAAAATGGTGCCGTCCATCAGATGAGATGTAAAACCGAGGTCCTGACTCTCTGTGCTCACAGAAGATCCCTGGGCATCCTTCATAAAAAGTAGGGTGTATCCCGATCTCCTGGCTAAATTACTCTCCATGGCCTAGTCATTCTGGCCCCCTAATAATCAACTGTCTCTAATTGGCTAACTATCTCTCACCCCTAAGCCACCTAACAGCTAATGTAAGGTTAGCATACAGGTGCAAAATTGCTGCCGTTGCATCATCCAGATGGATGTTGTACATTAGTGGCCAGGACAAAGAGACCCAGAAGGAGTTTCTATCCTCAAGCCATAAGACTGTTAAATCAGAACATGCCATCTCATCCATGACCCTCCACATACTTAAACTGGACTGTAATTGTACCATGCCGTCTACCCTTACCTTGGTTTGGAAATTGGTCTGTCCTTTAATACTATGCACATGTCTAACATTGGTTTTGCACAATAATCACTGCAATATCGCACTTTAACACTTAATTCTACTTTATTTCACTTAATTTTACTTTATTTATCTATGTCCTATTATATTGTTATCTTTCAATCTAGGACTTTTTGTTAATCTAACTTATATTCTTCTAACTTTGCACAGTTTTGATAAGCGGATCAGGATGCATTTCACTGTGTGTTGTCCTGTATAACTATGCATGTGACAAATAAAGAATCTTGAATGTGGCTCCATACCCTCTACGTAAAAGTGTTTTGAGTAGTGAGAAAAGCACTATATAAATATAAGGAATTATTATTAAATAATTTCACGTGTAACTTGTTCTACTGATTTTCAATCTTCAAAGATACAGACATGTTGGTATATCTTTTAAGTTTAGTCCTGACTGTATCATCAGATACCTGGAATGCTAAATGAAAGACTGTACACCACCCAACCTCTGGTCTTCAGAAATGTGGGTGTTATGGTGTTGCTCAAGTTAATATGCTACTTAGCAGTGCTCACCAAAGAACATCTAACTGCCTTATGCATCTGATACAGGCGTGCTGGTGCAGCTACGTTTCTGAACAATACAAACAGCTGATGGAAAACATCTACTCTATATTATATTATATTATATTATATATATATATATATATATATATATATATATAAAAAAAATTCTAAGCCTAAAAGTGCAACGATTTTATGTGACGTTTTATGTCACGCTTTAAATTGGGCTTATTTTAAAACCTACATATAAATGTTTGGTATCATTCTTTTCAGAATTTATCGAACTTTAATGTGATGTTGTTAGATTTTCAGATTCTTATTCCACTTTTATATTATAAACTAAAATATCAAGAAAGTTGTGGTTTTTAATATCAAGAAAGTCGTGGATTTTATTTTTGAACGAGTAAACTTTCTCTCACAGGAACAAACCATTAAAAAAAATTATTCATAACACTGATGTTTGTATTTAAGTGATTAAGTTAGATGAAGATCGAGGCACTGAAGGCGCTGTGGGGGGAGTATAAAGATAAAGAACAAAACTGTTGTACTCAATTATTTTACACATTTAAGCATAGAATGAGAATTTCATATCTTTCATTGATGAAATCAATTCATTGGGAAATATTAATTCCGTCATTACTTAAATGATGGAATTAACTGTATCATTTATCATGAGTGCATTACGGAGTGCAAGAAATATCTGAAGGACAAAGTTTGGCAACACAAACAGTTTCAGTTGCACACGACATTATGATGTGCATTAAAGAAAGTGTCTATTTAAACTTACATTAACACATACAATTGATGAACACAAATAAATATCATGATGGACGAAAAGTATAGGGAAGACTAAAATGTGAGACAATAAAAATGCATATAAAACAAGATGGGAAAAAAAATTATATAAAAGGTGCAGACCATTCTTTTACAGAAAGGAAGATACTACTGACATCAAGGTGTCCCGACATTATTATACTGTAGACTGAATCCAAATGATTTGAAGCCTAAAATGGATGAGTAATTTAGAAAGCAGGACACTGTGAGGACATTTCAAAAATATTAATGCTTTTCATGTAAAAGCACCTATTTTACAAAAATGTAATTTAGAATAATTTAATTTCACTGCCACAAGCACACAGAAGAGTATGCATACTAAAGATGTTTAATATATGAATATAATTGGATAGAAGAGATACGTAACTATTGATACTTATATTAAAACACACAAAGCTTTGCATTTTCTATATTCATACATCTGATTTTGTTCATTTAAATGGTGTTACACTTTAAACTGAAAATTTTCAATATTTGTGTAATATTATATGAAACACTGAAAAATACAAATATACTTCTGGTTAAGAGTTATGTGTGGTGTTTGCTTGCAAAGGAATTTATACCAATGTTGCTAATACTTAGTTACTTGCTTTTTCCACAATTTAAGTTGCAAATATTTCTATATACTTAAGATTGCAGTATTCTTAAAGTGCTTGTTTTGTTAAAGAATAATTGACAGTATAAGGGTCTACTTTACCTCTCATGACTGTTCGAACAGAGCGAATGAGATTTACAAGTTGCGATTTAATTCCTGGTTCATCACCAAATCCTCCAATTCCATGATCTGCTCCCCAACCAACTGAAACACACAGTTAAAAAAAAGGTCAATGCGTATTTATTCTGTCATCTGAAGCTTTGAAAAATTCCAAACTGAATCCTTCAAGCACTAAAAATGCTCATTACCAGCCCTAGGTAGATTGCTCTAACTGTAATGTACTGTATAGTAACAAAGGCCATTGCACGGTGCAAAGTGAGCACCGCAGGAGTGCCGCTACATGTTTATACAGTGCCCCCATAATGTTTGGGACAAAGACACAGTTCTCCATGAATTATCCCTCTACTTAACAGTTTACAATTACAAATCAAACAATTCTGATGTGATAAAAGTGCACATTGCAGACTTTCATTTAAGGTGATTTACATACATTTCAGTCACAGCATGTAGAAACGACAACACTTTTTGTACATGGTCTCCAAAACCCCCCCCATCCCCCCCAAATTTCAGGGCACCATAAGGTTTGGCACACAGCAATGGCAGGTCTATTAAAGCAATCATATTTAGTCCTTTATCACATATCCCTCACATGCAAGGACTGCTTCAAGTCAGTGATTTGTAGGCATCACCAGATGCTACAGATCTTCTCTGGTGATGCTTGGCCAAGACTTTAATGCAGCCATCTTCAGCTCCTGCTTATTTCAGGGTGTTTGTCCCCTTAAGTTTTCTGTTCAGCGTATGGATGATATCTCAATTAGATTTAAATCGGGTGACTGGTTTGGCCATTCAAGAATTTTCCATTTTCTAGCTTTGAAAAAGCTCATGTTTTGACTCAGAAGTATATATGGATCATTATCTTGTTGTAAGATGATATGCCATCCAATGAGTTTGGAGGCATTCATTGGAACTTAAGAAGATCAGATATTTCTCTACCCCTCATTCATTGTGCCACTGCCATCATCAATAAAGAGAAGTGTGCTAGGACCTGTGGCAGCCATATATGACCAAACCAGAACACCCCCAGTACCATGTTTAATAAATGAGGTGGTCTGTTTTGAACCTTGGGCAGTTCCTTTTCATCTCTACACTTTGCACTTGCCACCACTCTGATGAGGTTCATCTTTGTCTCGTCCATCCAAAAGACCTTTTTCCCCAGAATTCTGCATGCTCTTGGAAGTCCTTTCTCTCAAACTGTAAATCTGCCCATCCTGTTTCTGTGGCAAACTAATGGTTTGCATCTTGCAGTGTGGCCTCTGTATTTCTGTTCATGAAGTCTTCTGCAGATAATCGTCACTGACAGACAGGAATTTCAGGCTTTTCCTTCACCACAGTGAGGATTCAGTCCACAATTAATTAGTATTCTAATATTTTTTATATTATATATGTCAGTGTGCATGTATGTATGTTCCAGCATTACTTCCGAACGGCTGGAGTGATTTTCACTAAACTTGGTACACACATTTCTCATTGGTCGACTAAAAATACTGTAGGGTGAAATAAACCCTAACCCACCCCCTTCTGGGTAGGGTGGGAGTGATTTTGTGGTATTGTATGCATTTTATCATCCAGTTGACACTAGGAACGACCACCAGAGGGTGAACTGGAGGCGACTGCCAGCATTCTTTATGTTTGAGTACCACCGCACCCCTGTTGCTTTTGAAATTAAATAGAGCTGGCTAGTGCTGGGTGGTATACCGGTTCATACCGAAAACCGTTTTTTATTTTTTTTATGATATGGATTTTTCTTATACCGCAACACCGGTTTAAATTGCCTAAACGACATTCAGAACGTGGCACAGCGGGAAACTGTTTTAAGTGGGGACCTTTTTCACTGCTACACTGCTAAACACAGATTTGTTGCACTAGGGCTCTTTTTCACTACTACACCACCAAATAGTGGGCGGTAGCATAGGTATTCTGCGCGGTGAAAATGGACAGAGAGCATTCTGAAACTGAACTAAAAGTAAAGTTGAACATGTGATGAACAGAAGAACTTTTGCCGAAAAAAAGGAGTGACATCTGTTGCCTGGAGATACTTTAGTTTTAAAAGGTCAGATGTGTAAATACTGTTTCTATACTACTGGATAATACTGCAAGCCAAGTTGTACTTGTTTTTGTACTTGCTAGTGTATGTTTTGCTTGTATTCATTCTGCGATGTGCTATCGACTCATTCAGAGATGGGCGCAACTCTGAATGGATGGCATAATTAAACATGTATAACGAAGATATTTTTAAAGTTCTGAACACTCCGTCGGCTAAGTTAATAACTAGTTTTAATTTCACAAAGACGTTTATCGTGTGGTGATTAACACAAAGTATTTGATGTGCTGCATTAACTTGTGACGGGGTTTGAGAAAATCTAGTAAATTAAACATTGATTTTAGGATGATGTTTAGTTTACAACATTCTACTTTAATTATAAAATAAACTGAGAATAAAATGGAAATGTCGACTTTAATCTTGACATAGTCAACATGTCGAATTTATTCTCGACATATACTTTGTTTTTTTCTTCCATCCATCCATCCATCCATTGTCTCCCGCTTATCCGAGGTCGGGTCGCGGGGGCAGCAGCTTGAGCAGAGGTGCCCAGACTTCCCTCTCCCCGGCCACTTCTTCTAGCTCTTCCGGGAGAATCCCAAGGCGTTCCCAGGCCAGTCGAGAGACATAGTCGCTCCAGCGTGTCCTGGGTCTTCCCAGGGAGGCGTCCAGGAGGTATCCTGATCAGATGCCCGAGCCACCTCATCTGACTCCTCTCGATGCGGAGGAGTAGCGGCTCTACTCTGAGCCCCTCCCGGATGACTGAGCTTCTCACCCTATCTTTAAGGAAAAGCCCAGACACCCTGCGGAGGAAACTCATTTCAGCCGCTTGTATTCGCGATCTCGTTCTTTCGGTCACTACCCATAGCTCATGACCATAGGTGAGGGTAGGAACATAGATCGACTGGTAAATTGAGAGCTTCGCCCTGCGGCTCAGCTCCTTTTTCACCACTACAGACCGATGCAGCGCCTGCATTACTGCGGATGCCGCACCGATCCACCTGTCGATTTCACGTTCCATTCTTCTCTCACTCGTGAACAAGACCCCGAGATACTTGAACTCCTCCACTTGGGGCAGGATCTCGCTACCAACCCTGAGAGGGCACTCCACCCTTTTCCGGCTGAGGACCATGGTCTCGGATTTGGAGGTGCTGATTCTCATCCCAGCGGCTTCACACTCTGCTGCGAACCGATCCAGAGAGAGCTGAAGATCACGGCCTGATGAAGCAAACAGGTCAACATCATCTGCAAAAAGCAGTGACCCAATCCTGAGCCCACCAAACCGGACCCCCTCAACGCCCTGGCTGCGCCTAGAAATTCTGTCCATAAAAGTTATGAACAGAATCGGTGACAAAGGGCAGCCCTGGCGGAGTCCAACTCTCACTGGAAACGGGTTCGACTTACTGCCGGCAATGCGAACCAAGCTCTGGCACCGATCGTACAGGGACCGAACAGCCCTTATCAGGGGGTCCGGTATCCCATACTCTCGGAGTACCCCCCACAGGATTCCCCGAGGGCCACGGTCGAATGCCTTTTCCAAGTCCACAAAACACATGTAGACTGGTTGGGCAAACTCCCATGCACCCCTCCAGGACCCTGCTAAGGGTGTAGAGCTGGTCCACTGTTCCGCGACCAGGACGAAAACCACACTATTCCTCCTGAATCCGAGGCTCGACTATCCGACGGACCCTCCTCTCCAGGACCCCTGAATAGACTTTTCCAGGGAGGCTGAGGAGTGTGATCCCTCTGTAGTTGGAACACACCCTCCGATCCCCCTTCTTAAAGAGGGGGACCACCACCCCGGTCTGCCAATCCAGAGGCACTGTCCCTGATGTCCATGCGATGTTGCAGAGGCGTGTCAACCAAGACAGTCCTACAACATCCAGAGCCTTGAGGAACTCCGGGCGTATCTCATCCACCCCCGGGGCCCTGCCACCAAGGAGTTTTTTAACCACCTCGGTGACCTCAGTCCCAGAGATGGGGGAGCCCACCTCTGGGTCCCCAGGCTCTGCTTCCTCATTGGAAGGCATGTTAATGGGATTGAGGAGGTCTTCGAAGTACTCCCCCCACCGACCCACAACGTCCCGAGTCGAGGTCAGCAGCGCACCATCCCCACCATATATAGTGTTGACACTGCACTGCTTCCCCTTCCTGAGACGCCGGATGGTGGACCAGAATCTCCTTGAAGCCGTCTGAAAGTCGTTCTCCATGGCCTCCCCAAACTCCTCCCACGCCCGAGTTTTTGCCTCAGCAACCACCAAAGCCGCATTCCGCTTGGCCTGCCGGTACCTATCAGCTGCCTCCAGGGTCCCACAGGACAAAAGGGTCCTGTAGGACTCCTTCTTCAGCTTGACGGCATCCTTCACCGCCAGTGTCCACCAACAGGTTTGGGGATTGCCGCCACGACAGGCACCGACCACCTTACGGCCACAGCTCCGGTCAGCTGCCTCAACAATAGAGGCACGGAACATGGCCCATTCGGACTCAATGTCCCCCACCTCCCTCGGGACGTGGTCGAAGTTCTGCCGGAGGTGGGAGTTGAAGCTACTTCTGACAGGGGGCTCTGCCAGACGTTCCCAGCAGACCCTCACAACACGTTTGGGCCTACCACGCCTGACCGGCATCCTCCCCCACCATCGAAGCCAACTCACCACCAGGTGGTGATCAGTTGACAGCTCCGCCCCTCTCTTCACCCGAGTGTCCAAGACATGTGGCCGCAAGTCCGACGACACGACCACAAAGTCGATCATCGAACTGAGGCCTAGGGTGTCCTGGTGCCAAGTGCACATATGAACACCCCTATGCTTGAACATGGTGTTTGTAATGGACAATCCGTGACGGGCACAGAAGTCCAATAGCAAAACACCGCTCGGGTTCAGATCGGGGGGGCCATTCCTCCCAATCACGCCCTTCCAGGTCTCACTGTCATTGCCCACGTGAGCATTGAAGTCTCCCAGCAGAACGAGGGAGTCCCCAGAAGGTATGCCCTCTAGCACCCCCTCCAGGGACTCCAAAAAGGGTGGGTACTCCGAACTGCTGTTCGGTGCATACGCACAAACAACAGTTAGGACCCGTCCCCCCACCCGAAGGCGAAGGGAGGCTACCCTCTCATCATGTTTTTTTCTTCCGTGTCCATATTTTTTTTTCTTCACAGTGGCCCTAATGCGCTTCCATAGGGCTATACCACAAACAGCATTATAAATGCAAGTTGCAGTTTTTATTATTTATGTATATAGCTTAGCTTGAAGCAAGGTCCATATTAATGCAGTTTGCCTAAATGATGATACAGTTGGTAAGATGTCATGACATTGTCATCACCAAGATTGCACTTGTTTTATTTTATTTTAATTTGGTGAATACTGTGTAATGCACCTGGGCTTGAAGCCTTGAAGTAATGGTGCAACTATCAGTAATACTATTATGTATTTTATTGTTATTATTTATTAGTTTAAATATTATGCAGTTTAATGATGGTAAAATTGTTTAAAAAGTCACTTTAACATGTCAGTGGACAGAGATTGTTAACATTAACAGAAAGTGTAGTTGGTTTACAAAAAATATTTACTATTTATTCCTTTTCTAAGACGTGTTCAGTGCAATCCAACTTTTGACAAACACCTCTGGATATTTTACTAAGTCTAAATGCCTCTTTGGATGGTTGAAAATATGTTGTCAAAATCATAGTTTAAGCTTTTGCAAAATTTGTTCAATTAAAGGTTCTATATTTTGACTGCATCTGTCATGCAATGTGATTCCTTCTCTTTAGTGCCACCCCCTTGAAAACTATCACTTTATGGGGCCATGCAAACCTGGATTAATACTTGTGTGCACATTAAAATGTCTTTTTGTACGATGTATAATTCTCATAACAGTCTAATAGGTTATTCTTAGCCAGTCTACTGCAGTAATTGCAGTGGAAAATGTGGTTAACATCCACTCATGCATGGGGAAAAAAATACTGTCTAATACCGTGAAACCGGCAGAATTTAAAAAAATACCGTGATATAGAATTTTGGTCATACCGCCCACCTCTAGAGCTGGCCAGTTCTGAGTGTCAGCTGGATGATAACATACATGCAAGACCACAAGACAAGCACATTAGTGAGTCTTCATTGTTTGTTAATTTATTAGATATTTTTCTCAAACTTTTTTTAAACTTTGTTTTCCTCCCGGGCAACGCTGGGTATTTCAGCTAGTTAATCTGTAGTTGTGGGTATTTGCCATTTAAGTTGACAATACATCCATTTCTAGCCAAGCAGAACCATTTTAACATTGTGTGGATGTGTTTTGAACAAGCTCTGAAAGGAAAATTGCAAGTCATAATCTCCATTACATAGAAGTTCACCAAAAGGACTACCTATGTGACACCTCTTTCAGTTAAATACTGCAAACAAACAATGAATCATCGATCTTTATATTTATAGCACCTTTCTTTGCTGAACACCATTTGGAATCACTTCACATATGTAGATGTAAAGAGCACAACTGTTGACACCCAAATGCATACCTTTGGAGCAAAGGCTCGTTCAGGGTCACAGAACGTGACAGACATGAAATAAATAGGGAATCTTGCAGTTGTAAAATGTTGAATAATAATGCAGAGAAATAAGGATTTGAGAAGCCGTTACATATACTGGATACAAAATATGAGTTGTAAGATGCAAATTCAGGACTTACTGTGCTGGTGAATGCAAAATAAACAACTGCATGCATCATACTGTTTACTGACAAGAAAAACCAGATATGTGCAAATACACAATTTTGAAACACTACAAATTATGTAAATCAGGAGTGAGCAATGTCAGTCCTGGAGGGACACAGTGGCTGCAGGATTTTTTTTCCAACCCAGTTGCTTAATTAGAATATAATTCTTGCCAGTAGCGGATTTTATTTAATTTCATGGCTTGTTAGTGTTTTATGTCTGTCTTGTCAGGTCATTCATATACTGTAGATTTAAGGATAGCATCCAAAGGATTTGAAGCCTAAAATGGATGAGTAATGTTTGGTCCTTCATTTTTTTTTTTCTCTCTTCAGTTTCCTTCTAAGTATCTTATTACGCCAGCCAGTGGACAATGAATACACACAAGTGTAGATGAAGAACTGCTGGTTCCTTTGTCATTTAAATCTTATTTCTGAAAAGAAGCAACTAAAAACTCTGAATGCAGCGGTTTAAAACTAAAATAAGCAATTAAAAGGTATGAAACCTTAACAAGCAAGACAACTAAAACGAGGCCAAAAAATGTCACTTGAAATAGTGCTGGGCGGTATGACCAAAATTCTATATCACGGTATTTTTCAAAATTATCCCGGTTTCATGGTATTCGACGGTATTTTTTCCCCCATGCATGAGTGGATGTTAACCACATTTTCCACTGCAATTACTGCAGTAGACTGGCTAAGAATAAACTATTCTACTGTCATGAAAATTGTACATTGTACAAAAAAACATTTTAATGGGCACACAAGTATTAACACAGGTTTGCATGGCCCCATAAAGTCATAGTTTTCAAGGGGGT
The DNA here is from genome assembly GCF_900747795.2 of Erpetoichthys calabaricus. NCBI lineage: Eukaryota > Metazoa > Chordata > Cladistia > Polypteriformes > Polypteridae > Erpetoichthys > Erpetoichthys calabaricus. The sequence goes on along the minus strand of NC_041400.2, from coordinate 13,566,228 downwards.
AGCACTAAAGAAGAGAAGGAATCACATTGCATGACAGTTGCAGTCAAAATATAGAACCTTTTTATTGAACAAATTTTGCTAACAACTTAAACAAAAATTTTGACAACACATTTTCAACCATCCAAAGAGGCATTTAGACTTAGTAAAGTGTCCAGAGGTGCTTGTCAAAAGTTGTATTGCAGTGAACATGTCTTAGAAAAGGAATAAATAGTAAATATGTTTTGTAAACCAACTACACTTTCTATTAATGTTAACAATTTCTGTCCACTGACACGTTAAAGTGACTTTTTAAACAACTTTACCATCATTAAACTGCATAATATTTAAACTAATAAACAATAAAATAAATAATAGTGCAACATCCAGTAATAATGCTATTACTTCAAGCCCAGGTGCATTATACAGTATTCACCAAATAAAAATTAAAAAAAACAAGTGCAACTTGATGATGACATCTTTACCAACTGAACCATCATTAAGGCAAATTGCATTAATATGGACCTTGCTTCAAGCTAAGATATATACATAAATAATAAAACTGCAACTTGCATTTATACTGCTATTTGTGGTATAGCCCTACGGAATCGTATTAGGGCCACAGTGAAGAAGAAAAAAAAAAAAAAATACGGACACAGAGAAAAAAATTATTTATTCTCGACATTTCCACTTTAATATTGACGCTTACGTTGAGATTAAAGTCGACATTTCCACTTTATTCTCATAGTTTATTTTGTAATTAAAGTAGAATGTCGTAAACTAAACTTCATCCTAAAAATCAATGTTTAATTTACTAGATTTTCTCAAACTCCATCATGAGTTAATGTAGCACATTAAATGCTTTGTGTTAAGTGTTCCCCGACCCAGTTGTTAATCGCTACGTGCTTCTTAAACTGACTTCCTCTGCACTAAGAGGAGGCACAGGCAGCGATTGCCGCACAGAATACATTCACTTTATGATATTCCTGCTCTCTGAAAATTTAGAATGCTAAGGTAAACACTTGATATCATTTTCAGGATGAAATGCATTAAAGCACGTATTATACATGCACGGTAGTGTGGCGGTAGTGCTGCTCCCTCGCAGTAAGGGGTTCCCAGGTGTACGTTCAGTTTAAAGAACTTTATGGCAGGTGTGACGAGGCTCCAAAAAACTGGATGTATGAATGGGTATCGCATAGGTTTAACTTAAATAGTGTGTAACTGTTGGGTTCGTGATCTGGTGGTCGGAGACACGAACACAGAATTCAGTGGATGTTCATCTGAGCGGGCTTTCTTTATTGCATGCATACTGTATCCGTCTGACGTACCAAACCCCCAGTTCCTATCCTTCCATTTTCTTTCTCCACATAAGCAATCACCACACGATAAACGTCTTTGTGAAATTAAAACTAGTTATAAACTTAGACCACGGAGTGTTCATAACTTTAAAAAAAAAAAAAAAACTCTTCGTTATACATGTTTAATTATTCCATCCATTCAGGGTTGCGCCCATCTCAGTAAGCATTGTGTGCGAGGCAGGAGCAAATCCTGAACGGGACACCAGCACATCACAGAGTGAATATGAGCAATACATACAGTAGCAGAGTCAATACAGCATAACAAAACCCCGCATCCTACATGACTTTGAAAGGAAACTGAATCACGCCGAGTAAATCCATCAGAAAAACATGCAAATTCAAAGCAGGGAACAACCGGGACTCCATTGCTGTGAGGCAGCAGTGCAACCCCCACGCCACCGTGCCCCCACATGATTAATACATGCTTTAACGCATTTCATCATGAAAATTATATCAAGTACTTATCTTAGCATTCTAAATGTTCAGGGAGCAGGAATATCATGATATTAATATATTATGTGTGCTGCCTGCGCCTCCTCTTAGTGCAAGAGGAAGTCAGTTTAAGAAGCATGTAGCGATTAACATGGCTCCAGGAACATTTAATGTGCTACATAACTTATGATGGGATTTGAGAAAATCTAGTAAATTAAATATTCATTTTAAGATGAAGTTTAGTTTATGATGTCCTACTTTAATAAATTACGAGAATAAAGTCAACATGTCGACTTTATTTTCGTCATAAGCGTTGAGATTAAAGTGGAAATGTCGACATGTCATCACACTATTACACAGTACCCACGTACATTACACAGTATTGAAAACAAATACAACTTGGCTTGCAGTATTATCCAGTGGTATAGAAACAGTATTCACACACTTGAACATAATGGTCAACATCTGATCTTTTAAATCCAAAGTATCTCCAGACAACAGACGTGACTCCTTTTTCCAGCAAAAGTTCTTCTGTGTCATCATGTTCAACTTTATCGTCTGCTAAAAGCTTCAGTTTCGGAATGTTCTCTGTCCATTTTCACCATGCAATACCTCCACTACCACATGTACTCTGTTGTATGTGTGTTTAGCGGTGTAGCAGTGAAAAAGGTCCCCCTTAAACAGTTTCCCGCTGCACCACGTTCTGAACGTTGTTTAGGCCATTTAAACCGGTGTTGCAGTATAAGAAAAATCCATATCATAACAAAAATAAAAAACGGTTTTCAGTATGAACCGGTATACCGCCCAGCACTAACTTGAGCAATAAGTACTTCATCAGGAATAACTAAAATCTCTTTAAGCATTTGGGTTGGAACAAAAACCTGCAGCCACTGTGACCCTCAAGACCTGATGTTGCTCACCCCTGATGTAAACCATAAAACAATATACTGTATGCATAATATACAGTACGTTTGTACACGTATTATGATCTGTGATTGGCACAGTAATGAAGCATGAGCTTTCTCTTTCCTTCTATAAACAGTCAAACAGCTAAAGACAACACGCAATGTCTATTGACTGGCAGGCACAGATGCCATCAAGGCATTCAAAGTGCTGAGCACAATACATACAATGGAAACTCAAATATAAATAGAGGTGACATAACAAAAATGTTTGGGGGGAAAAAACATGTTATTTGAGGTGACTGTTTCTTGTAGGCACAGCTATTCATGACATTGTTCAATTCTGAAAAACAAAACTGATTTCTTTTGCTAATATCACATACCATTAATGGGACAAAATTTTGCAACTTGTACAGAAAAGGTTTATATATACATCTATATGGTGTTGATCTTTATTCTTTATGGTGTTTTGAGAACATATCCATCCATCCATCCATCCATTTTCCAACCCGCTGAATCCGAACACAGGGTCACGGGGGTCTGCTGGAGCCAATCCCAGCCAACACAGGGAACAAGGCAGGAACCAATCCCGGGTAGGGTGCCAACCCACCGCAGGACACACACACAAACACACCCACATGAGAAATATTAAATATTGCATTTTAGGTTACAGCAATTGCAGTATTGATTTAAATCTACAGTATATTGCCCAGCCATACACACCAGCACCATTATGACAACTAAAATCCAATTAAAATTTAGAACAGCATCTGTCTTTGAAAGCAAGACAGTTCAAAAGGAGTTAAACTTGAAGTGGCACAGATCTGGGGTCCTGTGCCAATTTGGCTAAAATGTCCCTCTAATGGCCAGTAGTATGAACGGTTTGTTGTTACAAGACTGTAAATAGAAAAATTGGACCTGCGTGATGCATCACTTGTATATCAGACTGGCACCCCGTTCAGTCTTGAATTATTACTATTGAATATATGGCTGACAGTTTGGTATTTAACAACAGTAATCTGTTTAAATCGCAAAGGCAGTTAACGAACTGGCTCAGGCTCACACTATCAGTTGTAGTTTCAGCTATGCACTGGCCACCTTTTCGTTCAAAGTCCTGAACCATAGTCACCACACCACACCACACTGCCCGTCTTTGACATCATGCTCTGAAGACATGGATTAAAAGAATTTCAAAGATCGAATAATAAAAAGGTTCATTATGCTTTCTGGCTATGTGGGACTTTCGCCAGTTAACGCGTCTGCTGTGTCTGTTAGCAGACAAACTTCACCTGAGATCTTAAACATCGAAGCGTTCCGGTCGCAAAAAAATGAAAAGCATAAGGGCACAAGTCACTGTAAGCTTTGCAAAGCCCTGTTATTTATATCGGTGTTGTACGAATAAATAATGGGGAGCAAACTGCTCACGCTCTTTTCAAACACGTCCACGACTGTAATGCAAATTTCAGCACTAAGCAAGATGAGACTGATACAACATTAGTAAACCTTATGCCAGAAGAGATCGCGACTTTTATTCAGATATACGGGTAATATTTTAAATCTAACACATCGCTTTTACGGAGTTACTTACTGACTGAGCGTCAGCTGTAATCAAAGCAAATCTACACCGGAACAATGAAAGCAGGGCGTCGCCTTTTGGCATTTCATCCCACGAACTACATTTTTTTTAAAACCTGTCACCTATTTATGTTAAATAGTAGCTAAATGATTGTAACCTTTCCCAGAATTAATACAACAAGCCAAGAATGAAATCAAAATAAAGCAATCAATTTACTTTGAAGTAAGTTTCCAGACAAGACAGGTTCCACGTGAGCACACTTGAAACACAGAAAACTTCACAAAGTTAAGGTGGGTTCTTACTTTTGCTGAGAAATCTCTCTTCATGAAGGACTGCTACTGCATTAACACATAAAATCGCTGCCTGAATCAAAGAATATAAAGTGAACGCCATGCTGGCACTGCCTGTTAGCTTCTCCAGAGGCCGATGACGCTGTCACAAGCGTAATGACGTCACTAAAACAGAAAGCCAGCAGGGTCAAACTTTGTTTCGTTCTCCCGTCAATTGAAAACGCGACCAGATAGATAGATAGATAGATAGATAGATAGATAGATAGATAGATAGATAGATAGATAGATAGATAGATAGATAGATAGATAGATACTTTATTGATCTCGGAGGCAATTGCAGAGTTACAGCAGTATATATAAAACAGCACAAAAAAATCTTAATTCGAGGTGTTCATAAGAAATGTGCTGATTTACTTCATGAGGTAGATAATAAACAAGAAGTGTGTAGTGTTCTTTAGGGTGAAGTAGAGACACACTCAGAATAACGTTAAAAATGTTGTTTCTAACCCCTTTAAACTAAGTTTCCGTACAGCGTTAAAAAAAAACACACACACACTTCCTTCAAGACGTCAAACGTCCCAAATGACGGAGACCATAGTAATCAATACCTGAACATAATGATCGACAAAAGCATAATTGAACAATCATATACAAAAAAGGTTTACATCATATATTTGAAATGTTAAAGTTAGTGCCGGATTAACCAATAGGCACATGTAGCATATGCTACGAGCCCCGCAATTTCGGGGCCCCCCAAATGGTGGACCCAATATTTAATGAAAAAGTGTAGCATTGAAAAACTGGTCTTTAAAAATATTATCTTTACGTTTTTAAACTGTAAATTTCTTACACAACAAAACTTTAGGGTCCCAACACCTAAAATTCACATAAATATTATAAGATTCTTATTATAATCGAGAGTAAAATAATTATTTAGTCCGGTTTGAACTGTTCAGAATCTAAACTTCAGATGATGCAGACCAAAAGGGCCCCCAAGTTTGAAATGTGCTACGGGCCCCCAAAGCTCTTAATCCGGCCCTGGTTAAAGTCTATTCTTCAATTTAAACATTTCAAGTATTTTCGACTGTAATAGAAACTTGTCATTTTTCACCCTCTCAATGCAGTCTATAGAGAGGTAGATCCGTAGTAAAAGAATCAAAAATAACATCGTATTCGTAATCACTGACCTTGAAATAGTCTAAAATGACACCCCACATGCAGGTCTGTCTTAACAGCATCATTGCCCACCGGGCAAAGTAGTGCGCTGGGGCCCCTGTTTTGATTTCAAAACAGAAACTTACATAGGCATCAAAAACATCGTGGGTCCCTATGTTCCTGGGGTCCCTGGGCCAGTGCCCATTATGCCCATATGTTAAGACGGCCCTGCCCACATGCTAATGTTTGAAATTTGGCATTTTTAGCAGAGGCGTAGGAAGGCGGGTGCAGTGGGTGCGGCCCTCACCGGGTACCAGCTCTGAGGGGGTGACAAAAAATTGCGGGTTTTGTATTAATGCACCTTTTTGTTACATAAAATAACATGTCAAATAATTTGCATGGGCTTTAACAATCCCTAATTGCAGCAAATTGCGGGTGAACGATGTGATGCTGTAATGATTTACTGTAGTATTATTGTGTGGTGCGTGGGGGGAGGGGGCGTTCTGGCTCGTTTCTTTTGAACTGTGCTAGTGCTCAAGTAAACAAACAACCGGTCCTGTGACTCATTGTCACATCCATCCATCCATCCATTTTCCAACCCGCTGAATCCGAACACAGGGTCACGGGGGTCTGCTGGAGCCAATCCCAGCCAACACAGGGCACAAGGCAGGGAACCAATCCCGGGCAGGGTGCCAACCCACCGCAGGACACACACAAACACACCCACACACCAAGCACACACTAGGGCCAATTTAGAAACACCAATCCACCTAACCTGCATGTCTTTGGACTGTGGGAGGAAACCGGAGTGCCCGGAGGAAACCCACGCAGACACGGCCCTGCCACAAATATATGATCGCCCCAAGTCGTTCTGTGCAACAAGATGATATTTTTAACCTGAGCATCATAATAATATAGTCGGCGCGAAACGTTTTAGACAGTGTGGTGGGTAGGTATTGTCCGCTCTAGAACCGACCATAAAGTAAACAAGTTTACTTTAGGATCGTTCTACGAGCAAACGGACAATATCTCTCTCCCCATCCCACTATCTTAAGGCCCCTATATATACGAGCCGGGACACATGACGAAATCATGTGTCACAATTCTGGTTAATTGGCGATTTGGAGTAATCTTGCTGGCGTGCTTTCTGCAGATGGTATCCTTACAGAAATTCAGCGCCTAAGAAGATTTCTAAAACCTGCCAAAGTTCCAAAAGAAGAGTCTCTTGGTTGGACTTCCTTAAGATTCTTAAGAGTTTGTGGTTGAATATGAACTTTTAGACTCTGTTCCCAATCTCACTTTAGCATTAAGATTTTTCTTAACTTTATGTGTTTCTGTTGCATCATGTGAGAGGAGTTTTTCGAATTATCTCAGATCCACTATGAACTAAGCACGACTCTCTAGCTTAGCCATTTTGTCAATTGAAAATAGTGTAGCTGAAGGAATCGATTTTGATGGCGCAATTTCAAAACTTGCAGAACAAAAAGTTAGAAAGAAGAGATTCTAAGTATCATGTTAAAGTACAGTTTGTTGGATTAGAGCCTAGACAACGAAACTTGAAAACAATTGAGTTTTCATTAAATTGTATTATAATAATAATAAAGTTATGCACTAGGTACTATCACTATGAAAAAAGATTTCTTACATTGTACATTAAACTGGCTTATTAATAAAAAGGCATTTTACTTTTTTTTTATTCATAAAAAATTGTTTACAAAATAATTAACATTATGCCCTCTTTACTTAACCAATTGAATAAAAAAATTGCTTTCTCAATAAATTTCATTTTTATATTTTGGTTGACATGGGGGTGACAAGTTTAAACTCCGCACCGGGTGCCACCAGACCTTGCTACGCCACTGATTTTTAGCCTTCTGGGAGTGTCTCTTAGGAGGTTAGGTCAAGCGGTAAAGTAAAACAAATAGGGGCGTTTCTGATTACTGTATTTGGTGCCCCAGGCAAGAAAATCTGCCCCCCCTTCACACCACCATACACAGACACCGACACACACACACACACACACACACGCACACACACACACGATCACACAATATGCTATTAACATAAGTCATTCACTTAATTGAAAATAAATACATGTAAATAGAATAATAAAATAATAGTAATAGAACTCTTTTGCATGTAAATTGTGTATGTACCAAAACATACAAAACTTGTATCGAGCAATAAAATAACAAAATATAACCACTTTGCATGTAAATAACTTATTTAACATACTCAACAGACTTTATATAGGTAAAGGAAGTAACAACAAATAAATAATATCAGAAACACATCGCTGGTAGATGGAGGGACGTATAATCTATATATATAAAAGCCAAATACCACTGACTCACTCATGATGAAATCTCCCGAACCATGATGACTTGGGACTTGAAATTTGGAATGTAGGTTACCCTTGGCCCATAGGTGCTCGCTAAGAAACGGTTTTATAAACTTCGTGGTCCAAGCGCGTTCTGTCTGTATGTCTGTCCGCTTTTCACGAGAGAATTACTTAACGGCTTTAGATCTGGTTGCTTTCTATAATTTGCTTGTATTTTGCGACTTCTCTCATTGCGCTAAGTACCATAGTTCGCTTGCGGTACCGATTTATTTATGCAAATCCAAGAGAGTGGCTGTGGGTCGAGAGCAGGGGGGCGGGACCTTCCTCATTCACTCGCCAGCCTCTGTTCGAGTCGGTCCACGTCTCGCCAAGGGTTGGAGTGCACCCTGCCTCCGCTTAGCTAGCGATACCTGTTTGATCAACAGATATTATCATCAACAGATTGTTAAGGAGTAACGTTTGACGTGTTTGAGAGAGACATCAGAGCTCCGTGTGTTTAGGATAGCTGCTGATTGTCAAGAGATATCACGGCCTTGTCCTTTTCTCCCCACGCGGGCAACGCTCTCCCGTCGGAGATGAACACGATCAGATACAGTGCCAACGTCTATTGATTTTTAAAGTTTGTCCTGTTTCATTACTATGTGGGCGCAGCCACGTGGTACAGCTAGTTGCAAATAAAAATATTTTTAAAATTGGACACGCCTTGACTTTCTGGCAGCAAACTCATTTATAACATCATCACGTGATATACTCTTTGCGGCCACAGTGTCCCTGCTGCAGTGCCAGTGCTCTTACCTCCAGTACATCCCCTAATCAGGCTCATTCTCTCACCTCTGTACCTCCTGACCCGAGGAACAAGCCAAGCAGGTGGTTGCTATGACAAGGAGATCTGGCCTGGACTCATGCACTTACTGGACTCTGAACTGCAGGTCTGCTGTCACTCACCCTGCAGTGTTGTGCTTGAAGAAGCGGAGGAGGAGGAGGAGGAGACTGGGACCCAGTGGTATGTCCATCTGACAGAGTGCGCATCACATAGGAATACCAGGGGTTGAGTCCTGCCGAAGTTGAAGTGGTTCTGCCTCAATATCACTCACGTGGCGTACAGGTAGCAAGGAGGCCGCATGTCACATGAGATGCCTGGCATGCTTAAGTACTAGTGTATGCAACAGCTTGTAGTAGTAGTAGGGTGTTGTACCATTTTAGCCATTATGGATGCAATGTGAAGTCAAGCAAAATGCCACCTTTTATTGGCTAGCTGAACAGATTATGATATGCAAGTTTTCGAGGCAACTCAGGCCAATCAACCTGCTTGAAGAAGGAGCCTAAAGCTGCCTCGAAAGCTTGCATATTGTAATCTGTTCAAGTTAGCCAATAAAAGGTGGCATTTTGTTTGACTTCTCCTTGAATTTACCATGTAAAGTACTGTTATTGTCCCTTTATATTTGTCTCAGACTACTTTGGTACTCTGTCGCTTCGGAGAATCCTTGGGTACTGCCGGTTTGACTTTGTGTTGCTCACGGAGTCCTGAATGAGGCACATGACCTGCATTGTGACGAAGCGTCAGTTACAGCACTACAACAATGTGGCGCGATTACCCGAGGGTGATCCGGCTCACAGAATCCTCATTGTTGAGGAGTGGCTGGACCAGGCCAAGGGGATGCCCACGTAACACCTGGCTGTGGCAGATAGAGGTTTATTTCCAGAGGGTGGGACTGGACCACGTGTCTGGCTGGGGAGTGCCAAGCAGGATCCTGAGCTGTTTTGTCATGTGGTGGGTGAAGCAATGCGCTATACCAGTGCATGCTCCTCAATCTGACCTGACCTGACAGTCATAGGAGTTGAGTGACTAAGCATTTCACAGCATATTGTACTGTATGAATAATTTGTATTTGACAAGTAAAATTTGATTTGATTTGATTTAAATAAGAAGGATATGTGATAGATATATTGTCGGATATAAAAGAAAGTATATAATATATATATAGATAGATATGAAAAATACTACTTAACAGATCAGCTGAGAGACAAATAGGTTTGGAGCATGTGCTGATTACAGTGCACTGCAGCACTCACCACATGACAAACCACCATGCAATGGGTGACACTTCAGCACCAGACTAGTTTGAAAGGAGTGGAACAGCGTGAGGTTTTTTACAGTAGCTGGAGTGCCAATCCTGCCACTAACCCCTAAGATTTCCCTGCAAGTTAGATGCAGATTAACGTCATACCCAGGATGGAGAAATTGCAGATTAAGGACCTTGCCAATAAAGTGGAATCACTTCTGGCAATTACGGGATTCAAATCGGCAACCTTCTGATTGCCGGCGCAGATCCCTAATTTCAGTGCCACCACTCCAATAGACATATAAGACAGGCACTATATAATACACATATAATCTAGCATTCAAAAATTTGGAATCACCATTTTTACTTTCTTGTATGCGAAGTACTGGGAAAGTATTGAAATCATCCAAAAATTCAACCTTGAGATTTTGATGAATCTTGATATTTTAGACCTCCCTGGGTCCAATTTTCTTTCAAATAGGGAAGGTATTGTAATCATCCAAAAAATTGATTTCGAGAATCTTGATGTTTTAGACCTCCCTGAGTCCAAAAATTACCATTTTTTAATATTATTTCTGTGTGTGTCTGTGTGTATGTAAATACGATAACTTGAGTTGGCTTTCACTTAGGTCAACCAAATTTTGCATACAAGTATTAGATGCAAAATGTAGATTTCTATCAACTTTTGAGCTATTTCCGCTAACCAGAAGTGGAATTTTTTTATTCATGCAGCTGCAGAGTCCTATTTATTCAACTTTACTTTTATAATAATTGTTCAATATATTATTAATTTGATTTGATTTGTTGTTGATGGTTCTTGTAAATAATATAAAAATATAATCATTGTCTTGTGGTTTACTCCTCAAATATCTGTCCTCATATCTGAGTGTATGAGAAAGTCTAGGAGAGACCACTCCCGATTTTTTGATAGATATTCTGTTTTGTTATGTCTTTTATAGAAATTCATATTTTTTACTAAGGTACCATTGAACTGATGTCAAAATACTGACATCCCTAGTGTTTCAAATGCCTATTACTGCTTCAAATGACTGATATATAAATTTATTACTCACGTATCTCTGCAAAGCCCCATTTTCAGCAGCCTTTCCTTCCATGTCCTAATGGCCAGCTGTTTTTAGTCATCCTGAATTAATCATGTTAAAATACTAGCTGGTTATTCGAGAAGCCTGTATGGTTGTGTTATTTTGTTCAGTTAAACAAGTAAATAATCTTTCTTTGGGTCGCAAGGTACTGGCATTCCTAAAGTTCAGGTCTGGGTTCAGAAATGGCCAAAATGATGCAGCTCTCTCAACAAATATGTTGGTCTATTGTTTTATAAAATAAAGGTTATTCCATACAAAAGTTTGCCAAGAAACTGAAGAATGATACAAAAGTGTCTATTACTGTTGTGAGAGAAGATGGCAGAACCTAATCAGGACAGAAAAAAGGAGAAGGTCCAGATGGACAACAACATAAGAGGAGGAGGACATCAGAGTGTATAGTGTGAGAAACAAGGTTGGCTTACAGGTTGGTTTCTTCCTTAAATGCACGCCAGATGCCAAGTGTCATCTGCAGCAGTGAAGAGATGACCCCAAGATGCTGGCCTTAGAGGCAGAGTTTCAAAGAAAATAAAAATACACAATGCCCTCTAAAATGTTTGGGACAAATACACATTTTTCCTTGATTTACCCCACTCTACTGCACAATTTAAAATCACAAATCAAGCAATTAATTTGTGATTAAAGTGCACATTGTGGATTTTAATTTAAGGGGATTTGCATACATGTAGAAATTACAAAACCACATTTTATACATGGGGTAAATCTAGGAAAAATGTGTCTTTATCCCAAACATTATGGAAGGCACTGTATTCGAAACTGGAAAATATGAAGATAAAGTTAAAATGTGCAAACATTTGGGATCACCAAGAAATACAGAAGTTCAATGGTGGAGTTCCAGGTGGTTCTAAACTTTTGCCCATTTTAACCTTTTATTTTTACTGTGCAAAATTTGGTTCAACAGTGTGCGAGATTGCGTTGGTTTGGACATGTGCAGAGAAGAGATGCTGGGTATATTGGGAGAAGGGTGCTAAGGACAGAGCTACCAGGCAAGAGGAGAAGAGGAAGGCCTAAGAGAAGGTTTATGGATGTGGTGAGAGAGGACATGCAGGTGGTGGGTGTGACAGAACAAGATGGAGAGGACAGGAAGAAATGGACGAATATGATCCGCTATGGCAGCCCCTAACGGGAGCAGCTGAAAGAAGAAGAAGAAGCATCAACCTGTTTAAGCCATTCTCCAAAGACTGGGGTAGTCATCCAAATGTGCTTGTTGGCTTTATATTCACACGGGAGAAACGTCACATTTTTAAAACAACGAGGCTTCGCCGACTTCCCAATGATAAGTGGCCGAAACTTTTCTGTCCCCGAGGCAAGACAGAAGACATGTAAGTGCTTGGTGTCACAGAGCAAGATGTAGAGGATAGGAAGATATGGAAAAAGATGATCCGCTGTGGCAACCCCTAATGGGAGCAGCCAAAAGAAGAAAAAGAAGAAGTGTGGATTTTGCAAAGCAGCCAAACACAAACACACAGTCAGCTTTACATATTAGTCAGACATTTTCTAACTTGTTTAGTTGTGAACAGGGTCACAGGGGGAACTGGAACCTATCCCAGCTAGCATGGGGCAGGAGGAAACCCAGGAGTGGGCACCAGTCAATCGCAGGGTGAACACACACACACACACACACACACACACACACAGGGTCAATTTAGTGTCGCCAGCCCACATAACCTGTATGTGTTGGGACTGTGGGAGAAAACCAGAGCAAACCCATGCAGAAATGGGGGGAACATGCAAACTCCACGCAGGAGTCCCTGGTCTCCTTACTGCAAGATAGCAGTGCTTCCAATGTACCACTGCACCACTGTGCCACCCTCTTTATATATTAAATTACACCTATCATTACAAGTTGCTTTACAGACCACATGCAATTGCTTACCAGCTTTTGTTTTATGTTATACAGCGCCACTTCTGTAACTGATAATAAACAGTCAAATATCTGCAGTTTTAATAGAGATTTTTAATTTACACCCACACATACACTAGCCCTGCTAATAAGCCTCCTCCTTTGCTGTTTCAGCTTCTTCAGAGGAGTGCACATGCAGTACATGCAGTACTGCTCCCTATGTGTGATAAGGCCTTCCCCAACTTTAATATTTCAGTGATTTGGTGACCTCTGCTGGACAACGACAGCACTGAATGTGTGTTTCTTACTTTTATACACATTGGCTGCATTCTCATTTAGTTAAGGTGGAAAGTCAGTTTGGCAGCTGCGTGTGTTCTTTCCAGGGCAGCGACAGTCTTCCATTTAATCTGAATTAATGTTCCGTCTTCAGCTGTTACCAAAGCTTTCGCTTTAAGTATTAATTTTATAACTCCCATCGTATCTATCTATCTATCTATCTATCTATCTATCTATCTATCTATCTATCTATCTATCTATCTATCTATCTAATAATAATAATAATAATTCATTACATGGGCGGCACGGTGGCGCAGTGGGTGGCGCTGCTGCCTCGCAGTTGGGAGATCTGGGGACCTGGGTTCGCTTCCCGTGTCCTCCCTGCGTGGAGTTTGCATGTTCTCCCCGTGTCTGCGTGGGTTTCCTCCGGGCGCTCCGGTTTCCTCCCACAGTCCAAAGACATGCAGGTTAGGTGGATTGGCGATTCTAAATTGGCCCTAGTGTGTGCTTGGTGTGTTTGTGTGTGTCCTGCGGTGGGTTGGCACCCTGCCCAGGATTGTTTCCTTGCCTTGTGCCCTGTGTTGGCTGGGATTGGCTCTAGCAGACCCCCGTGACCCTGTGTTCGGATTCAGCGGGTTGGAAAATGGATGGATGGATTCATTACATTTATATAGTGCTTTATCTATCTATCTATCTATCTATCTATCTATCTATCTATCTATCTATCTATCTATCTATCTATCTATCTATCTATCTATCTATCTATCTATCTATCTATCTATCTATCTATCTATCTTGGCATCCCGGCCAGTGTGCCAGTTCCAAAATGGTGCCTCTCACAGTGGTTATTCATGGAAGCATCTACATATGTTAACTCTGTTTCTCAGAGACCAGTAGCCTAGTCTTTCAAACTGGAATAAAGGTGTACGTGGCAGGTCTGAAACCAGGTTTCTATAAATAATAACCATTTTATTAAAGTGCATATAAATATACAAGCTGTTCCTCTGCTAGGAGCATGAACTGCTAGATTTCCTTTCAGACAGAACAATGGCATACACTTTTCTGACTGCATTTCCTGACCTGTGTCCTATAAGTATAAAATCAGAACTCAAAAGAAGTGTAAGAAGATATGCAAGCCTTATATAAAAAACATCTTATCCAAGAACTTTCTTCTGTATGTAATATCAATTTTTCTCTTTATTTTTGTGTGAACTTTAAATTATTTCAAATTTTAAAACAAAGATACTTGGGCTGTGGTATTCTGCATACGCGTCACACTGACTGCCTGAATCTTTCTATGAAGCAAGCCGAAGCCGCAGAAATCCGGAAATCTTGGAGAGACGCAGCTACACTCATAATCCACATAGGAATAACAAACATTCTTCTCGACTGAATCGTACTTTACAGTTTATTAATCCACATAAATGGAAAAGAAACTACAAGAACATTTCAAAATACATTTGTTGTTCACCATAACGCCATTTTTATATATTTTTTAAAAGTCTCCTTAGAGACAGTTCCCTTGGTTTCAGCAGCAAGTAGTAATCCTGAAAAGGGCCCGTGATGCAGCTTCTTTCCATGCATTTCCTATGGAATCATGGCATAGATTTAAATCCTCTGTGTTACTGTAGTTGTAAGGTCTTTGATCAAAAATGTTCTTCCCTTTACAGCTATTTGCCTGAAAAACAAAACCAAAAACGAAAAAAGAAAGGCCCCATTGGTAGGCCTAAATTTATATTTTTTTAAATATATCTACAGTTTTCCCACAATATACAACTGGTTACGTAACCCAACAAGTTTTTGCTTTTAAGAACGGAAAAAAAAAATATATATACATTTTGGAAGAAGAAGGAGTCACCAAGCTATTTTAATATCCAAAAAAAGTGTTCATCTTCATGTGCAACGTTTCTAGGTTGCTGTATCACACAGAAGTCCATGAATTGTTGTGAGGTCACTTGTGTTCAGGGTCTAGAGAGGTAAACCCCAGGTTAATGTATGACGTGGTTTCTTCCAGAAAGACACCGCAAAGTTCATCAGTCTGGCAGAGGATGATTATTATTTTCTTTTTTTTACAAGAGATGAGTTCCAAGCTTCCTGTGGAAAGGAAATGGAATGAGATGGGTAAATTCCTCAGGGCATACTGACACAAAATAAATTAGCACATGCCAGCCATCTCTTTAAGTTAATTTAAAAAAAAAACAATTACTAGCATTGCAGGCATTACTTCAATTAAACCAAATGCAAGTTTGCTTATGGAAAGACCGTGTCAACTTTTGTAAAGAAAAGGCCACTATAGAGAAATAGAAGTTGTCACACATGTGCTTCAGAGGATTCCCTCACGGATTCTGTCGAAGTACATAATAACATGAGGAGATGCTACCACTAACACTGTCTTCTCTTTTTTTCCCTTGTAGTGCCAAGAAACCACCCAATGAAGACACCTAACCCCACCATAAATGCCATAAATCCCGGATGTCCCAAAAGGAGATGTCGCTTTTGTCCCAAGCCTGCTTTGTCAAGCCAGACCACCTTTTGATTCAATAATACCCCAGACCAGGGGAGAAGCACAAAGACGCGCCTTTTTCATTCTGCCTTTTATTATTTTTCTCTCATCCTTGGATGAATAAAGGGGATGACCCAGTTGGTGTCCCAAAAACTCACCCCTTTTGAGTCTGTCATTACCGCACCCAACTACAAAGTGTAGTTGCAGCATGGCGGTGTATGTAGTGTTTGGAGCTGTTGCCTCTTGGATGCGACGTCCATAATTTTTTTGAAGTCTGGTGTGAACTCCGTAAGTTCTTTTACCTGTAGGTGGCAGCTTCTCTTTGGACTGGGTAGTGTCGACAAAATGCACAGTAATTAATTAAAAATGTTGACACTTTCCGCAAGATATCAGTATGACGTGTTTGCCTTTGATCCGTCGAAGTGCTTGTTAGAGACCTGCTAGTCACATGGATTAAATAGCAGGTAGTCACCTTTCTGACTTGAACAGATAAAAGTGAAGCTTCTTTCTCCTTCACTAACATATACCACCACTGAGCAAACACAAGGCAGACATGAGATTTTCCTATCCTCTGTCTCTGTCTCTGGTTCAAACCGCCAGCTTTAAACATGCATGCTGTTCTGTCGCGTGTTAGTAAAATGGTAGGCCATGAGGATAATAAAGTAAAGGACCAGAAGATGAATCCATAGCCGTAACACGTCAGAGTCACAATTAGAAAAAAAACATCAAACCAAAAGGCTAGTGAAAGTCACCAGTCAAGAGAAGAAGTGATCAACTCATAAATCACAAACGAGAGTCTGTTTAGTCACAGCGAAACTTTTAGAACTACATATCATCCACAATCCTGGATGCAGAAAGACATGCGATACCAGCTTAGAAACAATCGCATAAGTGACATCACACCACGAAACATCTAGAGTCACGCCAACTGGTGGGTCGTTGCGCCAAAGCAAGAAAAACAAAACGGTGTGCCCAAAAGTTTTCAAAATATAACAAATATCAAAGTGATCGTGCCATTGGATTTGCTGATGTTGAAAACAATCAGTAAAACTTTTTCTGAAGCCCAAAGATAATTAAGACCAGAAAAAAATCGGCAAAGAGTGACACATCATAACACAAACAGTATCCATACAACAATGGGCAGAAGGCAGCAACCACCTCTGGTTGGATCACCAGGGGCCTCATGTATAACGCCGTGCGTAGAACTCACACTATAACATGGCGTAAGCACAAAAGCGGGATTGTGCGTACGCACAGAAAAATCCAGATGCAGGAATCTGTGCGCACGCAAAAATTTCACGTTCTTCCACTACATAAATCCATATCAGCTTGAAAAGTAATGCACGTGCACGCGCCTTCTGTCCCGCCACAACTCCTCCCAGAATTACGCCTCTTTGAATATGCAAATCAATATAAATAGCCTTCTGTGAAAAGACAATGGGAAAAGCACGGGGGAAAATATAAGAATTTCAGCGAATACCAAGTGGAGGTAAAGGAAAAACGTACTATTTGTTGGTTTAAACAGTGATATAAACAACAAAAGGAAGTTGATCGAGTGACAGAGTGTCGGAAAAACTCAAAAGATCAAATTCACAAAGTCGCACAGTGCCCGAAATAAAAAAGAAATCACATATCAAAGTCGCTGTGAAAAGGCGACTCGTAGCCCACCGTCTGAGTGTCATATGAAAGCTTATTAGGGTACAGACAAAACAAATAGGCACACAGTGGGGAAAAAAGCACGAAATGTCAACTTTAATCTCGAAATTTCCACTTTAATCACATAGTTTATTTTGCCATTAAAGTAGAACATCATAAACTTCATCTTAAAATCGTTTATTTTACTAGTTTCTCAAGTAGCACGTTAAATGCTTTGTTCTGTATTTGATCTTCTATGTGCTCTATGTGTGTGAATCACTACGTGCTTCCGTTCTTTCTCTTTCTCCGACAGGACACAGAATCCATTACATTTGAGATATTACAGCTCTCTGAATAATTAAAATACTGAGATGTATACGTGATATCATTTTCATGATGATAGGAATGAAAGCATGTTATTAAACATGGGAACACGGTGGCGCAGTGCTTGTTCATATCTCACGCAAGAGGCTTGCTGCACTATGTGCGACTTTCGATGAAATAATTTATTACAGAAGTACTGTCTCTTTCAAACGTGCTTTTCTTTCTCCAAATACCCAATCGCCACACAATCAGCTCTGTAATAGACGTTAAGCCATCTGTAAGTTTAGAACGCCGATTCTTCAAAACTTTTAAGGAACACTGAAATATCTTCGTAGTACATGTTTAAGTATTCTATCCGTCTATCCTTCCAGTGTCGCGTCAGCACCAGCAATAATACAGCGCAAGGCAGGAGCTATCCGTGAACTAGCTATACGCTGCGGCACCGTGTCCTCACATGTTTAATTATTAACAATGCAGATTATTTAAATGAAGTTAAAGTTTTATCTGTATACTATAAGCAACATATTTTGCTACATTTCATCTTAAAAATGATATTGTCATCATACGCGCTTTATAAAGTAGCGCAGGTTGTGCAATATTATAACTGTAGAGTAAGTTTACAGTGAGGTAATTGTACTTATAAGTACAAACAGTTCTACAAGGAGCACTTGATGGACTGATTGAGTGCGTTTATAGTTCTTGGGATGAAACTGTTTCTGAAAAGCGAGGTCCGTACAGGAAAGGCTTTGACGCTTTTTGCCGTGGTTGAGGTAGTGTGTACTTGACACTGTATACCGATAATTCTCTTTCCGATCAGCTGCTGCTGTGATTCATACTCAGATACAGTGATATAAATACTCCGAGTGGTGCAGTGAGAGTAATATGGAAAAAGATAATCCGCAGTGGCAACCCTTAACGGGAGCAGCAAAAAGAAGAACAAGATGCAGTGAGCGTAACAACGCTAAAGCAGTTATGGTATTTGGAATATTATGGCTATTCCCTGGACCATTATATTGCTACAGGTTAATTACAATCAGATGCATTACACTAATAAACAATATGCAGTTAATTTCAGTGTATTTATAAAGCCGCGTCGGGAATGTGGAGCTAAGAAAGAAAGGGTGATCACACAGGAACAGTAGCACTGCTTTGACGCTGGGTGCCGCCAGTCTGCAAAACCGAGCGGAGAAATTGTGTACGCCAAGATATGAGTTACCGTGGAAATGTGCGTGGCTTTACGCCAAGTTTAGGTTTTATACATCGCGATTTGAGCGTGGAAACGGGAGTACGCAACATTTCTGTGCGTACGTACCGTTTATACATGAGGCCCCAGGTCTGGAAGTAACATTACAATCTCAGTATTTATTCAGAATTATCTTATTTGAAAACATCTGCTTTTTAGGGTTGACTGTGTATAGGATTAGCAGAGAACTGAAGGCAGACAGCAGAAAAATAACAAACATTTTTAAAAGGATAAGCTAATCTAGTCGGACGAGCGCTTTCAAAATTCTTCTTCTTGACTTTTCATTAATAAATACAATTCAGATCAAATTCCTTTCACATTTATAAATTATTACTTTGATAGTATTTACCTTTTAACTTTTGTTCAGATGAGTGCCAAGCTTCTCTTTCCTAATCAAGTTTGCATAGGGAATCTGCAACGAGACAAACACAAGCACAATGAGAAATTTTTCCCACATTCTCCCCCTGTTTGAGTGGGATCTTCCCTATCCTCTCAAAGACGTACATATTACATCAACTGTCATTTCTAAATTGCCCCCCCATATGAGTTAAGTGTGGGTATGTGTTTAATGTGCCCTTTGATAGACTGCTGCTTTGTTCAGAATAGTGTGCCATGTTGCTGACATTGGCTCTGGGCCCAAGACAAATGAAATTAGTGTGGTGCTGAGATGTCACCGGTTGCATGGCTGCACTCAGGTCCTAATCTGGGATCCTGTGTTGGTTTATCATGTGGATGGTGCGGCAATGCGTTGTATCAGCGTGTGCTCCTAACCTCTCCTCTCTCCTCCTCTTTACATTTTGCAACAAATTTCTATCACATGACCTCAATATCCATCCATCCATTTTCCAACCCGCTGAATCCGAACACAGGGTTACGGGGGTCTGCTGGAGCCAATCCCAGCCAACACAGGGCAGGAATCAATCCTGGGCAGGGTGCCAACCCACCGCAGGACACACACAAACACACCCACACACCAAGCACACACTACGGCCAATTTAGAATCGCCAATCCACCTAACCAGCATGTCTTTGGAAGGAAACCGGAGTGCCCGGAGGAAACCCACGCAGACACGGGGAGAACAAGCAAACTCCATGCAGGGAGGACCCGGGAAGCGAACCCAGGTCCCCAGGTCTCCCAACTGCGAGGCAGCAGCGCTACCCACTGCTCCACCGTGCCGCCCTGACCTCAATATGCTTCAGTCAATTCCATTTTCATTGAGGTTAGGATATGAAACCAGTCCTAAATGGGGGTCAGTCTGTCCCAGGGCAAAATCACACACACCAAAACTCCATGAAACTGAGCCACAGCAGAACCTCTAAGTAACAGTGGGGTGAAGACAGCTGATGCCAACAGGCTGAACAAGCTGATTAAAAAGGCTGGTTCTGTCCTGGGTGTCAGACTGGAGAACCTGGTGGAGGTGTCTGAGAGGAGAATGCTGAAAAAGCTTCTCGGTATCATGGACAACCCCTCTCACCCCATGCACGCCTCCTTGATGGGTCATCAGAGCACACACAGCAAAAGACTCATTGCCTCCAAATGCAGAACCGAACGGCACAGGAAATCCTTTCTACCTGTGGCAATAAGACTGTATAACTCTTCCTCATTCTGTAGGTGATCTTTTTCAGAATTTTTGTCATTAGGTCTCATTTGTTTTGTTTTTTTTATTATTTACTCATCTGTATGTTACTGAATGTTTGTTTCATCCCATCATCACATGCTGCTATCTCATTTATTCATGGCACAAACACTAAGTCACTTTTCATAACCACTTGCACTAATAATCTGTAGTTTTATTATATCTGTTATAGTTTTAGTTATAGTTGTTTGTTGCTTTGCACAAATTAGTTATACAGTTATAATACAAACTATTAGTTAGAGTTATTTGTTACTTTGTTTAGAGTTGTTATTCTGTTTGCACTATTACTACTGTTCTTTTTAAACTCTTGACTACCTTATCTTTATTCCTCTTGTTGCACTGAGCATGTATATGACAAAAGAATTTCCCTCGGGATAAATAAAGTTCTTATCTTATCTTATCTTAACCTAACCTGTGCGTTTATGAGGATGTGAGAGAAAACAAAGTATCTATCTATTATACAGCGCCTTTCATATCTATCTATCTGTTTTAAAAATATTATATTTACAGTATATCTGTTTACTTAGCAGACACTTATCTGCATCATAGCTCAGAAAAAAAATGAATGAAGACAAATGCCACTTGAACCATTCAAACGCACACACACTAAACCACAGGTACTGTTTTACAATGGTATTGCGCATTACAGAGTTAGGGAAAGTAAATATCACAGAAAAAAACAAAGTGTTCAAAAATTCAATTGTCAATTGTGACCACAAGTCCATGAAATTACCGCAAATGATAACATGATAAGTACTGCAGTAGGAATAAGCTCACAGTCGGATAACTACAAAAGTCCTCATTAGGGGCTTCAGGATTTCAGGCCTCTGGGGTTGAATATAACCTTTAGAGATGGGTCTATTAAAAAAACTGGAGTGTAAGAACATGCAAATTTAATATCCGTGACCATGAATTGGATTGAGTGGGTCTGAAAAGGCATGGATGGAATAATGGTGGTATGTGTATATATTATATATATATATATATATATATCATATAATGCTCCATCGTCCATAAGGGATGCTCTTATGATAAAGGTGTATGAGGGTGTGAGATACAAAAAATACAAAATAGAGCGAATGTCGCTTCATAATACTTCGGGTATTACCGTGTGGTCACGTAGGCACAACACATAGAAAAAAAAGGCTGTGTGCCCCGTGGTTACTTTCTCAGGTGGGCATTAGCATATCATAATCTCTTGGACCAATAGTGTGAGTTTTCCGCATTCGACTTATATGACCGACATTATAAAATACCGGAAATTATACGGTAAAATCAAGTCCCGACTTATCCGCGGGAGAACTTAAACGCGAGTATATACGGTAAATGTCCTGATAAATTAATATTAAATTAATCTTACTGTAATAAATTAATATTTTATAGACATATTTAATCTCAGCACATTGTCAGTATGAATTATTTTACATTAATGGGTTTAAAAGTTATATTTTATTTTAATATAATTTATGTGTGTTTTACCACTCAATAACATTAACAGATTCTATTTTTCATAGATAGATAGATGTGAAAGGCACTATATGACAGACAGACAGACAGACAGACAGACAGACAGACAGACAGACAGATAGATAGATAGATAGATAGATAGATAGATAGATAGATAGATAGATAGATAGATAGATAGATAGATAGATAGTATAAAAGACGGCCGGCAGCTTAGCACGGCCGGGACGCCCCAAAAATGGAAGTATGGGGGAAGGCAGCAACTATTGGACACTGCCTCCGACAAGACGCTAGATGGCAGCTCCCCTGGAGTGTAGAGGTTCCCTGGATTCCTGCAGGTGCCGCCAGGGGGTACTGTGGAAGGACCTGGGGAGTCATGCCTCCCTTGTAGCCCAGATGTACTAGGAAGTCACGTGGACAGAAGCCCTGATTAAAGAAGTTAAATTCTCTATCTAACCTGGAAGTGTGGCAAGTCACATAGGACAAAGAACAGAAGCACTTCCGGGTCTAGGACTATATAAAGGACTGCTGAAAATCCAGCAAGTGAGCCAGAGTCGGGTGGAGGTGGACAAAGCTTGCTGGGAGGTGTGGAGGAGAAAGAGAGAAAGAATATTGTGCTTATTGTATTTATTTGATTGTCCGTTGTGGCTGTGGTGCTTGGAGGGCACTGTACAAGAAGAAAAGTTAATTAAAAATACTTCTTGGTGCATTTATCCTGTGTCCTGCATGTCTGTCTATTGAGTTTATGAGGCAACAGTGCCACCTCTGCTCTACTTTGCTCCCCATAGTGATAAGACGGATGAAGGGGACAGTCAAGTGGATGGAGGAAGTAAGGATCTAAGGGTACAGGAGGGAATGGCAACATGGAGAAGTTCAGACAGATATGGAGGGGCAAAGTTGTGGAGAGCCTTAAAAGTTAACAGAAGAATTTTGAATTGAATGTGGAACTTAACTGGAAGCCAATGAAGCTGCTGCAAAACGGGAGAGATAAGGTGAATAGAGGGGGTTCTAGTAATGATCTGGGCAGCTGAATTCTGGACCAGTTGAAGCTTATAAAGAGATTTGCTAGAAAGACCAAAAAAAAAGGGAATTGCAATAATCCAGATGAGAAGTGACAAGGCTATGAACAAGGATAGCAGTGGTGTGGGGAGTGAGGGAGGGGCGAATACGATTAATCTTAAGCAGCTCGAAATATGGAGACCAGGAGATGTTATTGATGTGGGACTGAAAGGATGAAGTACTGTCAAGGATGACACCCAGACTCTTAACCTGTGGGGAAGGGGAGACAGAGGAAGAACAAATGAAAAATGATTAGTTTTGGATAATGTTGATTTTGTACCAATGAGGAGAACCTCAGTTTTGTCACTATTTCATTTAAGAAAATTTGAAGAAAACCAGGATTTGATTTCTGCTATGCAATCAATAAGTGAGGAGGGTGGAAAGGAAGCAGTAGGTTTGCTAGTGAGATAGAGCTGAGTGTCATCAGCATCACAGTGGAAGCTAATGTTATATTTACGAAAGATATTACCAATAGATAGATAGATAGATAGATAGATAGATAGATAGATAGATAGATAGATAGATAGATAGATAGATAGATAGATAGATAGATAGATAGATAGATAGATAGATAGATATGAAATACACTGTATGATAGACAGACAGCATCTTGCCTTTAGAAATGATGAACTTGTATGACAGGCAGGTTCCTAATGCACTCCAAATGATCTACAATGTCTAAACAAAGCTAATAAGATTTGACTAACCATCAATTGGAGAAACTCGTTCAAACCCTGCCTTACTAAAGTCTGTGTTTTATTACTAGAATCCAACCTGCCCTTATCCCCACTGTCTGGCTAACAGTAACTCGGCATAAAAGCCTAGACCAGCAAATTCAAAAATGTTTTTATACCAAAAGTGGAGTGTCTCAAGAAAAGCTAAATGACTGTAAAGGTATTTTTGCAAACCTGAAGGTGTGTTTACTAACCATTAGGACCTACACTGTCAAATGTCATGGTTCTACAGTACAAATGGTACACTCTTGTACTGCTATGTTGCATTTTTTTACTGCATGGGCATTCTATACTTGAAATTTCTCATTTTTGTACTCAAATATGCATTTTTAGTGAAAAAAATACATTGGAATGTCTATGCTGTAGTCGGATGTCTATACGGTATTTGAAATAGAAACCAGATGAGGTCATATTCTAATAGACCATTCATATACTGCCTATACCAGCTTTTGATGCAGGTGGTGGCCTACATAAGGACATACAATACACTGCAGCAAGTCACCTTACAACGTTCATCAGTTCTCAACTCAAAGGCATGCACTTGTCTTAATATAGAACAGGAACAAGGGCACAAAACAAAAGTTCCAAAATAGATTGCCCTCAATAATTAGAACTTCTACTTCTTCTTCATCATCATCTTTTCCCACTTCTATGTGGGGTTAATGTGCTTGATCAACTTCTCTATGCAGCTCAGTCCTGCACCTCCTCCCCAGCCAGACCCTTTTCCTTCAGATCTTCTTTTATTTTATCCATTCACCAGCCTTTTTTATTTTATCCATTCACCAGCCTTCTTTCCATAACCGTTTCCCAAATTTTCATTGTGTGTGACATCAGATATTTAGAAAAAAATTTGAAATCAAACCCTATACGTTATTGGCAAAATTAATAAATTGAATTTGTGGTCTGTAATTGAATATCTGACAGTGACAAAGAATGAATGAACTCTTCAAAGTAGAGATTCTTCAAGGTTCCACTACTTTGTAACAAATTTAGAATATTTTTGTAATAAACGTGGACTAGTGCTCATAAGCTGCAGTGTTGACAAGCTTGTTTAGTCCAAGCCCTCTCAAACTCAGGCCGTTTTGAAAAGTGTCTTGCTCTTTGAGTTACCTCTGTACTCATCCTGCTAGATCTCTCCTCTGTTTTCAACACAGATCCTCGTTGCCAGCCTCTCTGACTCTAGCACGACTGGGACTGCCCTCAGGTGGTTTGATGACTACCTCTTGGGGAGATCCTACTGTGTGTCAAGAAGTGGAGAGATGTCAAGAGCCCACCAGGCAAGCACAGAGGTGCCCCAAGGATCGGTGCTGGGCCATCTCCTCTTCTTTCTATACACCTCTTCACTAGGCCCTATCATCCAGTCCTATGGTTTTCCTAATTAGGGTAATTTTAATTATATGCAGCTGTACCTGTCATTCTCTCCAGGGGACCATATGGTATCATCTAGAATCTCTGCATGTCTCACTTTTATTGCAACTTGGAGGGAAGGAATGTCATCTCCAGCTCAACCAGGCAAAGGTGGACCTTCTTGTTATCCAGGCTCATCCTTCTATTTAGCACCCCATCTCTGTTCCGCTCAACTCACTATCATTAACACCAAGCTGAGTGGTGACCAAGGATCAGCTGTCCTTCAAAAAGCGTTTTACTATAGTCTTGCAGATTCACGCCATAGAACATCAGCAAGTTCATACTGGATCTGACAGAATATGTAGCAAAATTGCTGGCCTAGGCTGTGGTCTTTCATGTCTGGACTACTGTGGAGTGCTGGCAGGTGTTACCAAGTCACAGCAGATGATTCAAAATGAAGTAGCACTTCTGGCGGTGTTCACCCAGCCAATTCACTTCACTTTTCAGATCATTACTTTTGGCTCTCTGTAGCAGCATGTATTAAATTAAAAGCCATTGATAGTTGCATGGATGGTATTCAAGAGGCCAGCACCTATATATTATATATAATATATATATAATATATATTATATATATATATATTATATATATATAGTATTATATATATATAATATATATAATATATATATTATATAGTATATATATATATATATATATAATATATATAGTATATATATATATATATATATATATATATATATATATATATATATATATACACACACACATATACTAGCTGTCCCTTGTGGCTCTGCCCATGTAGTAGTGACACAGGGCAAACTTTAAAAATCAATAACATAATTTTAAAAAATGTAATTCTGGTGAAGCAAAAGGTTGGTACACTACAATGTCAAACCTTGGCACTGTATCTCATCGTGTTCAGCTCTGACAGGGAGAAAAGTACATGGCCATGATATCTCTGGCAATCAGCAGCTACCCTCTGAAACACACGTAGCTCTGATCTCTCTCACAAAAATGTCAAATGTTACTCCTTAACAATCTGTAGATGATAATGTATGCTGAACAAATTGGTTTCACTAGCTAAGCAGAGGCAAGATATGCTCCAACACGTGACAAGAGGTTGACCGACTCGAATCGAGGCTGATGCGTAAGTGAAGAGGGCCCTGCCCTGCAGCCTCTCTGTTGCATTTGCGCCAATAAATCGGTACCACAAACAAACTATGATACTTAGCGTGATGAGAGAAGTTACAAAATTAACCGGAATGTTCAAGCAAATTACAGAAAAAAACCCGATCTAAATCCGTTAAGTAGTTCGCTCATGAGAAACAGACAGACAGACAGACAGACAGACGATGGATTTCATACATAGATAGATAGATAGATAGATAGATAGATAGATAGATAGATAGATAGATAGATAGATAGATAGATAGATAGAGGCAGGTGGCCGGGCCCATATCTTCTGTGGGAGCAAGGATGGGAAACCCAGTATCTCCCCCTGGATGCTAGATGGCAGCCTCCCTGGGTTGCAGCGGTGCCTCGAACTCCCCCAGGGCTTCATGGGGGTTGGAGTTTTGTGCAGCCCTGTTGGGTTCCACAGGCGCCGCCAGGGGGTACTACAGCTGGGACTCCTGAGCCCATCTGGGCAGCATATTCGCCACACCCAGAAGTGCAGCCGGATGTCGGCAATCAAGCACCCGGAGCACTTCCGGGTGCCCAATAAAAGGAGCCAGTGACCACCACTCAGTGGCCAGAGTCGAGTGGAGGAGGACGAGCTTGCCTGGGAGGAGTGGTGGTGCAGGAGAAGAAGTGTGCGGTATACTTGGTGCTTTTGGGACTGTGTTGTGCCTATGGGGATTACGGGGAAGACGTGCCCCACAGGTGAAGAAAATAATAAGTTTATTTATTTTATACATGTGCCTCAGGTGTGAATCTGTGTCAGTTTGGGCGCATATATAGCACCTTTCTACAATATATATATATTGAGACACTTGTGTGGTCCTATGCACCTTCTTGTCCACTCAGCGCCTGGTGATGCCACCTCTGCATGGTATCAAATCTCAATCCAGACTCTTTTCCTGTGTAGCTCCTAGCTGGAGGAACAAACTGCCCACCTCCATTCCTACATCTGACTCCCTCAGTGTGTTTAAAAACACTTTGAAATTAAATTAGGCATGTATGAAAATTCTGAAAAAAGATGAAGGAGGAAAAATATCCTGAACATGTTAAGCCTTAATGCTGTCAAGACATTGGTGTCTCAATTTCACTTTATAAGTTTTTTTTTTATTATGCTGTGGGATTCTTCAAAGCTTGTCAAAATTTCAGTTATGTTGGAACTTCATCAGACTATTTGCCTGCCATTTACATTAACACGTTTTGGACAGAGTGCCAATAAGTCCATTTACAGTGGACAACATGGAGACAATAATGAAGCACAGCATTTATTAGGGTCATTGTAAATGCTCATCCATATACATAAAGATATATTTAACAGATGCTGAAAAGTGAAATTTTATAATTGTAATTTGACAAGTATTTTAAGTGCTTTGTTATTAAAGTTTCTTTTGTGATAGGTAATGACAAGTACATAGTGGATATTTTCAAGAGGGTATCTATAATTTGGAGCTTGAATGTGTTTTTTTAATTTCTGTTGTCCCTGAACAATTCTGATTGGGGGTTTCACAATGGGTCTGTTAATATGTTAATATAACCTGTCCTGCATGCACGTCAGAAGATCACCCTCCATGTTCTACCCAGGTATGATATACCACCTCTGGCTGAGAGGGGGCGCTGCCGTTAACTGTTATGTCTTTTTCATCCCCCACCAACCAATGAGAACAAATGACTCCACCTCTTTGGGTCCCTGGGCTATAAAAACACGACCACCCAAAAGGAGGTGTCACTTCTCTCCAGGCCGACCAGAGCTAAGGAGCTCCATAACCTTCAGACGGCAGACGAGGAAGCCATCATAGCACCAGCCATGTTATTCTGGTGGCCGTAGTGTTTGTTTGGTTTCCTTTTTCGCCATTTTTTTTTCGCACCCCAAAATATATTTTTGTTTGAGCCTGTTATTCCCTCGAATGACCACATACTTTAATTCTTTTGTATGGGTTTCTTATCTTTAAACAACAACAAAAGATAAATCTTCAAAAGAAACCCATATATACGTGTGACAAGAAGTAAGCGTGCAGCACATCACTTATGCTTTTCTTGTCTTTCTAACTTGAAAAAGCCAGATCACTCTTTATGTATTGGCAAGTACACTCTGTGATAGAAGGCCAGGAACTCTGCCCCGCCGGGATGCCTGGAGGAAGGAGGAACCGGGAGAGCGGCACTTCTTTTCCCTGGGTACCTGGCCGGTACTTGATCCCTGGGGCACAGCACTTCCGGGACACCAGGAAGTGCTGACAAACCAGAGATGGTTTATGCCCGGAGTGCTTCCGGGTGCAAGGGCATCACTTCCGCCACACTCTGGGGAGTGCTGCCGGAAGTCGGTCATCAGGCACCTGGAGCACATCCGGGGCTGAATAAAAGGGGCCGCCTAACTCCATTCGGGGAGCTGGAATCGGGTGGAAGAAGGACGGAGCTTGCAGGACAGGAGTGGAGGCGGCCAAAGGAGCCAAGGATTGTGAACTGTAAATATTGCATATAATTGCTGTAAATAAATGTGTGTGTGTTGGACACTGCATTGTCGTGTCTGTCTGTGGCCGGGATAGCTTTTACAACTCTTAAAAATAAAGTTGCCAGAGTGGTTCTTCAGAGCGATGCCATAGGGGAAGCATTTTCAGTTCCCAAAAGAGTCACTCACATGAAGGTTCCAGAAAGAACCTTGAATTATTTAAACTTGCAACAGGCTCCATATAGTAAACAACAAAGACTAGATGGTCACACATTTGTGAAATACGCTGCATACAGTCACCCAGACTAAGTCCATGTTTTCTTAATCTGTTAGAGTCCTGCTAGGTAGCCTTTCATACATTCAAGATTTTTAATTTTTTTCTGCATATTAAGAAGTTTTTCAAAGCATAAAGAACCAGCTTCATATGCAAAGAACCCATCTGAGAATGAAATGGGTCATTGTCAAGCAACGGCTCTATGAGGGATGACACAACCCAGGAAATAACCAAATAGTGCCATCAACTCTTTGAGGACTGAATATTTTTTCCCAAAAGCAATGGTTTCACTCAGAAGTCAACATAAAACGTCGGTTGCTGCATGCTGTGGCTATCAGATTGCCAAGAATGAGCGGCTTGCTTGCTGCCAGGCTGTCTTTGCATGGCTGGGACATGGTCACAGTGCATTACAATCTGGTTTCTACCTCTTATCATTGTTAAGTGATAAGTTCTCCCTAGCGGACATTCTTAGTACCACGACTAGCTGGGAACTGATCAGCTGAAGCTGGAACCTCACATTCATCTTCGATCGCTTCAATCAAACACTTGAGTCCAGCAAGTCATAGTCCAGTTCAGAGATACTAGGCAACAATGTCGTCCACAGAGTATTTTGCTTTACACATTCGCTTTAATCTCTCACCAAATGTCAGCACCATTTTTGCCATTGTGTGCGCCTTGCTACTCATGAGAGTGCAGGGAATCTCGGTCAAACGAATGAATCTAACTTTCTTTCTAGCAACGAGAGTCCAACTAAAATGTAATGGTGGGTTTTGGCCACAGTTTACAGGTGATTACCATCATCAACTCCTCCTTTGGACAAAAGTCAACATCAGCCCTGAAAGAGTTAAAGAAGCAGTGTTTTTAAGAGTGTAGGCCGGAGGTGGTGCTGGCGGCTGTGAGGCTGACAATCTGTGCTGGTATCTGGAAGGTTGTCGGTGCAAATCCTATTACTACTAGAAGCGATCCTTCTCTGGGTCTAGTCTGAAAATTGCTCGAAGGGCATTGTACAATGGCTGTCCCTACACTCTGACCTCCAAAGGCCATATGAACAGACAATTTCTCCTCAGGGATTACTTAAGTATATCAAAAAAAAAAAAAAGACATATGGTGATCCTTAAGTGGTGATAACAGTTTGTTGCTTAGTTATCATAGGCACGTTGACAGCTTAACAGATATTTAAGAGTAAGAGTATGTTAACTTATATTAAAAGTCAGTTAGTCATTCCACTTAGTCCTGATCAGGGTCGCATGGGTCTGCTGCTGCAAGGAAGGAATAAACCCTGGAGAGGGCACCAGTCCATCACAGGGCAAACACACACACCCACCACACACAAACATGGGCCCATTCACCTAACCTGCATGTCTTTAAACTGTGGGAGGAAGCCGGAGCAACCGGAGGAAACCCACATAGACACGGGGAGAACATGGAAACTCCACACAGGGAGGACCTGAGACTCGAAACCTGGTCTCCTTACTACCTCCCTTATATAAAAGTGACTCATAATAAAATCCAAATCTGACTCAAACTATGAGTTCATAATTTTCCCCTTGCAATTGAGCAGATAATGAAAGGCACTATATGACATATAATGGAAGGTGTTATGCATATTTAGATTCGAAATATTTTCCCTTACACTGCTTTTGTCATTTCTGAGGCCCTTTGAATAAAAAAGACTGACAATTATATAAATCTCCTGCTGAGATCTTTTTCAATAACTTAGATTTGCAATTATTTTTGTAGCAGTGTGTAGTAATTGATAAGGAATTTGATTCACAACACTACATTACTTGTAATACATAAGTACAATAAAGATGATGCCATGCTTGCTATTTACCATTTGCAGTTGCTGTACCATCTCTTCTCTGTATGCCAGCTCCCTCTTCATTTGGTCTTGGAAGTTATCTGTTAGAACAAAAAGATTCATGAGTGATAAAAAAAAAATGCTTCTCAAAGCTCAATTCGTAAACTGCCATCCATAAATCTGTTTTATGTTCTATACAGCATAGAGTGCCAGCCCTGTCTTACTGTCAGCCACCAAATGAATTCAAAGGCTGAGGTCGCAGCATGTTGTTGAAGCCTGCTTGTGAGTTTTTTCTTCAGCCAAAGTATCGGTGCTTTGTAAAGGCCATGAAATATGAAGAAGCTTAAATGATTTGGCATTTACTTTGCGTGCATCAACTGTATTTGGCCACAAGTACATGAATGCCCCCTCCAAATTATTGAATTATGATGTTTCAATGTTAATAGGTCCATAAAATCAGCACATAGCCATGCAATCTCCATGGACAGACATTATCAGTGGAATAAGTATATGTAATGTGAATTTTAGAGCATAGATGGAAGTCTTTAATTTGCCAGTTTATAACGCTAAGTATTTGCATATTTTATGTGAATAGTTCTGGAATATTTATGCATCTTTTGAATTTTCTGCTATGGAGTATTATAGTATTGCTTTACTAAAATGGCTCTATGAAAAACGTGGCTAAAAAGCATCACACACTTGAAGAACATTCTCAGGCACAAATTTTAATGTCGTTTTTATTTCCACTGGATGTCGCTGTTGCTGCATTTATGCACATTGCACTTTAAAAGGCGACGTGGATCTGCGTGACTCCGCCAAAGACACTACATTGTTTTACTTAATATTTAATTGTCTGTTTTTCCATCTTATTTCTTTAAAGCAAAAGAAAAAAGAAAAACTAAATTTTTAGGGGCCCCAGCAGTAGTGACAAACATATCAGCGCATAAACACCGGAAAATAGCGAATGGCGAACTCGGCGAAGTTTTCTTTCACAGGCAGTTTTCATTGTTACGGGTGGTTTAATGTTCCTTCATTTTAGCTTACACAAATGATGCTGTTTGTTCATGGTTTTCTTTTAACAAGGTGTGTTTGTGCATATTTTATTCCTGCTTATTTTATTAGTCAAATCCTTGTGTTTCATGTATTAATATATAATATAATTAACAGGCATTATGTAGTGTTTAATGTTTGATATTGATTTGCATAAATTGATATTTATTTTAGTTTTGCACCTATTATTATTATTATTGTTATTATTATTATTTGTTGTTGTTGTTTCTAAAATATTGATATTATTATTGTTATGATTAAACATGACCTTTTTTATTTTCTTTTGCTTTATTAAAAAATCTGTTATTATTATTTGTTACTAAAATATTGATATTATTATTGTTATGATAAAACATAAACTTTTATTACTTTTTTTTCTTTTGCTTTATTAAATAACACTATAGGTTCATTAAAGTAAAGTGACGTACTGCATATTTGGTCTTGAGGGGCTGCACAGGCTGTAACGCATCTAACAAATTTCTTTCTGTTAATGGAATGTCATTTCATTAAAGAGCTTGTTACTACGCTCTAGCCGAGGCATCGCAAATTTTTCCAATACATATCCTAGACAATACTTGTTTTGGAGCTAACATTTAGTCCTTAATCTTCTTCAACTTTATTCTCTCCTGTTTTTTACGTTAAAACACAGGTCCGTTGGCTACTTTGTCTTTTGCACCTTTGTGTTAGTTCGCTTTTGGTTAAGTAAAGTGAAACTATTCAGATCGTCAGGAAGCACAAAACAAAAGAAAAATGCGGGAAATTAATAATATCTATGTCTTAATATAGATCTATCTATTACATATCACCTATTATGCTATGTCTTTCCTATCTAACTCTCTACATAAGTATTATACTAAATTTGTTTAGAGATCAGAAACAATTAAGTATTACGAATAAGCAAAAATAGAGGAAACTGGGAAGGGGCAAATACTTTTTCATGGCTATCTATCTATCTATCTATCTATCTATCTATCTATCTATCTATCTATCTATCTATCTATCTATCTATCTGTCTGTCTGTCTGTCTGTCTGTCTGTCTGTCTGTCTGTCTGTCTGTCTGTCTGTCTGTCTGTTCCTTTTTTATCTAACTGTATATTGTAAAATGTCTTCTACATTATTATGTTTCTCTTTTTATAGAACTATTGATTTTCTACTGAGGGTGGCACGGTAGTGCAGTGGGTGGCGCTGCTGCCACACAATTAGGAAACCCGGGTTTGCTTCCCTGGTCCTCCCTGCGTGGAGTTTGCATGTTCTCCCCGTGTCTGCGTGGGTTTCCTCCGGGTGCTCCGATTTCCTCCCACAGTCCAAAGACATGCAGGTTAGGTGCATTGGTGATTCTAAATTGTCCTTAGTGTGTGCTTGGTGTGTGTGTGTGTGTGTGTGTGTGTGTGTGTGTGTGCGCGTGCCCTGTGGTGGGCTGGCGCCCTGCCCAGGGTTTGTTTCCTGCCTTGCACCCTGTGTTGGCTGGGATTGGCTCCAGCAGACCCCCGTGACCCTGTAGTTAGGATATAGTGGGTTGGATAATTGATGGATGGATGGATATTATATTTGACTCTGTGATGGACTGGCACCCAGTGTAGGGATTGCTCCTGCCTTGAGCCTGTTGTTCCTTGGGGTCGGCTCCAGCTTCCTCACGATGCTGCTCTGTATAAGCAAATTTAAAAATGGATGGATGATGAATTATTATTATTATTATTATTATTATTATTATTATCTCATCATCTTAAAGTGCTTTTCCTGGGGAGGGTTGCAGTGTTTTATTATTATTATTACAATTCCATTTTAGTATTAATTGAAATACTTAAGTATAATAAAAATGATGCATTGATAGTTTTCTTTTCTTCTAGAAGAATCTAAAGAGCAGAATACTTTTTTCATTACAGACACTGAGACATCTGGACCTGAATTCTGGAGAGATACATCAGGTATCATTTTTGAACTCTGTTATGTAATTTAAACCCTTATATTAAATGAGAACATTAAATTTAAATTCTATCTATCTTTCTATCTATCTGTATTACATAGTAACTTTAATAAAACAACTTCATTTGAACTTTATATTCAAGGCAGGCTCTATTGTTAGCATGAAGCTGGACAGTTTAACATCTGTGGCAGAGCGACGGGCACTCAGCAGGCTCCTGTCAATCATGGAGAATCCACTGCATCCACTAAACAGTGTCATCTCCAGACAGAGGAGCAGCTTCAGCGACAGACTGCTGTTACCATCCTGCTCCACTGACAGACTGAGGAGATCGTTCCTCTCCCACACTATGCGACTCTTCAATTCCACCCGGGGGTGTAAACGTTAACATTTAACATTATACATAGTTATTGTCTGTTTTTCACCTGCATTATTATAATTCTTTAATTTAATATTATTTATTGTATCATTATGCTGCTGCTGGAGAATGTGAATTTCCCATTGGGATTAATAAAGTATCTATCTATCTATCTATCTATCTATCTATCTATCTATCTATCTATCTATCTATCTATCTATCTATCTATCTATCTATCTATCTATCTATTCACTTTATATATAAAATATAGCAATATGCACAGTATGTTGCAAATCAGCACTTTCAGTTAATTACCATCAGTCCTGGAACTCTACTGTGGCTGCAGGTTTTCATTCTAACTGTTCTTTTCATTAGTGATCAGTTTTTGCTGCTAACTTCTTTACCCTTCATTTTAATTGCATGCTGTTTTTAAGATTCAGTCCTCTGAATTGCTTCATGTTTTATTTTTTCTTAAATTTTATCCAAACTGAAATGAGATGTGAAGTAACTCAAGGTCGGAGCCTCAAACTCCAATTTCACTCTAACCAGTTTGTCAATGAGAAGCCGATTCTTATTGTTAATTAAGTCCATTATTTAGTTCTATGGTTTGCTGGGGCTCCCATTCTGCCACAGCAGGCATTTCCACAGCTGCTGATTTTCTTTTTCTTAAGGGCACCATTAAATGTGTTGTCGACCTGAGCAGATCAAAATTCCCGGGACCTTCACCTTTCTTTATTTTCAGACATTGTAAGGTGGACACAGGTTGCTGGCCATGTGTTATCTTGTTTTGTATCTCATTATTGTTTGGCTGCTAATAATAGAAAAAATAAATAAGAAGTCTGAGTGTTAAATGGCAAGTCAATTAAAATGAAGGCAAAATAAGATAATAGCAGCAAAAGCTGATTACTGATTAAGGAAGGAGTTAGAATGAAAACCTGTAGTCTCACTGAAGCCATACGTTTGAGAATGACGTCTGGCCCCACAAGACTATTAAACCTGCAGCCACAGCAGCACTCCTGGACTGGAGTTGGAATCCCCTGATGTAAATAGAAGTTTGGTGAGGGGGTCAAAAATTTTCTATCAGGTTAAGTTAAGATTCTGATTTTATGATGTGGTGACTATGAGGCTAAAAATCTGTGCCAGTATCCGGAAGGTTGCTGGTTCAAATTCTCATTACTGCCAAATGGGATCCTACACTGCTGGGCCCTTGAGCATGGCCCTTAACCTGCAGTTGCTCCAGGGGTGATGTACAATGGCTGACCCTGTGCTCTGAGCCCAAGGGTTATGCAAAAACTGACAAGTTCCTGATGCAAAAAATTGTATAAGATGAAATAAAGAACAAAAAAAAAAAAAAATGTTGAGAAACGTTAATTTCAGAATGTTGCCTGTATGCGTGCCTCTGTAAAACTGGGACTAATTTTTCACAGATTCAAATTACAATTTTGTGGGGAAAATCATGCTTTTTTATATTGAGTCAGGCTTCTGGATGTCTACATCATATCACACATACAAGATATCCTCCCTGAAGGCTGATTCTACGAAGAATCGAGAAAAGGCTGATATTAGCAAGGTGTGTGTATGTGTTATCTGTGGAAGATAAAAATAGATTTTCAAATCTTAAAATTGCAACATTCTCACCAACAACGATAAACCTAGTAGGTCACATCTTTCAAGTTTTCGGCAAATTGAGAAAATGATGTCACCCCTATAATATATAGATATGCGTCCCACCATCATGGTGTCATCAGATGTGACTTAGAGTGCCCCTTGGTGGACTGGTGTCCAGTGCAGTCTTAGTTTCAGCTTTAAGATCAGTGCCTCACCATCTCTACATGGCTCTATATTCAATTAAGCCTCATTAAGAAAATGGCTAGTTTTCAGCAAATTGACAAAATGATGTTGCCCCTATAATTAACAATCTCTAGATTTCATTCTTCCTGAGATTCACATACACAATATTATTTCTTTTCATATGAATCAACAACACCAGCCATTTAAATCATGCAGTTGCAGCATTTAAATCACGTGATCGTAATCTGACGTTTTCATTGGTAGGCGGTCTTTCCTTATTGGTCAGTGGCATTGCTAGGTTTTTGTCTTGCACTTTATAAAATATAGTGCACATATTAGCTTCTTCTATCATGCCATGACTGGAATGAAGACATAGTTGGCCATCACCACTACCTTATAACTTCAGGAAAGACCGAGTAACTCCAAAAACTAAAATAAAACTCAATTTTGAAAAAAATGGCAGTTACTAGGTTATTCCATTTAACGTGAGCAATCATCAGAATCCAGAGCTCCTGGAAGACTACATCCTAACAGATACAAAAAAATTGACAACGTGTGGTGTCCAAGATATCTGCCCTAAATGCTAAAGTTAAGCTAAGTTTTGGAAAAATGGACCAATGTTCTTCAAACAAGTTGCATTATAGTTGTCCTGTTACAGGCTCCGGGCCTATTGTTTCTTGGTCTAGTTTGGTTCGGTTCTTATTCCTATATATCTTTCAAAAACAGTTTGACCAAAGTTCAGTGATACCTGCCACAGGGATTGCCTAATTTAACCAGGATTTTTTTGCAGTCTGCTCTATTCAGTTATAGGACCAGGCCTTTTGATTTGCAAAATTTTTGCGTGAGTACTTTTTGAGATGAAGTGTAATTTACATGGAATTCCTGTACGGACTGTCCCATACTGATGTTTTAATAATGCAGTGGAGATCATTGCTGCCTAATCGCATCACTAGACTCAGGTAAACCCTCAGCCTGACCGGGGCCTGTGTGGAGTTTGCATGTTCCCCCCATGTCTGTGCGGACTTTTTCCAATTTCATCTCCCATCCTGAACCTGTGCCTATGACCTTAACTAGTAATTTTCAACGTTCAGTGTTTTAATTTAATTCCATTTACAGGCGAAAACATGAAATTTGCCTTCTCAGTTGCATCCAATAACAGACAGAAATAAAGTAAGATAAAATAAGCAGACAAGATGGGTTAAAACTTAACACAGAAATCCTAAAATATTCACATCACTTGAAAACAGATTGTTTGCTAATCACTTCTAGCAGTTGGATTGTGCATTTTTATAACAAATAATTACATTAGAGCATTTGAACAAGTAAGACGAGAACAGGCCATTCAGCCAAACAAAACACACCAGTCCTATCCACTTAATTCCTCCAAAATAACATCAAGTTGAGTCTTGAAGGTCCCTAAAGTTCTACTGTCTACCCAGAGCTGCTGTTACGTTATTTTGCTCCCTAAAATGAACCTGAGAACTGACCGTTCGGTGGCTAACCTGTGCGGCTGGGTTTTTCCCCCTATTATAATCTGCACCCCAGACGAATGAATAATTCACCTTAATGGTGGTGCAGGCCTACTGTCTACCACACTACTTGGTCACTTATTCCAACTGTCTATGGCTCTCTCTGTATAAAGAAAAACTTCCTAATGTTTGTGCTAAATTTACCCTTCACAAGTTTCCAACTGTGTCCCCGTGTTCTTGATGAACTCATTTTAAAATAACCGTCTCGATCCACTGCACTAATTCCCTTCATAATTTTAAACACTTCAATCAGGTCTCCTCTTAATCTTCTTTTGCTTAAACTGTAAAGGCTCAGCTCTTTTAATTCTTCCTCACAATTCATCAGCTGTAGACCCTGAATCTGCCTCATCCATCTTCTCTGGGACTTTTTCTGGTGCTGTTATGTCCATTTTGTAGCCTGGAGACCAAAACTGCCCCCAGTACTCCAGATGAGGCCTCACCAGTGTGTTAAAAAGCTTCAGCATGACCTCCTTGGACTTGTACTCCACACATCAGGGCACTATATAACATAATAGTCGGTTAGTCTTCTTAATGGCTTATGAATTTGTCCGGCAGTTGATTGTGTCGAGTCCAATATGACTCCTAAGTCTTTCTTTTAAGGAGTAATTTTGATTTTCAGACCACCCATTGTGTATTCACACCTCACATTTTTACTTCCTACATGTATTTACTGTCATTATATTTCATTGGCCACAAATCCTCCCAAGCCTGTCTCCTGTCCAAGTCCCTCCGTGATGATAAAACGGATTCGAGATTATCTGCCAATCTACCTAGCTTGGTATCATCTACAAACTTAACCAGCTTGTTACTTATACTCCGATCCAAATCATTTTATATGTTGAAAATAGAAGTGGCCCTGCTGGACACCACTCATAATGTCAGCTAATTCTGATAAGGTTCCTCCCATCAACACCCTCTGCTTCCTGAAGGTTTCGGTTGATACATGCAAAAAACTCTACACTTCCGGGTATTTTTATTATTTTGGATATTCTTTATGAAAAAAATGCATGGCACTGGGATGAAGGAAATTGTGTTGGTCTTTAAAGCGTCTTTCCTCCTTGATTTACTGAAGTTAAGTTTGACGTGTAATGGGTCTCCGTCATCAGTTAAGATGATTTCCATTTTTTTCAGCACTGGCCTGTGGAACACACTTAGCAAATTATCTGCGTCAGTCAGTTTGGTAAACTGCTGGAGCTTTTTAAAGATTTTGGCTTGTCCGACTACTAAACCAGGCAATGAAGTTGGAAGTGATGACAGACTGGATC
Organism: Erpetoichthys calabaricus; assembly: GCF_900747795.2. Lineage (NCBI taxonomy): Eukaryota > Metazoa > Chordata > Cladistia > Polypteriformes > Polypteridae > Erpetoichthys > Erpetoichthys calabaricus. The sequence continues at coordinate 13,527,321 of NC_041400.2, read as the reverse complement.
ACACTGCGATAAAAGGACAACATGAGGTCATCATCCACTTTTTAATAGTTGGAGATTACAGAGGAGAATGAGTGCCGATTGCATTTAGACTGTTTTTTTTTTTTTTTTCATTTATATTCCAATTAGGTTGGCATCTGCCTTGCAGTGAGGAGACCATGGTTCATATACCTTTGCCATGTTCTCTGTGTGTCTATGTGGGGGTTCTCCAGGTGTTCTGGTGTTCTCAACAGTCTGAAAACATGCAGGTTAGTTGATCTGGCGATGCTAAATTGGCCCTAGTGTGTGTTTGGGTGTGTGTGTGTGTGTGTGTGTGTGTGTGTGTGTGTGTGTGTGTGTGTGTGTGTGTGTGTTCGCACCATGATGGACTGGTGCCCTGTACAGAGTTTGATCCTGCGCTGTGTTCTATGCTAGCTAGGACAGGCTCCGGCACCTCCTACAACCCTGGCCTGGATGTCATGGATGACATGATATGATATTCCAATTGAGTTTTGTCCCTAGGATATCTCCTAAGTATTTATATTCAGTTATTATTTCTACCTTCTCCCCCAGACCAATGATGGGAAAACCTGCAGATTTTTTTCGTCTTAAAGTCACATATCATCTCTTTGGTCTCTTTGACATGCAGAGTAAGACAGTTCTTTTCGCACAGTCCGAATGATTTACGTAATGGCTTTCATCTTCTCCAGATATGCGTCCCACCATCATGGTGTCATCAGATGTGACTTCGAGTGCCCCTTGGTGGACTGGTGTCCAGTGCAGTCTTAGTGTCAGCTTTAAGACCAGTGCCTCACCATCTCTACATGGCTCTATATTGAATTAAGCCTCATTAAGAAAATGGCTAGTTTTCAGCAAATTGACAAAATGATGTCGCCGCTATAATTAACAATCTCTAGATTTAATTTTTCCTGAACTTCACATACACAATATTATTTTTTTATAAGAGTCAACAACACCTGCCATTTAAATCACGCAGTCGCAGCATTTAAATCACGTGATCCTAATCCAACGTTTTCATTGGTAGGTGGTGTTTCCTCATTAGTCAGTGCCATTGCTAGGTTTTTGTCTTGCACTTTGTAAAATACTGTGCACATATTAGTGTCTTCCATCGTGCTATGACTGGAATGAAGACATACAGTATTTTGGCCATCACCACTACCTTATAACATGAGGAAAGACCAAGTAACTCCAAAAAACTAAAATAAAACTCCATTTTGAAAAAAATAAAGTCGAATGACGAATGATTCAAACTTCAATAAAAAGGATAACTTACTGAAAACTGGAAATGTGGCCGAGCCCTTAAGTACATGAAATTCCTGCTCCAGCCTCCTTCGTAAGTCTATCTGCTCTAATAACACTTTCTGGAGCTGTTCTGAAAAACAAAAGAAAGAAAAAGAAAATGTAATGTATATAAATGTGCTGTAAGAAATAAATAAAACAAATTGAAGACAAGAACAAACTGATCACCTGAAACCTCGACTGGTGACAGAATAATAAACAACACTGACTGCAAGTCTATGAATAAAAAATCAGCGCAATATATTATTGATTCAAGGTAATAAAGTGCCAGATCAGCGAGTGAATGACAATAACACGCGTGACATTAACGTATTTGTCTCAATTATATATTACACGAGGACTTCACATATTATCATAATGTTTTATTAGGGCGCATAAATGTTTTGTCATTTATGTATTTACAAGACCCAGCTTGGGGGAGCCGTTATGTACCAGTAGGACGTCTATGCAGATAATGTGGAGAGCTGCACAAAAATCTTACAAAATATTATATTTCAATTATTAAACAGTTAAGAAGACCCCTAGATATTGCCCACTGTCAGCCACATGTATGTTTGTTGAGATATAAATGCATGTTTTACCTTTTTCCATGTTCTCCACGTCTTTTTTTAGTGAAACTGGTGGGTGCTCTTCTTGGCCTGAGTCACCTGAAAATAAAATGATATCATTACGAGTTGGCGTAACTAATGAAATTGGGAATTTTCGGAAAGATTTGCAAGCTTAGGAGGTGGCAGTATTGTTTTAACGGGACATTGTGCAGCCTGAGTAGCAATTGGCAGTGTGGCATCGTGATTTTGATAACCTGAATGGGTAGGCTCAAATCCCACTTCTGACACCAAGTCACTTCATCTGTCTGTGCTCCAGTTGTTAAAATTAAAAAAGAAAGGCACCAGATTGTATCTCAAATGTTGTAGGTCGCCTTGGATAAAGACGTCAGCCAAATAAACAGAAGTAAAACAATGTGCTGCCGCTTGTTATGACCAAACAGGTATGCCGTAACTTTGAGAATGAACGCTACTGTGCTGCATTTTAAATAATATTTTCCAATGCAAATGACCTTTTAATTTTATACTTGAAAAAGTGAAGGTAAAAACAATGCATGATTGTCATTTTTCACTCAATTAATGTAAGTTTATCAATTCATTCAAAAGAAATCATCTAAAACGCGCACTTAAAACGTTCATCCAAAGCACAGGACGCATATCAAATAACATGATGTTATGTCAATTTTCTAATGAATATTTTGCTCCATAACATTTCAGTTGGAAAAAAAGAAAATGTTACTTTCCCACACAAAGTCATTTTCAATAAAAGATAAAAATAGTAGAACTTAATTTACAGTGACTCCATATACAAATTAATACAAAATAATATATTAAGTATGGCTTTGTAACGCCTCCCACATGTTCGTTTAATTTGTATTAATTGGTGATGTTTTGTGTTGGTGCCGATACAACTGCAGCTTTAGTTTCAGGTAATTCTTCAAATTCATAGTTTGCACTCTCTCTCATTGCTATTCCTGATTTGTTTATACGGACCACAAAATAACGAGAAGCCCCCAGTATTGATGTACACTGCTAATTCGAAGCCTTTGTCACCCCCCCCCCCCAGCCCACCCCACTCCTTCCTCCTGCTTAAGCCTCTAACGTTTTCTTCATTTCAAACCCCAGCGTTCCTGCTCTCTTCCTCTCTCTGTCTCATTTGACAGGCAAATTTGCAGACATTGCCTGAGGATAACAACCTCGTTTGACAGTCAATTAACCGTGAATAGTCAAAGCCAAAGCAGTTTGCATTACATAAATGGAAAATTAGATTCTTTTCTCCCAAGAAACAGAACTCTCCTTAAGACATTGCAATAGACACTTTGGAATCAAAACTTCTAATCACGTCCTCCCTTAGCCCTTGGAGACATTTAGCAATCAGGGAAAGGTGGTTTCATTTAATTTGTTTCATGTAATTTTTAAAATGTATTATACATTATGTGAAGAGATCATTATCGTGTAGATAATATAAATGTTGGCATAGATGTCATAAAACACTTTTAATGTCTTTCTGACACATATTAAAAGCAATAAGCTGTGATCTTTTTAATGGAAGGTTTCTTAGAGGAAAATGCAATTATTTCCATTTTATATCATTCAAACTCTGATTACCATTATTGTGTTAGCTGATATTCTTTTTGAACCATTATGTGTCCCAATAGAATTTTGATGTAATAGAACAGATTTGGTCATGTTCTGCATTTGTTTATTTATTTTCATTTGGATGCATTTCCTTTTAATACCCTTGGACAATGTTTTTTTTTTTTTTTTTTTTTGTGTATGGTATCAGCAAATATGCTGTTACATCTTTATTTGAATTTCAATTTAATGTTCTCATTTAATATAAGGGTTTAAATTACATAACAGAGTTCAAAAATGATACCTGATGTATCTCTCCAGAATTCAGGTCCAGATGTCTCAGTGTCTGTAATGAAGAAAGTATTCTGCTCTTTAGATTCTTCTAGAAGAAAAGAAAACTATCAATGCATCATTTTTATTATACTTAAGTATTTAAATTAATACTAAAATGGAATTGTAATAATAATAATAAAACACTGTAACCCTCCTCAGGAAAAGCACTTTAAGATGATGAGATAATAATAATAATAATAATAATAATAATAATAATAATAGTTCATCATCCATCCATCCATTTTTAAATCTGCTTATACTGAGCAGCATCGTGAGGAAGCTGGAGCCGACCCCAAGGAACAGCAGGCTCAAGGCAGGAACAATCCCTACACTGGGTGCCAGTCCAACACAGCGTCAAATATAATACCCTTCCATCCATCCATTATCCAATCCACTATATCCTAACACAGGGTCATGGGGTCTGCTGGAGCCAATCCCAGCCAGCACAGGGTGCAAGGCAGGAAACAAACCCCGGGCAGGGCGCCAGCTCACCGCAGGGCACACAAATACCCACACACCAAGCACACACTAGGGACAATTTAGGATCACCCATGCACCTAACCAGCATGTCTTTGGACTGTGGGAGGAAACCGGAGGACCCGGAGGAAACCCACACAGACATGGGGAGAACATGCAAACTCCATCCAGGCAAGACCCGGGAAGCGAACCCGGGTCTACTTACTGCGAGGCAGCAGCGCTCAAATATAATATAATATAATATAATATAATATAATATAATATAATATAATATAATATAATATAATATAATATAATATAATATTGCATTTCTACATTTTTTTAAAGCAGTCACATCCATCCATCCATCCATTTTCCAACCCGCTGACTCCGAACACAGGGTCACGGGGGTCTGCCGGAGCCAATCCCAGCCAACACAGGGCACAAGGCAGGAAACAATCCTGGGCAGGGTGCCAACCCACCGCAGTAAAGCAGTCACATATTTATGAAATTTCTAAATGTAACCAAAAAAGATATATACCCTAAAGTATATACACGACACATACAACTACCCTGTGTCTTCAAGTACTTTGAGTAACAATAATTATAATCTCAAGACAGAAATAATTATAATGATTCAGAATAATAATCATCATCATTATCATCTTATAACATGATTCTGGTTTCTCGTACTTAAAGGCAGCACCCATTTTGGGATATTTTCAAACATGCAACCAAATCTTTTATGATCTGCAGATGAAATATGATTAAAGGCCACCCTCTTCACATATCAGATGTACTGTATTATGTTCTAAATAATGTCAAATAATCATTATAAAGACAATAAAAGAATATTGTTGTTACCTGAATAGTTGCTATTCTCTTTGGTTGTGAAAACTGCTTGAGTATTCCCTCTGATTTTATGACTCTGATAGAAAAAAATAAATAAAAATATAAATAAAATTAAATAAAAAAAACCAAATCAACTTCAGACATTACATTAAAGCTGCCAAGGACAAAGGCTAACAAAGGTATTCTTCTTTTCTGTGAGTTATTGTCTTCTTATTACTTTCTATCTATCTATCTATCTATCTATCTATCTATCTATCTATCTATCTATGTGTAAATATTTTACCTCTTCATTATTATTATTACAGTATTATTATTATTATTATTATTATTATTATTACTGTTGTTGTGGCTCTATGTGCTTCATAAAGCTATCTATCTGTCTATCTATCTGTTATATAGTGCCTTTTGTATCTATGCATAGACAACTGTAAATATTTCCTTTCTCTATTATTATTATTATTATTATTAGTTTCATATACTATCTATCTATCTATCTATCTATCTATCTATCTATCTATCTATCTCTAAAAGTGTAAATATTTCCTTCCTCTATTATTATTATTGTTCTATTAGTTTCTTATACTATCTATTTATTATATAGCACCTTTTGTATCTATGCATAGAAAAGTGTAAATATTTCCTTTCTCTATTATTATTATTATTATATTAGTTTAATATACTATCTATCTATCTATCTATCTATCTATCTATCTATCTATCTATCTATCTATCTATAAGTGTAAATATTTTCTTTCTCCATTATTATTATTATTATTATTATTATTATTATTATTATTATATTAGTTTCATAGACTATCTGTCTATTTATTATATAGCGCCTTTTGTATCTATGCATAGAAAAGTGTAAATATTTCCTCTCCCAATTATTATTATTATTATTATATTATTGTTATTATTATTATTATGGTATTGGTTTCATATAGCATCTGTCTATCTATTAGCATAGAAAAGCATAAATATTTCTTATCTTTTTCCATTATTATTGTTATTATGATTATTTTATTAGTTTCATATAGCATCATCTATCTATCTATCTATCTATCTATCTATCTATTCATACTAATTGTACTGATACTTCCACAATTTATGTATTCCATACTGTAAATGAGCTACTGCATAGAAGGCCTGCATGAGCAAGAATCTAAAATATATATGTAATTATACAGGAACAGTATGTACAGAAATAGTTAAAGTCTTAAATATATAAAGTCCATTTATTTTCTATCTGGCTAGTTATCTTCAGATGTTAAACATCTAAAGTGACATTACATTCTAAAGCAACAATTCATGTTATCAAGACAACTATAAATACAATTACAGCCTTTATTTAGGGAAACAATATTTGAAAATGAAGAAAGCTAATCGGGAGTAATACCGAAGAATAACCAAATCAAATCAAACTGTTAAACAATATGCAGTTCAGCTTATTAGGGGAAATCAAAGATTGCTGAATATTTCATTTCTGCAGGGAGCCCCCTCTTATCAGTCCTATTATGCATATATATCAACTGAGCCTAAAGCAGCATTTAAATAATAATTAGCTAAATGGCCTAAAGGGAATATTTACATCTTTGTAGCTCGGCTCCTCCACTGAGGCGTGAATAGGACTTTCCGAGTCTTTTAAGCTAGCCGGTGAATTCTCTCTGTTGACAGTTTTGTCTTCATTGCTTTCATCGGTAGCACCAGGAAAGTGAACCCTTTCTTTGCTCCTCTGGTCCCTGCTTTCTGGAGGAAGTCTAACCTGGGTGCACTGGCCACTGCCAAAGTCGTCCTCCTCTTCTTGCTGCTTGTTGGTCTCTACGTCCACCTCCTGCTCCTCGTCACTATCTGCACTGTCACTCTGGTAACTACAACTGGTGCCAGGGGACAGGTGCCTATCTGGTCCAAATTCCTCAAGGTTACCATGAAGTTTGGCAATGCTTTCTGCATCTTTAACCACCGGTCTAAAAGCAGAGTGATAACTTGGCTTTCTTGTTTGGAAGGAGGACATGTCCAGGAGCTTCAATCGTCCATCTGAAGATGTCCTGACTTCGGCGTTTGCTGGAGGACAGTCACTTTCAAACAGGTTTCCCCTGGGATTGCCTATATTGACTGCATCACTTTGGTCAGAGAGGTCAAGGAACGCCTGCCTCAAAGTGGCATTTTCTGTAAGAGATGTGAGTGCGTTGGGTTGAGGCTGAAGGTAAGTAGGGACAGGAATACCACCGGGAGTCCGAGGTGGCCAAAACATACAAAAGGGTGGGTAGAAAGCATCCTTTCTCCCAGGCCAAAGAAGTCCCGATAGTCCACTTGGCTTCTGTCCATTACCACTTTCCCCGTCATCTTTTTTCTGACATAAACTAAAAGCAGGAAATGTGTAAGGGTTCGGGAATAAGGACGTTGCAGGAAACTTCTGTAACATTCCAAAGCTTTTGCTTGGAACTGGTATGACTGGGTAATTACGGGGATTTTTCCGAGGAGATAAACTAGTTCCATTGACATCTTCATCCTCTTCAAACCTGGCCCTTTTCTGAGCCAAATCAGGGGCTATCATATGTGGTAGTACACTACCCACAGCCTTAACCTGGCTCAAAGAAGAACATTGCCCCTGGGGCAGGGCCCGCTTCCGACTACCTCCATTAAACATGGCCTTCACATCCTCCCAAGCAAAAGCCAAATCGTCAGGTGGAGTTTTATCTGTTAATTTGAGGTGACGCCTCCAAGAATTGAAATTAGCAGCATCGGGCTGAGTATATTTAGCTTCTGGGGTGCGATGAGAGTGGAAGATGAATTTATTTGGAGAAAAGTACATATTGCAGTAGGAGCACTTGATGCACTTTGCCCGAGAGCTGTTGTATCGAGCTGGAATAAAGCTTCCTCTACATCCCCAAGCACATTCATGGCTCACATCAAAAGCAAAATTATCAGGGAGTTTTGGAGGTGAGTTCTCCCCTAAGAATGACTTGCAAAGTCTCTCGGCTTCTCTTTTCGTGATCATGCCGCATCTCCTCGAGGAGATGGGCATGGCGCCCGCTCTCCGCAGAATTTCCAGCTGTACCGGCGTGCACTGAACACAAGTGATGCCCAAAGCCACCCTCCTGTTATGGATCTCATTGTAGCTGTAGTTCTTCAGGAGAGTGTTGGAGATCTGCGCTAGGCACAATCTCTCTTGACTGTCAATCACTAACGACACAATTGGAACTCCGTACAGTATAACCTGACCCACTTGGTTGGGCTTCAGAGAGGAATGGTTCGTTCTTGGTGGAGTTATAGGTTCTTGTGGATAGGTGTTTGCTACTGCTGTCATTACAATATCGTTTGGTCCAGGGAGTGGGGTCTTTTCCATCTCCGTAAATTGGTAGAAATGAAGTCTTTGGTTTTCTTTCCTGTAAAAGCAACATATAAATTGTATTAAAATGATGAATAATAAACATACAATGAAATGAACAGGTATATTAAAGCACTGTTAAAACCTATCCGGCTCCCATTGTTCATAACTGTAATAAGAAACTTTAAAAGACACCAATTCGTGTATTAACATTTTATCAAGAATCCCATTTCATTCTGTGTAAAATGACAAGCTCAGACCTTCTTAATCCAAGTGCCACGAAGTCTTAATCGTAACTGTTAACAAGGCAAACGATCGAGGCACTGAAAATTCGTTTCCAGCAATAGCCAGACGAGACATTTTTGCCAGTGATATTGTCTTTCTTCGTTCACGTATGAAATTGACAGATTTGAAATGATTTACATGGCATATTCGCGAACACAAAATGAGAGGTGCATGCAGATTTCCAAGTTTCAAAAAGAATGGCGCCCAAGTTGATTCAGTTTTTAGATTACAAGCAGCCCATTGTTGTGAGACACATCGAGAAATACAAAGATAACAGTTAAACCTGAGAATACGCCACGAGGTAAGTGACGTCTGCTTCTACTGAAGTGTCCGTCGCGCTTTTTATCACTGCTGGATTAATTGTTGAAGGTAAAGGCGACTTGTTAACACGTTCAAAATAAACTCACTCTCTCTCTCTCACACACACACACACCTTTTCACGGAACTGTAGAATCCGCGCGGAACCATTTATCAGATCTAATTATTACGGCTACACGCGTACATAGATTTGTAATTATAAGTGTCGAATTTATTCTGCTAAGTTAACTTCTGCTTTGCAAGCAACGATGTATAATTTGGAATGCCAGCCAACTATTACAGAGCGAACGCCTTTTGAAATTTTTCCTTATTTAATACTCCTGCTCTGGAAACCTTTTTGATACTTTTACAGGTAAACATCCAAATAAAGATAAACAGCAGATAAAGTAGAATGTGATAAAAATAAAACAAATTCGCATGGTAAAAAACCCAGTATATCAGACGATGGGATTTTCCTGTCTTTTCGTACATGACCATTTCTTTTACAAAATATTAATTCATATTAGAATAAATAAAACATATAAATTTCTTTTACACATTGCTTCCGACAGTTGGTACGTATTAATAACATTCAGAGGGAAAAATAACTAAAACGTAAGAAAACTAACATATTACGGGATTGCTGGTTTTCTTGTTAAGCAAAAGTTTTACGGCGCGCAGATCTTTGAAATAATAATTACAAAATAACGTTAAAGCTAATATTGACTCATGCAATATTTACCAATAAAATGAAAAATCTTGCATAGATAGATAGATAGATAGATAGATAGATAGATAGATAGATATGTAAAGCACTGTATAATAGATAACTGTATTAAGTAGGAATTATGTTATGCTCTACACATGTAGCAATAAATTTGAACTTAAATAATCAAATTAATTTTAAAACAATTGATAAAAATGCAACAACGCATTGCCTAATATTTGTGATGTTTGACTGGTTAGATAGATAGATAGATAGATAGCGCACTATATAACACATCATTAGATAGATTACATAACAAATTGATTGTTATAGAGAAAAAACAACTAAGGTACTGTAATATTGACACGTGCAGTATTTACTAACAAAATAAATAATTGTGTAAATTTCTGCTTAAAATGTAACTTTACTATAGATAGATAGATAGATAGATAGATAGATAGATAGATCGATCAACTAAACCATATAATTTGCCGATATTTTATTTTTATACATGTAACTAAAAATAGCAAGAAATAAACGTTATTCGTGATGTAGCAAATGAAAGTTACTAATTAGCTAATTTCAAACATTTTAAATGCCTGCTTTCAAATCTTTTAATTGCAGTGAAAATAAATTTTAAGGTGACCTTTAAGTGATATTTAATGTATTACAAATGATTTTTGCAGATTATTCTTAAGAAATGCAATGAAAGGTTGCTTTTTGTAAATTGTGCAATGCGTTAGTGAAAAGTAAAGTCAATTTTGCAATAATATATACCATAAGGCTTGGTTCATTTAAGACAATTATCTCGGATATAAAAATATAAAGCATTGTTAAAATGTATTTATATTTAAACACGCCGGGTTTGAAGGCTGCGTAACTATTTTAAACAGAGCACTTTTTTTTAGCGAAACGAGGACACTTGATCTAGAACGTCAGTTATAACTACTGTATATTTATTACTTAATTTACGAAACATACTCGCTACATTTAAAGAAAGATAAACACGCTGTAGTAAAAAAAACATTTACTTTAAATAGCATTTAATAATCAAACCTTCAAAACAAATGCTCATTTGATCAAAACAAGAAAAGAAATGTAAGTTACCGCTAGAAGCCAAACCAACATTAATATTTCACATTTTGATACTCGTTAACAAAACAACACCATTGATACATATTGTATTAAATAAAATTAAATAAAAAAGCACACTTATGCACTGTCACCCATGATCTGATGTTTCAACTTGGTCAGCTGCCGTTGGGTACTTATGACTTGTCCGATAAAAACACAGGATGCCCCCAGACAATGTTTGTCGGATTCCACTTAAGCGATTTCAATTCCAGCAATCTGATACAAATAAGTGCAGTGACCGTACCTCCAGCGGGAACTGCGATGGGTATCCTTTAAGAAAGCCGCCCGCTGCACATGTCCGAATCGCGGCGAGATCCCTGACTTGCCTCAGCTTGACGCGATGTTTTGGCAGCCGCACCTGTCCAGTTAACCCTCTAGTCTGTGCAGCGGCTGCAGACTGCTGAGGAATCTGAATGGTCCGCTCGGCCGGCTGCGCGTCGATGATTGGTTCGCAGCAGAGCGGTTTCTTTGCTCAGGCAGTGACGTCTCTCGGTACTTCAGCCTCTCGCGTTTCGTCTTCGGCACTAGAGGGACACACCAGGTGGTGCTGGGCGGATTCAGGACACAAGCCGGACCACGTTTGCCATGCACCATAGAAGAGTTACAACTGAAAAGCCAACGAGCATTCGAGGCATGGTTTTCGTAACGTAGAAAAAAGGAAGGATGGAAGGACAGGGGACGGTGCTCTTTTAGCACGAAGTCCTCCGTCTCTTGCAGGTTGATTTCGATTTGTTACGTTTTTGTTTTGATATTATACCATTGTTGTGACAGACCGCAAACAGATCGGCATTTTTGAATACTACCCAAGTGAACCGTCGTATCCGCTATCCATTTAAGTAAATGATGGAACGACCTGCGGACTTGCTCATCACATCTCTTTCTTAAACTTACAGCAATTACTGTATTAGACAGCTTCGCAAAGTAAAATGCCTGTTTTCTGCCCACCCCGTGTTATTAATAAGCCCGCTGGATACATAAAATAAACTTTCGGTTTCATATAGCCTGGTTAATTGTGTTTTAAAGTAGTTTTTGTTAATGTCTACAGATTGCAATATCCTAAAAATAATTAAAATCGTTAAGCGTCAAATAACTTCAATTGAGTCATTAACATAAACAGCTGGAAGCAGAGAAAGCGCTCTAGAGTGAAGTGAATATGTGCGGGTGATGGCCGTCAGTTTGTCTGCAGATAAAAATAACAACCCAAAATGGTTTTAAGTGTGGAAAAGATAAAAAAAAAATACTAAGCAAAGGAACTGCTTTGAAATGAGCTGCCACTACTGGCTCATATAAGAGTGTGCTTTTTTTTGTGAGGAAGAAATGGAATGGACATATTTCAAACTTGCACCTTTTTGTATATTGCTTACCCCCCTTTCAGTCCAGCCTCATTTGCTAAATATTCAAGGACAACCTAAACGAACACATTTGTTATTACGGTAACCTGTCATTCATTTTTGAGTGTTATTGCCCATTGTATGTATATTTTAGTGACGGGTGGCTTTTATTATCAGTTGTATACACAGTGACATGGCCACATTATTCTAAACTATTAACGTATAATTCAAATATGCAATTTAATTTAGCGGTCGCGTTGTAACAACACATTAGAAGGCTCGCTTATAAGAACATTATTTTGCGTGCAGAGCGATTCCCGATAATTTAGATCGAAATATATACCATTTGTGAAAAATGCATCATTTGTGACTTGGGGTTCAAGCAAAGTGAAGTCACGGGTATGCCCAAAAGGCACAGCAGATGCGAAAGAAAACCGGGCTGTGATAAAGCGGAGCGGAGAAAGACATCACTTAGCAAACTAAATGCACATGTATAATTAAAAGTGAACCATACAATTACTTTTGTTTGGCTTGCTGTCATGATACAATTGTGGGTGCCACTGGGAGACAGGTTACAGTGCGGCGCGATGATTAAGCTGCCTAGCCATGACACCTTCTTCTGTAATTATATCAAAACCTTTGTATTTTTGTATGTATTTTTTTTTTATTCTTTACGATATTTTCTTAGCGGCATGATTTATTGATGATGACTCCCGAATCCCAAATTTGCACCACCACGTCATCTTTTATAAGTCCTACACGCCGTACAGCGTCAGAACCCTCGGATTTCCAAGCGCTGTGCGTGGAGTGTGCGTGCTCTCCCTGTGTGTTCGTGTAATTTTCTTAAAATGTTGTTAGGCAACACATAACCGGCTTGGCTTAGGACTGTACTTGAATATGTGACAGTCGTTCTGTTCGCTCTTTTGTTTTTGATTTGCGACCCGTCCTTTTATCAGGGTGGATTCCGTCTCTCTGCTACACTAAGTTGCGACACTAACGCGTGTTCCTGAATGGAATGATAACAAAAGGGTTTGTATCTTAGGGTTCAATGGGATGTACCAAATGAGACTATGCATAAAGGTTCTCAATATGCTCATATATTGCCCTAATGCATATAGGTATTATTATCACTTGACTGGCGCCTTTTATCCAACTCGACTTGCAGTATTTGAGGACTATAAATTGTTTTCTAGTTGAAACACAGTCAGATGAAGTGAGCTGTTCATGGTCACTCACTGTCACTAGCGTCACAACTCCAGGGGTTGAAGTCCAAAGCCTTAACCACTACGCCACACCCTACCATTCGGACGTCCCGTTAAGCGCTATACTGTATCCCGAGTTCAACTCCTGACCTCACCAGTGCCTTCGCGGAGCTGGCAAGTTTTTCCGAAAATTCCTGGTTTCGTTAATTGTCCACCTAAAATTTGAGCCTTGAGTCTGTAAAGCCTGTGTGAAGTTTGGTGCTGCTTTGCGTACACTTTTGATGAAGTTCTGTGTAATAATAATACAACTGATCATTTCAATGAGAGCGTGTACATGTGCTCTCCTTTAATATTTCCTTTTAAAGGGAACATATCGTGTGAGCAAAACCTTTCATAGATTCGTCATAATAATGGAAATCGTTAATAAATATGTACTTTTTAAATTGTTATCATGTAAGAGTTCCGTTTCTTGCGGCAAATACAGTAATTCCCAATGACATACAAGGATCCGATCAAGCAAAGTGCCAGTTAATTTCCTAATCCAATCAAGAAATCAGTTAATCATCCGTGTTTTCATTAGTTCAATTTGACGGATTCTGTATTACAATTATGATTATGTTTATACATTGCACGAATTTCTGAATTACTTGATCGTTTTTATTATTTGACTCTATTTAAAGGCTGCTATAGGGCGTTTAATTTCTCACATTAGAATATTTGTAAGCGACAACAACTCCAAAACCATCACTAACAACAGTAATACTACTACTACTACTACTACTACTACTACTACTACTACTACTACTACTACTACTAATAATAATAATAATAATAATTAATCTAAGACCGCAGACAAACACGGACACATGCAGTGCCTAAAACAAACCTAAACCTGCCTTGTTTTTCTCAAACCAGTTTTGGTTGTCAGTGTTGCATAATGAAGAGGTGATGAACGCCAATGGAAAACGCCTTTCTAATTTGCTCCTTTCTGGAAATTTCTGCAGAATTTGTATTCGACAGTACGCTTATTCCATGCTACCACGTTTTGTAGATTTAAACCATATGTAATACGCCCTGATAACAAAACATTCGAACCCATGTAGTAATAAAATAAAATGAAACAAAATAAAGGATATTAATTTGGGATGCGACAGATGTCACCATTCGTCCGAGAGTGAGACTCTTCCCGTTTTTTGTTTTTTTTTTAGTTTTTTGTTTTTTAAGAGCGATAAACACTCCGTTACAGAGAACAAGACAAAACAACGGCGAAATGAAGAGAAAATGTTGGCTCTTTTGAAAGCCAAAGGGTACTGCCGGCAGAGCAAAGAGGGTCCCATCTGGAAAGTCCCCCGGCTCATTTAGAGCATATCACTTATGCTTTTGTCTATGCTTTTTTGCTAAGCATCCCGTCACAGTACCATTTTGGTTTAAGTTTCACTTGCTGAAAAGATACACTAATGCACACCCATTGTGCGCGTAGATAAATGGAAATAAACACTGCACATGCGGTGTACTTATTTTTCATTTGTTGTAAACATCGCCGGCTGAGCCATGGGGCTTTCTAGGGATTTTACTTCGCTTCTTATTGCAAAGCAAATTATTCAGTCACAAGCACACACACACACACACACACACATACGGAAAATACCGTTTTACTATAAGGAACAAGGAAATAATTGGATTCAGATTGTGAAAAAATAATAATTACACCAAATTATTATTACACCAAATCGCAAAAATAATTCATGCTGCTTGTGATAATAGAGTCTATGTGCGAATAACTCGGAATAATTTGGAATGCACGTGTTAGCAGACATTAAAATGCAGTAAGGTCCTTTATTTGGGCCGAAAAAAAAATACAGACACACGAATGAATGAAGCCCATTCTAATGCAAAAGCTGAATGAGACTAAACTGTGGTGCGTTTAGTTAAAAGCAGACAACAAAAAATCAAATATGCTTCAGGCCATTCATTTGAATTTTTAAATATCACAACGCCCTCTCTCCCCAACGGCCCCCCCATTCACTCAGACGAAATGATTCATTATGTCGATGTGTGCACGCTGTCGTAATTCAGCACGCGCGTGTCAAGGATTTTTGTAGGCTTTTTTTAACGTTTCAGTAAGGTAATAATAATTAAAAGTACGCGTTGGTGCAAATGAATGTAAAGCCAATAGCATCTAACAACAAACGTAACTAATCGATGTAATTTAACTTATTGACATATCAGTCAATTGTCATGTATTAAAAGTTTAAAATATCAACCACAAGTAAAATCAAGAAAAGACGGCCATCACCCTGCTCATTAAAACACGTCACTGTAATACTGAAGTCAAGTCATTGTGTCAGATGCTATAAAGAAAAAATACATAATGCCAGATTATCTGTAATGTTTTTGCATTCACACACGTTTAACGTCACAAATTAAGCACACTGTTAAAAAGTCCGCACGATAGAATAGGCTCATTCTTCCTATACAACTGGATCTAAAGGAGACCTTCGACATCAGTGTGGGGAAAAAAACCCTGCGGATGCATCCGAGCGAACCTGGCGATGCAGACGAGAACTGGACTTTAACCAATGGAGGGTAAAATACTCGGCCAGAGCGGAGTTAGGCGGCCAGAATGTCCTAATCAGGGAGAGTTTTAGTTCTCTTTTGGCTTGGGTTTGTTTTCTCTGGGAAATGATTAAACTGTTAGCAAAAACAATATTACCTTACTTTACATACCTCGTCTTGAATTTACTCTACAATACATTTTCGTTTAACACAAATGCTATCTATCTATCTATCTATCTATCTATCTATCTATCTATCTATCTATCTATCTATCTATCTATCTATCTATCTATCTATCGTTTTTCTTTCTTTCTTTCTCTTTCTTTCTTTCTTTCTTTCTTTCTTTCTTTCTTTCTATTATATAGTGCCTTTTCTTTCTTTCTTTCTTTCTTTCTTTCTTTCTTTCTTTCTTTCTTTCTTTCTTTCTTTCTTTCTTTCTTTCTTTCTATTATATAGTGCCTTCTTTCTTTCTTTCTTTCTTTCTTTCTTTCTTTCTTTCTTTCTTTCTTTCTTTCTTTCTTTCTGTCTGTCTGTCTGTCTTTCTATCTATTATATAGTTTCATTCTTTCTATTATATAGTGCCTTTTCTTTCTTTCTATTATATAGTTTCTTTCTTTCTATTATGTAGTGCTTTTCTTTCTTTCTTTCTTTCTTTCTTTCTTTCTTTCTTTCTTTCTTTCTTTCTTTCTTTCTTTCTGTCTGTCTGTCTGTCTGTCTGTCTGTCTTTCTGTCTGTCTGTCTGTCTGTCTTTCTTTCTTTCTTTCTTTCTTTCTTTCTTTCTTTCTTTCTGTCTGTCGGTCTGTCTTTCTATTATATACTTTCTTTCTTTCTATTATATAGTGCCTTCTTTCTTTCTTTCTTTCTTTCTTTCTATTATAAAGTTTCGTTCTTTCTTTCTATTATATAGTGCCTTTTCTTTCTTTCTTTCTTTCTTTCTTTCTTTCTTTCTATTATATAGTTTCTTTCTTTCTGTTATATAGTGCTTTTCTTTCTTTCTTTCTTTCTTTCTGTCTGTCTGTCTGTCTGTCTGTCTGTCTTTCTATTATATTCTTTCTTTCTTTCTTTCTTTCTTTCTTTCTTTCTTTCTTTCTTTCTTTCTTTCTTTCTTTCTTTCTTTCTTTCTTTCTTTCTACTGATCTACTGACAGATCAACAAACCCTTAACTTATCATGTCTTATTGTATGCAGCAAGATTCCTTTTAAATTCAGGAACCCATTGATATTTCAAAAAAATACCATGGTTATTTTCCGAACCTGTCACGGATCTTAAATAAAAGGTCATTTTTGGAACTTTCAGAACGCTTCATTTGGGAGCCTTTATGGAATCGTACTGAAGAGTATACATAATCTATCTATTTTATAATGCCTTTCATATCTATCTATCTATCTATCTATCTATCTATCTATCTATCTATCTATCTATCTATCTATCTATCTATCTATCTATCTAGAGGTGTGAAATGTACTATATACTACATAGATAGATAAGCACAATATTAGACAGACGATCAGACAGACTGACAGACAGTGTTCGATTGTATGTCGAAATGGGAGGCACGGTGGCGCGGTGGTTTGCCCGTGTGTTCGTGGGCTTTCCTCGCGCCGCTCCAGTACCTCTCATATTCTTACAAACGTGCGGTTTCGGTTCACTGACAATTCCAAATTACTCTGTGTATGGACGTCCATGAGTAAGCCCTGTAATATTTCTTACTTTATGTGCGACACGGCCGGGATGAGGTACACCTTTATACTGTTATTTGGATTTAGCAGTTTTGAGAATATTTGTCAATAAATTGTCTAATTGTAGATAAGGTATATTAGAATTAAACTATAATTAATATGAAGTTATGTTCGTGAGTGTGTGTTTGTGTATAAATGCGCTGTTAATCACAACACAATGCCTGCAGTCGTTCAGGTTTTGGGGAAGACGTCATGCATGAACCCAGTATAACCCTAAAGTATCACTTGGTGACTGACTTTTCACACCACATAATGACTCATCATGCACGCAGACATATTAAAACATATAAATGAACTCCCTGTCAGCCTTTACAGATTAACTGGACACTGAGGTACAATTGACCTTTCAACAATCAACGTTTTTCTGCCAGAAGAAAAGTAAAACTGTTTGTAAACTAGTTTTTATTTGTTAAAAAAATTGATGAAATTACTTTAAACAAAAATAACTAACAATTAGTTAAAACTTTAAAGCCCCTCAATATTGTGCCCCCGGGTAGTTAACGCAGCTGCCTCACGGACCCCATCATCTCTCCCGCGCCTGTGCGGGGTTTTTCTCCACGTGACAATTCGCCCACACCCCCGCACATAACACATGTTCGGTTAGTTAGCGGTAATTCGGTCCAGTGCACTCGAGGGGGCCCTGCGATGGACTGGCGCCGCATTCACAGCTGTTTCGTACCGTGCGGTGCACCTGAGTCCAAAGGTATAGACGCCGGCCAGGCGACCCTGCACGGGATTAAGCGGGTTATGCGGTGCGATCGTTGACAATTATCTTTCCTAAATTACAAGTCAAATTTAACTGAAGCACATTCTGATGATTTTTGTATAACTAACGTAATTTTAGTTAATAATTTTGTTTTAGTTTCAAAAGTAAAATGTTGGCAATGTAGCTTTTTTATATTTTAACATCGTATCCAATTACACATTCAGCATCTTCATGTTATAACAGCGGAAAAACCAGTAATGAAGCCGCTTTCTCCCGATTATTTCCGTCTATTTTCTTAACCCATTCAGGGACACAGAGCAAATGTCGGGATCAAGGCAGGCCTATTGTAAGACACACATACCCTGCCTGGAGCTATTTACAGACAATAATCAGAATAATCGGACAACTGGAGTAATACTTACACACCAGGTGCACATGCAAATATACCACGCAGATGCCATGAATGTGTAAAGCAGCAACCCTAACCGACTCTCAACTATTCGTGAGTTCCGTTAGCCGGACTCATTCCAGTAGTTGACGTCAGTCCAGGTATTAGCTCAGTTTAAGTGGTGGAGGTGTAATTTCAAATATTGTGCTACATTGTGTAACGCCTAAGTTGAGAGTCTTCTCTTTGTCAATTTTTATTATTATTTTATAGATAGATAGATAGATAGATAGATAGATAGATAGATAGATAGATAGATAGATAGATAGATAGATAGATAGATAGATACTTTATTAATCCCAGGGGGAAATTCACATACTCCAGCAGCAAAAACCGAACGTTTTCGGAAATATTACTACACCCTTAAAAATAAAAAGGGACAAAGTAGTTCTTCAGAGCGGCCATTGGGGAACCATTTTTGGTACCGAAAAGAACCATCCACACGAAAATGCCAGAAAGAGCTTTTATAAAAGCAACCATCAATAGATGCTAACAGATTTGGGAAACACCAACAGGTTCACAATTTTTAGAAGACTCTTACTGCATACAGTAACATGGCTAAGTTCGGGTTGTGTTGATCGGCCACTTACCCAGCTATTTAGCTTGCTATATATTATGTTTTTTCTAGAAATCTTTTCAAAGCCCAAACTAACAACTTTAATATATAAATAAATAAGTTTGAAGTGGTTCTTTCTCAAGCAATGATTCTGCCATTAAAGAACCGTTAGTTTAAAGATTGCAGCCAAAGGCTACATCTGTGGTATATCTGAACAGACTCGTTCGTTTTCCATTTAAGATACAAACTTTACCTTTGTTGCATTTTAAAAGTGAAAGTGTGCCTGAATTTTAAACTATCGCAGTGTAAATGGTTTTATCTATATAATAAGTAATAGTCATAAATAAACGTGTGCATGTAGTAAGTCTTTCAGCCATTTTTCAGTCATGCAATGAAAACAATTAAGAAAGGCTTCTGCTATCCATCAGTTCTTGATGCCCACCTATTGTTTTATTGTTGCTGAGCTCCGAGTAATTGAGATATAAGCTACTAGGCTGATGTTGAATAATGCGCACCTAATATAATTAACACACAAGTTTACACAAACCTTGTGGGTCTCTGTAGGTAACAAATTTGGTAATTTACGGCGTCAGGATCACACACGTGAAATTAACGGCGGTCTTAAAGCGTTTTGCGATGCATACAGAAACAATTAACTCCAGTCATTCCGCTCAGAACAATAAAGTAAATCGATTTTTATCGGGACACGTAACATTCTCAAATTCGCTTAATCCACTTCAGCATGGGCAGGAAAAGAGCAGTGGGCATGACGTCGCACCATAGCAGGGCATATTCATTCACACACACATTTGCCATAGCCACTGAATTAAACCTGCACGTACTTGACAGCGAAGGGAGAAATGTGGTTAAACCTGAGGAAAACCTACACGCGTGCATTGTGGGTAGGTATTAATTCGACATAGATAACAGACGGGCGCGATATCCATTGGGCAGCAGAGCCACTGGTCTAGGCACAGTTTTATTGTATAACGGGATGATGACACTTTTAAAAATGAATGTTCCATACGGGCATTTACTGGGTTTTGGAACAATTGTTACAATTGTTTGGGCTTTGAAAAGCAATATGTGGACAAAACAGAAATTATTAACTTATATAGTATGGAAGGATACTGACAAGAGCACCTGCACTTTCCCCGTGTTGTTGTATGCAGCAAAGCACATTTAAAATCATGAACCCATCAACTGTTTCATGGCTATTTACGTAGCCTTTTTGTGATCTAAACATCGTATGCGGCATCGCTCTGAAGAACCACTTCTGGTACCTTTATTTTTAAATGTCCATACCGTAATGGACAGGCTGAAACCACCATCTTACATAAAGCTCCCTCACTCACGCTGTCCAATATGCTGTAACTATTACTTTATGGATTACTGGGACCTCAAATATTTCAAAACCCGCCAATAATCGTTTTGGTCTGGAGCCGGGACAGGTTAGGGGCGAAATGTAATAACCTAAATATTTATAAATTAGTAGGTTGGGTTACTTTGTGTGCCATGTCTGTTTATTGATATATCATGTAAATTAGCCTTTACTTAAAAAAAAATTGATGACACAAAAATATTTATATTCATAAATTAGTACGGTTTATTAGAACACATCCTTCTCACGCCGAAACCGAAGAAGAAGAAGAAGAAGAAGAAGAAGAAGAAGAAGAAGAAGAAAGATTTATTACAAATCCCTTTACTTATTGATTTTTTGCTAGCACCTTTCTATAAAAGGTGTCTTTTCTTTTTATGAAAGACATTACACGGACAGGATACCTTAATTCATGCACCTGAAAGCTTTACCAACAAGTGGTTCAGGAGCTTGGCGTTCCCATCAGGCTAATTTAGCAAACCCGAGGAAATGACGAGAAGCAATTAGCAGACCCTCTGCGAGGTCGAACTGTTCGTCTCACCTCCGACTGCTCATGTATTGTGAATGAGACGAGACGCACATTTCACTGGAAGAGCGCACACTAAATATAAATGGCTCTTCACTCGTGTTCTAAGGTGACGGTACTTAGTAGGCATCTTCCAGAGTTTCCAATCAAGTGACTTAAGTATATTGTTACAAAAAGAGGCAAAGTATGAACAACCTTTTTTCGTTTATTTACAATACTGTAAACGTGTATTGATTGATTGATTGATTGATTGACGGAGGTGGTATGCTGTATGTCTGAATTAAAGCAGTAAAGTGCGCATGCGATTTTCCGCACCGTAATTACTTATTACCTCCATATTAAATAAATTTATACAGAATATCTTTATATTGGCAACAGTTTCATGTCTTTATCTGCAGGCATATTTATATGAGCTCTTTAATTTCCTAAAACCGAATAGCCCTCTTCCAGAAGCGTCGGGCGTTGGATTGAAACCAGTCCATGGAAGGCATACTAAAGCTGACATACTCACGCTTACTTGTGTTGGATTCCCATACAGACGAATTTCAACCTAACCTCCAGTGGAAATCTGAGAAGGAAGGTGGCACAATAGGTAAACGCCAACCACAGACGCAAATCGTCGCCTTACTTCAAAGGTAGGCTTCAGGAGCTGTGACGCAGTAGCGCCACCTACTGGGGATGCAGTCGCTGTCCTGCAGTCAATGTGCGGCGCCCCGTCGCCCTTATTCCAGCTATACGGTGGTGGTGCCGAGCATAGCTTTATGCGACCCTCCGTTAGAATCAGAGGGTCCTGAAATAGACGAAAGATTGAGTTAATTAAAAAAAGCCAAACACTCAAGTTTTGTCCAAAGAAACTAAAAAAAAATATTTTAACAAAAAGTTAGTTTGTAATTAAAGATCACACGTATTTCCAACAGGCTGTTTCAACTGAATTTTGTTTATGCGTATTAAAAAGATCAACATTTGAAGTTAAGTGTTCAATCATTTTCCCTTTTTATAAAAAAAATTCTGAAAATCAGAACACTCTAATAACTTAAGCTTATTGTTTTGCAAAGCAGATAATAAAAATGAAATACCAAAATAAAATGTATGCTTATTAACATTAGGGAGGGTTTTAAGTGGCCGCCAGGTAGAAGTGACCTTAAAGAAGAAATAAACGCGATTTTCAATCGTGCCAGTGTGCGGAGAACATTAAAAAGGATGAAGGTGAAACATCTTGGCTCATTAGAAAACAACACATTGTTAAAAAGTAACCTACAACCAAGTTGACAATGCACATTTGTCATGCCTAGTTTGTTTAAGTAAAGCACAAATTATCTCTGGGGGGAAAAAAAGAATGAAATTTGATTAATAAATTAATTTCCAAATGTTCAAACGGTGCTAAGCTGTTTCTCATATGCACGTGTTATGTTACTCACAGAAGATGACAACAAATGGGTCTTTTCATTTGCTGCAGTACACCTGAGGTGTAGTGCTTAAGGCTTTAGACTTCAAAGCCTGTGCTTGAAGGGGGTCAAATGTTATCTTATTATGAGTCTGCGGAATTAACTTAATGAGGAATCTGTTGAAAAACTTACAAGCTCAGGAGGCAGCAGCGTTTAATGGGACATTGTGCAGCCCAAATAGTGATAGGCAGTGTAGCATTGTGGTTAAGGCTTTGGTTTTCACACCTTGAGGCAGTGAGTATCCCACTACTGACACCACATGACCACAAGCCAGTCACTTCACCTGCCCAGGTTCCAACTAGAAAAACAAAAGAAATACAACCAGTTGTAGTCATCCATGTGATAAGATTGGTCCATACTTATAATCTAAGGCATATGAGCATTACAAGAATTTTCAGTACTCTTTATTTAATAAAAAGTTGATCACACACACACAATAATGCATATAGTGTTTGACGCAACTTTATACAATGCATGTCATAACATAGTCTAATTATTTACTTCCATTGCTTTAGCAGATGCAGGTTATTTCTGCCAGGCAAACAGTAAACCAAAAAGTAACAGTTATACTGGACACTGTGGGTGAGTGGCTTGATGTGAGACTGGGGGACTGGCTTGGCTTGGCTAAGTGACGCCCCTGGAGCCAGGCCTGCACCAAATGATAATATACTCTCTTACAAATAAAGGTGCTAAGGTGGTTATGCAGAAAGATGCTATAGACAAATCATTTTGGATCCCAAAAACCATTCTATTAAAGATCCAGTAAGACCACTTCTGTTATTTAATTTTAGATTTGTAACAGGTTTAATTAATATCCAAGAATAGACGACGACAGATTTGTGAAATACCACTCAGCTCCTTCATAATAGATAGATAGATAGATAGATAGATAGATAGATAGATAGATAGATAGATAGATAGATAGATAGATAGATAGATAGATAGATAGATAGATAGATAGATAGATAGATAGATAGATAGATAGATATTTGTGTTGAAAATACTTTGTTACAGGAAAGGCAAAAAAGCAAACCCATATATATGTAAAGACTCTAAGGACTGTTGTTGAGTACATTTCTGTCTGTTTGGTTTTGTAGCTTGCTTTCATTGTGTTATGAGCTCTTCACTTGTTCTTTAACACTTGTTTCTAAACAAGTTTAAATTTCTGCTTGAGGACAATCTATCTATCTATCTATCTATCTATCTATCTATCTATCTATCTATCTATCTATCTATCTATCTATCTATCTATCTATCTATCTATCTATCTATCTATCTATCTATCTATCTATCTATCTATCTATTGTGCTTTTCATATCTATTATATAGTGCCTTTCATATCTATCTATCTATCTATCTATCTATCTATCTATCTATCTATCTATCTATCTATCTATCTATCTATCTATCTATCTATCTATCTATCTATCTGTCATATAATGCTTTTTATATCTATCTATTATATAGTGCTTTTCATATCTATCTATCTATCTATCTATCTATCTATCTATCTATCTATCTATCTATCTATCTATCTATCTATCTATCTATCTATCATATAGTGCTTTTCATATCTATTATATAGTGCCTTTCATATCTATCTATCTATCTATCTATCTATCTATCTATCTATCTATCTATCTATCTATCTATCTATCTATCTATCTATCTATCTATCTATCTATCTGTCATATAATGCTTTTTATATCTATCTATTATATAGTGCCTTTCATATCTATCTATCTATCTATCTATCTATCTATCTATCTATCTATCTATCTATCTATCTATCTATCTATCTATCTATCTATCTATCTATCTATCTGTCATATAATGCTTTTTATATCTATCTATTATATAGTGCCTTTCATATCTATCTATCTATCTATCTATCTATCTATCTATCTATCTATCTATCTATCTATCTATCTATCTCTCTGTCATATAATGCTTTTTATATCTATCTATCTATCTATCTATCTATCTATCTATCTATCTATCTATCTATCTATCTATCTATCTATCTATCTATCTATCTATCTATCTATATAGTGCTTTTTATATCTTTTTATATCTATCTATTATATAGTGCCTTTCATATCTATCTATCTATCTATCTATCTATCTATCTATCTATCTATCTATCTATCTATCTATCTATCTATCTATCTATCTATCTATCATATAATGCTTTTCATATCTATTATATAGTGCCTTTCATATCTATCTATCTATCTATCTATCTATCTATCTATCTATCTATCTATCTATCTATCTATCTATCTATCTATCTATCTATCTATCTATCTATCTATTAATTATTATTATCAAGATGCAGAGGACAGAAAGATTTGGAAGAAGATGATCCGCTGTGGCAACACCTAACGGGAGCAGCCGAAAGAAGAAGAAGAAGATTAAGTGAATAGTTCGATGATAATTAAATTGTTTCTAACTATTTACTAACAACAGTCCATGTTTCAATGTGTTCTGATAATGTAATATTAAAACATTTAAAAGTGTGAGAAAGTGTGAATTTAGAAAATGTTTAATTCACATTTTTTTGGAACTTTGTTTTTTATTCCTGCAATTCTGCTAGCATAGGTATGACATTAAACACGTAAACTGAATGATGCAAACCCTTAAGCGGGTGTTGTACTGCTGTGATCGTGGCACAGAGGTGTGTTTTACGCATAATGGAGAGGTTGCTGATCGCTTCTCATGAAACTTGGACTCCGTTTTCAGATACTGTGTAGTAAATATAAGAGAAGCACTGTAATCTGGAGTTAACGTACCAATACAATCCTAATTCTTTTACTTTCTCCGAGGTAAAGAACAGCAGAGCTGTTGTACGTTATTAATAGGCACACTTTGAGATCAGTTTGTCATTATTAGTATATGAGCACTTTAACAAAATAAAAACCTCAAAAAACACAAAGCAGCTGTCTTATTACGTAGCAATTATTAAACACAGAAAATGCAAACTTTAATGAGTCCTTACGGACTGTGTATGCATGAATGAAGGAATATTGTAAATGAACAGTACATGCCAAGTAATTCAGCTTTCCTTTAAAAAAATCTTTGCAATGACTTTTGTATTTTGAAATATTTTCAGTGCACACTTAAAAAATAAAGGTATTGGGATCTTCAGAGTGATGCCATATGGGAACCCTTTAAAGTTCCCGGTAGACCATTCCACGTGAAGACTCCAGAAAGAACCATTTATTTATTTAGATCTGTAACAGACTCCATGCAGACAATAACCATGAATAGATGGCCACAGATTTGTAAAATACCAATGGGCAATGATTTTAAAAGGATTCTCGGCGCAGGCTTTTTTAACCGGTGTCCTGCTATAGGTAGCCCACATTAAAGATTTCGTTTCTTTTCTACATTTTAGGAAGTTTTTGGAAGCACAGAGAACCAGCTTTATATGCAAGGAACCCTGACCAGAATGAAAAGATTCTTTGTCAAGCAATAGTTCTATATACGAGAAACCACACAACCCAGTAAAGAGCCATAAAGTTCCATAAAGAACTAAGTGCACCATGCAGGAAAATCACAATCACCAGAAAACAAATGTGTATTTATTTTTAATCAAGTTATCTGTTATGCAGAAGTTAAAACAAAGCTTCAGTATTGCGTCTTAAAACAAGTTGATTCTTTAAAAGAAATATTTTAAAAAATGAACAGAATGAGCGGACCCCCTTTTCCATATATCGTAGCAAAATGAATTATAAACACTAAATATTGATATTCACCTTTTTTAAAAAAAAAGAAAAAACAAAAACATGATGAAATTACTGTGACACTGTTCTCAAAATTTCAAACAAAAATAGCAGTTAATTCAATTTACGTGGCCTTCTAACGTATATGACCTCCAGCTCTGTCTTCGCACACATCATTAATCGAGTTCTCAGTTGGAAAACGATCCTGTACAGCAACCTTACATTTCATAATTCAAGTTTTTTTTTTTCTTGTTTGTTTGTTTTCACCTTTATTGTTTTCCTTTCACGTCCTTTCCGAAGCTTGAAAGGCCGCGGACGGTCTTTGGTCAGAGAAGTAAAGTTTGCAATCACGGAGTGCGACTCGGAGTGCGGCTCGCTCTCGCCTGTCCTGAGACGCCAATCACAAACAGTCGCACGACTGCATCTTTCGCTCTCTCCCGGGAATCAAACCGAATACAATAAAACTGAACACACTGCCTGTTCGCTTCCAGCAACTCTAATGTAGCGTGTGACAAATGCACAAATTCCCTGCTTTGAGTTGCTCTCATACAAAAAAAGGGTGCCCGTATCATCATTAAACGGTTTCTTTCTTTGGAAAGAAAAAAAAAAAGAGTAAATGGATCCCTATCTCAATAAACCAACCAAAAATTAAATTAAATTGCACAAACCCCCGCAAGCAATGCAAATTCCTAGGTTCGTTTTCATGTGAGCATTGAACACTGGGCACCAAAAGCCAATTTCCATTCTATAATGGGCCCTATTCATCAGAGTGAAGGTGATTTAAATCGCCTTCCCCGCACCGGCAATGTAATGTCTGTCGCGGTGCCCCGTAACGCAGCTGTGTGCTGCGCACTCTGTTGTTCCTTAATGATGTCAACACAACACACAGACGTGTTCGTTTGCAGCACAAACCCTTCCGATCGGCGATCTGTGAATGAGTGTGTGTGTGTGTATGCGACTCGAGTGTAATAATAATAATAATAATAATAATAATAATAATAATAATTAATAACGAAATTTTAACAAACACCCTCGCCGCAATTAAGCTGTGCGTTATACATATCCGGAACTCGAAAAACTGCATCAGCCCGATTGACACCGATTACATCGTCCAAGGTGGCTGGGCTCAGGTGATCGGTCCAAAGCTCTCTTCTAAGAAATAAATATGCTTAACAAATTAAAAAGTCTCACCACCATCTACATCCCCACCCCCACCCCCGCAGCAACTTTTTTTTCCGGAAATCCACTTTAACATCGAACAAAGTGAAGCTGCTCACCTGTTACGGCGTGCGCATCCTCGTAATCAACACTGCAGACTTGGCCGGACGCCACAGCGCCTTCCACCACACTAGCGACTCACAAAAAAAAAAAAAAATACTGACGACTATACCGCTCGCGCAAGAAAAAAAAAAAACCAGCGACACCGCCGCTTAATTGTGTCCCGTCCTGCTTTCAACTTTTCCAAGTCGTTCGTTTCCTCTCCCGCAGAAGACAACTAACGCACCTCTTTAACAATGCAGTATAGTGACCCGGGATCACTCGTTCAGTCATTCGATTTGTTCATTTTCATACCGTCTTAGTCCAATGCAGGGTAGTGAGAGAGGATCAAACATCTGGTATGAAAAAAATAAAGATGCTCTGCTCATGATGCCTATTGAAACGCGCGAATTTCCGTGCATATGTAAACAAGAGTAGGGACAGATGGTCATATTTTTCATAATTTATGTAACTTTTTCTTTAAATTAATCCATTAAAAAATACTAATAACTAAACACTAAAGTGAAAATGTGTTACAGGTACCTGACAAATATTATCGCATTTGCACTCTAATGGTATTTTTCAGGTTCCTGCGCTATGCTGAATGAGTCCAGGATTGGCATGGTCTCCCGGCTTTAGAAAACAGACTGAAGCCAAGAGGCGCTTCAACGCTTGCGGACGCACAAAAGAAGAAACGGACTTGGAAAATGGGTCGATATAATAAAACCACATCTATTGCTTAAACCCACATAATAATAATAATAATAATAATAATAATAATAATAATAATAATAATAATAATAATAGCATTGTCCAGGGATTTTTCCTGTCTTGAGCCCTTTCATTGACAGAATAGGCTTCAGTTCATCTGCGGCCCTGCTCAGTTTGAAAATGGATAGATGGATGGGATGATAATTATTTATTATTGTTCTGACTCCTTTCTCCAAGTTGACTTAAAATATTTGTGATACAACTGGTTACATTTCTTTTGTTTTTCCAATTGGAACAGTGGCACGTGAAGTGACTTGCTCATGGTCAAACAGTGCCAGAAGGAGATCTGAACCGACAACCTCAGGGTTTGAAGTCCAAAGCCTCAACCACTATGCCCCACTTTCTATTATTATTATTATTATTATTATTATTATTATTATTATTATTATTATTATTATGTTGCTAGCAGTCAATGGTTGAAGAGGAAATAAAGAAGTGGCGGTACTCATTTTTTTTTTTTTTTTTGGCTGAAGTAATTAAACAATTGGGGGTCCCACGTGGAGGTCCGATTGCGCGCTGATATACAGATAAGATAACGAAGATTGGTAACTGGGAGGATTAGGAGGAGTCTTTCTTGTAAGTACGAAAGGTCATTGAAATTACGGGTTTTGTTAAAATTCGGGTTGCTTTTTGTGACAGTAGTCTATACGCATAAACAGTAAGTGCCGGGCAGAAGGGAGATATGACGGTTTGGAGTAGCGGTCGTAACCGGTCCACTTCAAGCACTGTTTTCAGCAAATCTCGCGGTAATTTAGCCTGTCTTTAGTACATACAGAATCTTTTACTATTGTTTTAGAAACCACAGTTTTGATAATAAATAAAATAAAGCAATATTGCGAATCATCTTAAATAAACTAATAAAGAAACGCTCAGTCAGATCTTAATTTAATAGCTCTTAGGGTATAATCGTCAGTAATTAATTTTTGGAATAACGGTGTTTCCCCTTTATTTCCAGAGAATGACTCTTTCTTTCTAGCAACAAATATAACCCTCTGATGTCTCATATAACGCACAGAGAAACGGCCAAATGCTGTGTGTGAGCAACACCTTGTTGGGTGGGTGGGGGGTTTGGTTGGCTTAAAGAAGGCGCGCACCTGCTCCGCCATGAATTATGCATGTTGTGTGGCGAGCTTAAAATTAAAGTGGAGCTGATCATTTGATCGGAGGGTCGATTCTTCCAAGACCGTTACCTTTCTGTTGTTGGTGCATGCCAGCTGCTTTTGGTTACCTTAGCAGAAAGCTCAGATTAGCAATACGACTGACGTTTAGTTAACCCATTTAATTAACACGCATCGGTAAGTTTCTTTCACGGTACCTTAAAATTATGAAGTTCGGTTCCTGGTTTGTTTTTCAAAAACTCGATTTTATTCAGTTCGTTTTTGTATAGCGCTCTTCAGTGCAGACCCACAAAACTGTAATAGGTTCTCAGGAAAAATGCATGTGTAAAATTGTACAAATTACTAAATGCAGAATAAGTGCATATAAAGGCACATTTATGTTAAGATAGATAGATAGATAGATAGATAGATAGATAGATAGATAGATAGATAGATAGATAGATATTCTAATTTGGCCCCAAGGGGTGTATATAAGCTCAAAATATATAATATATACAGTATATGCACGTGCGAGTCAGTGGATCACCCTCCGAGCTCCTCTGAGGTACATACTGTAATACCACTCCAGCATGAAAGGGGCCTCTGGTGCTAATCATGTCCTCTTCCATTCACTCAAAAGTGCCAAGAAGAGGCCCAGTGAGGGCTACTGACTCCGCCCCTTCTGATCTACTAACTATAAATCACGGGGTTGCCAGAAGGAGGTGTCACTGTGTGAGCAAAGCACACTGCAGGACGGTGCTCTTATATTGTGACTTCTAGAAAGAACACAGCAACGAAGCTCAATGACTCTTTATTTTGCTTTTAATTTTATATAATTTTATATAATATTTTATTTATATATACAGTATGTGTGTGTGTGTGTATCTTTATATATAAATTTCAACATCTGTCTGTCAACTTTTCACGAGAGAACTACTTAATGGGGGCGGCACGGTGGTGCTGCTGCCTCGCAGTAAGAAGACCTGGATTCGCTTCTTGGGTCCTCCCTGCATGGAGTTTGCATGTTCTCCCTGTGTCTGCATGGGTTTTCTCCGGGTGCTCCGGTTTCCTGCCACAGTCCAAAGACATGCAGGTTAGGTGCATTGGTGATCCTAAATTGTGCTTGTGGGTGTGTGGGCTGGCACCCTGCCCGGGATATATTCCTACCTTGCACCCTGTGTTGTCTGGGATTGGTTCCAGCAGACCCCTGTGACCCTGTGTTAGGATACAGAGGGTTGGATAATGACTACTTAATGGATTTAGATCCAGTTTTTATTATGAATTTGTTTGAACATTCCGGTTGTGTTTGCGACTTCTTTCATCGTGCTAAGAATCATAGTTTGCTTGCAGGAGCGATTTATTTGCGCTAATCTGAGACAGAGGCTGAGGGCCGAGGGGAGGGGAAAACATGACATCAAGAGTAGGGAGCCAGGCAGGGCCCTCCTCACTCATGTGCCATCCACCATTCGAGTCAGTCTACCCGTTGCCACATTTTGAAGTGCACCTTACCTCCGCTTAGCTAGCTATACCTGTTTGTTTATTGATTTTTAAAATTTGTCCTGTTTCATTACTAGCCTGTGTAGTATTAAAACAGGACAAACTTTAAAAATCAATAAACAAACAGGTATACTGTAGCTGGCTAAATATACAGTATATATATATATATATATATATATATATATACAGTATATATAGTATATATATATATATATTCACGGCATTCGAAGTCTGTGTCACAATCTGATTGTGTGGGTGGTTACCTACCAGGTAACGCTTGTGGTTGGCCAGCAATCTGCTAACATCCGCCACGGTGCCCTCAGTTTGTGAGGAGCTGATCATAGAATGGTTGAAATAGTTTACTGTCAAATACAGATTGCTGGCCAACCACAAGCGTTACCTGGTAGGTAACCACCCATACAATCAGATTGTGACACAGACTTCGAATGCCGTGAATGTAATTACCCCGATCTACATGCTGTCAAATAAACGAACCACACGCCATGGCGCAACATTAGGGGCATCGCCTCTAGTGCTGACGTCCGAGGTTCAATTCCCGAGAGGGAGTGCAGTGGAGTGTGTACGCTTGATGAGCCCAGTATGAGGGCGAAACACGTGTCGCGTACTCTTTGCATTTATTTGACAGTAAACTATTTCAACCATATATATTTATATATATTGTCACACACACATATTTAGGAGACAACTAAAGGGCTTGAGTACATGTAATTCCATGCCGGACCAGGGGGTGGCGAAGTGAATTAATTCTCCCTCTCGATCTTTTGCAGACCATTCTAGGGAAATCCCTCCTGGCTTAGGGGCAGCCAACAACGTCACTTCCGGTTCCAGTCCTGATGACATCACTTCCTCCACTGGCCTTTAAAGCCACCATCTTGCTCCCAGTTAGTCAGTTCTGTTTTGGACTCTGTTGTATGAACATGTCTGTGTTTTAGCATCAATTTTGCAGCTGGGATAAATTATACGGGTGGCCGCCCCAAACCTTTGGAATGTCTTATGGTCGTTCTTCTTACAATAGATATATATTGACCAACCACAAGCATTACCTGGTAGGTTACCACCCACACAATTCAGGTCGTCGAGACTCAGACTATGA
Source organism: Erpetoichthys calabaricus (assembly GCF_900747795.2). NCBI lineage: Eukaryota > Metazoa > Chordata > Cladistia > Polypteriformes > Polypteridae > Erpetoichthys > Erpetoichthys calabaricus. The sequence continues at coordinate 13,495,169 of NC_041400.2, read as the reverse complement.
ATGCAATGAAAAAAAAAAAAAAATATATATATATCTTATATATAATTCGCCAGCCTACTCACTCACTCACTCACTCACTCACTCACTCACTCACTCACTCACTCACTCACTCACTCACTCACTCACTCACTCACTCACTCACTCACATCCATCCGAAGCTGAATGCGCAGTCGCCTTCTGCACAGCTGCCCGAAAAACCTTACGAGACCGAAATCGCGGCAGGTGTCGGATTTACGGCCGCGAAAATTCAAAGAGAAAGGCGACTTCGAACTACATCCAACCCCAACATCGCGGCAGGTGGCGGATTTACAGCCGCAAAAATTCAAAGAGAAAGGCAACTTCGATTAAAGCTCTAGAGGCCTGAAAGGCGATTTCGACTACAGCTTGAGGCCTAATTACGCATTCATTCAATACACCTATATCAGGTTTGTGGTGCTTATACCTATTACTATTCTACTCGTGTCCATTTCATCTTACGTTGTCGAAACGGGCTCTTTGTCTAGTATATATATATATATATATATATATATATATATATATATATATATATATATATATATATATACATACAAAAAAAATTACATGTCCCAGCTTGGATAATAAAGAACTGCTACTGCTGTCAATAATAGGGTTGTACATTTAAAAAAAAGGTGCCAAAGTAGTTCTTTAGAGCAGTGCTGTAGAGGGAAAAAGTTTTGGTTACCTTAAAGCCTACATGAAAGATTTCTGTCATTTTAGTCCATGTTTTGTTCCTGCCTTGCGCCCAGTGCTTGTGCCGATAGGCTGCAGTTTCCCCACAGCCTTACTCAGGATAAAAGAGTTGGGAAAATTAATGGATGGATTGATGGATAGCTATGAACCTTTTCAAAGCCTAAACAACCAATTTCATATATGCAAAGAACTTTTACCAGGTTTAAATGGTTCTTTGCCAAGCAAAGGTTCTACAAGGAGCCACACAACCTAGTAAAGTGCCATCAAGGAGCCACTATTTTTAAGAGTGTAGGTGGCAATCAGGTAGTCCCACATGACAAAGAGAACGACAAAGTCAAACACAGTCAAAGTCCTGAAGGCCTTGGTCAGCTGCCCCAAAGGGTCATTCTATAGTGGTGTCCATGCTGGGTCATCCATTCTAATGACAGAATTCTTCCATCAATTAATTCGAAGGCTCCCAGTTTCTCAGATGACTTTTCCATTGGCAGGAGGACAGCTTGACAGTAGAGCAGTGGCACCAAGTACCATATCAGGATACCAAGAAAGAGAAACAGAATATTGGAGGATTAGGAAAGGTTCATAATTATTGTATTACTTGTATTTTTATAGAAATGACTGACAAACAGATGCATTATGTACATCTAGCTAATCAGCATCTTTAATCAGGTATGAGTGTTCAGCCTGATTTAATGGCTTAGAGTGAAAGCAGAACATACGCAGGCAGATCATTTCAGATCATGGGGTCCTGTAAGTAAATGATTTGTTTGATGTGGCTGACTCTTCATCGTAGCAATTGTTTGCAAACCAAATGACAAAAACAACAATAACAACACGAAGAACAACGTAATACACCCACATACCAGCAGCCAGACTAGAAATTGCAAAGTTGGTGAGCCAAGTAATAACTGAGTGGGCAAGCCATAAGGTGTTTTAAAATTCTAAAACGTATTGTGGACTGGAGGTGACTTTGAGGAGTTGGGGTCTACCCTTAATATGTAGCATGGCTGGAATCTTTGCCAATTGATTTAAAGTTTTGAATTGAGTAGCTCAAATGATAGACAACCTATGATTAACATAAATCAAACAGAAGCAGGGGGAAGCTGTCTTCTGGGTGGCCACCTCAGGCAGGGCCTTCTTAACAGCATCATAGACCCCCCAGACAAAGTAGTGGACTGGGGCCCCTGTTTTGATAGTAACATACTTAGGTATCAGAAACATTGTGGTCCCCTATGCTTCTGGTGCTGATCATGCCCATACACTAAAACAGCCCTGTCCTCAGGCCCCCTTTGTAGCTTCGCTCATGCCATGTACAGGAACATCCATGCAAGCCACAAAATATGAAACCTTTCCTGAAACCATAGATCTCAAATTGTCATCTCTGGACAGAAGGCCGGATCATCAACAGGCACAATCATGCATTTCCCTACACTCACTCAAGTCGAATGAGTTTCACAGTCAACAGTCAATTTTCTTTTTTGAATTAAACTAGCAGTCCCCCGCGACTCCACCCACATAGTAGTGAAACTGGACAAACTTTAAAAATCAATTAAAAAAAAATTTAATTCTGGCCAAGCAGTCGACACTGTATCTGATCGTGTTCAGCTCTGACAAGAGAGCGTCCACCGTGTGGGGAGAAAAGCACACGGCCATGATATCTCTGGCAATCAGCAGCTACTCTCTAAAACACACGTAACTCTGATCTCTCTCTCTCTCAAAAATGTCAAACGTTACTCCTTAACAATCTCTAGATGATAATGTCTGCTGAACAAACAGGTATCACTAGCTAAGCAGAGGCAAGCTACGCTCCAACACATGGCGAGAGGTAGAGTGACTTGAATGGAGGCTGGTGCCCCTTGCCTCGGCCCGCAGCCTCTCTCTCGGATTGTTTGCGCAAATAAATTAGTACCACAAGTGAACTATGATACTTAGCACGATGAGGGAAGTCGTAAAATCAGCTGGAATGATCAAGCAAATTATAAAAAAAAAGATAGTTGTGTACTAAACAGATGGCATGGATGGCTAGTACCCTTTTCTATTATCGTGACTCAAATCAGATTTTCGTTTTTAACATTAGGCACCCAAAGGGGACATTAACCTTAGGGACCTATAGGCAATTATGCTCCAACTTTAGTATTTGTGGTTGGGGTAGGTCAGTCTAATAATTTCAGCTCCAAAAATTAAGCAACTGGGGTGACTCCCTGACGGAGCCCAACACTAGAATGGGTAGAAACTGCCGTCCATGCCATCCGCTTAGTACACAAGTATCGAAAACAAACATGATCTAAATCTGTTAAGTAGTTCTCTCAGGAAAAGCGGGCAGACATACAGACTAGGGAGTCCATTCCTGGGCTCCCAGTGATCGTGACCGGACATTTTTCACTCCCGCATTCCCGGGAATGAAACTGCTGTAATTCCCGGGAAAACGGGAACGGCCAAGCCCGCATGTATAGCGTGTAAATGTGTAAAAATTGATCAAGAAATAACAGAGTTATAGTTGAAAATAATTAAGGAGGCGCCATTGCTGCAGCTTGCACTTCATCAGACAACAGTTTTGAACAGCAACTTGAAATTGCAATGCGTCAGTCTGTTGCATCCGCATTATCTGTGCCAAGAAACTTGCCATCACAGAATGATGACAAGAAACTGGATGCATCAGTAAAAGCTGAAATGGCGGTGTTTCGGAGCAACGGCAAGCGCGGGCGTTGTTTAGAACAAGTGTATCAGTATCTGATGACTGTGCCGCCTACTTCAGTGGAGGCAGAGCGTGCTTTCTCAGCGGCTGACGTACTCTGCACGAAGGTGCGCTCTCGCACGAATGACTGCACGCTGGACACGTTGTGCTTTCTACGCTCTTATTACCGCAACTAAAGATACAGGTACTTATATGACAGCATGAACTGCTTGTTGATAAGGTTAGTCTTTTATTGGTGTCAGCATATTGCAGTAGTTTTATTAAAAATAAGTGTCGCTCGTTCTAAAACCGTTCACATGTGAGATGCCCGTGCACTGTGTCATCCCCGGGAGCCCGGGATTCCCAGGAATAAAATGTGGGATTCCCGAATGGATAAACCCGTCCGGGAATGGATTCCCTAATACAGACAGAAAGACAAATCTTGAATTTTATACATCTATATAGCAGGGGTCTGCAACTCCAGTCCTGGAGAGCTACTGTGGCTGCAAGTTTTCATTCTAACTCTTTTCTTAATTAGTGACCAGTTTTTACTTCTAATTAACTATTTCCCTTTATTTTAATTGACTTTTCTTGAGACTCTGACTGCTGAATTGATTCTTTTGTTCCTTAAACGGCACCGAAACATAAATTTGATGTCAAGTGAGCCAACAGATGACCAACCAAACTGGGGCCTCAAACTCCAACCAACTTCACTTCATTCAGTTTCTTAATTTGAAGCCAATTCTCGTTGCTATTTAAACCCGTTATTTAATTCCATGGCGCTCATACTGCCATGGCAGACATTTCCAAAACTGTTGATTTTCTTTTTTAGGAGCGCTGTCAAAATGTTTTGTGGACCTGAGAAGATCAACTTTACTGAGGCCTTCACCTTTCTTTATTTTCATTTACTGTGTGATGGACGCAGGTTGTTGTTTATGTGTTGGTTCATTTTGGGTCTTAATATTGTTTGGTTGCTAATTAAGGAAAAAATAAATAATTAAGGGGCCTGAGTCTTAAGATGTGCATTAATTAAAAGTAAGGCAAAGAGTTAAATAGCAGCAAAATCTGGTCACTAATTAAGAAAATGGTTCGAATGAAAACCTGCAGCCACAGTAGCTCTCCAGGACTGGAGTTGGAGACCCCTGCTATATACATTACAATCAACGTCAGTTTTTCTTCCTCTAATGCCAGGGTGTCCAACTCCGATCATGCTAGGCCACAGTGACTACAGGTTTTCATTCTAACCATTTTCTTAATTAGGGACCAGTTTGTGTTGTTAATTAACTTTTAATTTAGGGATGCCAGACGTCCCTTATATACAGGACATGTCCCATATTTGATAATTTTGTCCCTGGTCCCATACTGACCTTTCAGGAACACCCAAATATCCCGTATTTAGTTCATTTTCAAATTTCGTAATGAAAATTTATTTTTACTGCCTTCTTACCGTACTTGGTTGTAACTTTATAAGTAATTATACTTCTTTTCTCAGATTCTCTTGATGAAAATAACCCAAATGTAACGAGGAAACGAGTGTTTGCTGCCTGTTTGCAATTTGTTCAGTTGCTGTGGTTGTCTGAGGACAGCGACACTCTTAGCGTTTTGCTCTCCAGCCGCGCTGCTGTGCAGTTCTGGATCAGCATTGCAACATACGGGGTCAACAAAGTGTGCTGTTACTACTTGCCATGGCCGACTTATTTTCTAACTGCCTATATTAAATAATAATATTATTTATCTGTTGTCTGTATTAAATAAATATTTTCAAATGATTTCACTTTTGCAGAATTTTTTTTAGCTTGTATTAAATAATTCTCAAAGGATTTTACTTTTGTTTTCCTCATAACCCATTAAAATCCTTGCTTTATGTTTTTAACTTATGTCTCTACTTTTATATAATATATTGGTCTGGGTGTGTAGGGGGCATGTACAAATTTATATACATCCATCCATCCATTATCCAACCCGCTATATCCTAACACAGGGTCACGAGGGTCTGCTGGAGCCAATCCCAGCCAACACAGGGCGCAAGGCAGGAAACAAACCCCGGGCGCGTACACACACTCACACACACACGGGACAATTTAGAGTCGCCAATGCACCTAACCTGCATGTCTTTGGACTGTGGCAGGAAACTGGAGCACCAGGAGGAAACCCATGCAGACACGGGGAGAACATGCAAACTCCACGCAGGGAGAACCCGGGAAGTGAACCCAGGTCTCCTAACTGCGAGACAGCAGCGCTACCCACTGCGCCACCGTGCCGCCCTAATTTATATACTGTACAAAGTAATATAGAGAGAGATTTTAAGGGTGTCCCGTATTTCCAATTTTCTAATCTGGCAACCCTATTTTAATTAGAAAATCAATTGAATTGAATTGAATTGATTTGCTGTTTAAGACTCAAACCCTTTAAATAAGGGGTGACTAATGTTGGTGGTGCTGGAGGGCCGCAATGGTCTGCAGGTTTTTGTTCCAACCCCATCATTTATCGAGAAGCCACTTGTTGCAGATGAAACACTTAATTGCTCAAGTGGCATTTTTTTGTTTCATTTTAATGGTCTTGCTTGTTAAAATTTCAAAACCCGTAACTGCTTATTTTAGTCTTCACTGCTTTTAATAGTTCCTTATTAGCAATAAGAAGCAAATGACAAAGGAATCAGCAGTTCTCCATCTAGCGTGTATCCATTTATGCCTGTGTGTGTTCATTGTGCACAATTCGATTTAATAAAAATAGATAGATAGATAGATAGATAGATAGATAGATAGATAGATAGATAGATAGATAGATAGATAGATAGATAGATAGATAGATAGATAGATAGATAGATAGATAGATAGATAGATAGATAGATAGATAGATAGATGCTCCTCTGTCTGGAGATGATCCTGTTCAGTGGATGCAGTGGATTCTCCATAATTGACAGGAGTCTGCTCAGCGCCCATCGCTCTGCCACAGATGTCAAACTGTCCAGCTCCATGCCAACAATAGAGCCTGCCTTCCTCACCAGTTTGTCCAGGCGTGAGGCGTCCCTCTTCTTTATGCTGCCTCCCCAGCACACTACCGTGTAGAAGAGGGCGCTCGCCACAACCGTCTGATAGAACATCTGCAGCATCTTATTGCAGATGTTGAAGGACGCCAGCCTTCTAAGGAAGTATAGTTGGCTCTGTCCTCTCTTGCACAGAGCATCAGTATTGTCAGTCCAGTCTAATTTATCATCCAGCTGCACTCCCAGGTATTTAAAGGTCTGCACCCTCTGCACACAGTCACCTCTGATGATCACAGGGTCTATGAGGGGTCTGGGCCAGCTCCTTGGTTTTGGTGGTGTTCAGGTGTAGGTGGTTTGAGTCGCACCATTTAACAAAGTCCTTGATGAGGTTCCTGTACTCCTCTTCCTGCCCACTCCTGATGCAGCCCACGATAGCAGTGTCGTCAGCGAACTTTTGCACATGGCAGGACTCCGAGTTGTATTGGAAGTCTGATGTATATAGGCTGAACAGGACCGGAGAAAGTACAGTCCCCTGCGGCGCTCCTGTGTTGCTGACCACAATGTCAGACGTGCAGTTCCCAAGACGCACATACTGAGGTCTGTGTTTAAGATAGTCCACGATCCATGCCACCAGGTATGAATCTACTCCCATCTCTGTCAGCTTGTCCCTAAGGAGCAGAGGTTGGATTGTGTTGAAGGCGCTAGAGAAGTCCAGAAACATAATTCTTACAGCACCACTGCCTCTGTCCAAGTGGGAGAGGGATCGGTGTAGCATATAGATGATGGCATCCTCCGCTCCCACCTTCTCCTGGTATGCGAACTGCAGAGGGTCGAGGGCATGACAGACCTGTGGCCTCAGGTTGTGAAGCAGCAGCCTCTCCATGCTCTTCATCACATGCGACGTTAGAGCGACAAGCCGGAAGTCGTTCAGCTCACTAGGACGTGATACCTTTGGGACTGGGGTGATGCAAGATGTTTTCCATAGCCTCGGGACTCTCCCCTGTTCCAGGCTCAGGTTGAAGATGCGCTGTAGTGGACTCCCCAGCTCCGACGCACAGACTTTCAGCAGTCGTGGCGATACTCCATCTGGACCCACTTGAAATGAAGAAACGAAGGGAAAGTGAAGAACTGAGAATTACTCATCCATTTTCAGCTTCAAATCATTTGAGATATCATTAGAAAGGAAAATAAATCTACAAGTGCAGAATGACCTGACAAGACAGAGTTAAAACACTAACAAGTTGTGATATTAAATAAGATCTGTTATTAGGAAGGATTGTTTTCTAATTTATCAACTGTTTTGGGACAAAAACCTGCAGCCACTGTGGCCCTCCAGGACTGGTGTTGACCACCCTCGCTCTAATGTGTGGTTGAAATGGTTTCAGAAAAATGTATCAATGGAAGGTAAGCAACCTAAATTTCTTTGCATTAAATATCATAAAACTAAAAACGGACAACAGAAAGTATCACCAAATTGTGTGGTGTCGGATTTTCTTTTGGACTTCTGCCTATTAGGAAGCTCACTCAACTAACTTTTCGGGCTTCAGAAAGTGGCTGGATAGAGAGATGTAAGGCAAGAAAACACTCGGGATTGAATCAAAATAAGTTATTATGTCTGTCAGCGAGTTCTTTCTGAGTTGGGTTTTCATCTTAGCCCTTTGTGCTCGTGGCTTTCCTGATACAATCCAAAGGCATTCAGTTCATGGAGGGTCTTCAACTGCATGCGGAGAGTGAGCCTGGTGAAGGGCTGACATCTTATGTGCTTTCCCAAATTTTCTGACTGGGAGAAAGTAAGCTGTTAAAATTAAATGTAAAAGTGGAAAGACGTTCTGCACTTATCTAAATGCAAAGAATTATTATTATTATCCATCCATCCATCCATTTTCCAACCCGCTGAATCCGAACACAGGGTCACGGGGGTCTGCTGGAGCCAATCCCAGCCAACACAGGGCACAAGGCAGGAAACAATCCTGGGCAGGATACCAACCCACCGCAGTATTATTATTATTATTATTATTATTATTATTAATATCCGTGAACTTCTCTTTGTCTTTATTTTAATTTACAAACTGTTAAACAATGTGGGTGTTTGTGAAAGTAGAGCGGATTGCTCCTCACCTCAGTGCCATCACCCAGAGAATCAATTTAGAGGGTTTTTCAATCTTTAATAATAATATGGTGTTGATAGTAAAACACACTGCACTATTTAACTCCCTGATTAAAAATAATTCTCAAGGGAAAAAAAAGAATAACTAATTAAGCAAGGAAATACACATAACATTGAAGCCTTTACTAAGGCTGTTAAAGTAATATTAATGAATGTTAATATTAATAATCTATCCATTCATCCATTGTCCAACCTGCTATATCCTAACACAGGGTCATGGGGGTCTGCTGGAGCCAATCCCAGCCAGCACAGGGCGCAAGGCAGGAACAAATCCCGGGCAGGGTGCCAGCCTACCGCTGGGCACACACACCCACACACCAAGAACACACTAGGAACAATGTAGAATCGCCAATGCACCTAACCTGCATGTCTTTGGACTGTGGGAGGAAACCCACGCAGACACGGGGAGAACATGCAAACTCCACACAGGGAAGACCCAGGAAGCGAACCCAGGGCTCCATACTGCGAGGCAGCAGCGCTACCCACTGTGCCACCGTGCCACCCATTAATATAATCCATCCATCCATCCATCCATCCATTTTCCAACCCACTGAATCCAAACACAGGGTCACGGGGGTCTTCTGGAGCCAATCCCAGCCAACACAGGCCACAAGGCAGGAACCAATCCCGGGCAGGGTGCCAACCCACCGCAGCATTAATATAATCTAGGTAAGAAAAAAAAAACTTTTTGTGTTATGTTAGTGTGATGTTATATTTATTATTGCCACAGGTTTATGACATGGATGTGTCCTGTAGGGATAGAATTGAATAGAATAGAATTTTTTATAATGCATCTTAATTATTATTACATTACGTTACATTTACTAATTTGGCTGACGCCTTTATCCAAGCCAACGTACAACATTGATGACACAATTGGTGACATTTCTTTTGGTTTTCCACTTGGAGCACAGGCCGGTCATGTGACTTGCTCATGGTCACACAGTGGTGTCAGTAGTGGGATTTGAACTCACAACTTCGGGGTTTGATGTCTAAAGTCTTAACCACCAGAACATGAAAAGGACAAGTGTCTGTGTATCTCTGTGTCCGTCCGGACAAAAAAAATGATAATAAAAATACTAAATCCATCCATCCATTTTCCAACCCGCTGAATCCAAACAGGGTCACGGGGGTCTGCTGGAGCCAATCCCAGCCAACGCAGGGCACAAGGCAGGGAACCAATCCCAGGCAGGGTGCCAACCCACCGCAGGACACACACAAACACACCCACACACCAAACACACACTAGGGCCAATTTAGAATCGCCAATCCACCTAACCTGCATGTCTTTGGATTGTGGGAGGAAACAAAATACTAAATAAAGTGTTCAAATATAAAATCGGTCTTATCTGTTAATCGACATTATACACCAGCAAACAAGCAACATGAAAGCGATGTTCTTGCTTCCACTCTGGCCACATGAATGAGAGTTTATAGCTGTAATGGTAATGACTGATGGACATGGTGGGCAATGGATGAGTGAGTCATTTCAACAAATGCCACATCACAAACATTAACACTGCTTTTATGAATCCCATACCAAATGGCATATAAGAGAGACATATGCATTGCCTTTGTCATTCCAACAGATGGTGCATCCCAAGCATTAATACTGTTTTTATGAATCCCATACCAAATGGCATATAACAGACACATATGCTCTGCATTTGTCCTTCCTACAGATGGCAACCATTTGTAGTAATACATTTTATTGCTATAAATGTGATGAGCCATCTGTTGGGATGAGAAATGCAGTGCATTATAAAACACATTGTAGCGCTGTCACATAAAGATGATATGTTTTCTGCTGTTGATCGGGTGTTGTAGGGATCATTCTTACATCCGGAGATTGCCAGCAGTGCCCCAGAAGTGGAACTTCCGGTTTTACTGTTTCTTTCGGGGAGTGATTTGTATAAAGTGCGCTGTTATAAAGAGAGAAGGGAGAAGAGGAAGGGAAGAAAAAAGAGAATCGGAGAATAAAAAACAGATCAGCTACTGCACGGGCCATGTAAGAAGTCCAGGAGCTCCTACAGTCCTGTCAGAAGGTGGAAGTGATTCTTTTGATCTGTGAATTGAACATTCTGCTATTTCCTATGGACTTGGGTGAGCTATATCAAAGGACTTATTGTATTGTATCATGGCGCAAGACTGACTGTATGTTTTTTATGACGAAGATGTGATTTTGCTAGGAGTCCGCAACTGTCAGAACTCCTCGTTTTGCCTGTCAGCATCAGTGGGGCAGAATTGTGGACAACTGTGGATCTATTTACCATCTCTGGAAGGGGAACTGGGGGAAGGAATATTGTTATTGTATATATATATATATATGTATTTATTTGTAGCTCTACAATATAAGGGTTATTTAGGGGGGGGGGGGTGCATGTGTAAGGGATTGTATTTTTTTTTTATTTTACGTAATGTGGTGATAGATATTGACTATTAGTTTTTTATGGGCTATAAATGCATCAGCATTTGGGACTGAACCGTGTAGAATAAAGGGTATATGGGAAATTTATTGGGGTGTGATATTGGCCTATCCTTTTATCATCTGCCATCACCTAGGACATTTTAGTGGTATCAATCGTCTCGTGTTAGCGTGTGGGACGAATTTTTACAACATTCCAATAGATTGTGAATTTCCCATTGGGATTAATAAAGTATCTATCTATCTATCTATCTATCTATCTATCTATCTATCTATCTATCTATCTATCTATCTATCTATCTATCTATCTATCTATCTATCTATCTATCTATCTATCTATCTATCTATCTATCTATCTATCTATCTATCTATCTATCTATCTATCTATCTAGATAGATAGTGCACTGCAAACATTAAGGCTAAGGTCTGCGTTGATTATTTAGATTTCAACCTGTCTTAGGCAGGTAGCATAGCTAGTATTATTCACCTTAGTTAAAAGTTACAGTAAATGCCTGTGTGTCTATTTATCTGTGTGCCTGTCTCTGTCAATCAAACAGAAGGCACTATGCAAACATTAAGGCTGTTTTTATGAATCCCATACAAAATAGCATATAATTGAGACATATGCATTGCATGTATCATTTCAACAAATAGCACATCACAAACATTGGCACTGCTTTTATGAATTCCATACCAAATAGCATATAACAGAGACATATGCATTGCATTTGTTATTCCAACAGATGGCACATCACAAATATTTGCAGTAATGCATCTTATATTTGCAAATATTTGTGATGCGCCATCTGTTAGAATGACAAATGCAGTGCCTTTTATTACTTCATGCATTGCAAAGTACATTCCAATAGATAGTGCACTGCAAAGTTAACAGTGAGGTTTAAAGTGATTACTTAGATTTCAACTAATCTTGGATAGGTAGCAAAGCTAGTGTAATATTTCAAAACAGCTGAAATGGTCCTAGTGGCCTTTCCTAGCATCTCTATTCCTGTGCTCTTCTGATAGGCTCCAGCCTACTACATTGTGAGTAAATTTAAATAAAAAATAATATCCATCCATCCATCCATTATCCAACCCGCTATATCCTAACACAGGGTCACGGGGGTCTGTAAAAAATAGTATAATATTTAAATAAAGTGAAAAAAATTGTAAAACATCATCTATAAATTTACATTAGACATATTGGAGCAGTCAATTGAGAAAGGAGAAGTAACTGAAGATTGGAAAGTTGCTAATGTGACTCCAGTCTTCAATTAGTGAAACAAAATGGATCCTGGCAATTTCAGACCAGTAAGTCTTATGTCTGCACCATGCAAAATTATGAAAAGTATACTTAAAATTAAATTATAAAAGTACTTATATGTAAATAACATACCAGATGACTTGCATTTGGAGTGCATTTGAAGAAGAAGCCAACTGAGGACCCATGCTTGTTTCTCACACTACACACTCTGATGTCCTTCTTCTCTTATGCTGTTGTCCTTCTGGGCCTTCCCCCTCTTTTTCTATCCTGGTCAGATTCAGTTCATTGTCTTCTGTCCTGACAGCAATGGATACCTTTGTATGAAGTCTTCATTTTTTTGGCAATCTATCACAGGAAACAAGCTTCATTATGAAAAAAAAAAACAATAGACTGACATGTAACTTACGAATAGTGAAGAGAATAACAGATTTCAGCGGTGCTAATACAATTACAGAGGTTTCTCTAATAGCCAATTAACATGAAAACATGACAAATTAAGGATAAGCTAAGGGAGTTGACCATTATGTCACTGAAGGTCTGGCTATTGAAAATGGGGCTTTGTAGTCGTATGAGAATAATAAATTAAAAATGAGTCATTTCAAGCGGGAATATCCATTAGCATAATTAAAATTAAATTATAGAAGTAGTTATTTGAAAATAACATATCAGATAACTTGCATTTGGAGTGCATTTGTAGAAGAAGCCAACTGAGGACCTATAAGGTGTCTGTTTCTCACACTACACACTCTGATGTCCTCCTTCTCTTATGCTGTTGTCCATCTGGGCCTTCCCCCTCTTTTTCAATCCTTGTCAGATTCAGTTCATTGTCTTCTGTCCTGACAGATCCTAACTTTCATTATGCAAAAACAATAGACTGACATGTTATTTAGGAATGGCAGAGCCTTGTAACGCAAGTGAAGAGAATAACAGATTTCAGCGGTGCTAATACAATTACAGAGGTTTCTCTAATAGCTAATTAACATGTAAACATGATGAATTAAGGATAAGCTAAGGGAGTTGACCATTATGACACTGAAGGACTGGCTACTGAAAATGGGGCTTTGCAGTTGTATGAAAATATTAAATACAAAATGAGTCATTTCAAGTGGGAATAGTCATTAGCAACAATAATAATGTCCTAGCTATATTTTAAAATCAATCTAGTGGTATCTTGATAAATTATAAATCTATCAAAAGCATGAAAATTTGCAAGTGTGCCCAAACTTTTGACGGGTAGTGTATGTCCTGAAAACGTCTCCTGTCCAAATAGGGCTTTTCTTGAACCCCACCATCACTACTACTACTGCTTAAAGTATGACAAATAAATGCCAAGTTATGTCTGCATGGTCATTAGCAACTAATAAATGATCTGATAATAAAAACAATATTATAAGCATAGAATGACCAAAACATGAGAAGCATAATTAAGCAATTTCTTCTTCTTCTTCTTCTTCTTCTTCTTCTTCTTTCGGTTGCTCCCGTTAGGGGTCGCCACAGCGGATCATCTTCTTCCATTTCTTTCTGTCCTTTGCATCTTGTTCTGTTACACCCATCACCTGCATGTCCTCTCTCAGCACATCCATAAACCTTCTCATAGGCCTTCCTCTTTTCCTCTTGCCTGGAAGCTCTATCCTTTATATCGTTCTCCCAATATACCCAGCATCTCTCCTCTCCACATGTCCAAACCAACACAATCTTACCTCTCTGACTTTGTCTCTCAGCCATCCCACCTGAGCTGACCCTTTAATGTCCTCATTTCTAATCCTGTCCATCCTCGTCACACCCAATGCAAATCTTAACATCTGTAACTCTTACACCTCCAGCTCTGTCTCCTGCTTTCTGGTCAATGCCACCGTCTCCAGCCCATATAACATAGCTGGTCTCACTACCATCCTGTAGACCTTCCCTTTCACTCTTCCTGATACCCGTCTGTCACAAATCACTCCTGACACTCTTCTCCACCCATTCCACCCTGCCTGCATTCTCTTCTTCACCTCTCTTCCACAATCCTCATTACTCTGTACTGTTGATCCCAAGTATTTAAACTCATCCACCTTCACCAACTCTACTCCCTGCTTCTTCACCATTCCACTGACCTCCCTCTCATTCACACACATGTATTCTGTCTTGTTCCTACTGACCTTCATTCCTCTCTTCTCCAGTGCATATCTCCACCTCTCCAGGGTCTCCTCAACCTGCTCCCTTCTATCGCTACAGATCACAATGTCATCAGCAAACATCACAGTCCAGGGGGACTCCTGTCTAATCTTGTCTGTCAACCTGTCCATCACCATTGCAAATAAGAAAGGGCTCAGAGCCGATCCCTGATGTAATCCCACCTTCGTCACTCCTACCGCAGACCTCACCACTGTCACACTTCTCTCGTACATATCCTGTACAACTCTTACATACTTCTCTGCCACTCCCGACTTCCTCATATAATACCACAGCTCATCTCGAGGCACCCTGTCATATGCTTTCTTCAGGTCCACAAAGACACAATGCAACTCCTTCTGACCTCTCCACTTCTCCATCAACATCCTCAGAGCAAACATTGCATCTGTGGTGCTCTTTCTTGGCATGAAACCATCCTGCTGCTCACTAATCATCACCTTCCTTCTTAACCGAGTTTCCACTACTCTTTCCCATAACTTCATGCTGTGGCTCATCAATTTTATCCCCTTGTAGTTACTGCAGTCCTGCACATCCCCCTTATTCTTAAATATTCTTATTAAATATTCTTAAATATTATTATTCTTAAATTACTAAGCAATTTAATCATCTGAAAAGAAGTTTCAAGAAGAAGGAAACCACGAGACCAGACTATTTCTACTTTATGAGCCCTTCATAAAACTGCTAGGCTGGCTCTCTCTCTCTCTCAGAGGAGGCTATTCTAGTGAGCCATCTTTCATACCATTAATGTTTCCACTCAATTAATTAACAAAACATTTGTTAAAATTTCTAAATGGCTCATTCTTGTATTAGATTTACTGAGATTCCATCCACCCATTCAATCATTTTCTCAGTCTGTTACAGAGGAGGTACGAGTCTATTGTGACCCGAACTACACTCTATCTCCTCAAAGTATTCAGATCCTAAATAAACTTACATGGCGTTACTCCTAACTGTTTTGGCAACATATAACTGGTAACTGTGCTGTTTGTATCTTCATAATGGGGTGGACCGCCGGGTCCTTTACCTGGCTGGGATGCCTCAATAATGGAAGGACCTGGGAAGATGGCTTATTCTGGACATTATCTCCCCCGAAACACTAGAGGGCAGCCCCCCCTGGCTTGCAGTGGGGGCCACGGGTTTGGAGGGTGGAAACTCTACCCTGCTGGGGCCCATAGCCACCATCAGGGGGGCACCTGGATGTTAGCCAATCCCTGTTTGGTAGTACTTCCTCCACACCAGTTGGAACTCGTTGGACAGCTGAAGTGTTTCTGAGTGTCCTATAAAAGAAGCTAGTCACCACTAGTCGGGGAGCCAGAGTCGGGAGGAGGTGGACGACGCTGGCCAGGAGAGGAGTGGAGGTGGAGAAAGAGGAGAGAAGAAAAGGACTGGACTTTGCTGCTATAGGGAGCGAGGGAAAGCGCTTCACCACGGAAATAAAAGTGTGTTGTGTGCTGCACTTGTGTCTCTGCCTGTCTGTGTCGGGGTTGGGGCAGCTGGAGCGCCCCTGGTGTTTCACAGTAAATACAGTGCATCCGGAAAGTATTCACAGCGCATCACTTTTTCCACATTTTGTTATGTTACAACCTTATTGCAAAATGGATTAAATTCATTCCTCAGAATTCTACACACAACACCCCATAATGACAACGTAAAAAAAGTTTACTTGAGGTTTTTTGCAAATTTATTAAAAATAAATAAACTGAGAAATCCCATGTACATAAGTATTCACAGCCTTTGCTCAATACTTTGTCGATGCCCCTTTGGCAGCAATTCCAGCCTCAAGTCTTTTTGAATATGATGCCACAAGCTTGGCACACCTATCCTTGGCCAGTTTCGCCCATTCCTCTTTGCAGCACCTCTCAAGCTCCATCAGGTTGGATGGGAAGCGTCGGTGCACAGCCATTTTAAGATCTCTCCAGAGATGTTCAATCGGATTCAAGTCTGGGCTCTGGTTGGGCCACTCAAGGACATTCACAGAGTTGTCCTGAAGCCACTCATTTGATATCTTGGCTGTGTGCTTAGGGTCATTGTCCTGCTGAACGATGAACCGTCGCCCCAGTCTAAGGTCAAGAGCGCTCTGGAGCAGGTTTTCATCCAGAATGTCTCTGTACATTGCTGCAGTCATCTTTCCCTTTACCCTGACTAGTCTCCCAGTCCCTGCCACTGAAAAACATCCCCACAGCATGATGCTGCCACCACCATGCTTCACTGTAGGGATGGTATTGGCCTGGTGATGAGCGGTGCCTGGTTTCCTCCAAACGTGACGCCAGGCATTCACACCAAAGAGTTCAATCTTTGTCTTATCAGAACAGAGAATTTTCTTTCTCATGGTCTGAGAGTCCTTCAGGTGCCTTTTGGCAAACTCCAGGCGGGCTGCCATGTGCTTTTTACTAAGGAGTGGCTTCCGTCTGGCCACTCTACCATACAGGCCTGATTGGTGGATTGCTGCAGAGATGGTTGTCCTTCTGGAAGGTTCTCCTCTCTCCACAGAGGACCTCTGGAGCTCTGACAGAGTGACCATCGGGTTCTTGGTCACCTCCCTGACTAAGGCCCTTCTCTCCCGATCGCTCAGTTTAGATGGCCGGCCAGCTCTAGGAAGAGTCCTGGTGGTTTCAAACTTCTTCCACTTACAGATGATGGAGGCCACTGTGCTCATTGGGACCTTCAAAGCAGCAGACATTTTTCTGTAACCTTCCCCAGATTTGTGCCTCGAGACAATCCTGTCTCGGTGGTCTACAGACAATTCCTTTGACTTAATGCTTGGTTTGTGCTCTGACATGAACTGTCAACTGTGGGACCTTATATAGACAGGTGTGTGCCTTTCCAAATCATGTCCAGTCAACTGAATTTACCACAGGTGAACTCCAATGAAGCTGCAGAAACATCTCAAGGATGATCAGGGGAAACAGGAGGCACCTGAGCTCAATTTTGAGCTTCATGGCAAAGGCTGTGAATACTTATGTACATGTGCTTTCTCAATTTTTTTATTTTTAATAAATTTGCAAAAATAAACTTTTTTCACGGTGTTGTGTGTAGAATTCTGAGGAAAAAAATTAATTTAATCCATTTTGGAATAAGGCTGTAACATAACAAAATGTGGAAAAAGTGATGCACTGTGAATACTTTCCAGATGCACTGTACGTCATACTTGCTCAACTTGCACTATTTGGTATCTGTATTATTTTGTATAGTTTTTCTATCTATCTGAGTTAGCTATTGAAGTTTGTTTGTTCGAGAAATTGCTGTATTTGTGTAGTGGTTTGCACAGTGCCAGGTCAATGGTGGGTTGAAATGGTGCTGTCTTGACTTGGTTATGGCTTGTTTCCCATGTTTGCCACCCAACCAACGTTATTTCTGGTACGTTTCTTTCACATGCTAGCAATAAAGTGATTCTGATTTATCATTTTAGGTGCTGTGGAAAAACTAACTCAGCATCTTAGGGTACAACCAACGCAAGCCTGAGTGTGTAGACCACACTCATTCATAGCCGGTCCATTTAAAGTCACCAATTAACCTAGAATAGTATCTGTCAATAGAAGGTCACTTGTCCCCGTTAAACATCTGGTTTGTATATTACATCGCAGTCAGGGATTTAACTTTCGGAGACCTCCAGCATGAAAAAAATGTGCCGCTGTTAAAGCAGATTGAAATTTATCTTCAGCGAAGGCAAAGTACGCCCTCCAGCATTTTTACTAGTCTCATTATGTTAAGGTCATAAGGCAGCACCTACTTTTGGCCTAACCATAGTTACAACCCTGCAGAATAATAATGTCCCCAGACACGGAGGAAGAAATGAAAGTATGTTACTTTAGCTATAATTCTATTGATAAAAGAGCACTGGTGGGTTCCGTTTTTTTTTTTTCCAGCTGATATTTTGTAAGTAAATCGTGTCAAGTAAATCTTCCTTCTTCTGAGCTTCCCTTTTCTACTTATTGTGAAGAAGTGACACATTCACTGACATCGGGGCCAAATTTGGGTTGACAATCAATTAAATCTCTCATGTCTTTGGGATGTGGGAATAAAAGCCACGCGTAAACTTGGAAAACATGCAAACTCTGACAGGGTGAGGAAATTAAGTGCATAGATATGACCAGTGATCAGGAAACAGGAGAGACAACGTGAAAATCTGGGGTACCATTCCAGTAACCTCATTTACTTCTGAACTGAAAAACAAAAAAAGGTGAAAACGTCAACAGTAACAGTCCTGACGTTAAAACAATCCTGGCTTCAAAGAACTAAAAAATAATCAAAGTAAATCTTCTTATATAATACACAACCATGGCTGTTCTTTTGTCTGTCCAGGATTTTAAATCACCTGTAGCTTGCAAACCATTTGACCTATTGACCTGAAATTTGGTAAACATATACTACGTGACGTCTACAATCCACTTTTGGGGTGATGATTGACCTCAAAGGTTATTCCTCTTATTAGGTTTATTTTATTTTATTGTAGAATCAACTATTGGCAGCGGGCAGCAGGGCAGGCGTGCGGCACATGCGTATGGGCGCTGTTCTCATCCCTACCACCTTCGTGTCACTTCCCCTACCTCTTCATATCTTAAATCATTCTTGAGGCAGATTGAAGACTTAAGTGACAGCTTATGTGAAAAATTAAGGAATCACAACACAAACACTGACTTAATCAGTTTTAACGCTCAAAAGATGCTGAACGGAAGACGAGAAGAAGTGGGCCGCTAGGGTGGAGTAAAGAAGAGCTGCTCAGAAAGTACAAGCACATCAACCTCTGAGCGAACGAATAGTAAACGTACAGAGAAAGAGGATGAAAACTAGGAATGCTCAAGTCAAGTGTATTCACTGCACGTTATCGCGCAGTGCGCTGTTACTGGTCTACCACTACTACTATAATGCACATAATTGTTCTTGTGAGCTCCTCTCTCTCCTCCGTGATCCTCTCAAGATGACACCACCGTCCCAAGGGTTCTGCTTTTTAGGATAGGAAGGAGGAGCTGTGGTATTGTATGAGGAAGTCGGGAGTGGCAGAGAAGTACGTAAGAGTTGTACAGGATATGTACGAGGGAAGTGCGACAGTGGTCAGGTCTGCGGTAGGAGTGATGGAGGTGGGATTACATCAGGGATCGACTCTGAGCCCTTTCTTATTTGCAATGGTGATGGACAGGTTGACAGACGAGATTAGACAGGAGTCCCCGTGGACAATGATGTTTGCTGATGACATTGTGATCTGTAGTGAGAGTAGGGAGCAGGTTGAGGAGACCCTGGAGAGGTGGAGATCTGCTCTAGAGAGGAGAGGAATGAAGGTCAGTAGGAACAAGGCAGAATACATGTGTGTGAATGAGAGGGAGGTCAGTGGAATGGTGAGGAAGCAGGGAGTAGAGTTGGAGAAGGTGGATGAGTTTAAATACTTGGGATCAACAGTACAGAGTAATGGGGATTGTGGAAGAGAGGTGAAGAAGAGTGTAGGCAGGGTGGAGTGGGTGGAGAAGAGGGTCAGGAGTAATTTGTGACAGACGGGTATCAGCAAAAGTGAAAGGGAAGGTCTACAGGACGGTAGTGAGACCAGCTATGTTACTGTAAATGGGTTGGAGACGGTGGCACTGACCAGAAAGCAGGAGACAGAGCTGGAGGTGGCAGAGTTAAAGATGCTAAGATTTGCATTGGGTATGACAAGGATAGACAGGATTAGAAATGAGGACATTAGAGGGTCAGCTCAGGTTGGATGGTTGAGAGACAAAGTCAGAGAGGCGAGATTGCGTTGGTTTGGACATGTGCCGAGGAGAGATGCTGGGTATATTGGGAGAGGGATGTTAAGGATAGAGCTGCCAGGGAAGAGGAAAGGAGGAAGGCCTAAGAGAAGGTTTATGGATGTGCTGAGAGAGGATATGCAGTTGATGGGGGTAACAGAACAAGATGCAGAGGACAGAAAGATATGGAAGAAGATGATCTGATGTGGCAACCCCTAATGGGAGCAGCCAAAAGAAGAAGAAGACTGCACTCACTGGGTGTGTTTTCTGGGCTGTGGAAAAAGGAGAGGAGACAATTAAGGACAGCGCCCCCTCTCACCCGAGAGTGGAACTACTTACCCAAGCCGAGCTGGTCTGGGAGCCCTCTGGCACATAAACGTGACACAGCATACATTTTCAAATTCTGTTGTATTCATCCGAGTAGGCAACAAAAGGATATGATCAAAGTGGAGCATATGATATTATTTATCTTGACTTTCAGAAAGCATTTAATAAGGTGCCACATGAGAGGTTGGGCATCAAATTAAAAGAAGTGTGAATTCAGGGTGATGTTTTTAGATGGGTGCAGAATTGGCTCAGACACAGGAAGCAGAGGGTGATGGTGTGAGAAACCTCATCAGAATTGGTCGATGTTAAGAGTGGTGTTCCACAGAGGTGAGTGCAGTGCATTTCTTAATATATAGAAATGATTTAGATAGGAATATAAGTAACAAGCTGGTTAATTTGCAGATGATACCAAGATAGGTGGATTAGCAGAAAATCTGGAATCCGTTATATCACTTCAGAAAGACTTGGACAGCAGACAGGCTTGGGCAGATTTGTGGCAGATGAAATTTAATGTCAGTAAATGTAAAGAATTACACATAGAAAGTAAAAATGTGAGGTTTGAATCCACAATGGGCGGTCAGAAAATCGAGAGTACACCTTATGAGAAGTATTTAGGAGTCATAGTGGACTCTGTGCTATCAATTGCCAGACAGTGTTCAGAAGCCATTAAGAAGGCTAACAGAATGTCAGGTTATATAGCGCCTTGATGTGTGGAGTTCAAGTCACAGGAGGTTCTGCTCAACCTTTATAACACACTGGTGAGGCCTCATCTGGAGTACTGGGTGCAGTTTTGGTCTCTAGGCTACAAAAAGGACATAGCAGCACTAGAAAAGGTCCAGAGAAGAGCGACTAGGGTGAGTCCAGGGCTACAGGGGATGAATTATGAGGAAAGATTAAAAGAGCTGAGCCTTTACAGTTTAAGCAAAAGTAGATTAAGAGGTGACATGATTGAAGTGTTTAAAATTATTAGTCCAGTGGATCGAGACTGTTATTTTGAAATGAGTTCATCAAGAACACGGGGACAAAGTTGGCAACTTGTTAAGGGTAAATTTCGCACAAACATTAGGAAGTTTTTCTTTACACAAAGAATGATAGACACTTGGTATAAGCGACCAAGTAGTATGGTAAACAATAAGACTTTAGGGACTTTCAAAACTCAACTTGATATTTTTTTGGAAGAAATACGTGGATAGGACTGGCAAACTTTGTTGGGCTGAATGGCCTGCTCTCGGAATGCAGCAGAATGGTTGGAGAACCAACTTGGCCTCCGTGTTTAATTTGAAGCCACCTGGTTGGAGGTTGAATCCTGCTTTGTTAGGTTTCGCCTCTTTTTGTTCCTGCTTTCTTGTTTTAACTTTCTGATGTTTTGATTTTATTTTTCTAGTTTGTTGTTTAAGTTTGATTTGATTGTATCTAATGTTATTTTGTTCCAATAAAATACCGTATATACTCGAGTATAAGTCGGTTCTTGAAACCAGAAAAATCGATCATAAAATCAGACCCGGACTTATACGCCTGTTCAAAAATACGACACTTAAATTTTTTTTTATTTTATATCTTATTGCTTCTTCCAATCTCTCATCAGTTTCTCAGACACATCGAATTTTGTTGCAGCAGCTCAGTTACCAATTTCTTTCGCCACTTCAATGACTTTTAATTTAAAACCAGCTTCATATTGTCTTCTGATCGAACACTCCATCGTGGATAAGGGATGTTCTTATGATAATGTCGCTTTGGAATAGTTCAGTTACCCTGTGGTCACGTAGGCACAATACATAGGAAAAAAAAGGCCATGTGCTCCATGGTTACTCTCTCAGATGGACGTAAGCATATCATAATCTCTTGGACCAATAGCGTGAGCTTTCCGCATTCGACTTATACAACCGACACTATAAAATACCAGAAATTACATGGTAAAATCAAGTCCCAACTTATATGTGGGAGAACTTAAACGTGAGTATATGTGGTAATAAAAAAAAAACAAAAAAAAAAACAAGTGCACGATGGCTAAACATAAAACAATGGCTGCTTTAGGGACTGAGTTGTCTGGGCAGGTCAGGTTGGGAGCTTCACCCTGTAACAGGCTAAGGTTCAAATTCCAGGCCTCCTTTTTGGGATGTCTGCTCTTATAAGGCTCCTACCAGAAGGGGCGGGGCCTTCTCTGGGCGATGTGGGCGGCTCATATGCCCTCATTGGCTGTCTTCTTGGAGCTGTGGAGGGAACAGATTGAACGGTTGCTGACGGTGTCTCCTGTCATCTGTAATTAATGTTGCATGAACGCTGTACGACAATCACATTTTTTCCATTTTTTTTTTGTTTTAGGATCAACTTTCCCATAGGAACGAATTTTCAAAAAAGAGATCTCCTTAATATCTTTTTAGTTTCTCCTGGACAACAATGAGATCAGAAAGAAATAAATTGGAGACATTGTCTTTTGTCTCGTGCTTCTCAGATTTTTTCTTAACACAGTGGTCTCACAAATATCTTCTCTCAAGTTTAATCGGCGATCTCAGCAAAGTCACACAAGGGGCTCAGATTTTCTAAATAATGTTTTGACTTTTTT
Source organism: Erpetoichthys calabaricus (assembly GCF_900747795.2). Lineage (NCBI taxonomy): Eukaryota > Metazoa > Chordata > Cladistia > Polypteriformes > Polypteridae > Erpetoichthys > Erpetoichthys calabaricus. Next base: position 13,472,163 of record NC_041400.2, on the reverse strand, counting down.
TTTTTTTGAAACAATTTGAAAGTATTTCCATTTTGCACTCAGTAATATATGGTGAAATGTATGGACAGTTGTTTGTGGTAATAAAACACTTTACTACGATTAGAAAACTGTAGTCATTGTGCCTGAATAATATGATTAGTTGCTCTAATTTATACTGGTGCGCTCCAATTAAAACACACTCATTCTAGAAGAAAACACTTGCAGTGTGGCATAGTGTTTAAGATTTTGATCTTCAAACCCTGAGGTTGTGCATTCAAATCCCACTGCTGACACCATTTGGCTACAGGAAAAGCACTTCATCTGCCTGTGCTCCAAGGAAAGAAATGCAACCAATCATTTCTTTTATGATATACTGTAAGCCATTTTGGATAAAGAGATCAATCCAATAATAAGTAAACAATATAAAGTCTTGAAAGAGATTAAAACAAGGCGAGAAAATAATTTCACAAAATGTATCATGCTTTTCAAACCAGATTCTCAATTTGGACTCCTTTGACCTCAATTGTATCTCTTGTCTCATTTTTGTCTAAAGCTGTTTAGTTGAGTCTCATGTTTCACACGGACGTCCAAACTGAGAGTTTTTCTGCCATCTGTAGCATGTATCGAATGCCTAGCGTTTTACTGCTCATTACAACAAATCAGAGCATCCACACTGGCTTTCACTCCTTGCTTTCAGATGGATTTGTGTTAGGATGGCATCAAAAAAACATTACATGCAGCTTTTTCTTAGTGTCAATTTCTGCCAAAATTCCGATGATCGCGAAGAAAATGTCTTTACCGCGTTTACATTTCGTTCATGTTAATGTTCTGGAGAACTGGATATCCAAGGCTCCAAGGCAAGTAGGGAACCGGGATCTCTGGTAGAATCCTTCAGCAATGTCAGTCCATTGCTGTTCTGTTGGCTCTGGCATGACAAGAGGATGGAGACATTCCCATAGCACACAATATGTTTCATGCACAATTCTCTGAATGGTGGACTTTCCATGTAAGGAAGAAAAAGATTCCCCAGCTGCCAAATAATAAAAATAATAGAAACAGAGAAAAAAGAAATTTTGGATCTGAACATCAGTAGACTTTGTGCCCTAGGAACCAAGTTACCTGAACTACTCTATAACATTTCAGTAATTATTTACCACTCTGATGCTGATCTTTCTGATCATAAAATAGGTCTTTACGATAGCAACTGACGAGAAGAATTCATAATTACTTGCAGAATTATGGTATTTGAGGGTTCCTCTAATTTTCCCTTTTTCTCTGGCACGGTTTGGCTCAAACACTAATCAGTAAATCGTCATCTCATAACAGGCTTAAGTTTCAAGTTTGGTATTTTACAGTCCAGCTGTTTTAGCTCTAGATCATCCTCAAGAAACTGTGACACACAGAGAAAGACACACAACCATCATTGAGATATATCGATGTTTTCAGTATCAGGGGACCCTAAAACGTCGAGATCCTTTGAAAACCGGAGATCAAAATTTTTTTGATGAATCTAAAGCTTTCACTCCTCCTCTATAGATGATAGGTGGGGCAGGGCGCAAAGCAAAAATGAATATATACAGTGGAAACTCGGGTCACGACAGTAATTCGTTCCAAAACTCTGGTCGCAACTCGATTTGGTCATGACCCGAACTAATTTCCCCCATAGGATTGTATATAAATATAATTAATCCATTCCAGACCATACGAACTGTGTGTAAATATATATATTTTTAAAGATTCTTAAGCACAAAAATAGTTAATTATACCATAGAATGCACAGTGTAATAGTAAACTAAATGTAAAAACATTGAATAACACTGAGAAAACCTTGAACAGAGAAAACTAACATTGCAAGAGTTCACACTACAGCCTTACGAACCGCTCACTGTAAACACTTTTTTAATGAGTTTTAAGCACAGGGAAAAAAATGAAAATTTGAAAAATCCTTAATTTATACAAAAACTAACCATAAACAACCAAGAAAACTAACTTTGCATGAGTCGAGTTCTGGCATGAAGGAAGTGAGGAGGAAGAACTAGCCACTCGTAGAAGGATAGTTTTGCAGCAAATCGCCTTGAATCTTCCTGGCTTTCTTGCATAACGTCACCTCGCTTATGCTATCCCCCTGCAAGTTGCTTCTCGTTCAACCACACTAGCAACAGTTTTTCCACCTCTTCCAGCACTTGACGCCTCTGCTCTTTTAACACTGTAACTTCTTTTGCAACATCAGCTGCTTTAATGGCCTCTTTCTGCTTTACAATAGTCAAAATCATAGATTTTGACTTCTTGTCCTCGGCAGCAAGATCAGTAACACGAACGCCACGCTCAGTAACGTAGCGTGGGTGTCAGCCGCCCGGGGCGGAGGAAAATTCTGCTGCCCCCTTATTTAGGTATGGTTCAAATTTTTACAAGATATTATTATTATTTATTGTGAAATTTTGCCGCCCCCTAAAAGTGCCGCCCGGGGCAGGCCGCCCCTGCCGCCCCCACTACGCTACGCCACTGGCCACGCTCATACTTTTCAATAATTTCTTTTGTTTAATTCAATTTCAATTTTCTTCAAACCTTTCTTCTCACCAACACTACCACTCTTCACTTGCTTAGAGGCCATGGTTAATTGCAAAATGAATGCAAAAGCACACAAAATAGAGCACAAAGAGTTCACAGTGAATGCATGCACGTGCAACCGAGAACATTGTACAAGGAGAGACTGAACATGTGCGGAAATCATCGGCGCATACGAACCGGAAAGGGAAACTGACTTGTTCATCACCCGAGTGTGTGGTCGTGAACAGATGCAAAAGTTTGGCGAACATTTTGGTTGTAACCCGATTTGTACGTGTTCCGAGACGTTCGTGACCCGAGGTTCTACTGTATGTATGTACATTCATAGCATTTGTAGTCTGAAACACGATCTGATTGTATGGGTGGTTACCTACAAGGTAACGCATGTGGTTGGTCCATGGACCCCACATTCTAACGTGGGCCCCTAGGCCAGTATCTCTGGCAGGCCCTTCACCTGGGGTTAAGCAAAACGTGATACCCAATAGGATTTAAAATAAAATAAGCGAGGTTAAGGATGCGAAAACATAAGAAGTATTATGCACATTTATTGAATATATTTATAAAGTAAAGATCCTAATGAAAAACTTACAATAGTATAAAAAATTATTGCAAAATCTGTTTTCTAGCTTTCTTTGATGCAAAATTTTCAATGACCTCACTAAAATCAACATGTTTAGCTAAGTCATTTTCGATACACAGAATCGCTAGATGATTAAGTCATTTTTGACTAGTTGTACTTCTTTGCCATGTTTTTAATGAATTTGCCAATCTGCTAAACGATCTTTCTGCTGAAAAAACAGTAACTGGGACTGTACAAAACAATTTAATAGCGAGACGGATATTGGCAAATATACCTTGAAGTTTATATATAAAACTATATGACACCAAATCAGCAATTAATATCAAAATTTTCAACCAGTGGAGAGGTCTACGTTTTATTTGGATTCATAAAATGTCAAAGCGAGAAAGTTGTAGAAAAATGTATGTAGAAATTTTTTTATCTGAAACTTTTTTTGATATTGTTTTTAGTTTTCAAAATATTTTATGCTGAAGTTGACACTCAACACTGTAGGATCAATTCTTGGTTTCTTTTCATACGTTTTGTTTGTGCATAATATCCACTCATCCCGCACCGGGCCCCTGTGATCCCGGGCCCCCTGGCTAGAGCCCTGTCAGCCCCCCACTTGTGGGGGCCATGGGTTGGTCTGCAAGTCGGCAAAAGTCCGCCACGCCCTCTCAGTCGCGAAAAGCAGATCATAGAATGTTATATAGTTTTACTGTCAAATATATATATATATATATATATATATATATATATATATATATATATATATATATATATATATATATATATATATATATATATATATATACATACACACACACAGTGGGGACAATAAGTATTGAATGTGTCAACGTTTTTCTTAGTAAATATATTCCTAATGGGGCTATTGATATTAAATTTTCACCACATGTCAGTAACAACCTAAGTAATCCACACATTCACAGAAATCAAAACAAAAATGTCCATAAATTATGTGTAATAAAATGGATTGACACAGGGAATAAGTATTGTACAGTACATACTTACTAATAATAAGGGAGAATTCAAAACAGTTTGTAGGTTTGTGCTAATGACGCAACTTTAGCTACTATGGATTATTAATGCTGGTGGGTGAGTGCAAATGTGAGTATTGTTTGTATATTGTTTACCTCAAGGTGACAAGTAGCCACCCTCCAGGGCTGACACTGACTCACATATTGGTTGACCGGTGTGTAATATGGTGTTGTACCACCTGCAGCAAGCAATCAAAACTTGAAAGTGACATTCAGCAATATTTGAGAAAATCATTGTGTTTCTTCATAGATTACACAAAAGGTTCCTTTCTTCACACGCTGTGCAGTCAGAGGGTGATCCCAGTAGTGGCAGCGATGTTTTCTTTGCCTACGTTGCCATATCAGGAGAATTTTTAACACAAGGAGGTCAAGGTTCAGGTCTAAGAGTGCCCTCTTCTATGCAGCGGTGTGCTGGGGAGGCAGCATAACGAAGAAGGACGCCTCACACCTGGACACACTGGTGAGGAAGGCAGGCTCTATTGTAGGCACGGAGCTGGACAGTTTGACATCTGTGACAGAGTGACGGGCACTGAGCAGACTCCTGTCAATCATGGAGAATCCACTGCATCCACTGAACAGGATCATCTCCAGACAGAAGAGCAGCTTCAGCGACAGACTGCTGTCACCGTCCTGCTCCACTGACAGACTGAGGAGATCGTTCCTCCCCCACGCTATGCGACTCTTGAATTCCACCTGGGGGGGTAAACGTTAACATTATACAAAGTTACTGTCTGTTATACCTGCATTGTTATCACTCTTTAATTTAATATTGTTTTTTATCACTATGCTGCTGCTGGAGTAGGCGAATTTCCCCTTGGGATTAATAAAGTATCTATCTATCTATCTATCTATCTATCTATCTATCTATCTATCTATCTATCTATCTATCTATCTATCTATCTATCTATCTATCTATCTATCTATCTATCTATCTATCTATCTATCTATCTATCTTATAGTGTCTTTCTATCTATCTATCTATCTATCTATCTATCTATCTATCTATCTATCTATCTATCTATCTATCTATCTATCTATCTATCTATCTATCTATCTATCTATCTATCACATAGATAGAAAGATAGATTTGAAAGGCACTATCTATCTATCTATCTATCTATCTATCTATCTATCTATCTATCTATCTATCTATCTATCTATCTATCTATCTATCTATCTATCTATCTATCTATCTATCTATCTATCTATCTATCTATCTATCACATAGATAGAAAGATAGATTTGAAAGGCACTATCTATCTATCTATCTATCTATCTATCTATCTATCTATCTATCTATCTATCTATCTATCTATCTATCTATCTATCTATCTATCTATCTATCTATCTATCTATCTATCTATCTATCTATCTATCTATCTATCTCATAGTGCCTTTCAAATCTATCTATCTATCTATCTGTCTAATAAAGCCAAATTACGTGAATCCAATGAAGGATGAAGCTCAAACCCCACAGGTTAAAAACACTCTGCCCAAAGGTAAACACACAAAACTATAATATAGACTGCAGGTTGACGTTTAACACAGGCAAATGAACACAACTGTAACATCATATTGAAGTCAGTTACGCACCACTACAAAATACAAGTTCAACGTCTTGGTCACTCGGAACGCATTCATTTAACCACGATTTGAACGCCCGTGTAGACAGGGCCTAAAGATATTTCTGCTAAGTAATTTTAGGATTACATCCGTGATACAGCTGATTCTTAAATGAAATATAACTGGGAATCTTTTTTAAGTCTGATGAGCAATCAAAGGTCAACCTTTGAGCAACACATTTTTCTTATGGGTCCACATGCTGGAGACTAGATGAAGAAAAGAGTTGAAAACTCACTTGAAGACAGAGCTTCTCTAAATAAGCTGAGCCATTGAGTTAAACGATAAAACAGAACAGTTTATAAATTGAGTACAAAAAATGTTTTCAGCTTCCGATGAAGACACATGCTGAATTATTAGGTTGACAGAAGCCTTTAATTCAAATTCACGTCCCACGTATCCATTTCTTTTTTTTTTCATGCTTTAATTGTCTTTGTTATGCTTTGTGCAGCCCGGACATTTAGAATTAAAAAGCTGCTTTGTTTCATGTCAAAGGCAGGAAGAAAAAAAAAAAAGTCTAATTGGTTTACGTCTGCAGGAAAAGTTGGTTTCACTGATGCAGTCACTGTGGATTTGGAGTACGGCTCATTGTGCTCCCCTATCTTGTACCTCCTTAATTAATAAGTTGGGCCTGAGCCAGTTCCTTATGTCTTTATTATTAGATAAGTTTCCACTGGGTTTACACAGACAGTCTTACTTTAGGAAGCCTATTGATCTGATGCCACGCACACGTGACCAGAGTGCTTCTCCTGGGGAAGGCGCTCATTTTTTAAGTGCACGCAGTAACTCTCACCACTGGCTAGTAAACAGGTTTTAATGGGGCTATTAGTGCAAAAGGACAGGAAACTTTCAAAAACAGCCCTTTTAATTATTAATGAAAATGTTTAATCTGCTGCTTAATCACCATGGTTTGCACATCTCTTTGGTTTGCAGAGGAAACTGAGAGCCCCATTTTTATTTTGGTACAAACAATTGACAAGGCATTAATAAACGCTTTTAAAGCCATGATTAATGCTGAACACACTGCTGGATTTAGTGCGGTCGGGCCTTTTATAGAAGACTTTTCTTAGGACCGTAGGTGGGCAGTCCATCAAGCAGTAGCTCAGACTTTCTGATTGTTACAAATTACACTTTAGTATCTATTCATTTATTTCTGAAGAGGATGACCATGAGATGGAGGTTATAGGGTACAAGGTGATGAACAGTCCTGGACTGGACGCCGGTCCATTAGCAAACATACTAATGCACACACTTCACGAGAATAGATGGCAGTGAGAGGAAAGGAACTAGAATTGGGAGATGACTACGGTGTTGTGAGTGTCATAATTGGGTTTGTGTGATTTTATTTTGTAAATTCTAATGAAATGACTGCTATTTTCAGGTCCTTCTATCACTGTAAATTTGAGAGCATTGTTAGCAGAGAAATTCACATTTCTCCGGGTGTGGTTTCATGGGTCATGACATCGGTGTGACAGGATAAAAGGTCAGCCAGGGACTTTGCTTTTGTGCTTCTCGCAAGTTTCATTTGGTTTGACCTCTTCGCCTATTTTCTTGACTTCTATTCTTGTCTGTCATTGGCATTTGGTAGCTAGGCTTATTTTTATTTGTTTCGGTTTTATTTTTATTTTTTTAATCACGCTTCTTCCAGATAGCTCAGTAAAACAAATCACCTGTCCGTTCCTTGACATTTATGTACGGTTACAAAAGATCCATAAACCAGACCTGAACCTTCTCTGGCCAGTTCAGGAGTGGATCACCTCAAGCCAGCTAGTTGCCCAATTGCTCCCTGCAGGTTTTGGCCTAGACAGGCCTAAAATAGCCAGCAGGCATACCACCTACACTTCAGAAATTAAATAAATTATGAAAAATTATAGTCAGTCAGTCAGTCATTATCCAACCCGCTATATCTTAACACAGGGTCACAGGGGTTTGCTGGAGCCAATCTCAGCCAACACAGGGCGCAAGGCAGGAAACAAACCCCAGGCAGGGTGCCATCCTACCACAGGGCACACACACGCACACACACACACCAAGCACACACCAGTGACAATTTAGTATCACCAATGCACCTAATCTGCATGTCTTTGGACTGTGGGATTAAACCCATGCAGACACGGGGAGAACATGCAAATTCCACGCCAGGAGGACCCGGGAAGTGAACCCTTGTCTCCTTACTGGTTAAAATATAAAATACATTTAAATTAGATATACTTACTGTATGTAATGAGCAAAAGGGCAACAAGACATTGGTTGACTTTATTCTCATATGACAAGATCTGCAATCTGGGAGAATGAACAGTTGTTAAAGAAGAACTTGACTTGTTCACACTATGACATTCACTAGGAATGCCAACACAGTGAATTTAGGCCATGGGCTCCTTTCACTATCTGATCTGTGGCTACAAACTTTTAAAAAAGTGAAGCATTATTTGCTTAGGTACTTCTTGCAAGCTTTGTTTGCTTTGACATCTTTGCCTGCATTCTCAACTTTTGTTCTTGTCTGTCACTAGGATTTGGAAGCAAGGTTTATTTTTATTTGTTTTGGTTTCATTTTTTTTAATCAGGCTTCTTCCAGATAGCTTAGTAAAAAATATCACCTGTCCATTCCTTGGCATTTATGTAAGGTTACAAAAGATCCATAAAGCAGACCTGAACCTTCACTGGCCAGTTCAGAAGAGGATCACCTCAAGTCAGCTAATTGCCCAGTTGCTCCCTGCAGGTTTTGGCCTAGACAGGCCTAAAATAGCCAGTAGCCCTACCACCTACACTTCAGAAGTGATATAAAATATGAAAATTATTTCTTCATAAAATATAGAATACAGTTAAATTACTTCAAAGTCAAAGTCAAAGTGAACTTTATTGTCATCTCAACCATATACAAGTATACAGATAGACGAAATTGCGAATCTCAGGGTCCACAGTGTAACAACATGATGTGCAAATAATAAATTAAAAATAGAATTAAAATTTAAATTTAAAATTAAAACACAAACAAGACAAGACATTGTGCAAAGACAAGACAAAGAAGTAGCAGCAATATTGTTGTGTAAGAAATGTAATATAATAAATAAATAATAAATAATAGATATAGATAATACAGAAATGATCAGTGTATGATAATAGTTGTTGAAGATGTGTAAACAATGACAGGTCAGAATGTTTCAGAGCAGATGGCTAACAAGAGTGTCAAAATACTTGAAGGTCAGTATGAGATTTTCAGTTCTTCTCTACCTGTACACTCGTCTTTGCAGGACAGTGGCTCGCTTGTATAAAAGTTCTGTTTTTCGAGGTGGTTGCGGCCTTGTGGAAGATCCCATGGGGCAGCTTGGTGTTAAGGAGTCTAACAGCTTGGGGGTAAAAACTCTCCTGCAGCCTGGCAGATCTGGCTTTGATGCTGCAGTATATTCTCTTGGATGGCAGAAGTGTGAAAAGTCCATGTGAGGGGTGTAAGGGGTCCTGCATGACCTCCTTGTTGTCTATCATCGGAAAACTGGGCTGCTGTAATCCATGTCAAGCATAACATGGCCCCATGCAACAGTAGAAGAAAAGCCTTAAGCACGTATAATTGGTGTCCAGTGGGTTGGTGGCAGTGGCCTGGAGAAGCAGTGACACATCTTTATAAACAGTGGGTCTGCGGGCTAATTAAATGGAGATTTTAAAATGTAGGGTGAGATTTAGTCTCCTGCACATGTATCGTACATATACGTAGCATATCCTTAATATTATTATTTCACTTTGTGAGGAGTCTGTTCTAACTGTTTCTCCATGGTATGCCAGTTTTCCTCCCACATGCCCAGCTATGGAGAACTCACAAAGTTTTGAGACCCCTTCACATTCTGTACATTTTCTTCCATTGTACATTTCATTTTAAATGGACACTTTTGATATTTTTGTCCATCAACCTACACCGAATAACCCATAATGACAAATTAAAAACATGTTTCCAGAAAGATTTGAAAATCTCTCTATTATAAAAAAAAATCTTGGCAGGAAGACTAGGGAGATGAGACGTGATCTTCTCAGAAGACAATCTGACGTCCCGCAAGAGACACTTTAACGTCCTGCGAGACAAGGCATTGAGACAAAAGGGCAGCTGCTGTACAGGCTGTTAAATGATCAACGAGCAGCACGATAAGCAGAACACGCTGCTCGGCAGAAGCAGCACAAAGCCAGTTGCTGATCCATCTGCTTCCCCTTAGCGTACATTCAGCTCCTCCCCTTCACAAAGCGAGCCGGGGAGACATGAAGTGGCAGGAGTGTAGCGTGCCTTCGGTGTTTGGGGGAGTGGGTTAGATTCGAAGCGATCAAGACCTAATCATCTCTGAGAGACACTTTGATGACACGCAAGACTAGACATTACAACCATAGGAAGTAAAACCCATGAGACGGTGACTTTTGCACGTCATGCCTTACTTACAAACAATTTAAAAAAAGTTCATGGACATCTAACCTAGCAGTTGTTGGAATGCTTTTGGCAGACACTCTTTATGTGCTCCCAGCTCTTAAAACAACAAGAAGCAGAACACGCAGCTCGCCAGCAGCAACAAGCCAGCAGATGATCCAAGTGCATCTTCTTAGCGTACGTTCAGCCCCCCTGCCCTTCACAATGCTAGCAGCAGAGACGCGAAATGGCAAAAGGACAGCTGCTGTACAGGCTTTTAAATGATCTACGCCATGCATGACAAGCAGAACACGCAGCTCGCCAGCAGCAGCAGCATGACAGCAGCTGAACCGATGGCATCTTTTTAGTGTGCGATCAGCCTCCTCCCCTTCACAATGCGAGCAGCATTATACATCACGCGAGAAAGAGATTTAACCATACCCGGGGCAGGAAATAAAGGACAAATATTGTTTTTACAAAAGTTTTAAAGTAAAAGTGAAAATAATGCATATGTAACAATTTACATGAAAATTCTTCTTCTTCTTCTTTCAGCTGCTCCAATTATGGGTTGCCACAGCGGATCATCTTGTTCACATATTGATTTGGCCAAATTTTACACCGGATGCCCTTCCTGATGTAAGCCTCCCCATTTATCTGGGCTTGGGACCGGCACGAAGAAACACACTGGTTTGTCCATTTAATCTCTTTAAACCAAACCCGGGGGTAGGCGAGCGAAGCGAGCAGGGGGCAGAGCCCCCTAGTTTATTAAAAAACAAAAACTGAAATCTCTCACTCATTTAAGCTGTGCTGTCCCGAGCCAAACTGTTGCCCTAAGTGGAATCATATTAGGGGCCACCTACCCCCAGCCCCTCATTGAGTCCACTACATTAGAATTTCTTAGAACAAGTTTTATTTGAACAATATAGAAATAAATAAGAAATATGCAAAGAAGCACACATCACAAACCTAAGGCTACCCTTAGAAAAAGTTTACTGCACAAAGGTTGATATTTGATGGCTCATGAGACTTAAAAGATATTCTCATTTATGTTTCATCTAAGAATCAACTTTGTCACAGAAGTTTCACCTTAAGGGAAATAGCTTTAGAGAAAAAGGAGACCTGAGATACAACTGAGATAAAAGGAGTCAAAATTGAGAATTTGGTATGAAAAGCATGTGAGATCTCTTTCTGGTCTTGTCTTAATGTATTTCAAGACTTTGACTTATTATTGGACTGATGCCTTTATCTGAGGAGACTCACAACATCTGACATATGGTTGGTTACATTTCTTTTGTTTTTCCAATTGGAGAACAGAGAGATGAAGTGACTTGCTCATAGTTACTGTACACAGTGTTAGCAGTGGGATTTAAAAACACAACCTCAGGGCTTGACGTCCAATGTCATATTACCTACCTTATCCAGAATGATTACGATCAAATTGGAGCAGAGCTATATAAATTAAACCAAATAACAAGCAAGGACGGCAGTTTTGTAATCAGAGTAAAGTCCTTTATTATCACAAACAGCTGTAAATACATTTCACTGTATATTATTGAGCACACAATGCAAATACATTCATCCATCCATCCATCCATCCATTGTCTCCCGCTTATCCGAGGTCGGGTCGCGGGGGCAGCAGCTTGAGCAGAGATGCCCAGACTTCCCTCTCCCCGGCCACTTCTTCTAGCTCTTCCGGGAGAATCCCAAGGCGTTCCCAGGCCAGTCGAGAGACATAGTCCTTCCAACGTGTCCTGGGTCTTCCCCGGGGCCTCCTCCCTGTTAGACATGCCCGGAACACCTCACCAGGGAGGCGTCCAGGAGGCATCCTGATCAGATGCCCGAGCCTCCTCATCTGACTCCTCTCGATGCGGAGGAGCAGCGGCTCTACTCTGAGCCCCTCCCGGATGACTGAGCTTCTCACCCTATCTTTAAGGGAAAGCCTAGACACCCTGCGGAGGAAACTCATTTCAGCCGCTTGTATTCGCGATCTTGTTCTTTCGGTCACTACCCATAGCTCATGACCATAGGTGAGGGTAGGAACATAGATCGACTGGTAAATTGAGAGCTGAGCCTTGCGGCTCAGCTCCTTTTTCACCACGACAGACCGATGCAGCGCCCGCATTACTGCGGATGCCGCACCGATCCACCTGTCGATCTCACGCTCCATTCTTCCCTCACTCGTGAACAAGACCCCGAGATATTTGAACTCCTCCACTTGGGGCAGGATCTCGCTACCAACCCTGAGAGGGCACTCCACCCTTTTCCGGCTGAGGACCATGGTCTCGGATTTGGAGGTGCTGATTCTTATCCCAGCCGCTTCATACTCGGCTGCGAACCGATCCAGAGAGAGCTGAAGATCACGGCCTGATGGAGCAAACAGGACAACATCATCTGCAAAAAGCAGTGACCCAATCCTGAGCCCACCAAACCGGACCCCCTCAACGCCCTGGCTGCACCTAGAAATTCTGTCCATAAAAGTCATGAACAGAATCGGTGACAAAGGGCAGCCCTGGCGGAGTCCAACTCTCACTGGAAACGGGTTCGACTTACTGCCGGCAATGCGGACCAGGCTCTGGCAACGATCGTACAGGGACCAAACAGCCCTTATCAAGGGGGCCGGTACCCCATACTCTCGGAGTGCCCCCCACAGGATTCCCCGAGGGACACGGTTGAATGCCTTTTCCAAGTCCACAAAACACATGTAGACTGGTTGGGCAAACTCCCATGCACCCTCCAGGACCCTGCTAAGGGTATAGAGCTGGTCCACTGTTCCGCGACCAGGACAAAAACCACACTGTTCCTCCTGAATCCGAGGCTCGACTATCCGACGGACCCTCCTCTCCAGGACCCCTGAATAGACTTTTCCAGGGAGGCTGAGGAGTGTGATCCCTCTGTAGTTGGAACACACCCTCCGATCCCCTTCCTTAAAGAGGGGGACCACCACCCCGGTCTGCCAATCCAGAGGCACTGTCCCTGATGTCCATGCGATGTTGCAGAGGCGTGTCAACCAAGACAGTCTTACAACATCCAGAGCCTTGAGGAACTCTGGGCGTATCTCATCCACCCCCGGGGCCCTGCCACCAAGGAGTTTTTTGACCACCTCGGTGACCTCAGTCCCAGAGATGGGGGAGCCCACCTCTGAGTCCCCAGGCTCTGCTTCCTCATTGGAAGGCATGTTAATGGGATTGAGGAGGTCTTCGAAGTACTCCCCCCACCGACCCACAACGTCCCGAGTCGAGGTCAGCAGCGCACCATCCCCACCATATACAGTGTTGACACTGCACTGCTTCCCCTTCCTGAGACGCCGGATGGTGGACCAGAATCTCCTCGAAGCCGTCCGAAAGTCGTTCTCCATGGCCTCCCCAAACTCCTCCCACGCCCGAGTTTTTGCCTCAGCAACCACCAAAGCCGCATTCCGCTTGGCCTGCCAGTACCTATCAGCTGCCTCCAGAGTCCCACAGGACAAAAAGGTCCTATAGGACTCCTTCTTCAGCTTGACGGCATCCTTCACCGCCGGTGTCCACCAACGGGTTCGAGGATTGCCGCCACGACAGGCACCGACCACCTTACGGCCACAGCTCCGGTCAGCTGCCTCAACAATAGAGGCACGGAACATGGCCCATTCGGACTCAATGTCCCCCACCTCCCTTGGGATGTGGTCGAAGTTCTGCCGGAGGTGGGAGTTGAAGCTACTTCTGACAGGGGGCTCTGCCAGACGTTCCCAGCAGACCCTCACAACACGTTTGGGCCTACCATGCCTGACCGGCATCCTCCCCCACCATCGAAGCCAACTCACCACCAGGTGGTGATCAGTTGACAGCTCCGCCCCTCTCTTCACCCGAGTGTCCAAGACATGTGGCCGCAAGTCCGACGACACGACCACAAAGTCGATCATCGAACTGAGGCCTAGGGTGTCCTGGTGCCAAGTGCACATATGAACACCCCTATGCTTGAACATGGTGTTCGTTATGGACAATCCGTGACGAGCACAGAAGTCCAATAACAAACCACCGCTCGGGTTCAGATCGGGGGGGCTATTCCTCCCAATCACGCCCTTCCAGGTCTCATTGTCATTGCCCACGTGAGCATTGAAGTCTCCCAGCAGAACGAGGGAGTCCCCAGAAGGTATGCCCTCTAGCACTCCCTCCAGGGACTCCAAAAAGGGTGGGTACTCCGAACTGCTGTTCGGTGGATACGCACAAACAACAGTTAGGACCCGTCCCCCCACCCGAAGGCGAAGGGAGGCTACCCTCTCGTCCACCGGGGTAAACCCCAATGTACAGGCTCCAAGTCGGGGGGCAATAAGTATACCCACACCCGCTCGGCGCCTCTCACCGGGGGCAACTCCAGAGTGGTACAGAGTCCAGCCCCTCTCAAGGAGATTGGTTCCAGAGTCCAAGCTGTGCGTTGAGGTGAGCCCGACTATATCTAGCCGGAACCTCTCAACCTCACGCACAAGCTCAGGCTCCTTCCCCTTCAGAAAGGTGACATCCCACGTCCCAAGAGCCAGCTTCTGTAGCCGAGGATTGGACCGCCAAGGTCCCCGCCTTCGGCCACCACCCAACTCACACTGCACCCGACCTCCTTGGCCCCTCCCATAGGTGGTGAGCCCACGGGAAGGGGGACCCACGTTGCCTATTCGGGCTGTGCCCGGCCGAGCCCCATGGGTGCAGGCCCGGCCACCAGGCGCTCGCCATCGAGCCCCACTTCTAGGCCTGGCTCCAGAGTGGGGCCCCGGTGACCCGCGTCCGGGCAAGGGAAAACGCCGTCCAAAATTGTTTTTCATCATAGGAGGTTTGTTTAACCGCTCTTTGTCTCATCCCTCACCTAGGACCAGTTTGCCTTGGGTGGCCCTACCAGGGGCATAAAGCCCCGGACAACAGAGCTCCTAGGATCATTGGGACCCGCAAACCCCTCCACCACGATAAGGTGGCGGTTAAAGGAGGGGCAGAACACAACCAGCCTAAATAAAAGTATGTCTCCATTATGTCTTTGTTCTTCATTATCCCTTAGTTTAGATGTTACCCTTGATATCTCAGTGTATGTGACAACTGTCCAGTTTTATTGTTTAGGGGATATCTGAGGACCTCTTTATCATACATTAAGTGTATTACATCAACCTGCTTGTGGTACACTTTCTTATTCTCTTGGCCTTTCCAGATATACCTGAGCAGGTTTCTGACATTTATTAACCCTTTATGCTATTTCTTTAAGATGAATGTTCCAATTTGATATGAGAGCATATCAAAACATTTTATCCTAAATGACAATGTGACCCCTACATCTAATTATTCTTTCACAACAGAAGACCTCAAGTGTGTCATGATGAGGTTAAGTTTGGAAAAATTGGTAACTTGAAGAGTTGCTGCAATCCAGAGGGCAAGCCATAGATTTGGGCTGCAACCAGGGCCATCTTCACAGCATTATAGGCCCCCAGGCAAAGTAGTGCACCGGGGCCCCTACCTACACAACCATTCACAGGAATAAAAATGTAAATGGTCGATAAAATTAAACATATATTTATTGTATTGGTACTTCCAACAAAATCAGTGTTTAAACATTAAAAAACATGCTGCACAGCAAAGACGAATCAACACAAACATTTGAACAATAGAACATGAGTCTTCAAAAACACCAAAATTTCATCTTATAAATGATACTCAATTGGTAAACCATACAGATGGAGATGGCACTGTATGAAATTACTATGCATTATTTATTATTAATTAAGTGTTCAACACAAGCATTTGCAAAATTTCTTTGCAGAGAATTGAGTTGAAGTGACGTTAACATATACGCTTTTACATTATGTAGTGTATGAGATCCGTACACATACAGGCACGTGAGGTTACAGAGGTGACCGTGATACTAAATCAGAGGCGAATGCCAATGTTCACTTGTTACCCAATAACAAATACTTATAGTTTAGTATAGTATAGTATTTATTTATTGACAGAAAGTCACAACATACATAGATTAGCATGGGACCCCTATGCTCGTGGGGCCCCCGGGCAACTGCCCAGCCTGCCCATGCGTTAAGATGGCCCCGGCTGCAATGATATTTAAGGGCAATGACATACCAATTGGGTGGCATCTTTTATAAAAGGCCTAATTAATAATAATAATAATAATAATAATAATCCACTTCTTCTTCTTCTTCTGGCTGCACCCGTTAGGGGTTGCCACAGTAGATCATCTTTTTCTGTATCTTTCTGTCCTCGTCATCTTGTTCTGTCACACCCATCGCCTGCATAATAATAATAATAATAATAATAATAATAATAATAATAATATTAATAATCGGGTCCTCCCTGCGTGGAGTTTGCATGTTCTCCCCGTGTCTGCGTGGGTTTCCTCTGGGGGCTCCGGTTTCCTCCCACAGTCCAAAGACATGCAGGTTAGGTGGATTGTCGATTCTAAACCCTAACCCTAGTGTGTGCTTGGTGTGTGGGTGTGTTTGTATGTGTCCTGCGGTGGATTGGCACCCTGCCCAGGATTGTTTCCTGCCTTGTGCCCTGTGTTGGCTGGGATTGGCTCCAGCAGACCCCCGTGACCCTGTGTTCGGATTCAGCGGGTTGGAAAATGGATGGATGGATGGATATTAATAATAATAATGATAAAAATGGTCCAGGGTACCAATGTGCTGTTACTCTGTAGCCATCAGTATCACTTGTGACTTTAGACACAAAACAAAAGCAACAATTTTAATTCTACCACTACCACCATTACTAGTGCTACTACTAATAAAGTCCATCCATCTATCCATCATCCTACTATATTCTAACACAGGGTCACAGGGGTCTGCTGGAGCCAATCCCAGCAAATCCCGGGCAGGGCGCCAGCCCACCGCAGGGCACACACAAACACACACACCCACACAGTAGGGACAATTCAGAATTGCCAATGCACCTAACCTGCATGTCTTTGGACTGTGGGAAGAAACCGGAGCACCAGGAGGAAACCCACGCAGACACGGGGAGAACATGCAAACTTCACGCCGGGAGGACCCGGGATGCAAACCCGGGTCTCCTTACTGTGACGCAGCAGCGCTACCACTGTGCTACCGTGCCACTCATTACTAATAAAGTAATAATATAAAACACAAGTTACTTCTACTAGTAATATATATAGTACTACGACTACTACTAATAATAAGATAAAAATTACTATTACTACTGTTTAATAAACATATTTAATGCAGTAATTAAATGCAGGGTCAAAATGGAGCTGAATATTTAGCTATTTAAAAGTGAACATGTGAATGTATCACTTACACTTGAATTTATCGAAAACTTCATTTTGTCCTTCCAGTGACAGCAGATAGCAATAAGAAATTAACTAAATTAATAGTATTAGATGCCAATAAAATTAGCTAACAGTTGATGTTTATCTAAGGTAATTGTTCTTTTTGTATGTGAATGTTGCTTGCCTGGCACTTTTCAACAATTCAGCCAGTAACTAATTAGTAAATATGAGAGCCTGAGTGTGTTGGTGACATTTACAAACGTGTCCTCAATGCAACAACACTCTGCCTTTCTTTGGTATAAAGCCGTCCCGCGACTAACTTGCAGAGAATCTGAGAAGATTCCAGCTGCAGACCTCCAAAGCTGCTCAATCCAGTAGCTCCACTGGACAGCCAATTGGATTGCAGGTTTTTGTCACCTGGTTTACTTGACTTGAGTCAGATAACTCCGCCCCCAACCCTAATCTTAACCATCATGTTACCTGCTCAATGAAGTGGAGCTCTGGAGATCCACAGCTAGAGTCAATTGGAAAATCTAGAGAGCCGAGTGAAGAAGCACATTACCATAACGAAGAAGTAATGCATAGAAATGTATGCGAATATAAAGTGGATAATTAAAGACGTTTCTGTACAAAAATTCTAGCGCACAAAGTGATATGCTGTAGTATTAGTCTTGTGGTAAAATCATTTAAATTAATTTTTTCCCACTTTAAGCAACACCTAATATGCCAAAATGACAAAGTGAAACTTTTTTCAAATTTATTAAAAACAAAAAACTGAAAAATTGCATTGACAAGAGTATTCAGACCTTTCACTCAGTACTTTGTTGACGCCCCTTTGGAAGTGATTACACCCTGCAGTCTTCTTGGTTCTGATGCCACAAGCGTTACTCAAACCTGGATTTGAGGATTTTCTGTCATTGTTCTCTGCAGATCCGCTCAAGGTCGGTCAGGTTGAATGGAGATCATTGGCAGACTGCTGTTTTCAGAAGATGATTGATTGAGTATGGGCTGTGGCTGGGCAACGCAAGGACATTCCAATAGTTGTAACCTTAAGGCATACCTCTGATGTCCTTGCGTTATGCGTCGGGTCATTGTCCTGTTGGAAGGTGAACCTCTGGCCCAATCTGAGGTACAGAGCACTCTGCAGCAGGGTTTCATGAACCTCCTTAGCGTTACATTTTTTCTCAAAATAACATGTAAAAAGCATTGCATTTTTTTGGCTGGAAAAATGACATTTTATTAAATCTCATCCTTCTACTGTAAAACGTAATCAGCACTAAAAGTCTGAAGTGTAAAAAGTATAATAAGGATACAAATAATAATAGTATTAAATAACAGCAACAATAATAATAATATGAAATGAATAATAGTATTAACAACAAAAATGATGCTAATACCATTTATACTGTGTCACACACATGCACATGGGAAGCAGTCTAAGGGTGTAGGTGGGAGTAAAACGCAGAGCCTGGGGTTGATTCATTGCACTAACACCTTTTCTTCCTCTTCCACAGACCTCCGGAAGGAAAGTCTACCTAAAACTCCTCCCACTTCCGGCAGCATTTCACACCCCTACTGACTTCACTTCTGCCTGAAGACCCGCCTCTTCCTCCCCTTCGACTGTAAAACCTGAGCATTCCTCTTCTTTAGCAGTCTTTGTTAGGACTCAGTCTTGAATGATTACTCATTTTTGTAGTGTTTTGTTTGAGAAACCTACACTATAAGGGGTGGAATCCCCAAATCTTCGTCTTAGTTTTGTCTCTTATTACAGCTGTCAAAATATGTCTTGTATGTGGTGTACCGTTGAACAGGAAAACTGCTCAGGATTACGGTCTGTTACCTGACACAGTTCAGCATAACGGTTCATCTCAACAACTCTTTCCATCACGTCATCATTAAGAAATACAGTAATCCCTCCTCGATCACGGGGGTTGCGTTCCAGAACCCCCCGCGAAAGGTGAAAATCCGCGAAGTAAAAACCATATGTTCATATGGTTATTTTTATATATTTTGCGCCCTTATAAACTCACCCACACTCTTATAAACATTTCCCGCACAATTATACAGCGTAAACCCTTTGTATTTTTTTAGATATTAGGTAAGATTCATTGAAATTCTGTATGTAAACACACTGTTTATATATAGTAAAACCTAAATATTATTTTAAAGATATCGAGCATCTCCGATATCACATATGTTACAGCCATTACGACAGACAGGCCACCAGCAATAAATACGTACAATGCAAGAAAATTTGTATACAGTAAAATGTGTGTACAGTGATACTAAACTATGTACATGTAATAAGTACTGTACATAGAAAATTAATTATGTTACTCACCAACAATGACACAGCGACTTGTCCGATAACGATGAGTTTAATTTTACTGCACAACAAAGGATAGCGTTACAGCTCTTCTAAAGGAGCCTCTTCAGGCGACTGTGTAGCACCGCAGTTGTTCTTCTTCTGGCAGTCTTCAATCCAGATCCCTAAAGCAGATTCCATCTGGACTACCGCCTTATTACATCCACTTACAACTCGTTTTGTGCCCTGGTTAAAGGACACTGCGGCCATAAATCTTATATTCTTTTCCTCCTTTTTAAATAAAAAAGAATCATGGACTCATTTATTCCATAATGGCGTCCTGCAGCGGTGTAGCTGTTCCCTTCCTTCAACATATCCAAAACTTTTACCTTTTCGGACCCTGAAGCAGTAGCAGGAGCACACTGATGCTGAATGAGCGAGACAAGACTTCCTGGTTAATACAGTGGAATTGAATTCTGTGCTCCGTCGCTGAGCCAATCAGCACACAGGAACTTAACTGCATGCTCTGATTGGGTAGCTTCTCAGCCATCCGCCAATAGCGTCCCTTGTATGAAATCAACTGGGCAAACCAACTGAGGAAGCATGTATCAGAAGTAAAAAGACCCATTGTCTGCAGAATCCCGCGAAGCAGCGAAAAATCCACGTTATATACTGTATTTAGATATGTTTACATATAAAATCCGCGATAGAGTGAAGCCGCGAAAGTTGAAGCACGATATAGCGAGGGATTACTGTAACTTCAAGTAAGCAAATGGATCTTGGCTATCAACATTCACTTTTATTTCTGCCTGCCCCACAAATTTAAAATGGGGTGGTGCTGGTTTATTCGAAGCAGGGTTAACAGAAACCCAAATGCGAATACCACTTTCAGATTCATCAGAATCACTTTCGTTTTTGCTGCCCATTTCAGTTTCACTGCCTGAAGACCGATTCACTTTATCATCACTGCTAATGAGAGGCTGCTCATCATCACTGTTCGTATCACTGTCAAGAGTGTACAATACCTGAACTGCTGAAAAAACGGTCTCTTATGAGATGCCATTATGAGGCTAGGAGAAGATGCGTCTACACCATTGCCCGAGTAATGCTTGGGGATCACGCTGTTAGCATTTTTACAGCCCGTGGAAGCCAACTCGGACACAGACAGGTGGACACGTCAATGTCACCTAACACGTTTAATCATTATCCTACTATTTACAATAAAGTGCCACACAACCCCAAAGTCCCCAAAGTCCAGGCCACCAGTCGAATGCCTTTTACTCTTCAGGCCGCCTCCTAGCCTCCTCCAAGACGTCGTCCTACTTCCACCCAACTCAAGTCATCCTATGAAGGGAGGCGGCCCCTTTTATAATCACCTGGATGTGCTCCAGGTGTTTCCCGGCAATCTTCCACTGACACGCCCCAGTGTGGCGAAAGTGCCGGCTGCATCCCCAGAAGTACTCCAGGTGTCCCTGCTCTTCTTCCCCCCAGCACTTCCGGGTGTGGTCCAGGGCTCCCTAGGCACTGGGGCGCCCCCTGGCGGTGACCACGGGCCCCTACAGGGTTGAGCTTCAAAGCTCTGTACCCATGGTCCCCATAGCAACCAGGGCTGTCGTCCCCCACATGGTCTGGGGAAGGCGTAAGCTCTCTTCCGGTCCTCCGGGGCATCCCAGCCAGGTCGCCACCCCAGCCACCTGCAACAAGACGGAGTGATTCTCGGATCTAACGCTTACACAAGATACATCTATACAGTTTGCCAAGTGACACTCGGGACTAACACTTTTAGTACGGTTTTCTCAGCTCAAGTTACACTCGGGTATAACGCTAGGGAGGTTAAGGATATTGCCTCAATATATATATATATTTCCTAAACTCTGATTAGTCTTCCAGTCCCTGCCACTGGAAAACAAGTTGATGAGTGGCGAGCAGTTTTGTCCAGAAATGATATTATTTTTGGTTTGATCACAATAGATAATCTTGTTTTTCACAGCCTCAGAGTCCTTTAGGTGCCTTACTGCAAACTCCAAACGGGCTTCCACACGTCTTTAATCAAGAACAACGTCCAGATCAGTGAAGTGTTGTAGTGATGGTTATCATTCTGGAAGTTTCTCCCATCTTCAAACAGGTTCTCTGAAGCTCAGCCAGAATGACCATCGGTTTCTTGGTCATCTCTCTTACCATGACTCTTCTCTCATGTTTGTTCAGTCAGCTGTAGGAAGAGTCTTGGAGGTTCCCAAATTCTTCCATTTCACAATTATTGAAGTCACTGTGCTCCTGGGAAAACTTAAAGCTTTAGAAATGGTTTTGTACTCTTGCTCTGGTCTTTTCATCAACCTCAGTTAGATCATGGAAAGCTCCTTGGACTCTATAGCTTAGCTTTTGTCTTGACATGCAGTGTAAATTATGGGGCCTTATATATACACAGGTACATAAGTACTTTTCTAAACAATAACCAATCAATTAAATTCACTACAGGTGACCTCAAATCAAGTTTCAGACTCATCTCAAGGAGAATTAAAGCCAAACTGGATACACCCAACCACAATTTCCAGTGCCACACCAAAGTATCTTAATAGTCCAAACTTCTTCCCATTTTAAAAATTATGGAGGCCACTGTGCTTAGGAACCTTCAATGCAGGCAAATCCTTCAACCTCACAGATTGACTTTTGCTCACTTTTTGGATCCTCCATAGACAGCTGTGTGTCTTTCCTAATTAGTCCAATTTTCTGAATCGAGAACAAGTGGACTCCAAAAGAAGGTGTAGAAACATCTCAATGATGTTCAGTAGAATGGGATTCACCCAATCCAAATTTTCTGTTGTCACAGCAAAGTTTCTGAATACTTACTGTATGTCCAAGTGATATTTCAGTTTTTTATTTTTAATATATTTGCTAGATAATCTTGTAATATTCTGTTTTCACTTTGTCATGCTAGGTTATGGATAGATAGATAGATAGATAGATAGATAGATAGATAGATAGATAGATAGATAGATAGATAGATAGATAGATAGATAGATAGATACTTTATTAATCCCAATGGGAAATTCACATTATCCAGCAGCAGCATACTGATACAATAAATAATATTAAATTAAAGATTGATAATAATAATAATGCAGGTGAAAAACAGAATAACTATGTATAATGTTAAATGTTAACGTTTACCCCCCGGGTGGAATTGAAGAGTCTCATAGTTTGGGGGAAGAACGATCTTCTCAATCTGTCAGTGGAGCAGGACGGTGACAGCAGTCTGTCGCTGAAGCTGCTCCTCTGTCTGGAGATGATACTATTTAGTGGATGCAGTGGATTCTCCATAATTGATAGGAGCCTGCTGAGCGCCCTTCGCTCTGCCACAGATGTCAAACTGTCCAGCTCCATGCCAACAATAGAGCTTGCCTTCCTCACCAGTTTGTCCAGGCGTGAGGCGTCTTTCTTCTTAATGCTGCCTCCCCAGCACACCACCGCGTAGAAGAGGGCGCTCGCCACAACTGTCTGATAGAACATCTTCAGCATCTTATTGCAGATGTTGAAGGACGCCAGCCTTCTAAGGAAGTATAGTTGGCTCTGTCCTTTCTTGCACAGAGCATTAGTATTGGCAGTCCAGTCTAATTTATCATCCAGCTGCACTTCTAGATATTTATAGGTCTGCACCATCTGCACACAGTCACCTTTGATGATCACGGGGTCCATGAGGGGTCTGGGCCTCCTAAAATCCACCACCAGCTCCTTGGTTTTGCTGGTGCTCAGGTGTAGGTGGTTTGAGTCGCACCATTTAACAAAGTCAATGATTAGGTCCCTATACTCCTCCTCCAACCCACTCCTGATGCAGCCCACAATAGCAGTGTCATCAGCGAACTTTTGCACGTGGCAGGACTCCGAGTTGTATTGGAAGTTCGATGTATATAGGCTGAACAGGACCGGAGAAAGTACAGTCCATTGTGGCGCTCCTGTGTTGCTGACCATAATGTCAGACGTTTGTCAGAAAACAAAACAGTAAATGATTTTAGCACAAGGCTGCAAAATAACAAAATGTAAAAGGTGAAGACTTTCTGAATCCTCTGTATATAAACACATGATAATTGAAAATAGTTCAAGAATTTAAGTTTTTAGGGGATAATGCATATTAATAATACAATAGGAAGGTGAGGTAAGCAGTTTGGGTGAAGCATTCAGATAATTATGCTTTTCATTAATCATATCATTGTGTATCACACATAACGTAAAACAAATCACCAGCCATGTTCTTAATGCACCACTGACTTCGTTATATTAATCTGAAAAGATGATCTTGATTAGAAAGAATGGTAAATTAAGTCGTACCAGTTTCTGTTAAAGGGCAGCCTGTCTGACTGCTTGTGAGACAAAAATGTCTTCTCACTTAGCAATAATGAAATGTAGGTCTCTGAGGAAAATGCTTCTGTCACATCATGAAGCCAACAAGCAGTGCCACCCAGACTGGTATTTATGGTGTAATCCTGTAATCCATAGCCTAATCTCTTGTAACACACAAACCAAAAACAGGTGGTTAGAGATTATGCTGCTCACACAGGGCAATATATTTATTACCATGAAAATATGAACTGCAAATGTAAAAGGAACAACAAAAATACAGTTACATGTCCCACAGAAAAATGTTGTCATGTGTTATGTGACAAAGTGTGTGTGTCTCTCCCTCAAAATGAATGTATTTCTCCAGTGCCTTCAGTATCATCCAGACATCCCTGTTAAGGGGTAAACTCAGAGATCTGCAGGTGGATGAGCCTGTGGTGTCCTGGATGATGGACTCTCTGTCAGGCAGACTTCAGTTTGTGAGACTCAGGGACTGCGTGAGCAACACTGGAACACCACCAGGACCAGGCCTGTCTGCTTTTCTCTTTACTCTGCACACCTCAGGCTACAAATATAACAGCAGGTCATGTCACTTGTAGAAATTCTCTGATGATTCTGCACTTAGGGGGTGTATTGATAAGGGGGATGAGACAGGGGAGAGGAGAGGTGAAGAACGTTGTTTCTTGGAGCAAAGAGAATTGTCTGCATCTTAACTTCTGTTCTTTATCCGGTTTTCTATGGTGGCGACCTGCGCCACCACCACCAAATCAAAGCACCATGATGTCCCTACATTGATGGATTAAAGGCTAGAATTCCACGTGACCGTCATCATCAAATTCTTCCATGAGAACCCTGAATACAATGAGGACTGATCATTTATGTTAGGTAGAATGCCTAGAGGGGGCTGGGTGGTCTCGTGGCCTGGAATCCTTACAGATTTTATTTTTTCTCCAGCCGTCTGGAGCTTTTTTTGTTTTTTCTGTCCTCCCTGGCCATCGGACCTTACTTTTATTCTATATTAATTAGTGTTCTCTGATTTTAATTCTTACTTTGTCTTTTTTCTCTTTCTTTATCATGTAAAGCACTTTGAGCTACATTATTTGTATGAAAATGTGCTCTAGAAATAAATGTTGTTGTTGTTAACATCAGCAAAACCAAAGAACTGGTTATTGACTTTCACCACATCAAATGTCCAGCCTCTATTCAAGGAGTGAATGTAGAAATGGTCTATTTCTACAAGTTCTTGTCGGCCCACATCACAGGTTGGACTGATCTTGTAACATAGAGGAACTATAGAAGAAAAGGCAGAGCAGGCTCTTTTTCCTTAAGAGACTGTGTTCCTTTAATGTGGGAAGTCACATCCTTTCACATTTTCTATAACTCTGTGATGGCCAGTGTGATTTTTATGCTGTGGTGTGCTGGGCTGGTAACATCCCTTCAAGAGAGGCCCAGCGAATCAACAATCTAATTAAAAGGGCAAGCTAAGTTATGGGATGCACTTTGGACAGTAGAGGAGGACAGAATGAAGACACAACTGAGTGCCATTATGAACAATGCTGCACATCGTCTCTCTGACACACACCAACTTTGAGGACTTTCAGATAACAAATTATTCAGCAGAAGTGTGTCAGGAAACACTACAGGGGCTCTATTATACAAACGGCAATAAACCTGTATAGTGCCTTGCTGTGACTGGCACAGCCAAGTCAGAACTTTTCTTGCTTTTTAATTTTTTCTTCCTCTTTAGGTATTCTGGTATGTGTTCATGCCTTAGTGTGTGTATCTATCTATCTATCTATCTATCTATCTATCTATCTATCTATCTATCTATCTATCTATCTATCTATCTATCTATCTATCTATCTATCTATCTATCTATCTATCTATCAACAGTTTAAATCTTGCAGACTACACCATCTATCTATCTATCTATCTATCTATCTATCTATCTATCTATCTATCTATCTATCTATCTATCTATCTATCTATCTATCTATCTATCTATCTATCTATCTATCAATCAACAGTTTAAATCTTGCCGACTACACCATCTATCTATCTATCTATCTATCTATCTATCTATCTATCTATCTATCTATCTATCTATCTATCTATCTATCTATCTATCTATCAACAGTTTAAATCTTGCAGACTACACCATCTATCTATCTATCTATCTATCTATCTATCTATCTATCTATCTATCTATCTATCTATCTATCTATCTATCTATCTATCTATCTATCTATCTATCTATCTATCTATCTATCTATCTATCAACAGTTTAAATCTTGCCGACTACACCATCTATCTATCTATCTATCTATCTATCTATCTATCTATCTATCTATCTATCTATCTATCTATCTATCTATCTATCTATCTATCTATCTATCTATCTATCTATCTATCTATCTATCTATCAATAGTTTAAATCTTGCAGACTACACCATCTATCTATCTATCTATCTATCTATCTATCTATCTATCTATCTATCTATCTATCTATCTATCTATCTATCTATCTATCTATCTATCTATCTATCTATCTACAGTTTAAATCTTGCCGACTATACCATCTATCTATCTATCTATCTATCTATCTATCTATCTATCTATCTATCTATCTATCTATCTATCTATCTATCTATCTATCTATCTATTCATACTTCACACCTATAAAGTTGAAAAATGCTTATCAATTACTCAGTCAATTGATTTTTTCTTATTTGTACTTTTAAGAATGAATTATCAATTACCAAAGGACAAGATCAGATTTATTTTGTACATAAGAGCTGATACATTCAGAGCAGCAAAAGTCGACAGGATCAACCAGAATAAGAAAATAAAGGAAAATCAAAGTTAAAGGTATTTGAAAAAAAGGATTTATTTAGTAATTTATAATTGCTTTATGTTGATGTTGTTGTACTCTTTACCTCATCTGACTGTGATCTTCAGCGCACACTTGAGCAATTACTGCCAGTTTGAAGTGGCCGGGATGTGGATCAACACCTCTAAGTCTGAGATCTTGGTTCCCCCTTGAAAAAGAGTGGATTGCTCGCTCCAGTTTAAGGGGAAATAAGTGCCCTTAGTAGAGTTCAAGTATCTTGGGATTTTGTTTGTGAATGATGAAAATACGGATCATGAGATCGACAAGTGGATTGCAGCGGCGGCAGCTGTTCTGAAGTTGCTCTACTGTTCCATGTTGGTGAAGCAGGAGCTAAGTCTAAAGACAAAATTCTCAGTTTCCTCATCTATACTCATGAGCTGTGACTGAAAGAATGTGATTGCAAGTAGAAGCATCAGGAATGAGGTTTCTTTGCAGAGTGGCTGATCTGACACTCCATGATAGGGCGAGGAACTCAGCAATTTTGGAAAGACTCACAGTAGATTCTGTGCTCCATTGGATCGAATTGAGCCAAATGAGGTGGTATGAGCATGGTGGAAGGATGCCTCCTGGTCAGCTCCCATTACAGTTGCTCTGGGCTTATCCCATTGAATGGAGACCCTACAGCAGACCCAGGAGATTCTTAAGGGATTATATCTCTGGGCTGGCCTGGGAATGCCTGGGAATTCCCAAGGAAGAGCTGGAATCTGCTGCTGAAGAGACATTCAGACAAGCAAATACAGAAGAAGGAACGTGTAGGGCAAGAGATAACAAATATTTTAAAAATATTTTGTCACACACATGCAATTGGGAGGCAGCTAAAGGGCCTGAATAATAGTAGTACCATGACAGGCCAGAGGGTGGCGAGCTGCACTGACTTTCTCTCTCAATCCTCTGCAGACCATCCACAGGAAATCCAGCCAGCCCGGTGCTATTGATGATATCACTTCCGGTAATGGCACTATTGATGACGTCACTCCTGGTATCTGCACCTTTGATGATGTCACTTCCTGTTCTGGAGCTATTGATGATCTCCCTTCGGGTCCCAAAGACATCACGTCTAGTTTCGGTCCCGATGACATCACTTTCTCTCCCAGTTTTTAAAGCCGCCATATTTTCAAATTCAACTCAGTTCTATTTTGGACTCAAACCTGTGAACATCTCACAAAATTACCTGTTTGCAGCCAGGGCATAATATACTGGTGGCTGCCCCAAACATTTTTCAATGTCTTTGGGCTGTTATTGTGACAATTTATTTACCTGTCTTTGTGGCTTATATATATATGTGGGTGTTTAAATTAAATTTCCATCTATCCATAACTTACTTCTTATTTCTTCATTCTCAGATCTACCAAGTGCCTGAGCCGACATTGTTTGTCATTGTTGTTTTTAGTGGGATTAACTAAACGCGTTACTCAAAGTGTGTTTGTTGTCATGTTGCTCCATTGTGCCCCATGTAAAGTGAAGGGAGACAAGCCCAGTCTAATGCCCTGATGCTTAACCATCAAACGCCTTTCCTCTAATCCCTAGCAAGTGATATGCAGAATTAGGAATAAACCAACAACATATTTTTAGATAAAACAGTCAAATATACTCGGCTGTTTGACTGAATGAATTTAGATATAAAGGAGAGAAGTTAATGCATTTATTTCTGATCTTCATATAAGACCCCCAGTCTCGTACTGCATGTACCCTTTAAGGTGCTTCTGGGGCTTGAAAAGAGAACGTCGGACAAATAATTCTGTGAAGAGTTTCTTCCAGTAATTGGAACAATTTAGTTTATACATTATTAAAATTTGGCTGCAATAAGTGTTCTATTTGCCTGTCTAAATTTGAAATATGAGACGGGTGCTGCTGTAACCACAATGATTAATGCCATGATAGATGCTACTACTACTACTATGGGTAAGAATAGGCTGAAACAAAATGCAAAGTGTAATAACTCATGAAGTTTTATTTGTGTGGATGACGGTGTGGCATGATGTATAGTGCAGCTGCCTCACGGACCTAGCATCCCAGGTTCAGATCCTGTGTCCAGTTCTTGTCCATGTTGTGAGGACCTATAGGGAGGCATCTCATAACTCCAAACACCAATCATGGAGTCCAAAATAACAAAACAAACAATGACTTTAATACCAAATACTAGTACCTGATAATGGAGGAACCATAAAGTACAACCAAAACAGAAAATAATAAACACCTCTGCCCGCAGGGCCTAAGTAAACAATAGTAACCCCTGGTTAACACATTTCCCCTGCTCACCTTTCCACTACTTGGGTCTCCTTCTTCCCTCTGTCAAGCTGAGCTCTTGTTACCAGCTACCTCTCAACTTTAAACTCTCTGAGCCTCGGAGGAAGTAAGGCCTTTTTATACTGCACCCCAACCACCTTCCAGGTACCCTCCTGTAAGCACTTCTGGGGTCCTGGCTGATATCGACCTCTGGTATTGTACAGGTAGGACTTCCCCTAGCAGCACTAGAGATTCCTTCATGTTATCCCCTCTGTAGAAATGTACTGGAGTGTGTCAGATTGGTTGTTCTTCCCAGCACATTGTCCCCTAGCAGTCTGGGGAACCTTAAACCCTAATTTGACCCCTAATATGACTTCTGGGTTCTTAAATAACCTCTTGCATTGAATTTAACACCTCCTGCAGGTCAATAAGGGTACCACCTCCCAGATTAACTACACAATATCTACAGACATGGACAAATTTGTTGGTACTGTGGGACACCTAGAAGGGCTGGGAGAGGAACAATACCTTCCCTGGGCCACAAGATGGCAGCCGCCCTTGTCTGCATGGGGGCCGCGGAAACAGAGCTTGGAAGCTAATCCCTGTTGGGGCCCATGGCTACCACCAAGGGGGGGGGGGCGGACAATTATGGAGCCGTGGATGGCAGCACTTCCCAGTGTGGCGGAAGTGCTACTCTTGGTCCCGGAAGCACTCCGGCAGCATTTCCAGGAATAAAGAAGAACCCCCAATTGTCTCTGAAATAAATTGAAATTGACAAGAGTAGTTAGCACCCATCATTGTTTATTCTGTATTTAACAATAAGTGGCATTGGCTTTAGAGTTTGGATTCAACAAAATATTTCAAATAATAACACAAATGAAAATGGCATGGACAAAAATGATGGGATACTTACACCTAATATTTTGTTACACAACCTTTAGAGTTTGCAATCCCTGCACACAAGCGATTCCTGGAGCTCTCCATGTGACTTCTGCACCTGCCCGCAGGTCGTTTGGCCCACTCATCCTAAGCAAACTGCTCCAGTGGTGTCAACTTTGAAGGGGATCTTCTCCTGATGGTATTCTTTCCATAGATGTTCCATTGGATTCAAATCAGGGATCATAGAAGGCCACTTCAGAACAATCCAATGTTTTGTTTTTAGTCATTCTTGGTTTCTTTTCGCTGTGTGTTTGGTTCCATTAACTGTTGGAGGGTCCATGACCTGCGACAGAGGCGGAGCTTTCTGACACTGGGCAGGATGTTTGGCTCGAGAATGTCTTGATAGTCTTGAGATTTTATTGTTCCCTGCACAGATTCAAGGCACCCTGTGGTGTCAGACACAGCAAAGCAGCTCCAAAGCATAAGCAAGCCTCCTTCACGTTTTACAGTATAGGTCTGGTGTCCTTGTCTTTGAAAACTTCATTTTTTATGTCTGTGGACACAGAGCTGATGTGACTTGTCAATAAGCTCCAGCTTAATCTCATCCGTCTAAAGGAGAAGCATGGTGGTTTGTCAATATACTGTACATTTTAGCAAATTCCAGTATGGCTTTCAACAGTGGAGTCCCCCTGGGTCTTCTTCCATTCAGCCCACTGTCACTCGAAAAGCAGCAGATGCTGTGGAATTTCTCTTCCAGCACAGCAACATTAGAATCCAACTCTGCCAATTCAGGTCCACAACTGAGGTCTATCCTAACAATACTAGGCACAGTGCTGGTCCTTTCAGTGTCATTTGGCAAGAGCGGATACTGCCATAAAAGCCCTATTTGATGGAGAGTTGCTGAGATGGTCAGCTTCAGAGAGTTCCTTGAACCTCATGGATTAGTTTTTGTCCATGAAATGAAATGTCAATTGTGAGACCTTATATACACAGATCAGGGGTAGATCTACTAATAATGCTTACACTTCAGAGTCCCTAATCCCAGATGGGCCCCAGAAGACAACTTTAGTCCATATTGCTTAACAATTTTGGATGTCTACTGTATGATAACGTGTTTTTTTTAAATATTAATAATACTAATAAGCTGCCAGAGTATCTGTCAAGGATAGGTAATCGAATAATTTAAAAATATTTGCTAACTCTTCCTCTACGTGTGCCTTTCCTATGTTTTCATTTGTGTCTGATCCTCTCTTCAAAAATGCAGGTCCACCACTGACACAGGTACTTGAGAGTCTTTCTTATCGATGTGCAGGTCTGTTTACCACAGGTGGACTCCAGTGGAGTTCTAGAAACATCTGAAGGAGAATTAGAGCAAAGTGGATGAATCAGAGCACAATTTGGAGTGTCACTACAAAGACCCTGAATACTTCTAGATGTGACCAGTAGGGAGCATTGCAGCACCGCAAACCCCAGAGACAACAAAACAAACACAAGTGTCAGGTGCAAATACACATTTACTTAGTGCAAATACCTCTTAAAGGTCAGGTCAGGTTAGGGTGCATGCACTGGTACAGCACGTTGCCGCACCCACCACATGATGAAACATCTCGGGATCCTGGTTGGCAAACCCCCTAAGCAGAGATGTGGTCCAGTCCCACCCTCCAGAAATAACCATCTATCTGCCGCAGCCAGGTGTTATGTGGGCATCCCCATGGCCTGGTCCAGCCACTGGGGTCTTCAACAACCAGGATCCTGCAAGCCGGATCACCCTTGGGGAATCGCATCACATGGCCATAGTGCCGTAACTGACGCTCCCTAACAATGCAGCTAATGTGCCTCATTTGGGACTCCATGAGCAATACAAAGTCAAACCAACGATACCCAAGGACCCTCTGAAGAGACACAGTACTGAAGGAGTCCAGTGTTCGGCTCAGGTCACTGGATATCGTCCATGTCTCATTACCATATAGCAAGACAGGAAGCACCATGACTCTAAAGACTTGGACCTTTGTTCTTTAGCAGAGATACCTGAAGCGCCACACACCCCTTTCCAGTGCCCTCATGACCCCCATGTGCTCCCAATCCGTCTACAGACATCATAGCAAGAGTCACCAGAGAGACGTGAATGTCACTGCCAAGGTAAGCAAACCTCTTGACGAGGTTGACACTCACTCCACAGACAGACACACTGCTGATGGCTGTGCCTAAGAGGTCATTAAGGGCCTCTCACAGGCTTCTCCAAAAGTTTCACAAGCACAATTACAAAAAGTCTTCCTCCATCTCTCTGTCTCTTCTCCTCCATTCCTCCTAGGTGAGCTTTGCCCGTCCTCCACACTTGACACCAACTCGTCTGGATAAGGATATTTTGGACCTGGGAGTACTTCTGATGCTAGGGCTTAGCCTGATGAAAGCACTTCTCAGTCAATCGCAACTTCCATAAAATAGGGAGGGTACTCCACTGGACTACCATTCCCAGCATTCCCCGTGGGTA
Source organism: Erpetoichthys calabaricus (assembly GCF_900747795.2). Classification (NCBI taxonomy): domain Eukaryota; kingdom Metazoa; phylum Chordata; class Cladistia; order Polypteriformes; family Polypteridae; genus Erpetoichthys; species Erpetoichthys calabaricus. Next base: position 13,439,633 of record NC_041400.2, on the reverse strand, counting down.
TTTGAATGAGTACAGAAGCCCAGGGATACTGCCATCTAGCGGGTCGGAGTAAACATAGAGCTTTAAAATGGTGCCTCCCCCAATCTCTCTTTTATATTGCCCTCATGGCTGGTTAAGGCAATGGGGGCCAATCCTGGCTGGAACACCAGTCCATGCATGCTGAATGAGAGATTCCCATTTAGATTTTTAATAAACTTGCAAACCTTTCTGAACACATGGTTTCACTTTGGCATTACGGGTTATTGAGTGTAGATTGATGGGCAAAAATGGAAAATTTACCAATTTAATCCACAACACAATTTACTTGTATGTAATGTAATTTTCTAACTCACTTAATTCAGACCAGTGTCATGGGGCAGCTGAAGGCTATCCCAGGTAGCATAGGGCACAAGGCAGGAACAAACCCTGGACAAGATGCCAACCAATCACACACACAAACACACACACCCCCAAACACACACACACAGGCCAATTTAGGATCACCAGTTCACCTAACTGTGGACTGTGGGAAGAAACCAGAGGATCCAGGACATGAACCGTGGTCTCCTTACTGCAAGGAGGCAATAGTACCATGGAAGAAGGGTTGCAGGAATCGTCGGGTAGAGAGGTAATTTCATCGGATTGGCTGGCCCAGTGCTGTCTCAGCTTTGGAATGGCCAATAAGGGAAGGCAGCTTGATGGCTGAAGTCTCCAGGACTCTGAACAAATCCAAATCATATTATGGGATATCATCTACTGTTAAATTCTGCTCTGTACTTGTAATATTTTTATTTTACTATTATATTGTATTGAGGATTACTTGTGTTCTGTTCTGTGTATTGTATTGTATTGCCCCCCTTCTTTTTGACACCCACTGCACGCCCAACCTATCTGGAAAGGGGTCTCTCTCTAAATTGCCTTTCCCAAGGTTTCTTCCATTTTTTTCCCCTATTTTTTGGGGAGTATTTCCTTGTCTTCTTAGTGAGTCAAGGCTGGGGGGCTGTCAAGAGGCAGGGCCTGTTAAAGCCCATCGCGGCACTTCTTGTGTGATTTTGGGCTATACAAAAATAAATTGTATTGTATTGTATTGTACCACCACCATGCACCACCATGCCACGCAACACAATATATGTTTTGCTTTATATTTGTAATCGATTAAGACCACTTTACACTGATCTGCTTTTACTTTGACAATAAAGAGTCTTTTTCCATTGATCAGTGTCAAAAAAAGTTAGATTAAATCCACTGTGATTCAATATTGGATAAGAAGAAAAAGGGAAATTTTCATGGAGGGTGAATACTTTTTGTAAGCACTGTAAATGGATACACACAATATTTTGGAAAGACGGGTCAAATCATAAAGGAGGGGTGGCCATTTATGTACACTCTTAAAAATCCTGGTTCTTTAATTGCACTATATGGATCTTTATTGGGTCATGTGGTTTCTCGTAGAACTTTTGCTTGACCAAGCACCATTTCATTCTGGGAAGACTTTTTTGCATATGAAATTGGTTCTTTCTGCTTTGAAAATATTCTAACATGTAGAAAAAAAAGCTTTTTTTAAATGTATTGCAGGCTACCTAACAGGACACTAACAGATTAAGAAGACCAGGGGGCTCATATATAAACGCTCAAATCGCGATGTATAAAACCTAAACTTGGCGTAAAGCCACACACATTTCCATGGTACCTTATACCCTGGCGTATGCAAGTTCTCCGCTTGGTTTTGCAGACTGGCGGCACCCAGCATCAAAGCAGTGCTACTGTTCCTGTGTGGTCACCCTTTCTTTCTTAGATCCACATTCCTGACGCAGCTTTATAAATACACTGAAACTAACTGCATATTGTTTATTAGTGTAATGCATCTGTTTGTAATTAACCTGCAGCAATATAATGGTCCAGGGAATAGCCATAGTATTCCAAATACCATAACTGCTTTAGCGTTGTTACTCTCACTGCACCTTCTTTTTCTTCTTTCAACTGCTCCCGTTAGGTGTTGCCACAGCAGATCATCTTTTTCCATATTACTCTCACTGCACCACTTGGAGTATTTATGTCACTGTATCTGATTTTGGAATCACAGCAGCAGCTGATCGGAAAGAGAATTATCGGTATACAGCATCAAGCATACGCTGCCTCAGCCACGGCAAAACGCTTCAGAGCCTTTCCTGTGCGGACCTTGCGGTTCAGAATCAGTTTCATCCCAAGAACTTTAAATGCACTCAATCAGTCCATCAAGTGCTCCTTGTAGAACTGTTTGTACTTTTAAGTACAATTACCTCATTGTAAACTTGCACTACAGTTATAATATTGCACAACCTGCGCCACTTTATAAAGCGCGTATTTACATGTGATGACAATATAATTTTTAAGATGAAATGCAGCAAAATATGTTGATTATATTATACAGATAAAACTTTAACTTCATTTAAAGAATCTATATTGTTAATAATTAAACATGTGAGGACACGATGCCGCAGCACTAGCTAGTTCACGGATTGTTCCTACCTCGTGCTGTATTCTTACTGGGCTGGCGCGACACTGGAAGGATAGATGGATAGAATAATTAAACATGTACTACGAAGATATTTCAATGTTCCTTAAACGTTTTGAAGAATCGTCATTCTAAGCTTACAGAGAGCTTAACGTCTATTACAGAGCTGATTGTGGGGCGATTGGGTATTTGGAGAAAGAAAAGTAAGGACAGGAATTGGGGGTTAGTACGTTTGAAAGAGACAGTACTGCTGCAATAAATTATTTCATCGAAGGTCGCGCATGGCGCAGCAAGCATCTTGCGTGAGACACGACCAATCACTGCGCCACCGTGTTCCCATGTTTAATAACATGCTTTCATTCCTATCATCATGAAAAAGATATCACGTATACATCTCAGTATTTTAATTATTCAGAGAGCTGTAATATTACGAATGTAATGGATTCTGTGTCCTATCGGAGGAAGAGTAAACCCGGAAGCATGTAGTGATTCACACACATAGAGCACATAGAAGATCAAATACAGAACAAAGCATTTAACGTGCTACTTTAGTTACGATGGGATTTGAGAAACTACTAAATTAAACGATTTTAAGATGAAGTTTATGATGTTCTACTTTAATGACAAAATAAACTACATGATTAAAGTGGAAATTCTGAGGTTAAAGTTGACATTTCGTGCTTTTTTCACACTGTGTGCCTATTTTTTTCTCTGTACCCTAATAAGCTTTCACATGACACTCAGATGGTGGGCTACGACTCGCCTTTTCACAGCGACTTTGATATGTGATAACTTCTTTTGTTATTTCGGGCACTGTGCGACTTTATGAACTTGAGCTTTTGAGTTTCTCTGACACTATATGTCACTTGATCATCTTCCTTTTGTTGTTTATAGAACTATTTAAACCAACGAATAGTAAGTTTTTCCTTGCCTCCACTTGATATTCTTCTAACTTCCCCCGTGCTTTTCCCATTGTCTTTTCACAGAACACGGAGCTTAAGGGCTATTTATATTGATTTGCATATTCAAAGAGGCGTAATTCTGGGAGGAGTTGGGGTGGGGCAGCAGGTGCGTGCACGTGCGTTACTTTTCACGCTGATCGGGATTTATGTAGCGGAAGAACGTGGAAGTTGGCAAACACACAGATTTATGCATCTGGATTTTTCTGTGCGTACGCACATTCCCGCTTTTGTGCTTACGCCATGTTATAGTGTGAGTTCTACGCACGGCATTATACATGAGGCCCCTGAATTTACCCTGTGGCATTGTATGCAGCGAGAGTCCTTTTAAAATCACGAGCCATTGGTATTTCACAATTCTGTTATCAACTATTCAAGATTTATGAAGCCTCAATAAAAGTTCTTTCTGGAGCCTTCACACAGATGGGTCTTTTGGGAAACAAAAATGGTTTCCCCATGACATCGCTTTGAAGAACCCCTCTGGCCCCTTTATTTTTAAGAGTATAACTCAGAATTTAACTATGAGTGCCTTCAGATGGATAATGAGCCACAAGTTAGTGAGGATACTCAAATTAGACTAGCGGGTGTGAGTGCGCCTGTCATCATTTCTGGGTTTGCTTCCTGCCTTGAGCCCACTATTGCTAGAACAGTCTGTGGATTCCCGAAACTCCCAGACGGACAAGGAAGATTTGGGGAATTGGAGGAATGGAAGTTTGCCTTTTGTGTTTTCTTTAACAATAGACTGTGGTCACTCTCAATGTCAGAGAGGCCTCGATGAACTCCTATGTTTGTATTAGGCATTACAGACACCACCACCCCCCTGCCCCATCCCCAGTCATTTAAGGCAGATTAAAAGGGATTAGAGGTTTCACTTTGGAATTTACATGTTTCACTGACCCAGATTGTTTTTTGTTTCCTAGTCCCAGGGAGTTTGCTAAACACTGATCAAAGGTAATCATCCCAATGGTAGGCATTCAATGACAGACACACTTCAATTATCACTTTCTCAAACTTTAAGTCAATTGTCGTCTCTTTACAGATTAGCGATCCGTGTTGTCCCTTTTGTGGCGTATGTTTTCCCGGATATTCCAGATGTCCCTCTGGCAAACATGTTGATAACCGGCCAAGTAAACATGAGCAGTGTCGTCTATCTTATTTTTATTTTTCAGCGTTTTTCTGTTACCAGTTTACACTCGCATCTGAAGTCTGATAAGGAAAGCAGGCCGTCAGCAGGCACAGGCTTTGTTTAGATTCAGTAATTCTTTCTGAGGAGAAAGTGTGTCACTTGCACTCGGGAGGTAAGATGCATTAAAGATTAAGACTTACTGTCATCGTTGTACTTTTGTGTCAAATCCGGGTCAATATTTTCATAATCTGTGTCGCTATTGTTATATGTCAGACTCATCAAACTACTTAAGGTCATTGTCTCATTCCTACCGTGTTGAAACAAATAAAGACCAGAAACCTCCCAGATGGGGATATCAGGGGGGTCTGCTTGTGTGTCTTCATAACGGGCTGAACTGCTGAAGCTTCATTTTGTATTATTAAGTGTCAACTGCTCCACAATCGATAGAATGGGAAGAGGTGTACTGACATATTGTTTTCCCATTAATCATATTTATCCCACTAACTCCTTTTGTTTTGTCTCATTCACCCCATATTAAATCAACATTATTAAGTAAGGCTGATAGAAATAAACGATGTCAGTTCCCAATTATGAGCCTGATTGATAGAGTGCTGCCGTCTTTATTAATAGCTACAGTATACACATTCTTAACTCCTGGCAAAGTATCTGATGCATTCATTTTTAGATGACTGATATTGTTTTACTTTTACCTTTTTTATGAATATTAAAGGAAATCACAAAGCACAAATGCCTTCATTATTTCTTCTTTTTCTATGATCTTCACCAACTGTCATGGAGTCAATTGTGGGGAATAAACAAGCAGCCTTGTAGTTCAATTTGCAGCACCATAGGACATGGCTGTGAAATTTTAGTCATGGAGGACCTGAGAGAAATCTGTCAATCGCACACACGTTGATGTTGTTCAATAATCAAGTTATCATACGTTCATTTCTGGAATCCCAAAGCAGATTTAAAATACCCCTTCAATTTGGGTTTTGCATTCTCTAAAATAGTGATTCGTATAAACCCATCCATCCATTTGCTGAACCCACTTAGCCTGTCATAATGAAGGATTTTTATTTATAATAATAATATTAAAAATAAAAAAAAATATTTACAGTATATAGCACTTTTCCCATGCTCAAGGTGCTTATAATAAATAAGAATGCAGTAAAATCATACGTTCATTTTAAGTTTTACATAAGGATAGACATGAGTTCAATATTTTGGGGTAATCCCTACTTACATAAAAGAAACCTAAAATAAGAATGGTGCAAAAAAAAGTTTGACTTGTGCTGTTCATAATCAATGTCTGCTCAAAGCAGGCTGTTAAGCTTGAGAGGCCCCAACTCTGGGTCAAAAGACTACAATTTATTACATTTTATATAGCCTCAAACTCAGAAGGGGTGGGGCTTGGGAGATTTGGGGGCGTGGTCAGACATTTTCTAGCTGTGGTCCATCAGAGCTGCAGATTGAAAGACAAGATTGTTAGTAACAGCACCCACTCCTGTCCTAAGGTTGTACTGCTTACCTCGTCAGACAGCCTATGAAGGAGTCTCCTTGTGCACTTTTCCGTGACACAATAAATATTTATAGTAGCTGTACTCCCTATCTAAGAGTGGTTGAAATCTTAAGTGATCAACACAGATCTCAGAGTTAATGTTTGCAGTGCACCATGAAATGCATAGGTCTCCGTTATTTGATATTTGGTATGGGATTTGTACAATCAGTATTAATGTTTGTGATGCGCCATCTGTTGGGATGGCAAGTGAAATCCATTTTATCACTAAAAATGTTTGTAATGTGCCATCTTTTGGAATGACAGAGATAACTGGGTGGATACATAGATAGACACACGCGTACTTATCCTTTTATTAAGGTGGATATACAGTGTAAAGTAAAGCACAGCACAAGATAAAGGTGTTTTATCTTTTGTTGCAATCGACTAGTCTCAAAATTCTGATCCTAGTTCAATACTGGACAGTTCTGTAGAGTGGACTGATTGATTTTATAGCAAGGAAAAGGAAGGTAGGGTTTGAATGGCAGGAGGTCTTGTGAGGCCATCGGAGGAGCCAAGGGTGAAGTCATCAGTAGGGGCCAGAAGTGAGGTCAGGAACAAGCAGAAGTGTGATGTTTAGTTGTTTTTGTGTTGTCTGTGGGGAGAGAATGAAAGGCATTAGTGCTCAGTGCCAACCCCTGGTCTGATGTATCAACTCCTTGATTTGAACCCTTCGACTGCCTCTCAAGCACACGTGTGTGACAACATATACATAAATCTACTCTCTATATATAAACTCCTAAGCCTAAAAGTGCAACGATTTTGTGCAACGATTTCATGTCACGTTTTTGTGTCACATTTTTTGTCACGCTTTAAATCGGGCTTATTTTAAAACCTACATATACTGTATATATCATTCTTTTCAGAATTTATCAAACTTTAATGTGATGTTGTTAGATTTTCAGATTCTTATTCCATTTTTAAATTATAAACTAAAAAATATCAAGAACTCACATCCCGTGAGACGAGACTTTGTGCTAAGAGATTTAACCACATCCGGGGCAGGAAATAAAAGACAAAGAGTAGGACAGCTGCTGTACAGGCTTCTAAATCTTCAAAGTGCCGTGCGAGATGCAGATCACACGGCATGGCAGCAGCAGCAATCCAGCAGCTGATCAATTGCTTATATATATATAAGCTTGCCAATATAGACTAGGCTTCAGGGCTTATCCACTTGTAAATCCACTCCAAGCCAAGGATTGGTGCTGTCTTGTAATGCTTTTCCTCTCCTTCCCTCTGGAGAAACCAACATCTTGACAGCATATGATGTCACTTCCAGTTCCGGGGATCCTGGGAATGCCCCTTCTGCCTCACCCACTTCATAAATGGTAGCGTTGCCATCTTTCTCCAGTCTGTAAAGACGTTTCATGTCTGACACATTAATTCATGATTATTGTTTTGCCTTACATTATATGAAGTTTGCCTGAGGGTACCCAAACACTTTATGTGCGTTGCTCCACTTTATTTACAGTATTAAGAAGTACATTTAATAAAAAGATGTACCTTATGCATAATTGAAGGAATAATTCACCTAAAATGATATTTGTTTAAACATTACTTACCCTGTGTGATTTTATTATGGTGACCGAGAAAAAAAATGTAATCACGATTTCAAGGTAGAATGAAGAAGTATATGATGTAATACAAGCCAACAGTGACCACTGCTGCTTAAATTAATCTGAATGGAGTATTCCTTTAAAGTTTTGAAAATATTTTCATTTTATTTTTTCACTATATTAATAATGTACAGTATGTCAAAGTAACTTGAGTATTTAAGTCATTTTTTTTCTCCTCATATTTTCTACTTTTAATCAAGTATCATTTTTGGATGAGTACTTTAGCCTTCACTTGAGCAATGCTTTATTTAAAGTAGCAGTTATTAACTCGGATGGCTCAGTGGTAGCCCTGCTGCCTTGCAGTAAGGAGACCAATGTTCACTTCACTGCGTGGAGTTTGCATGTTCTCCCCGTGTCTGTCCAGTTTCCTCCCACAGTCCAAAGACATACAGGTTAGGTGCCCACCTTGTGATGGACTGGCAGCATGTCCAGGGCTTGTTCCTGAATTGTGCCCGATGCTTGCCGGGTTAGGCTCCAGTAAGCCCCCCAACTACCATAAGCCTAGTGTGAATTAAGTGGGTTAGAAAATGACATGACAGTACTTAACTTGAGTATTGGATTGGTAATTGACATAGCTAAGAGTGCAGAAACAAAAACTGAGCAGCCAATCTTCTGTAATCAGTAATGTGACTTTACAGAATAGAGACAAATGTAAAAAAAAATGAACGGCTGAAAAAGCAATGAGGGAGAGAGCTCACATACTGTTAATAACTTACTTTCCATTTGTAGAAAGAAACATCTGAGTCAGAAAACTTCTAGAACTGTGTCTAACTGAAAATCTTTTTATTTCTTCAAGTTTACTATATAAGAAAGGGCAGAGTAGGCTTTTTTTCTTAGTAGAACTGCGTTCCTTAAATCGAACATCCTTTACATGTCTGCAACTCTGTGATGGCCAGTGTGCTGGGTTGGGTTAGTAATGTCACTTTTATCTATCTATCTATCTATCTATCTATCTATCTATCTATCTATCTATCTATCTATCTATCTATCTATCTATCTATCTATCTATCTATCTATCTATCTATCTATCTATCTAACAGCTAGAAAATTCTTTGTTAGTTGTGGTAATTATACTTCCATTACACATGATATTCTATATAATGTTCCACAAGGCTCTATACTGGGTCCGCTGCTGTTTTCGATTTACATGCTTCCGTTAGGTCAGATTATCTCGGGGCATAACGTGAGCTACCACAGCTATGCTGATGACACACAACTGTACATAACAATAGCACCTGATGACCCCGATTCTTTTGATTCACTGACACAATGTCTTACTTGTGTTTCTGAATAGATCAGTAGTAATTTTCTCAAACTAAATAAAGAGAAAACTGAAATTTTAGTGATTGGCAATAATGGATACAATGAGTTTATTAGAAATAAACTTGATGCATTAGGATTAAAAGTCAAGAAGGTGGTAAAGAATTTAGGGGTAACTATTGACTCTGACCTGAATTTTAAATCACATATTAATCAGATCACTAGGACAGCATTTTTTCACTTAAGAAATATAGCAAAAGTTAGACCTCTTATATCATTGAAAGATGCTGAGAAATTAGTTCACACTTCTGTTTTAAGTCGACTGGATTACTGTAATGCACTCATCTCAGGACCACCCAAAAAAGACATCAATCGATTGCAACAAGTGCAGAATGGAGCTGCTAGAATTTTAACTAGGAAAAGAAAATCCAAGCACATTTCTCCAGTTTTGATGTCACTACACTGGTTACCTGTGTCATTAGGAATTGACTTTAAAATACTGCTTATGGTTTATAAAGCCTTAAATAATCTCACTCCATCTTATATATCGGAATGTCTGACACCTTACACTCCAAATCGTAACCTTAGATCTTCAAATGAGTGTCTGCTTAGAATTCCAAGAGCTAAACTTAAAAGAAGTGGTGAGGCGGCCTTCTGCTGTTATGCAGCTAAAATCTGGAATTGCTTACCAATAGGAATTCGCCAGACTGATACAGTGGAGCACCTTAAAACACTGCTACAAACACATTACTTTAACATGGCTTTCTCATAGCTTCATCTTAGCTAATTCCTGATACTCTGTATATTCAATTATCATTATTATTCATGGTGGCTCCAAAATCCGTACTAACCCCTACTCTCTCTTCTTTTCTTTTTCCGGTTTTCTGTGGTGGCGATCTGCACCACCACCACCTAATCAAAGCACCGTGATGTCCCTACATCGATGAATTAAAGACCAGAAGTTCATATGACCGTCCTCATCAAGTCCTTCCATGAGAACCCTGAATACAATGAGGACTGATTGAGATCATTTATGTCAGGTAGAATGCCTGGAGGGGGCTGGGTGGTCTCGTGGCTTGGAACCCCTGCAGATTTTATTTTTTCTCCAGCCGTCTGGATTTTTTTTTTTGTTTTTTCTGTCCTCCCTGGCCATCGGACCTTACTTTTATTCTATGTTAATTACTGTTCTCTTATTTTAATTCTTAAGTTTTCTTTTTTTTCTCTTTCTTCATCATGTAATGCACATTGAGATACATTATTTGAATGAAAATGTGCTATATAAATAAATAATGTTGTTTTTGTTGTTGTTGTTATCTATCTATCTATCTACTACTTTACTTTTAATAAAAACATCACCCCATTCTACACTAGAAACCTTATCCATCGGCACAGTTGCATGCTGTTGACTGAATTTTACCATATGCTTTGGGCAGCAACAACTTGCTTCTTTTTGTCCAACAAGATCACATTGTGTACCTTAAAGCTGTTTATTTTCAATAATTGACAGATGTTTTTCCATAAATGTTTTGTGCATTATGTGATTAAGAAGCCAGATTAGTTAAAAAATGGAAGCACTCCCCTTAGCCATAACAAAGGATAACACTGACAATTCCCTTTTTATTTCTGTAAGCATCCTGATACATTTGTAATACAAATAAACATGTATGTGCTGCTACTTTTTTATTGAGTTTTAAAATATTTGCTTTTATTATACTGTGGCATATGGATTTAGTTTCAATATCTGACTTTTCCTATTTATTTATGTGTTCATGTTGTGAGAACTGTAATTCTATGTGAAAGATTGTGGGTTTGCTTCCCGGTTCCTCCCTGTGTGGATAGCGCTTTGAGTACTGAGAAAAGCGCTATATAAATGTAATGAATTATTATTATTATTATTATATAAATAAATAAAGACAATGAAATTTTGAAAAAAATAAATATGAAAGTTAGATGGCTGCATGCTAGTGAAGTGTTTGGAACTCCAGGAACTTGGGTTTGATTCTACTGTCTGCACATCCTTTCTATTTCTGCACATTTTTTGGGTACAGGGTATTCGGTTATTCCAGATGCCCCACGTCCAGGAGATGTGTAAGTAAGGATAACTGGAGACTTGAAAGTGGCTGGCATGAATGAATGTGAGGAAGGCTCTATTGGATTAAGCAGGATGTTATGAAAATGAATGCAAGTAAGCTATAAGGATGTGGAACTTTTTGAGCTTAACCAATATGGCATGTATACATTGACGTGTGAAAGCAGGGAGGCAAAGCAAAGGTGGATGAATAAAGTAAAAGAGGATCTGAATGAAAAGGGGGTGATTGTTGAGGAGGTGCACGACCAGGCTGCTCAGAGAAGGTTGATCAAGCACATTGGCCCCACGTAGAAGTGAGAAAAGAGGAGAAGACATTGACATGTAAAAGTAAGCACACCCTCCTTTATGTTTTTTACAGTATCAGGACATTACTAATACTGCTGATTGTTGAAATTTGTCAAAGCATTTTTCATAGTGAATATGCTTTGTTTGTTGAATTATTTTTCTGGAAAGTAGCCATGCAGTCAGCTAGGGTGAACATTTTTTTCCCAGTGGCCCATGATGTTTTGTGAGGCTAGTGTAACATCATATTGAAGATTTCTCTCTCAAATCTACTATATATTTGTTCTCTGTCTGCATCAAGTATGATGTCAAGACCCCATCAGTAGTCTAGTTAGGTTTCCATCCTGCATGTGTTTAAAAGAGAAAAAAAAAACATGCAATATTTTCATTTGAGAGGTAAATTACCTGACTATTGTCACACACGTGCGAGTAGGAGAACGTTGTGTGGACCAAGTAAAGGTAATTCCACGCCAGGCCAGGGGAGGGTGGGGTGCACTAAACCTTCTCCTGTTATCTCTGCAGACCAGCCACAGGAAAACCTATCTGAATCAAGAATGTCACTTCCAGTTCCGGCGCCTAGAAGAACATCACTTCCAGTTCTGACGCCTAGAAGAATGTCACTTCCAGTTCCAGCACCTAGAAGAACGTCACTTCCAGTTCCGGCGCCTAGAAGAATGTCACTTCCAGTTCCAGCACCTAGAAGAACGTCACATCCAGTTCCGGCACCCAGGCTGATGCCAGAAAAACATCACTTCTGATCATCCTACATCACTTCCTGTCTGACCACATAAAACCGCCATCTTTTCCAACCTTCATCAGTTCTGTCTTGGACTCTGTACTGTCAACAACTCTGTTGAAAAGCAAAAGAAAACCTTTGCAGCTAGGAATATTATACGAGTGGCTGCCCCAAACCTTTTTTACGTGTGTCGAGTCCATTCCTTTTTTACACCATAATGAGTACTTCATGTATAATTAGCCAAATGCCCGGCTATGATCTCAAAGCAAACAATAAAGGATTCCTAATCTTGTCAGAAAACAGAAGAGACCCTGGGAAATAACAATCACAAAAGGTTTATTACTATTTATAAGTTGTTTCTTTCTTGATGATGGAAGGAAAAAAAGTGTGAAGCATCTGAACAGATGTATAGGTCACAAAAAAGACATTCCAGGTGAACCCGAGCCGAGACTTCAGACAATGGAACGAGTTAGTCCCATGCTACCACTACATGGCATGGCCAGTGTGTGCCCCAAGACAGGAACTCTGTGAGCACAATGATCTAATTTAATTTACTTAATGCTAGTTTGTGGTCCGTTTGTTGTATTTTGTTTGTGGTATTCATTTTGTCAGCATCGTTTGTTGTTGGCACTGTAGCGGTGCTACTGGGGAATGAAACTTCAACTCCCAGCAGTGGCTCTGATTGGTCGTCTGCTGAGGGTGCAGGGGCTGCTGGGCATAAGGAGGCCGGTGTGACATTTAAAAGGAGGTCAGTTCTACAGAGAGAGACGAAGTCTTTTGTGTTTCATGTCTGTTTGCCATCCTGTTTTGCTAATGTGTATTCTTGTTTTGTCCTGGATCGTCTCCTGTTTTGGGTGTATGGACTGTCTGGTGTCTTCCTGCTACATGAGAACTGTCTGAGGATTTGTTGTCATCCTGCGAAGAAAGGAACATCCCTGATCTCAGTCACATGCCATCATCTCATCAGGAAATACCGGTAGGACTGACCTTTACATTCACATACAGCGTGCTGATCTCTGGACTATATACCTCCATCATTTCATTTTATCAGTTGCCATTTTCATGGACTTCATAGTGTGTGGTTTTTGTTAGTGGTTTGTTATTGTTGAATTTATGTTTATTGTATAATTGGTGTAAGGGGAACTGGGGTGGGATCATTGTATTTTGTCTATATTAATTTACGATTGTTTAATACATTCTTTAATTTCTATGTTATTACCGGTTGCTTTTTTGTCTCTGTGAGGGAGTGTGAGTGAGTCGGGCCAAGGTTAGGTGCGTTCCTGGGATCCCTACCAAAAAATTAAATAAATCATCGTCATATTGACGGTGTGAATCTTAGCTGGGTTTTAGTCCGCTACATCACAGTTGTTAGCACTTCTGCCTCACAGCTCAGGTCACAGTTTTGGCCATAATAAGTGGTCCACCACGGTTAGCATACGTTTCCCTAGCATTCAATGGCACTTAACAGACCACTGCACCATTATAATAAACTCAAAACTAGTTCAGTTCCCCATCACCCATTGACTTCAATACATTTTGCAGAGTTCAGTGAAGATTTTAACGAACGCACAGCTATACAAACTTCACGGGGTTTACGCATCAGTAATTACTAACAATCAACTAGACATAAATTTAACCTGAGATGTTAAGCAGCACATCAGAATTTTTTTATTTAGCTAAATTAACCCAACCTGCTGAAGTCATGTGTGAAAAAGTAAGCACACCCCTTACTGCTTTTATATCAATGAAGAACGTAATTCATTCCAGGTGCTGCTAATCAGGTGTGTTCAATTAGTCAATGACTAGGAACTACATTGACGATGACAAATAGTCAGCTCAGTAAAATTAAGAACACACATTCCGCTAACAAGAAATAATAACAACCAATGTGTTGCTCAAACTGGAAAAAATAAAAAGTCTTTAACAGCAGGGTAAACCTGCCATTTTCCTTGTTATTTGCTGCTAAATGTTCACTTCATCAATCAATTTTCTTAACACACTTTTCTCATTATCTATTGGAGCAGCATCAGGCAGGAACCAACTCTGAAGGGGTGCCAGTCTACCGCAGGACACATTTACTTGCTCAGTTCCTCATATCAGCCAGGAGTATCTTGGAACTTGGTAAGAAATCAAAGTATCTGGAGAATCCATAGGAAAAATGTACTGCTCAAAGGTTAATCTTTGATGGCTCGTGAGACTTTAAAGAGATTCTCATTTATGTTTCATTTAAGAATCAACTTGGTGACAGAAGTTTCTCCTAAAATTCCTTAGGAAAAACAGCTTTAGACAAAACGGATACATGAGATTCAACAGAGCTAAAAGGAGTCAAAACTGAGAATTTGGTTTGAAAAGCATGTAATATTTTGTGAGATCTTGTTCTAATGTTGTTGTAATCTCTTTCAAGATTTCCTGTTTGTGGCTTATTGTTGAACTGACAACTTCATCTAAGGTGACTTACAACATTTCAGACGTGATTGGTTACATTGTTTTTGCTTTTCTGATGTGATCATGGTTACATGGTGTCAGCAGTGGGATTTAAACACATAATCTTCAGGGTTTGAAGTCCAATGTCACATTGCCTGCCTTATCTTCCAGAATGACAATGATCTAATTGGAGCACAGCAATATAAATTACAAAAACGAATTGTATTTTTCCAACACGGGGACTACAGTTTTGTAATCGCAGTGTTTTATTCCCTTGTTATACATTTCACCATATATTACTGAGCTCACAATACAAATACTTTCAAATTGGAAAATGAATATCAAGACACTAGTTGGAAAATCTGAGCCCCTTGTGTGATTTTGCTGAGATCTCTGCTGAAACTGAAGAGAAGACACTTGTGAGGATACTGGGGTATTTTGTCCATCCATCCATCCAGCCTCTTCCGCTTATCTGAGGTCAGGTCGCGGGGGCAGCAGCTTGAGCAGAGATGCCCAGACTTCCCTCTCTCCAGCCAGTTCTTCTAGCTCTTCTGGGAGAATCCCAAGGCATTTCCAGGCCAGCCGTGAGACATAGTCCATCCAGCATGTCCTGGGTCTTCCCCAGGGCCTCCTCCCAGTTGGACGTGCCCAGAACACCTCACCAGGGAGGCGTCCAGGAGGCATCCTGATCAGATACCCGAGCTACCACATATGACTCCTCTCGATACGGAGGGGTATTTTGTGCTCAGGAAAAAATATGAGGAGCATGAGATAAAAGAGCATGTCTGTATTTTATTTCTTTCTGATCTCATTGTTTTATATATATATATATATATATATTGTATACATATTGTCACACACGTGCGAGTAGGAGGCAGCTAAAGGGCTTACATAACTGTAATAAAACATCTGACCAGAGGACGGCGGGTTCCACTGACTGTCTTTCTCAGTTCCCTACAGACCTTCTCTGGGAAATCCTGTAAGGTTTCCGGAGCTTCCAAAGACTTCACTTCTGGCTCCGGGCCCCTTGATGACATCCTTTCTGGTCCATACGATGTCAGTTCTGGTCACTGGGGGGGATGTGAAGGGGCCTTTGATGTAACCACTTCCGGTCCACATGATGTCACTTCCGGTTCCGGGTCTTTGATGATGTCACTTCCGGTTCAGATGATGTAACTTCCTAAACTCATTTATTATCACAATTTATATATATTACTAGCTGTGTAAACCCCTGTTGTAAAAATCCCAGAGTCCTAGAAACTTTTGAAATCATCAGAAATAAAATTGAAATGTACAGATGTCAGGTAGATTGAAAAGAAACTACTCTGGGCATTTCTCATCTAGGTGGATTCGTGTTCTCGGCATGCTCACATCGCTTTGCATTAGCGGCGGGAGGAAAAGTTAAAGGGATACCGTGTTGCTGATGTTGGCGGCTAAGCGACTTTGTCTTTCTTTAGAGGTTTCCTTTTGCTGACGTGCTGGCCTCAGTTGTGTTATTAGCGGCTATGAGAGTTTTCTGTTTCCTCTAAGGTGGAGCCCTTACCCAGACTCCACCTCTCACTTACGGGCCAGACAGAAACACACACTTCCACACGTAGAGGTTTATACAGGTGCTGGTCATAAAATTAGAATATCATGACAAAGTTGATTTATTTCAGTAATTCCATTCAAAAAGTGAAACTTGTATATTAGATTCATTCATTACACACAGACTGATGTATTTCAAATGTTTATTTCTTTTAATGTTGATGATTATAACTGACAACTAATGAAAGTCCCAAATTCAGTATCTCGGAAAATTAGAATATCAATTAAGACCAATGCAAAAAAAGGATTTTTAGAAATGTTGGCCAACTGAAAGTTATGAACATGAAAAGTATGAGCATGTACAGCACTCGATATTTAGTTGGGGCTCCTATGGCCTGGACTACTGCAACAATGCGGCGTGGCATGGAGTCGATCAGTCTGTGGCACTGCTCAGGTGTTATGAGAGCCCATGTTGCTCTGATAGTGGCCTTCAGCTCTTCTGAATTGTTGGGTCTGGCGTATTGCATCTTCCTCTTCACAATAACCCATAGATTTTCTATGGGGTTAAGGTCAGGCGAGTTTGCTGGCCAATCAAGAACAGGGATACCATGGTCCTTAAACCAGGTACTGGTAGCTTTGGCACTGTGTGCAGGTGCCAGGTCCTGTTGGAAAATGAAATCTGCATCTCCATAAAATTTGTCAGCAGCAGGAAGCATGAAGTGCTTTAAAACTTCCTGGTAGACGGTTGTGTTGACCTTGGACCTCAGAAAACACAATGGACCAACACCAGCAGATGACATGGCACCCTAAACCATCACTGACTGTGGAAACTTTACACTGGACCTCACGCAACGTGGATTCTGTGCCTCTCCTCTCTTCCTCCAGACTCTGGGACCTTGATTTCCAAAGGAAATGCAAAATTTACTTTCATCAGAGAACATAACTTTGGACCACTCAGCAGCAGTCCAAAGGCGAGACGCTTCTGACGCTGTCTCTTGTTCAAGAGTGGCTTGACACAAGGAATGCGACAGCTGAAACCCATGTCTTGCATACATCTGTGTGTGGTGGATCTTGAAGCACTAACTCCGGCTGTAGTCCACACTTTGTGAATCTCCCCCACATTTTTGAATGGGTTTTGTTTCACACACCTCTCCAGGGTGCGGTTATCCCTATTGCTTGTCCACTTTTTTCTACCACATTTTGTCCTTCCCTTCGCCTCTCTATTAATGTGCTTGGACACAGAGCTCTGTGAACAGCCAGCCTCTTTAGCAATGACCTTTTGTGTCTTGCCCTCCTTGTGCAAGGTGTCAATGGTCGTCTTTTGGACAACTGTCAAGTCAGCAGTCTTCCCCATGATTGTGTAGCCTACAGAACTCGACTGAGAGACCATTTAAAGGCTTTTGCAGGTGTTTGGAGTTAATTAGCTGATTAGAGTGTGGCACCAGGTGTCTTCAATATTGAACCTTCTCACAATATTCTAATTTTCCGAGATATTGAATTTGGGACTTTCATTAGTTGTCAGTTATAATCATCAACATTAAAAGAAATAAACATTTGAAATACATCAGTCTGTGTGTAATGAATGAATCTAATATACAAGTTTCACTTTTTGAATGGAATTACTGAAATAAATCAACTTTGTCATGATATTCTAATTTTATGACCAGCACCTGTATATAAGATAAATATTTAAAAAGAAAGAATAGAAAACCTCTGACTTGGCAGTCCCAATCACAATGAGATGCAATACAAGCATATTATTCCTGGTATAAAGGAGCCCCCACGGCATTTCTTGACACACTTCTGCTGAAAAATTCATTGCCTGAAAGTGCTCAGTGTTGGTGTGTCAGAGAAGGGATGTGCACCATTGTACATAATGGGCCGCAGTTTTATTTTAATTCTCTCCTTCTCTATGACCTCCAGCAGGTCCAGACTTTGTCCCATATCTGAGCCTGCTCTTTTAATCAGTCTGTTGATTTGGTGGTCCTCTCTTGCAGTGATGTCACCAGCACAGCACACCACAACAGAAAAATGGCACTGGCCATAACAGAGTTGTAGAAGATGTGAAGGATGTCACTTCCCACATTCACTGCCCTTTCTTCTATAGTCCCCCTGTATTATGAGACCAGTCCAGCCTGTCATTAATGTGGAACCCAAAGTACTTGTAAGACTTGATCACCTCTACATCCACTCCCTCAATAGTGACTGGACATAGAGGCTCTTTGATAATGTGGGGATAGTTAAATATATATCATAACATTTATAAGATAGAAAACATATCAGTGATAAATCAGATAGACAAAACTCTCCATTTGGAGTGAGAAGTAATCATGCACTCAGCTGGCCGAATTAAAAAGGTTCAATATTCTCTTTCCTTCATGTTTGCTGCATTATATTGAAGAAAGTGTCTGACATTGTGGTCAGCAACACAGGAGCGCCACAAGGGACTGTACTTTCTCCGGTCCTGTTCAGCCTATATACATCGGACTTCCAATACAACTCGGAGTCCTGCCATGTGCAAAAGTTCACTGATGACACTGCTATCGTGGGCTGCATCAGGAATGGGCAGGAGGAGGAGTATAGGGACCTAATCAAGGACTTTGTTAAATGGTGCGACTCAAACCACCTACAACTGAACACCAGCAAAACCAAGGAGCTGGTGGTGGATTTTAGGAGGCCTAGACCCCTCAAAGACCCCGTGATCA
Organism: Erpetoichthys calabaricus; assembly: GCF_900747795.2. Classification (NCBI taxonomy): domain Eukaryota; kingdom Metazoa; phylum Chordata; class Cladistia; order Polypteriformes; family Polypteridae; genus Erpetoichthys; species Erpetoichthys calabaricus. Next base: position 13,420,878 of record NC_041400.2, on the reverse strand, counting down.
TCAAAGGTGACTGTGTACAGATGGCGCAGACCTATAAATATCTTGGAGTGCAGCTGGATGATAAATTGGACTGGACTGCCAATACTGATGCTCTGTGTAAGAAAGGACAGAGCCGACTATACTTCCTTAGAAGGCTGGCGTCCTTCAACATCTGCAATAAGATGCTGCAGATGTTCTATCAGACAGTTGTGGCGAGCGCCCTCTTTTACGCGGTGGTGTGCTGGGGAGGCAGCATTAAGAAGAAAGATGCCTCACGCCTGGACAAACTGGTGAGGAAGGCAGGCTCTATTGTTGGCATGGAGCTGGACAGTTTAACATCTGTGTCAGAGCGAAGGGCGCTCAGCAGGCTCCTATCAATTATGGAGAATCCACTGCATCCACTAAATAGTATCATCTCCAGACAGAAGAGCAGCTTCAGCGACAGACTGCTGTCACTGTCCTGCTCCACTGACAGACTGAGAAGATCGTTCCTCCCCCAAACTATGCGACTTTTCAATTCCACCTGGGGGGGTAAACGTTAACATTTAACATTATACAAAGTTATTGTCTGTTTTTCAATTGCATTATTATCTTTCTTTAATTTAATATTATTTATTGTATCAGTATGCTGCTGCTGGAGAATGTGAATTTCCCATTGGGATTAATAAAGTATCTATCTATCTATCTATCTATCTATCTATCTATCTATCTATCTATCTATCTATCTATCTATCTATCTATCTATCTATCTATCTATCTATCTATCTATCTATCTATTAAATTTACACCTGAACCAAACCTGGTTCAAGAGCCAGAAGGTGAAATTAACCATCATGACTGATCAATACCCCAAAGCAGAAGTATGTCAGGGTGAGAAATATCAAACAAGTACCATGGACACCATTTTCCAAATAGCAAAGCAGGAACAATTGCTGGACAGGCTACTAGCCCACTGATGTGTATTTTCATATGCATTTATGTTTCTGCATATTCCTTTAATGCTGCATTAGTAACAATCTGGTGTAACAATTCGGACAATTTAATATCACCCACAGATGTTTTTTAAGCACAGCATAAGCTACAAATTAAAAGATCAGAGTCGTTCAATCCTCTTAGTTTAGTGTTTAAAAAGGTGTTGTATCCAGTAAAGCAGAAATGAAATGAACAAACTGCCTGAGGTGCCGTTGACTGCTTGGGAGAAAGTGCATCATCAATCTGTCTTCATGACAGCAAGTCTGCGTCTAAATCCTCCTCAGCTCTGCTGGACCCGAGAGAAGACGTCCTGTACCACTACTTTATTTTCCATCTTGCTCTGGAGCAGTGCTGCTCACACCGACAATGTATTTAAAATAGTGAATGGCATATGGAGGAACCATTACAGTTAATTACTAATGTAGTTAAGATTTCAATTTTTTAAATGAGTACTTATATATAAATAATGATACAATGATTTTTGAGCACACAGAATTCAGATAAAATATTCTTTTCTGCTCAATAATTTCTCATAAATAGCATTAATGTTGTCCTTAGGTTTAGTAGAATTTAAATCATAAAACTAACCAAAATGACAAAACCAGTGCAGAGTGAGTGGCTAGCTGAAGGTGGAGGTGGAGGAGGGGTGTGTGGGTAATGGTTTTCTGGAAAGGAATGGCCTGGGGTCATGCTCACCAGGGACAAATGAGCAAAATAATTTCCCTCAGTATGAGCGGCCTGCTTTAGTTTTGTGTTACGACCCCTGGATGAATCTCATTGATGGAACTGGTCGAGGAACTGGTCCGTTTCTACAGTGTGGAACAGAGGCATAGACAGTTGGAACCAGTGGGCCACTTGAGTTCGGCTACGTTTAGCCTAATACTAGTGATGAGGCAACAATCTGTACGAAAGTGAATATGAATTGTGAAACTATGCCGTTGAGTGACCCATGACACTGGGCCAGAAAGAATGGTGTTTAATATTGTGGCAGACGACTGGGGCTCATGCCCAGTCGGCACACCTAGAGGATGGAAGCACTGGGAGAGGAGCAGTACCTCCCCTAGAACACGAGAAGGCAGTCACCCTGGTGGGTGTTGGGGCCACAGGAACAGAGCTTGAAAGCTCAACCTTGTGGGGACACATGACCACCACCAGGGGGTGCCTGGATGGTTCAGAAGCCATGGTATGCAAGCACTTCCACCACACCAGGAAGTACTGCCAGACCAGGAAGAAGGTACATCCGGAGTTCTTCCGGGTTCCCATGCAGCACTTCCACTATGCCAGGAAGTGCTGGAGGAAGGTCATCAGGGAGCACCTGGAGCACACCCGGGGCATTATAAAAGGGGCCACCTCACTCCATTTAGGGAGCCGGAGTCGGGTGGAAGAGGACAGAGCTTGTGAGTGGAGGAGTAGAGGTGGAAGAAGACTTAAGAAGAGAAGTAAAAAGGACTGAGCGTTGTGGGTAATTTATGCACTATGTGCTGTGCAGAAGAAAAATAATAAATAGAGTGTGCATTTGAACATTGTGTGCTTGGTGTCTGTCTGTAGCTGGGCTTCTTTGGCAATATGTTTTTCTCCCTATATTTTCATTTCACTATTAGCCTTGTAGCTGTGCCGACCATGGGACTACATTTCCCATCAGGCATCTGGAGTCCTCCCATTTCCAGGCACCATAATGTTTGGGACGCAGCAATGGCAGGTCTATTAAAGCCATTGTCATATTTAGTCCTTTGACGCATATCCCTCATATGCATCTAGTGCTGAGGGTCTTCTCTGGTGTCGCTTGGCCATGCCTCAAATGTAGCCATCTTCAGCTCCTGCTTGTTTTTGGTCTGCTTGTCCCCTCAAGTGTTCACTTCAGAATATGGAAAGCCTGCTCAATTGGATAGAAATTGGGTGACCGACTTCCCCATTCAAGAATTTTCCATTTTTTAGCTCTGAAAAAAACCTGTATTGCCTCAGTAGAATGTTTGGCTCATTATCTTGTTGTAGGATGACGTGTCATCCAATAAGTTTGGAGGCATTCACTGGAACTTGAGCAGATCAGATGTTTCTGTACACCTCAAAATTCATTGTGCCACTGACGTCAGCAGTTCCTTCATCAATGAAGAGAAGTGTGCCAGGACCTGTGGCAGCCATACATGCCACAGCCAGAACACCCCCAGCACCACCATGTTTAACAGATCAGGCGGTCTGCTTTGGATCTCAGACAGTTCCTTCTCATCTCCACACTTTGCTCCTGCCATCACTCTGATGAGGTTCATCTTTATCTCGTCTGTCCACGAGAGCTTATCCCAGAATTCTGCAGGCTCTTTGAAGTCCTTTTCCACAAACTGTAATCTGGCCATCCTGTTATTGTGGTTTGCATCTTGCAGTGTGACCTCAGTATTTCTGTTCATGAAGTCTTCTGCTGATAGTCGTCTCTTACACACACAAATTGGCCTCCTGAACCCTGTTTTTGATCTGTCGGACAAGCGTTTGGAGCTTTTTCTTTACCATACTGAGGATTCTCTTCTGTCATCAGCAGTGGAGGTCTTCCCTGGCCTACCACAGCGTTTCTCAACCTTCTCGGCCTGAGTTTTCATAACAGTTTTAATCGCGCCCCCCTAACATTTTTTTGAAACCCTAATAAAATTCATTCCTATATTTTTTGCTGCCGATACACCGCTACAAGTTTAAAATTTCCCTATGAAGAGCAAAATTATGCCACATATGGCAACATTCGCGCCCCCTTTTTTTGTTACTTACAGTTTGAGGCCTACCAGCGCCTTTGTGATTACTGAGCCCACCAGTGTGTTTTTTCTTCTTCATGATATTCCAGACAGTAAATTTCAGTCATCCTAAGGGTTTACCCAGGTGTCCAATGGTTTTATTCTTGTCTGTCAGCCTGATAATGGCTTCTTTAACTTTCATTGGCACATCTCTCGTCCTCCTGTTGATCAATGGCAATTACAGACTCCAGAGGAGTAGAAACAAGCCAGAATATCTTATGAAGCCACAAAACCCATCTGAGGAATCTCACACACCATTTGTTCCAAACATTATGGTGTCCTGAATTGGGGGGACCATGTAGAAGAAGTGCTGTCATTTCCACATACTTTTCCCTCGAAATGTATGCAAATCCCCATAAATGAAACTCTGTAATGTGCACTTTAATCAGGTCTGAATTGTTTGATTTGTAATTTTAAACTGTGAGGCAGAGGGGTAAATCAAGGAAAAAGGTGTCTTTGTTCCAAACATTATGGAGGGCACTGTACATACATACACACACTAGATACTAAAAGGCAGACTGAGATGAGATACAAGGTCTTGCAGTCTCGCAGAGGAAAAATCTTCTCTTTACAAATATACATTTTTTGGAGGTACCCCCCCCAGACCCTCTCTGTGATTTTAGGCTCTTCTTTTTATTATCTTGGGGCCTTGAAGGGACTGTCTCCTTTACTTTATGCAATCTTTTTCAGTTTGTCATCAACCAAGAACATCAATTTATTCTTTTGAGATATTTTTTTTTATTCCCTTTTCTGTTAAGAAAAAGTTGAACGTTCTACTTCAGTTTCTACTCCTTTTTCCATATGTTGACACCTTGTTTTGCCTTTGGAGCAAGCTAGGACATATTTGGAAGGTTACTTGCCAAAAACAGCAATATTATGTCAATTAAAATGAGATAGTGGCATGTGGTGACCCAATCTTGTAGATGTTCAATGAGATCATTCTACTACCTCCTGAGGTAGAAATGTAAAACATTCTTCCATGAGAAAGTCAGTTGGCAAACTCCTTATAAACTGATGTGAAAGCATTGTTTTTGTAGTTGAGCTAATAAATTTTCAGTTGGTTTCATATCTGGTGCCATAGAAGATCACTGCATAGGGTTAACTTTGTTGTCACACTCACCAAATTACTGAATGATCACACCTGCTATGAAAAGATGGGTTAGGTGTAAAACACTACAACAGGGTTTGAGGTAATTACTCACAATTATTAAGTAGTAGATTAATACTGAAATCACTTAATAAGAGTATGAATGCACCCTTACTATGCCAAGAAAATGTCCTCCCACTGCTGACTCTGTTGATGGTGCATATGCTACTTATTGGCTATAGATGGCAATCAGTGCAACCATGTCAGGAATGTAAAGGGAGTGAAATGTACATTTAAACAGAATAATCAGTTCTGTTCTAATAGTAACTCCATGCTGTAGACTACATGCAGATGGTTACATTTTCCTTGCTGCAGTAGGACTCGTCTCTTTCTTTCTTTCATCTGGTAGGTAGCCTGTCTCTCTTCTGGAATTACTCAAAGCTAAGCTTTGAAACATATCTGGCAACACTCAGTCTGAGGGATCTGACAATGTAGGAGAGCTTTTCAGATGAAGTGTCTGGGTGCTGAAGGCCAGAGTGTGTTTGAAATCCTCAGTCCCATGAATTCATAATCAGTGGCGTAGGGCCTTTCTTGGCTTCACAAAGTGATGGATGATTGATGTATGATTTCCCATCTATGCTTCCAGCTACCTGGTGACTCTGACTGATGACACATATTCTGCAGACAGGGACATTGTAATCCTGGAAGACATTCTTTGCTGTAGGAAAAAAATACTCAACATTAGTTGAAGGTAATCGCTCAAGAAACATTAAGTAATGTAATGAAAACACCTGGTGAGAGACAAAACCACTCTTTCTTTGTAATGCCCAGTTCTGCCCTTTAGTCCTCTTTTTATCATCTCTTCAATCAGAACATTAATCGTTCTTTGAAGCTACCATTCAAAATAGAGTTATTGTTGCCTTTCTGTAAATTCAGTATCCTCCATAACACTCTTGCTGCTTCTACCATGTCATTTCATTCTACTGATGATTTTTCCCCTCTGTCTCCACTGCAAAGGTTACTAACATCTAGAAACAGTATGTATGAAGCTGTCAGAGATAGATGATGTTATGAAGATGATCAAGAAATAAAAGGTACATGAAAAACCAGATGCCCTGTCTTTCAACTGAACCAAGAACCATAATGTGAGAAACGTAGCAAAAGATCAAATAACCATAAAGATGTTAGAGAAAATTGCTCACCCATGCAGTGATTAATTTTTGAATCTGTATTATCATGTAGAGATAGATAGATAGATAGATAGATAGATAGATAGATAGATAGATAGATAGATAGATAGATAGATAGATAGATAGATAGATAGATAGATAGATAGATACTTTATTAATCCCCAAGGGGAAATTCACAATGTATCTCTGGTCATTTACCTGAGCAACACTATGGTTATGGCAGTGCGCATGAGAAACACTATGGCATTGAAAAAAAACATAAAATATTTCTAATGTCTGAGAAAAACAATTCAAATAAACATTTCAAGTGGCAGAAATAGATTCTGCAAATTTCAAAACTAAAGAATAAGGAGGAGAACTCATGATTGTGATATCATCTACTGTTAAATTCTGCTTCGTATTTGTAAAATTTTTATTTTATACTGTATTGTGGATTTGTTCTGTTCTGTGTATTGTATTGTATTGACCCCCTTCTTTTTGACACCCACTGCACACCTAACCTACCTGGTAAGGGGGTCTCTCTTTGAACTGCCTTTCCCAAGGTTACTTCCATTTTTTTTCCCTACAAGGGTTTTTTGGGAGTTTTTCCTTGTCTTCTTAGAGGGTCAATGCTGGGGTGCTGTCAAGAGGCAGGGCCTGTTAAAGCCCATTGCGGCACTTCTTGTGTGATTTTGGGTTATACAAAAATAAATTGTATTGTATTGTATTGTATTGTATTGTATTGTATTGTATTGTATTGTATTGTATAAAGGAAGTTTAACATGATAAGAAAACATTAGCAAAAAGTGCAAATCATAACAGTCTGAAACTTCAGAGGTGTGTTCTGATTCATATTTCAGTTGATCTTCATATTTTAGGAGATCTTCCGTTAGCCAGAGAAAGATCCCCACGTGCTACTGGGTGACTTAGCTTCTTAACAGAGAGTTGATCATACTTTTAACACATTGACTGCTGTACCATTTATTACCAGAACACTGCAGTATAAGTTTATACATATATTATAAATAATGAACTCTATCAAAATTCTTCAAAATGTAAAGAAATATATTAGAAACAACTTTTTTATTAGATAGATAGATAGATAGATAGATAGATAGATAGATAGATAGATAGATAGATAGATAGATAGATAGATAGATAGATATACTTTATTTGTCCCCAATGAGAAATTAAAATTTTACAGAAGCTCAAAAAATAAATAAATAAATGAATATGATAAAAACAAACTACAACAACCCCAACACACATAAAAACTTCTGGCTTGGATTACAAAGAGCTGCTTCTGTCAATACAATCTTGAAAGTGGCAGTAAGATGAGGTCAGACCTGCTAAGATTGCCATTTAAATATATATTTAAAGTCATTAATGTTTGGATAGAGCAGGGTCCACAATTGAAACAGGGCCTAATAAGCCTTGGCGGAGTGGTGGCTCTGAGGCTAGGGATCTGCACTGACAATCAGAAGGTTGCCAGTTCGAATCCCGTAAATGCCAATAGGGACTCTGCTCTGTTGGGCCCTTCAGCAAGGTCCTTAACCTGCAATTGCTGAGCGCTTTGAGTAGTGAGAAAAGCGCTATATAAATGCAAAGAATTATTATTATTACTGATTCCTTCTTTGAAGTCTACAGCTATAAGAATGATTCCTCAGAAAGACATTGGCACTGAGTGAATCATTTCTGTTGCTGAGTCAGCCAGGATGATGACTTACTTTCCGTGGCAGTGATATGGATGATTTTAGTCCGCAGTTCAATTCCTGGATAACACATTTAGTCTTAATCGTACTGTGCTCTCGTTTTCATCACTGCACATTCACCTTCTTCTGCTTTTTCTACTCAGTCTGATCGACACTGTCCAGCATTAAAATAAGAGGTGTAAGCCGGTTCTCCGGAGTACCCAAAAATCACAGCACTTGATCTCGCCCATAACTTGCTATGGTATATAACAGATCAAACAATTTGCGTGAAAACTGGTCTGAGCCCTTTCCTCCATACTTAAGTCCTCATTCTGGATCTTCTTTTTTTTTGTACTTTATTTCACCTTATACAATTTCTTGTATTAGGAATTTGTTAATTTTCGCATACCCCTTGGGGTCAGAGTGCCATTATACAGAAACCCTGAAGTAATTGCAGGTTAAGGGCCCTGCTAAAATGACCAGCAGAGTAGGAATTCTTTTGGTAGTAACAGGGATTTGAACCAGCAACCTTCCGGATAAAGGTGGTGCAGTGGTAGCGCTGCTGCCTCACAATAAGGAGACCCGGGTTTGCTTCCCGGGTCCTCCCTGTATGGAGTTTGCATGTTCTCCCTGTGTCTGCATGGGTTTCCTCTGGTTACTCCGGTTTCCTCCCACATTCCAAAGCCATGCATGTTAGGTGCATTGGTGATCATAAACTGTCCCTAGTGGGTGTGTGTGTGTGTGCCCTGTGGTGGGTTGGCACCCTGCCCGGGATTTGTTCTTGCCTTGCGTCCTCTGTTGGCTGGGATTGGCTCCCGTGACCCTGTATTAGGATATAGTGTTTTGGAGAATGACTGACTGACTGACCTCCCAGATACCGGCGCAGATTATTAGTCTTACAGCCGTATTAGCAGGAACTGTCGAAAATGTGTGGAAAGTGTTAATTACTTTATTTTGACCACCATTTTATTTTAAAAAGCTACACTGCTATGGACCCCTTAATATGCTCTATTATATTCCACCCCCTATAAGTCACAAGTTTCATGGAAGGGATGCATTGCCAGACCAACTCATGCAAGTGGTGGCCAGAGTCCATGACATGACCCTCATGCACCAGCACTAAAATCAAAAATCAGTTTAAAATCAACACAATAAAACACTGACCCCCCCCCCCACCCAAATAAAAACACAGGACATAAAAAGATCAATCATGTTCTAAAAATTTCAATAAAACAAGTTAATTAAAAAGTCTATTATTCAAGCAGACCTTACAGGCTTGGGTATGTGGGTTGTTTGAAGGCAGGCCCCAAATCCCTCTTGCTGTCTTCCTTCCATCTTACCACATCCTGCTGTTTGGATTTTCTCAAATCTCAGCACACAGGAAGCTTAATAACATTCCCACCTAGATTAAGAGTTCACATTTTTTGCTTGTTTCTTTGACCAGAGTTTATTGGTTTCTGGTCTGGATTTAGATGTACAACACCATTCTCTGTATGTCTCTCGCTGTAGTTTGAGCAAACAAACTCTGGACCCTGTTTGTGATTGACTGTTCCTAGTTGATGTTTTCATCTCCTGGTCGTTTTCCTTTAGGCTACTCATTCTTTGGAAGTTATATCAGCAAGGCCCTTCTTTATATTCAGGTTTCTATAGAGGTTTCTGTACTGAAGCTGCTCCATATTCATTAGCAAGATCACTTTCTCCTCTGGGTTATCTCCTTTCTGCTTTTCTGTCCTTGACTTTTCATCAGCTTTTGATGAGGTTAAACACTGTCGGCTTATTGTTTTTCTATGAAAACTTGGTTTCACAGTGTACGCACTGGACTTCTTTAAGTTCTACCTTTCTAACCAGTCCTTCTTGGTCTCATGGAGTAACTCACTGTTCTTTTGCTTGGAATCTCCTAACAAGGTCTGCTTCAATGATCAATACTGGATCCTATCTAAATTCATTCCCTAGCCAATCTTTAAAATGTCTCTCCTGCTACCGCCATGCCCAGATTACAGGTTCCTAATTTCCTTATTTTGACTCTCTTGATTGTTATGAAGGTGACTCTTCTTCTGGACTGAGTACTATTTTAGTATTTGCCTTAAAAATACAGTAATCCCACCTCGATCGCAGGGGTTGCGTTCCAGAACCCCCCGCGAAAGGTGAAAATCCGCGAAGTTAAAACCATATGTTCATATGGTTATTTTTATATATTTTAAGCCTTTATAAACTCACCCACACTCTTATAAACATTTCCCGCACAATTATACAGCATAAACCCTTTGTATTCTCTTAGATATTAGGTAAGATTCATTGAAATTATATATGTAAACACACTGTTTATATACAGTAAAACCTAAATATTATTTTAAAGATATAGAGCGTCTCCAATATCACATATGTTACAGCCATTAAGACAGGCAGGCCACCAGCAATAAATACGTACAATGCAAGAAAAATTGTATACAGTAAAATGTGTGTACAGTGATACTAAACTATGTGCATGTAATAAGTACTGTACGTAGAAAATTAATTATGTTACTCACCAACAATGACACGGCGACTTGTCCGATAATGATGAGTTTAATTTTACTATACAACAAAGGAGAGCGTTACAGCTCTTCTAAAGGAGCCTCTTCAGGCGACTGTGTAGCACCGCCGTTGTTCTTCTTCTGGCAGTCTTCAATCCAAATCCCTAAAGCAGATTCCATCCGGACTACCGCCTTATTACATCCACTTACAACTTGTTTTGCGCCCTGGTTAAAGGACACTGCGGCCATAGATCTTATATTCTTTTCCTCCTTTTTAAATAAAAAAGAATTGTGGACTCATTGATTCCGTAATGGCGTCCTGCAGCAGTGTAGCTGTTCCCTTCCTTCAACAGATCCAAAACTTTTACCTTTTCGGAAATCATTAGCATCTTCTGTTGGTGCTTGGGCACGGCCCCTGAAGGAGTAGCAGGATCACTTTAATGCTGAATGAGCGAGATGAGACTTCCTGGTTAACGCAGAGGAATTGAATTCTGTGCTCCGTCGCTGAGCCAATCAGCACACAGGAACTTAACTGCGTGCTCTGATTGGGTAGCTTCTCAGCCATCTGCCAATAGCGTCCCTTATATGAAATCAACTGGGCAAACCAACTGAGGAAGCATGTATCAGAAGTAAAAAAACCCATTGTCCGCAGAATCCCGCGAAGCAGCAAAAAATCCGCGTTATATATTTACATATGCTTACATATAAAATCCGCGATAGAGTGAAGCCGCGAAAGTCTAAGCACGATATAGCGAGGGATTACTGTATACATTACTGATCGAGATTTTAGTGATCACTATGGTGTTACTGCTGTTATTTTCACTTTGCTGATTGGTTCAATTAATGAAAAGTTCCAGCTCAAACAGCCTGAGATTGCCTTATTAATTCACTTTATAGCGCCCTTCAACCTAAAGTAAGTCATTTTGCTGGTGATTTCACAACTGCAAAAGGTAAAACTCACTAAAAAGTGTTTTTTTGGAAAACAAGGAATTATTATGACAGGTCTTATTGTGACAGTCCTGGCTAGATCCACATTCCTTGTCAGCTTCTGAGAACTACTTGAACCCAAAACTGCCAATAATGTAACCAAGGATGAGCCAACGATTAGGTGCAACTGCTTGAGTTCTTGTATTACATAAATACTGTCCGAAGTAGCCATACTTCAAATTGTCAATAAATTAATACTCTATTAAATCAGAGATCAGAGTTAAAATCCAATAAATAAATCAATAATAAAACCGGGTCCTTACTCTTCTTTCACCTGAGCCCAGCACAACTTCCACTCTCCATCTCACCCTGTTCAGGTCTTGCAGCCAGCGAAGACCCCAGCAGCCACAATCCACACCTGTCTTTCTATCTTCCAAAGTGCTCTTCTAGTGTCTATGGGATCCCTAGGAAGAATACCCCAACCATCGTTATGCTCCTTCATTAACTCAAAAGGAAGCGATCCACCCCTGGTGCACCAATCACACACTCTTCCATGGGGCGGCAAAACACTCTGGGTCTTCTCCTTTACATTGGATCAGGCACTTAATACTGCGCTCTCAGTCATGGTTCTGTTGTTTGTTTCTCCCTCTTTTATGTGATTAAAGTACTTGACGCCTGTGCTTGGACGCGAATGCACAATCAACCAAGGACCCCAATCAAACTAGTTATTAATTTAAAATGCACAGCTCCACAAACCTTTTTCATAGCACTTATTCAGACTTCCATGTTTACCTGTGTTCTTCTCTACAGCTATGTAACACACACGAATGAAATCAATTCTATTTATGCCTTGTTTACATCACCGCAGAGCAACACAATGCATTTTTTAAAGTATACATGCTGCATATTTTGCACATGAAGACACTCCATCAAAACTGCCCCTTGACTGCCCCCTTTTTCCAACAAACACCCTTTCCTGTTTCTCGATTTGTACTGATCAGTGAGGATATGCACGCTTCAAGTGATGTAGAACACTGAGTTTTAGTTCTTCCTTTGATGCATCTTTAGGATTGTGTTCTCCAAGATTGTCATCATAATTGGCAAAGTGGGCATCATACTACCAGAACAATCACAATTAAATTATCTATGCATGATGGTTTTGATTAATAAAATGGGATGCATCTGAACTAAAATTCATGTGTCTTAGCAAAGGGTCTGAATACGTCTGATAATGTGATATTTCAGTACAGTAGACCCCCGCGAAGTCGCGGTTCAGAGTTCGCAGCCTCAGTCATTCACGGATTTTTCCTTAGAACCTATCTAATAATTATTAGCGGAAACTGCAAATATCCTCCGCAATTTTTAAGGCTTTTTTCGTGGCAATACTGTAATGTACAGAGAACATGAAGCAACTGTAGAACATTAGAACACTCTGGACGAGAACAGGCCATTCAGACCAACTAAAGCTCACCAGTCCTATCCACTTATTTCTTCCAAGAAAACATCAAGTCGAGTTTTGAAAGACCCTAACGTTTTACTGTCTACCACACTACTTGGTAGCTTATTCCAAGTTTCTATCGTTCTTTGTGTAAAGAAAAACTTCCTAATGTTTGTGCGAAATTTACCCTTAACAAGTTTCCAACTGTGTCCCCGTGTTCTTGATGAACTCATTTTAAAATAACAGTCTCAATCCACTGGACTAATTCCCTTCATAATTTTAAACACTTCAATCATGTCACCTCTTAATCTTCTTTTGCTTAAACTGTAAAGGCTCAGCTCTTTTAATCTTTCCTCATAATTCAACCCCTGTAGCCCTGAAATCAGCCTAGTCGCTCTTCTCTGGACCTTTTCTAGTGCTGCTATGTCCTTTTTGTAGCCTGGAGACCAAAACTGAACACAGTACTCAAGATGAGGCCTCACCAGTGCATTATAAAGGTTGAGCATAACCTCCTGTGACTTGTACTCCACACATCGTGCTATATATCCTAACATTCTGTTAGCCTTCTTAATGGCTTCTGAACACTGTCGGGAAGTCGATAGCTTAGAGTCCACTATGACTCCTAAATCCTTCTCATAAGGTGTACTCTCGATTTTCCGACCGCCCATTGTGTATTCAAACCTAACATTTTTACTTCCAATGTGTAATACTTTACATTTACTGACATTAAATTTCATCTGCCACAAATCTGCCCAAGCCTGTATGCTATCCAAGTCCTTCTGTAATGATATAATGGATTCCAAATTATCTGCTAATCCACCTATCTTGGTATCATCTGCAAACTTAACCAGCTTGTTACTTATATTCCTATCTAAATCATTTCTATATATTAAAAATAGCAGCGGCCCTAGCACTGACCCCTGTGGAACACCACTCTTAACATCGGCCAGTTCTGATGAGGTTCCTCGCACCATTACCCTCTGCTTCCTGTGTCTGAGCCAATTCTGCACCCACCTACAAACATCACCCTGAACTCCCACCTCTTTTAATTTGATGCCCAACCTCTCATGTGGCACCTTATCAAATGCTTTCTGAAAGTCCAGATAAATAATATCATAAGCTCCACTTTGATTGTATCCTTTTGTTGCCTCCTCATAGAATTCCAGCCTGTTAGTAAAACACGACCTCCCTTTTCTGAACCCATGCTGACTGCTTAGAATAACTCCTGTCCTTGCCAGGTGTTGCTCGATCTTATCCTTAATAATTCCTTCCATTAATTTTCCTGTGATGCATGTTAAGCTTACTGGCCTATAGTTGCTTGGATCTGCCTTGTCACCCTTTTTATATAATGGGATGACATTTGCCATTTTCCAGTCCTTCTGAATCTCTCCAGTGCATAGTGACTTCCTAAAAATATGCATCAAGGGTTTATATATGTACTCACTAGCCTCCTTAAGAACACGAAGATAAACGGAAACTGTAGTGGAAACATGGCTTGGGATGGTGAAAGTAGCCAATAGAATTTGAAACTGTGACTCCCAGCAGTCTGTGCAGTAGCTCTGATTGGTCTTCTGCTGAGGGTGCTGGGGCTATTGGAGTCGAAGGATGTCAGCACAGCTTTTACAAAGGGGGCTGGTGACCAAAAGCTAAAAAAAAAGTTTTTGTAATTTGTGTTTCAAGTTCCTGTCTCTTTGCCTACCTTCTTGTTGGGTTACCTGTACTTATTCGTTTTGTCCTGGATCGTTTCGTGTTTGGCGTCTGCATTGTCTGCCGTCTGCCTGTGTACATGAGGACTGTAAGTAAATTCATGGCCATCCTGCAAAGAAAGAAGCGCTCCTGAACCCGTCTTCATCATTTCATGAACTAGCGGTAGAACTATCTTTACATTTCCATTCAACGTGTGGATCTCTGGACTATCTATTTTCATCATTACATTTCATCCGTTGCCATTTTGCATGGTTTACCGTGTGTGTTTTGTTGGTGCTTTGTTGTATTTAATGTGAAATCGCTGTAAGGGGAAGGAACAGGGGTGGATAAAGTTGTTTTCATTTATTTCTTTTGTTTTCATTACATTCTGTTTTTTGCTGTTTGATTACTGGATTGCTTTGTTTTTGTCTCTGTTTGTGAGTGCGTGTGGGTCGGGTAAAGGCTGGGTGCGTCCCTGAAATCTCCACCATAAAAATAAATAAATCGCCATCTTAGACGGTGTGAATCTTAGCGGCACCGGACCGCTACAGCGTTATCCATTTCTCCTTACTGCTGACTGACTGTGATTCATCTCCAGCTGAGTGTTCTTGTGTTCTCCGTTTTGTTCTTCTTAAACCTTAAACCACCACAACCAGCTATTGTTGTTTCCTAGTGCCATTTGCGAGCACGCAGGACCTGACTTAAAAGCCTGAACAGCACCTTTCCTTTTTGGCTGATTGCTTTGTTTCTATTTCCTCCCCCAGACATCCTCTGCTCCTGTTGGGGGTTGTGCTCCCCTATGATGTTTGTCTATTCTTTAATTGATAACTAACTCCATACTGAGCTCGGTTTACTTCTGAAAGAGACATGATTGTTTGAAGTGTTTGAATAAAGTTCCTGTCTCTACAATCTCCTGTGTTTCTGTGCAATTCTGTGACCCAAGCGTGACACACTGCAGCCTCACTGTCTCTGGGATTGAGACAGCGTCAGCGTTTACCTCTGTTTGCGTGCAGCCAGTTCAAGCCCAGTTGGCTCAGTGATTTCTTCCATAGCGCAAGTTGCACCTTGTACATATTGTTCCAGTAGTTTTTTAAATAGTTTTTACAGTTCATTAGCAGGGTGTAAAATGATCAGTGTTGCAGTAATTGTGATGCTCTTTGCATGGGAAAAAAAATGCGTTCTATTAAAATTTAAGTTTTTCTTTGTGAATTGTAACGTTTACTTAAAGTGCAGCAAAAAAGTATTTGGCGTCCAGGGATGCATTAACTCCCAAGTATGTGGCAGTTTAAGGGTTAAAGCCCCAAGATGCAATCGAAACGAGCTGCACCTTCTGGCAATGAAAACGCGCTTGCATGAACTACAGTACATATAGCGGTAATATCGGTATTTTACATTCTAGCACTGCGGGAGACATAGCAGTACAGTATACAGGTTTACCTTTACATTCTTTTTTTTAGGTAATGTATTAAGCTGAGTTTGAAATTAAATTAAAGTTTTTTGGGGGAATATTTAGTGTTTAAACTATAAAAATAGGCATTTTTTTAACCACTTCCAAAAGTTCGTGGTCTTTCACAATTCGCTCTAGGAACATAACCCCCGCGAATTTTGGGGATGTACTGTATTTTATCCATCCATCCATCCATCATCCAACCCGCTATATCCTAACTACAGGGTCACGGGGGTCTGCTGGAGCCAAACACAGCCAACACAGGGAGCAAGGCAGGAAACAAACCCTGGGCAGGGCGCCAGCCCACCACAGGGCACACACACACACACACACACCAAGCACACACACTAGAGACAATTTAGAATCGCCAATGCACCTAACCTGCACGTCTTTGGACTGTGGGAGGAAACTGGAGTACCCTACTGTATTTTATTTTTAATAAATTTACAGAAATTTCCAGAAATCTTTAGGTCAAAAATGCATCTATTACTCATTTACTATCATGTAACAAGACCTTAGCATACACTTCTTGGGGTCTTCAGTTTTTAATTTTTTTTTGAATAGCACTCTTCGCTAAGTGCTGGCAAACAGTACCAAAAAAATCCTCTGTGTGTGTGAGCCTTGTATGACAAACAGACAAGTGCAAAAAAGAATAAACACGCACTTTGGTATTACTTTAGTTTAGGTAGTACAAAAATACATCTCTTACTATTTTACTATTATGCTTTATGTTTGACATCTGTGGCAGAGCGACGGGCGCTCAGCAGGCTGCTATCAATTATGGAAAATCCACTGCATCCACTAAACGTTGTCATCTCTAGACAGAGGAGCAGCTTCAGCGACAGACTGCTGTCACCGTTCTGCTCCACTGACAGACTGAGAAAATCGTTCCTCCCCCAAAATATGCGATTCTTCAATTCCACCCGGGGGGGTAAACGTTAACATTATATAAAGTTATTGTCTGTTTTTTTTACCTGCATTATTATCAATCTTTAATTTAATATTGTTTTTTTGTATCAGTAAGGTGCTGCTGGAGTATGTGAATTTCCTCTTGGGATTAATAAAGTATCTATCTATCTATCTATCTATCTATCTATCTATCTATCTATCTATCTATCTATCTATCTATCTATCTATCTATCTATCTATCTATCTATCTATCTAACAAGACCTCAAGAAATACCGATTTGGGTCTTCATAACATTAAAGACATCAGTGGAGTGTTTCTTCATCTCTGCAATGAGATCTTCTGACAAAACTTCTCTGTAGAGTGGTCCGAGGAGGCTAAACTGAGACACATTTCTCTTGATATTCCATATTTAGTATAAGACCTGTGAATTCTTCATATTAACAAGTCATTTTACCAGCAGGTCAATATGCTGCACTGCACAGACATGAAGGACTCATCTACTGATGTTTATAAAGTGTCATGACATAAGAGGAAATGAGTCACATCAGGATGGTTTGTGACTGAATGTGAAGAGGCATATATGAGGATCAACACCTCCACATCTGAGGCTATAGTCCTCAGCAGGAAAAAGGTGGACTGTCCTGCCCAAGTCGGAGGTGAGTCACTGCCTTAAGTGGAGGAGTTTAAACACCTTGTGGTCTACACTGATCCACAGTGGGACAGAAGAAGCTACATCAGAAGGAAAAGCTCTCATTTTACCAGTCAATCTATGTCCCTAACCTCACCTATGCTGATGAGCTTTGGGTAATGACCACAAGATTGCGAATGCAATTGGCCAAAATTAGCTTTCTCCGCAAAGTGGCTGTACTCTCCCTTAGAGATAGTCTGACACTCTGCATTGAGAGGAGCCATTTGAGGTGCTTTGGACATCTGATACGGATGCCTCCTAGACAACTCACGTCTGGAGGTTCTACGGGCATGACCAGCTCGTAGGAGATCATGGGGGAGACCCAGGGCCTGTTGGGAGGATTATATCTCCCGAGGTGGCCTTTGAATGCCATGGGATCCCACAGTATGAGTTGGCAAGTGTAGCTTGGGAACGGAATGTGTGGGCCTCACTGCTAAGACTTGTTGCCCCCGTAACCTGGCTTTGGATAAGTGGTGGAAAATGAATGAATGAGTAATAGTACCTAAAACTAAAAACCAAAAATTTCTCAAATCTTCTTTTCGCTTAATCATTCTGAGGCGTTGAGTGATGTTTGGTGAGGAAAACAAATAATTTAAATGGCTTTAGTGTAAGGCAGCAACATAACAAAATGTCTAAAAAGTGAAGGGGGCTGAATACTTTCTGAAGGCCCCTTAAATATAAGGATTAAAATATAGAAAATACAATACACTCTTCCGTTATGAGCCAAAGAAAGCTTTTCAAGACTTATGATTTGAATCTGTTCTTGTGACACTATTAATGTCTTGGTGGAGTATGTCCATTGTCCCAGTGTCCATGTGGACATTTCTCCAAGTATTGCGATTTTCCTTCAACATCCCAGAGACGTGCAAGGTGGCTTAATTGTCAGCACAAAACTAGCTCTATAGGCTATGTAAATGTAGGTGTGTAATCTGTGGTCATCTGATGAAATATGGAGTGCCAATCCGGGTGTTCCCATTTACTTGCAAACAGCAAATGATGGCACAACAAAAAATAAAGAGAGTTTCCCACTGGCGTTCTGTTAAATGAAATAACTTCCTCTCAAGGCTCTTAGAATCACTTTGGTTGGGGTTCAAAGGAGCTTCATCTCTTCATGCTTCCAGTCTTTATGGGTGGCTGGGTTTTATGGTCCTGGGACTGGACGGGGTGGAGTCAGTTGCCCTCACTTTGCAGTTTCTTGGCACTGTAGAGGCAAAGACAGACAACGTGTTTAGCAGAAGTGCCCCCTCTTGGTCCACGGTGGAATTACATACCTGTGAGGAACCATCACAAGCCCTTACCCCATCCAGATTAGCTTTCCGATGATACTTGGAACCCTGTGACCATGAATGAGATAAAGTGGGTTTGAAGCTTTATGAATTACAATAATATCGGCCAAAATATATATTATATATATATAAAGTGTTTTCTCAGTGGTTTTCTGTGCATGCCTTATGTAATGTTCATGAAGGGGGTTTACTTTCTGATCCAATTCCCAATGCTGAATGCCTAAATAGCAGATCCAGAGGAACTCGTTAGCCTATTAAAGACTTAACGTGGCCACACTAATAAAGTAATTAGGATATCTATATTTTACAGAAATGCCAGCAGGTATCTTGGGACATTAGCTATTATTTTCTGTGACTCCAAAATATCATGCCAGTGTGGCCCTAAAGAACTTAATGCCCTTAACGCTCTTACTTTATTTAGCTAAGAACAAAAAAATAAATCATTTAAATTGTAAATGTTTTCCAGTATTGTTGTGGGTGAGGGTTGGAGTGAAGCCACCATTGGACTGCTGGTTTCTGTTTATCTGGCAAACTGAACAATTCCCAGGCACTGAAGTGAATTCATCTGAGGCGAAAAAATGATAGGAAGTTTATAACAGGGAAGCAAATGTTGTCGAATTGTTGTTCAATTGCTCCAATATCCACAGTGAGTAACTCTAATGTTTCTTTATTGCCCCCCCAAGGGTCATCTGAATGCAATTACTGCCTCAGCCAATGAGCTGGAGCCATCAAAGCTGGGCAGCAAAACAAAAATATCTGCATTTTCCATATAATGCCAAGTTTGTACATTAAAATCACACAATTACATGAAAGGCGATTAGATTTTAATTTAGCCACTGGTAGCCGACATTGTTTTGACCGCCACCTGCATGGCAAAAGCGAAGAAAACTGTTAAGTAGCTAACAGATCTGCAGATTGCACTTTAGAGAATTATGTATTTGGGGATTTTAAAATTAAATCAAGTCAGAAATTTCACGTCTCATTTTACAAGGTTGTTTTGTGCAGGAATAAACAAATTCCATGCTGCTCCTCGGCCATAAAAATCAGAATTACTGATTATAGATTTTCCTAATATTCTTATAGGATTTTTCCCAAGTGGTACATTATGGGCAAACATTGCTGAAGGTATTTATGATAATCTGAGACATATGTGTTTCATTTTGGAACAAATTTAGTGTGCTAAACCAGGATCATTGCAAGTATAAGCCAGTCGACCGGATGTATAATAATATCCATAACCTGTATGTTATTTAAAAAAAAAAGCAAAAACATTAACCATAATTCTGGAAATTACTGTGGCACATTTTGTTTTTGTTCAGTCAACGTCACAAATTCTGTTGAAAATTATAATCAATGTCTGCGCCAAACAGGGAAGAACGCGCACAGCCACTGATGAGTGTGCCAGCAGATGTTTTGCTGTAAAAGGCCTCCCTGCAGGGTTTTAATTGCTTCAGTTTAATCTTTCAAGGCTTGAACTCTAAGAGCAATGATCACAATGTGTATTTTTTTCCCAAAAAAACTATTGGGTTTATTTTGGATTAAAATAAAAGAAAAACAAAATGTTCTCACCCATTTCAACTTTCTGTACATGGTTTATCTAGCCATTGTAGGTGCCAGGGAGGATAGACAGGCATGCCAGCCAGGATGGTTGATGGAGGCCATAGTGGATGGACAAAAAGAAATTGTCTATTCAAAAGAATTTCTCCCCCAGTACAATAGATGATAGTGCTCCTCCGGCATGGTCCCCACAGGAATCCATGGGATTCATAGTCCTGAGAAACTGCACCAGGACATCACTCAAATGGAGAGATGTTGTAGAAGAAAGTGGAGGGAGTCTTTGCTAGCAGGCATATGCTAGTCAGTCCCCTTCAAAGGATTATATGAGGGGAAAAAAAACGATCAAGTGGCTACTTTTTGTACGTAATAATTATTAGAACATTAGAACAATATAGACGAGAACAGGCCACTGAGCCCAACAATCTTGCTGTTACTATCCCCTTAATTATTCTAAAACTAGTCATTTAGCCCGTTACAATAACGGGCGCTAGAACAGTAGTGCATAAACATTAGTAGGAACAGTCGATATTAAATGGCAAGGGACTTTGACCTCATTCTTTTTGTTGGTCGTATTTTTCTTTCTTTCATCCTTTCTTTTGTTGATGTTTACTTGCTGAGCTGACCGTTCTTCATGGGCTGCCGCCGTGTATTGTGTGTCTTTAATTTTCTGTGACAGTAATACTGTCTTGTACGGCTCTATTCAATAAGGGCGCGCACAAAAAGGCGAGCTTCAAAAGGGCGACCTCAATTGAGCGCGGTGAATAAAGGCGTTCGTAGATAATTTAGTTCAAATGGCTCTGGAATATGTGAAGAGCAACAAAGGTGCAGATCTTTATTTCCGTGCGCCTTTATTCGCTGCGCCCAATTGAGGTCGCCCTTTTGAGGCTCGCCTTTTTGCGCGCGCCCTTATTGAAGGATGCCGTCTTGTACGTCCGCTGGCTTGTACGTTCGTAATATACCTTTAATTTTCTCTGGCGGTAATACAGGCGTGCGCATCGGTAATATGCCTTTAATCTCCTCTGACAGTAATACTGGCTTGTATGTGGCTGTAATATGCGTCACTGTATTGTGTACCTTTAATTTCCTCTCACAGTAATACTGGTTTGTATTTCCGTAAAACGCCTCTAACTTTCTCTGACAGTAATATCGCGCGCCGCACCGTGCCCCGCGCATGCGCACTTCATCAGAAGACACACACACAAGGACACCTGGACGCACATAGGGATTTTATATATATAGATAACATTGAGTCTAGTTTTGAAAGTCCCTCAAATCCTTATATTTATATTTAAAACAGCTACATGTGTAATTTATTATTTTTCAAGTCTAAATAATTAATTTTAAATTATCAGTTTTTTTCTCGTTTTTTTTCATTTTAAACCCTCATATCTCAAAAACTGGATGTGATAGAGAAATTGTGTTGCCATATTTGGATTCAGCACCCTCAAGTCTATAATGATAGAGCAATTTTTTTTTTTCTTTTTTTACGGACCATTGCTATCGTACCACCTTAATCCACTGATGGTCATAGGGACTTACAGTACAATCCCGATTATCTAGGGTAATGTGGGCCGATGCTACGTCAGATAACTGAAAACTTGGTTAAAACTAATGGGCATTGCCATTTTGGATTAAAAATTCAATTTTAAGGGTGCCACAACATGCTTACTTTTCACACTCAGTTATATTCAAGATGAAGACATAATGAACTACAGAAACGTACAAACACAAAAATTCTCAGCAGACCATGTGTAAGCGATTAACGGCGGTGACACACTGACAACAGCCGAGGGATTGCAGTTGGAGATGGGTGAGCGAGTCCCACCCACGTTCCCACAATCACCAGCTCCTCGCCTGCTTGGTTAGCACAATCTAAGTTAAAAGTACGGTTAAAAGTAGGCAAGCTGTGGTCCAGTAGTTAAGGCTTGGATCGAATCCCACCACTGACACTGTGTAACCCTGATCAAGTCACTTCAACCGCCTGTGCTCCAATTAGAAAAAAAAAAAATGTAACCAATTGAATCTCAGACATTGTAAGTCACATTGGAGAAAAGAGAGTTGGCCAAATAAGTAAATGTAAGTACAGTATTTATGCACTCAATATCGAATTCCGGAAAAAGCTTTTATGAATTATACAGTCATATGAAAAAGTTTGGGAGCCCCTCTTAATTCTTTGGATTTTTGTTTCTCAATGAAAGCTCAGCCAAAGTAGCAACTTCATAATATCTGACATGTCTTATGGAAACAGTAGGATTTCAGCAGTGACATTAAGTTTATTGGATTAACAGAAAATATGCAATATGCATCATAACAAAATTAGACAGGTGCATAAACCCCAACAGAGATATGACATCAATACTTAGTTGAGCCTCCTTTTGCAAATCTAACACCTCTAGACGCTGTCCTCCTATAGCCTGTGATGAGTGTCTGGATTCTGGATGGAGGTATTGTTGACCATTCTTCACACAAAATCTCTCCAGTTCAGTTCAATTTGATGGCTGCCGAGCATGGACAGATCATCCCATAGATTTTCGATGATATTCAAGTCAGGGGACTGTGACGGCCATTCCAGAACATTGTACTTCTCCCTCTGCATGAATGCCTTTGTAGATTTCCAACTGTGTTTTGGGTCATTGTCTTGTTGGAATATCCAACCCCTGCGTAACTTCAACTTTGTGGCTGATGCTTGAACATTATCCTGAAGAATTTGTTGATATTGGGTTGAATTCATCCGACCCTCGACTTTAACAAGGGCCCCAGTCCCTGAACTAGCCACACAGCCCCACAGCACTATGGAATCTCCACCAAATTTGACAGTAGGTGGCGGGTGTTCTTCCACCATGCAAAGAGCTTTTTGTTATGACCAAATAACTCAATTTTCGTCTCATCAGTCCAAAGCACTTTGTTCCAAAATTAATCTGGCTTGTTTAAATGAAGTAATTTACATACAACAAGCGACAATCCTGCTCATATGCCGCTCCTGTATTTTTCTTGGCCTGCCAGACCTGCTGGGTTTAACAGCAACTGTGCCTGTGGCCTTCCATTTCCTGATTCCATTCCTTACAGTTGAAACTGACAGTTTAAACCTCTGAGATGGCTTTTTGTAGCCTTCCCCTAAACCATGAGACTGAACAATCTTTGTTTTCAGATCTTTGGAGAGTTGCTTTGAGGATCCCATACTGTCACTCTTCAGTGGAGAGTCAAAGGGAAGCACAACTTGTAATTGACCACCTTAAATACCTTTATAGCTCAGGATTGGACACACCTGTCTATGAAGGCGTAACGAGCTCATCCAACCAATTTGGTGTTCCAAGTAATCAGCACTGAGCAGTGACAGGCATTCAAATCAGCACAATGACAAGGGGACCCACATTTGTGCACAGCCAGTTTTTCACATTTGATTTAATTTCATACAACTAAATACTGCGTCACTAAAAATCTTTGTTCGGAAAACACCGCAGTACTCAGATGTTCCTAGGAAATGAAAGACATGTCACTGTTATCTTTTTTGTCGAAAGGAGAGTCAATTATTATGCAGGCTGAGAGGGGTTCCCAAACTTTTTCATATGACTGTAAGAACAGTACCATATTACACTTACAGGTTTGCATTGAATAATGCAGAGCCTTGTTAAGTCGGAGTGTGGATAATTTACCATTTTGTTATTTTAATAAAACAATTCTCCATTCCATTGCTTCTAATCATGTAGTCTTTACATAAATGATTGCCACTGAGGTTGTGATCTCCCTAGATGACCCTCTAAACCCAAATGACAACAGAAGTTATAATCCTCTCTCCACATATCATTGTCCATATAAGAGTGAATTTACATATACAGCCATCTTATTAGACACATGACATGCCATCCTGAACAGAGGGATGAGGTTCTCTGTACTGCTTATGCTCTGGGTCAGTTCTACTTTCATGTACTCCATCAAGAAGACACACCCTAAGCTACTGCTGATATTTTTTAGGAGGTTAGACTGGCCATATTTGCATGATTTGAAGACAAGGTATATCATTTTTCAGGATACATGTTGCATGCTTAGCTTAGAAACACGTCCTTCAAGCGCAAGATTTACTTACTCTCTCCACCCTGTATTACCAAATGCTAAATGAGTTATGCATTTTATTTCTGGCATACAAACATTAGCAGAGGTGACTGCCAAGACTTGGACTGTATTAAACATGTATCCGGTGATATATATCTTAGGATGCTATCCATTTACAAAGATTCATCAATTATTTAATATGTTAACTGTAAGGAAAGTACTCTTAATATATGAATTGCTTATGAAGAAGTTAATCTCTTGACATTAACTTCCACTTAAAAGTGCTGAATTGTTTAGAGTGTGCTTCTACATAAACTGGGTATAAAAATATTCATAATGATGCCTGGGCTGTTTGTATTTCACTAAAAGCCAGGTGGTTCAGAATTTATAAACTGATGTTAGAGCAGTAGCGGTTTCTGTCCATTTTCTATATGTGTTTATTGTCAGGAAGATGCCTTGGCAGCTTCTATGGGTGTGTACAAGGGTTTTTTACATGGTTAGTGTTCATTTATCTTTCGATTTTGTTAAGATACAGTATATGAGTTTTGTAGGGTGGTACATTATTTAGTGCTCCTGCCTAATTGATCCAGTTTTGCATGTTCAAATATCATTTGTAGTCACTTACTTTGTAGTGTTCACATGTTTTCCCTGTGTTTCCACAGACTTTTCTTGGGGTGTTCTACTTTCCTTCCTACATCCCTAAAAATGTGCGTCTGTCTATTTCTGAAGTGATGTACATGAATGTGGTGAGTACTGCTGGTGCTGTCACCACCGATTTACCACCTTGGAGTCCAGAAGATATCTTCAGCTGTAGAAAGGTAAAAAAAAACTTTGAAAACATCACATAAATAACCATTACTTGGAGGTGATTTTTATAAAATTATAAAATCAAAATAACTTGTAGAGTGCAGGTGTGCATTGAAACTGAGCTCCTGAAGGACCTGTGGGATGCAACATAAAAGATGTGGTTGATGGACATTGTGATGAACTTGAGATTACTCATAATTACTGCAAATGCAAACTAAATGGGATAAAACCATCAAAACCTGGTTAGTCACACAAAGAGGAGAATCTTAATAAATAAGATTTATTTTCACCAGAATGCTCTGAAATGCACACAAGTTATAGAAGGCAAAGCCATCAAAATAGACCATCCCAAAAGCAAACAAAGTCCCAATACACAATACCAAGAATGGTCAAAAATAAAATAGCAAAATCCAGTAATCACAAAAGCACAAGAATAATCACAAGAGAAACTCACCACAACACAACCGCATTCAATGAACCACAAGGGACTGTGGATTTTTCTCAGCTTTTATAGAGCAGAGGGCAGTCCCCTGAGGTGATGGGCAGGTGGCCCTGACTCTTGGGGAACCACCCACAAAACACAAGGAATACAGCAGAAGATACTTCGAAGATAAGAAACTAAATGAGCAACATTATAAACCTAAAAAACCAATCAAAATAGACAAAGTTCCAGCTTCCCTACCACCCAACTGAGGTTTAGAAAATGGGTATTACTTTGGGTTTCGGTTAGCCACTTAAGTCTTGATGACAGATTGTCTTGACTTTCGACTTTGATGTTGACTGTTCCTGACTACATTTCATGTCCCATTCATTATCATTCAAAATATTACACTGTCTCTCTCTCTTTCCGAGTCATTAAAGCATCTCGATGAAATATTGGGACATTAAGGCCATGTCACTTTAGTTGACATTTCCAGGGATTTTCATTTGTAGCCTTCGTTTACCTAATACTAGCATATCCGAGGCAGTCAGCAGTGGGTTCTTGTGAAGGTCATCTGTCTAGTGCGATATACCTATCAACTCACTTCAACTCGTCCGTGACTCATCCCAACAAATCAAACCAGGCGACATGAGAGCTGTCCACCAATGAATGCTCACTTGGAAGTACAATGTATATAATACAGCAGTGAACAATAAAAAATCGAGATGTTTTGGATTTGAAAAACAGAAGAGAAGCTAGCCTGTGTCATGTCTTATATTTAACATTTAATAACAGTGTGAAAAAAACCATAATGAAGAAGAAGTTCATGTAGATATCGATAATGCAACCTTTTCTTTTCAGAAATTATGCTTTTGTTAGCCCATCTTCAGACCAGCTGAGGTTTGAGGTTACCCTCCTCTGGTGGAGCTTTTGTGATATTTAGCACATTTCAAGGTTATTTTGGGGCTTCATCCCTTTTGGGATTTAGGATTTAGGAGGCAGGCCATTGGAGTGGGGAGGTAGCCTATTAGAGTGTGGCTCTTTCCAGGATGGCAGAAGAGGCCTGTTGTGTTCAGTGAAGCCTTTTGGGGGCCTCACACCCTTTTTGCAATTATGGAGGTTCCAGTTTATGATGATATCCTGTGCCTATCCATAAAAAAATCACACATCACCAGTGTTCTATTTACTCTAGTAGTGTATAAGGAAAGTGCAAACAGTTCTTCTTTATATATATTATTGGCTTATAGGGTCATTATAAGAGGTAATTTCACATGCCGTAAGATACCCTATGACAGGCTACACATATTTCTGATTGTCATTTTTTTTCTTAACTCACTTCCCCTTGTTTAACTGAGAGGTTGGCAGATGGAAGAGAGCATATTGCTTATCTTTCAAAAACACTGGAGTGCAGTCAGTTATTATTTAAAACTCTCACGAATTGCAGTCATCCATGAGTGCTGGCTAATGTGGGCAAAATTAACACTCCTAAGACGAAGATGCTGACTGCTCATTGTGGATTTTTCTCAGTGGTCGTTGTAAAGTAAGCAAATTAACCTAATGGACTGCGGTGAATTATTTAACTTTTGAAGGCAAATGACAACCACAATTTTGAATAAAATGTCGCTTGGAGCCAGTAACTGCTGTAGATGCCTGTTAGGATAGGTAGCCTCTAGCTCATATATTTAACCACAAACGTAGAAAATAACTTAATGGAAAAGCAGCTTTGCTTGACATAAAAGCTTCAAAGGATCTTTGTTAAGTGGCCTAGTATATGTATACTATACACATTACCAATTTTTTGTGTTCTTTTGTGGTTCACGTTTCATAATATGAAGGTACTGGTGTTACTGACAGCATTTGAAAATGACGGCGGACTCTACAACTACAGCCCTGGGCCATGCATGAATAGAAATGGTTTACACATTGCAGCTATTCCCCAAGCCACTAGATGGCATAGTATTATAGACTCATAAGAGCAATGGGGAGGACAACTTCCGGTTAGGACTCAGTGTTATGGGGAACGTGCAAAAGCACCTGGTGTCAATAACTAGAGCTCCACAAATACCCCACCAGGCCCTTAAATAGACACCAAGTAACACAGTAATAATTTGGAAGGGTTTTCTGAAAGTGATCTTGGCTCTGGGCTTACCAGCACCTTCTAGCCATCTCTCACATTGAGCTTCGACTTGTGAGGTAGCTTGTTGATGAGAACCAGCTGAGTTGGAGAAAGAAAGAAAATAAGGATGATGAGTTGTAATAAAAGTGAGCAGAAGAAAGTGTACAGCACTGGGAAAGTGGATTGCCACCCAACTGGGTAACTAGGTGTCTTTGGTTTTGAGTTACTGTATGTGCTATACCCGCTCCACTTTTTCCTTCATTGGTGAATAAATTATTATTACTTTGGTCTCCTTGCTCATTT
This sequence comes from Erpetoichthys calabaricus, assembly GCF_900747795.2. NCBI lineage: Eukaryota > Metazoa > Chordata > Cladistia > Polypteriformes > Polypteridae > Erpetoichthys > Erpetoichthys calabaricus. Next base: position 13,393,060 of record NC_041400.2, on the reverse strand, counting down.
TGTGGATTTGGAGATCACTCAATCATGTCCTTAAACCCTAGCCATGTGCACAGATCTTTTGGTGGGCAGTGGTTTAAAGCAGAAGGGGTGCAATACAAGATAAAATTCGTTATTTCTGGAAACAAATTAATGCTCACTTTTTTTCTGTGTTTTTAATTTCATGGGACATTTGGATGTAACTGGATGATAATTTTCACAAAATACCAAAAACTATTTGTCCATGATTGCTGATTATGTTAGAGGACGTTACATCCCCTCTACTGTACATATAATATCAAATTCTAATTATCTATGACAGTTACATTCCTGAAAAACTCAGTAGATGTGCAAAATACAGACACTGAAGGATCAGGGCCGTCAGGAGAAGACCCTATCAACCTTCGAGGCTCGGTAATGCTCCTTCTTCAGGTTGATCTACGAAAGCCTTGCCACAATTTTTACCTCCTCTACTGTCAAGTTCAGTTGTTTTCTAGGTGCTCTACTAGACCTCACATGGAAGGGCTGATCTGAGGCCCTCAAAACAACATCCAATCAGTAGTAGTGACAGGCAGTGTACACAAAAGGTATACTTCTTTTTTTTTCTCATCCTTTATAGCAGTGTATCTTTGACTATGGGTCACGAGCGGTCTGTGGACAGCTTTGTGATGGATCACCACTTGCAAGGTTGAAACAAAACCACTGGATGACAATCATCAGGGAAATGTTGTTGTGTGAAATTTTGTATATAAGTTGATAAATATTTTGTATGTCTTTATTTGTAATTCAGCTAAAACAAATGTAATATTAATGTTTTATTTCATTGATATGCTTTCATGTCTAATCCAAGAGTCTTTAGGACTGAGTCATGAAGTAAATTTTATTACAGGGTTGGCGGAAGTGCCTAACACCAGTTTGGCAAGTGATTGTCTGTAGGACTCTCTCAATCAACCCCCACAGGAAAGCAAGCTTCACTCAACAAATGGTTTTTGGGGGCAGGTTTGAAAATAAGCCAGTAACTAGGGGATGTATCACACCAGAATTCTATTGGTCTAAAGTTGGCTTGATTGGTTTTGAATCTGAAGCCATTTTGTTCCATGATGCCCTATTGACACTAATTGGAAAATCTAGGCCCCTTGTGTGACTTTGCTCAGATCTCTGCTGAAACTAAAGAGGAGACCCTTGTGAGACAATCGGGGTATTTTGTCTCTGGAGAAAAATCTGAGAAGCTTGAGACAAAAGAACATGTCTCTATTTTTATTTCTCTCTGACTTCATTGTTGTCTAAGAGAATCCAAAGAGATTTTACAGAGATCTCTTTTTTGATTTTACATTCCTAAGGTGGGGACAAATTAAACCGTCAATTCCTCAGGAGGATAACTTAAAATAAAGCATAAATTAAAAAAACAAAAGACTTTCATCAACAAGCCATTATCAGTATAGCACACTAATACATTACAGTGCATCCAGAAAGTATTAACAGCGCATCACTTTTTCCACATTTTGTTATGTTACAGCCTTATTCCAAAATGGATTCAATTCATTTTTTTCCTCAGAATTCTACACACAACACCCCATAATGACAATGTGAAAAAAGTTTACTTGAGGTTTTTGCAAATTTATTAAAAATAAAACAACTGAGAAATCCCATGTCCATAAGTATTCACAGCCTTTGCTCAATACTTTGTCGATGCCCCTTTGGCAGCAATTCCAGCCTCAAGTCTTTTTGAATATGATGCCACAAGCTTGGCACACCTATCCTTGGCCAGTTTCACCCATTCCTCTTTGCAGCACGTCTCAAGCTCCATCAGGTTGGATGGGAAGCGTTGGTGCACAGCCATTTTAAGATCTCTCCAGAGATGTTCAATCAGATTCAAGTCTGGGCTCTGGCTGGGCCACTCAAGGACATTCACAGAGTTGTCCTGAAGCCACTCCTTTGATATCTTGGCTATGTGCTTAGGGTCGTTGTCCTGTTGAAAGATGAACCGTCGCCCCAGTCTGAGGTCAAGAGCGCTCTGGAGCAGGTTTTCATCCAGGGTGTCTCTGTACATTGCTGCAGTCATCTTTCCCTTTCTCCTGACTAGTCTCCCAGTCCCTGCCGCTGACAAACATCCCCACAGCATGATGCTGCCACCACCATGCTTCACTGTAGAGATGGTATTGGCCTGGTGATGAGCGGTGTCTGGTTTCCTCCAAACGTGACGCCTGGCATTCACACCAAAGAGTTCAATCTTTGTCTCATCAGACCAGAGAATTTTCTTTCTCATGGTCTGAGAGTCCTTCAGGTGCCTTTTGGCAAACTCCAGGTGGGCTGCCACGTGCCTTTTACTAAGGAATGGCTTCCGTCTGGCCACTCTACCATACAGGCCTGATTGGTGGATTGCTGCAGAGATGGTTGTCCTTATGGAAGGTTCTCCTCTCTCCACAGAGGACCTCTGGAGCTCTAACAGAGTGACCATCGGGTTCTTGTTCACCTCCCTGACGAAGGCCCTTCTCCCCCGATCGCTCAGCTTAGATGGCCGGCCAGCTCTAGGAAGAGTCCTGGTGGTTTCAAACTTCTTCCATTTACGGATGATGAAGGCCACTGTGCTCATTGGGACCTTCAAAACAGCAGAAATTTTTCTGTAACCTTCCCCAAATATGTGCCTCGAGACAATCCTGTCTTGGAGGTCTACAGACAATTCCTTTGACTTCATGCTTGGTTTGTGCTCTGACATGAACTGTCAACTGTGGGACCTTATCTAGACAGGTGTGTGCCTTTCCAAATCATGTCCAGTCAACTGAATTTACCACAGGTGGACTCTAATGAAGCTGCAGAAACATCTCAAGGATGATCAGGGGGAACAGGATGCACCTGAGCTCAATTTTGAGCTTCATGGCAAAGGCTGTGAATACTTATGTACATGTGCTTTCTCAATTTTTTTATTTTAAATAAATTTGCAAAAATCTCAAGTATACTTTTTTCACGTTGTCATTATGGGGTGTTGTGTGTAAAATTCTGAGGAAAAAAATGAATTTAATCCATTTTGGAATAAGGCTGTAACATAACAAAATGTGGAAAAAGTGATGCGCTGTGAATACTTTCCGGATGCACTGTATAACTGTAGCCATTGTGTCAGTTGTCACTTATGGGCTTTTGGATGCTTGTATACTTCTAGTGTCAACACCTTCAATTTTTATTGCGTCTTGGTAAAGCAATTTAACACTTGATCCCAAATTTTGCCTTTACTAAAGACTGTATAACATCCCATTGCTCTTGATACATTTATGTAGATTTTTTTTCAGATGACTGGATCATTTAAATTTCTATTAATCTTTAAGCAAGATCGTCCCATTTAACAGTTAAATTAACCTTGCAAATTAAATTAACCTCAAATTAACCTTCTAATTTTAATGGTGGCAAAAGTATCACGAATTAAGTAATAAAGCATGTACCTATTTGCATTTAATAAAAATGATTAATTAGACACATTTAAATAGCTGATTCTACATTTCAAAATTAATAAGAAAGAGCCTGTTTAAGAAATGAATTAGAATGCGGGCATGTCATAATGCAAGCTTTCGGTCTACATTTTTAGCATCATATCTAACTTAGTAGTAAAATAAAAATTCACAGGCTAGAAGATGAAGGCATGGCTTAACGTTCAAGGTGCGTTTGATGAGTCTGCAGTCACTGTAGCCCTCAATTTGACTGATTTCAGTAGGTCAGTTCTAGAACCTTCTCAATTCATTTAATGGTGGCGGGGGCCAAAGGACTGGACAGAAGGCTGAAAACAGGCCTGGACAGGACTCTGGTCCATCATAGGGACCACTCACCTGACCTATATGGAAGGGGGTCTTTCTCTCTCTCCATATCTCTAAATTGCCTTTCTCCAGATTTCTTCCATTTTATATTTCTTTTCTTTTTTTTTTTACTTCTTAGGGAGTCAGGGCTGGGGGGCTGTCAATAAACAAGGCCTTTTAAAGCTCACTGAGGCATTCCCTGTGTGATTTTGGGTGATACAAGAAATAAATTGTTGTTGTTGTACTCTCTGTCACACCCATACAAACGCACACTCACTGACTGTTTGCAATTGGCCATTAACATAACCTAACTAAAAAACAAAACATTTTTCTAATGAATTCCTTCTTTGCTTGAGCATGTCTGGCTGTTGTAATTTTCATGAAAAGGGACTTGCGATGCTGTCCAGTTATGGCAAATATTAGGGAATAACAGAAGTGAAAGGCAAACTTTATTACAGCAACTGACCATTATGGATACCTGGCAAATGTGGCACACTCGTCCACTTGTGCAGCATGCATACCCACACATAAAGACTCATTTGTTTAATGGCTCTTTTCATCATCAGAGAGGGATCGGGGCACGAGGAAAATTAAACACGAACAAACCAAAACCCTTTCACAAGGAGACACATCTGATTGCACACAGTGCTTGAAGTGGAAGCAAATAAGTGGCAGAATGCTGTCTGTTTTTGTTCGCTTCTTGGTCCTCCTCGCAACGCTGTTCAAATTGAATTTAAGTTTCCTAATAAAGTGGGATTCCCACTTGTGCAGCTGTTGTAAATGTATTGTGATGATGTTTGGGACATTGAAAATCTTTATTAGATGGCTAGCCTGTTAAACTGGGACATTTTGATATTTTTTTTAGTTATTAATTGTACACATAGTGTGAAATTGGGACTGTCCCTGTCACTGGGGCATCTGGTTACCCTAGTAAATTATAGTGTCAGTGAAATAGTTAATCATTATATTCTGCAAATAATGGAGGTATGAGGCTGGTAAATGTTTATTTACTCTGTGCACAGTACCTGCCAAATAATACAAAGAGTACACAACACGTGTTTCGCCCTAATTGGGGCTTGTCAGGTGTACACACCTTTGCTTCTCCTTATGGGGATCAAACCTCAGAAGTCAGCGCTTGAGGCGAATCCTTTGATGTTGCGCCACTGCAGCTGGTTCCCTTACTTGACAGGGTGAAGATCGGAGTATTACATTCATAGGTTTCATAGACCGTGATTCAGACCTATGAGTATATATATTGTGACAGATAGGGGGTGCTATCATCCCCTTGAACCCTCTGATTAGACACCAGATAAAAGTCCAATTCTTGACTTTATTATAATAATCAAGTGCACCAAGCACCCTCCACTCCACTATATTCATAAATCAACAATACTCAATAAACAATAATCAATACAATAAACAATCCTCCACTCCCAGACGCATTGCCACCCTTCCTTCCGACTCAGCTCGCCTGTCTGGGATCTCCCACAATCCTTTATAGTCCTTGACCTGGAAGTGCTTCTGATCCCTCAGTCCATGTGATTATCCAGCACTTCCAGGTCAGGTGAAAACTCTTCTTCTTCATCCCGGGTTATAGTGCACCTAAAAATCCTTATGCCTCCCTGCAGCGTCCTCTGGTGGCCCCCATGGTATTCAGCAGGGCTGTGAAAGAAAACTCCAATGTCCATAATTCCCTGCTGGCATTCGGGGCACCTCCATGCTGCAGGGAGGGCTCCATCTGGCGGCCTGCGGGTATTGGCCAGGATGAACGGCCAGCCAAGTCCCACAATATATATACTGTACATACTGTGTATATATATGTGTGTATATATATATATGTGACATATATATATATATATATATATATATATATATATATATATATATATATATATATATATATATATATATATATACATCCATCCATCCATTTTCCAACCCGCTGAATCCGGACACAGAGTCATGGGGGTCTGCTGGAGCCAATCCCAGCCAACACAGGGCACAAGGCAGGAACCAATCCCGAGCAGGGTGCCAACCCACTGCAGGACACACACAAACACACCCACACACCAAGCACACACTAGGGCCAATTTAGAATCGCCAATCCACATAACCAGCATGTCTTTGGACTGTGGGAGGAAACTGGAGCGTCCGGAGGAAACCCACGCAGACACAGGGAGAACATGCAGACTCCACACAGGGAGGACCCGGGAAGCCAACCCAGGTCCCCAGGTCTCCAAACTGCGAGGCAGCAGTGCTACCCACTGCGCCACTGTGCCGCCCCATATATATATATATATATATATATATATATATATATATATATATATATATATATATATATATATTATATAGTCACACATACGTGACTATATAATCAGAGGTGGCGCAATGGTAGTGCTTCTGCTTTGCAGTAAGGAGACTGTGGAAGATTGTGAGTTTGCTTCCCGGTTCCTCCCTGTGTGGATAGCGCTTTGAGTACTGAGAAAAGCGCTATATAAATGTAATGTATTGTATTGTAATGTATTGTGATTAGGGGACAGCCAAAGGGTCCAATTCAGGTTTGTGAAAACACTGGGAAAAGGGTTAGTAAAGGGTACTAATGCCTTCTCTCTTTCTTCCCACAGAAGACTAAATAACCTTTCTCACTTCTGCCTTTCAGATGACCTCACTTCCATCCCTCCTTGATGACCTCAACCTACTTCCTGCCACCTTAATGTAAAGATCAAATTCCTCCATGTATTCATTGTCTTTTGTTGTTTTACATCTGATGAGACTGGTAACAGTCCTTTGTGATTACTCTGCCATACAATATACGGGCCCATTCCCCAAATCTTTATATATGTGTGTTGCCAAATTCTACTGCACTTGCCAAGTCTTCTACAAAATAAATATATATTGTGAGACATTCCCAGACACCACCAGACTGACACCACATCTTTACCAAAATGCACACGTTTATTACGCACCAATAAACAGTCCCACACAGCACACTGTACACCCAGCACTAATCACCCCCTAATCCGGGCCCCTCTTTGAATGTCCCTGGGCCGCCTTTCCTCTCTCCACGGGAGCCTCGTCCTGCTCCCACTCCCGACTCTAGATCCCTGACTGTAGGGAGATGGCCCCTTTTATTTCTACCCGGATGTGCTCCAGGTGCTTGACAATGTTCTTCCAGCAGCACTTCCTGGTGTGGCAGAAGTGCTGCTCTTGCACCCAGAAGCACTCCGGGCGTCCCTGGAAGGCTCTTCTTCCATCTTCCCGGTTGTGGCAGAAGTGAATGTCTCCTGGGTTCTCTGAGGCTCGGGGCGCCCCCTGGCGGTGGCCACAGGCCCCAACGGGCTTGAGCCTCCTTGCTCCTCTCCCGTGGTCCTCTCCCAATCCAGGGCAGTTGCCCCCTCGTGGCCCGGAGGACAAACATGCCACCTCCCGGTCCTTCCAGGCGTCCCGGCTGGGTCTGTCCCCAAGCCACTTGTGACAATATATATACTGTATATATAATCACACATGTGTGTCCGAGGACCTCTTTGAAGGCTCAGTCAAGGTATGTAATAACTTACCCAGATTCACTGAAACGAGAAGGGGTGCTACTACTAACATTGTCATCTCCTTCTTTCTCCATTTTGCGGAGAAACTCCCCAGTGAGGGCAACTGACCCCGCCCTTTCCGATCAAACACCCAGGTGATCTGGCAGGAGGCATCATTTGCTGGCTTGAATGATGCACCAGACGGAGCTCAGCTAGCAAACACGACTCGGCTATCCAGTCCAACCCTTTAGCAATTGCTTGCTTTTTCCACATAATGGGACATATGCCAAAGAGTGTTTTCTTTTGATTCGTTTTGCTTTTACCTCAGGACAATAAATGGGATGACCCAGCTGGCACCTCAAAATTTCTTGGAGTATTGAAGCTGTCTTTTCTGCACCCAGACATAATATACAGTGGAACCTCGGTTTGCGAGCATAATTCTTTCCGGAAACGTGCTCGTAGTCCAAAGCACTCATATATCAAAGTGAATTTCCCCATAAGAAATAATGGAAACTCAGATGATCTGTTCCACAACCCAAAACTATTCATATAAAAATGATTAATACAAAATATAAAGTAAAAATACATAAAACAAATTAACTTGCACTTTACCTTTGAAAAGAATCATGGCTGGTGTGAGTGAGTTTCTAAACTCTTGTGGGATTCCACCCAACGGGACGACACACGGAAGAGCGTCCCAAAGCAATCGCAGTCTCCCAGTGCTGTAGTAGTTCGCCGTAAAAGCGAATCCGAAAAGATCGCGGACATGCTATAAGGGCCTGCTGTCAATGGGTGATACAAGGAACAAGGAACGTTATAAATGTGCAGGGCCCTGCCTGACTGCTGTATCTGTGTATAAATATCCGCGCTGTTGCTGTTTCAAGCTGAATAAAGCTTGTGTTGCTAAAGTACTGAGACTCAGCTTCGTGTTTTAGGGTGCAAGACGGGGATTCGCACGTTACAGCACACGAGCGCGCGCGTGCGCACACACACACACGTGCGCGCACACAGTCACAATGCTAATGCTGTAGTAAACACTATACGCTCGTACAGATGTTGACTATATGAGTGAGGCACACCGACTCAGACGGAGAACAGGAGACGATTGCCCTCAATCCCGCAGTGAGAGAGAGAGAAGAACCGTCAGCTCAGTTGTGATCACATGACGCTCAGCAGACAAACTACTCGTACTGCAAGACATCGCTCGTTTATCAAGTGAAAATTAATTAAAAATTTTTGCTCGTCTTGCAAAACACTCGTAAACCAAGTTACTCGCAAACCGAGGTTCCACTGTATATTGTCACGTGTGTGCGTGTGCTGGAGGGCACTAATGACTGTAATTATATTGCCTCACCAGGGGATGGCGCTGTGTTTTCATTCCTTTCTCTTTCCCCTTTGCAGACAAGATGATTGATAGCTACCCTAACCCTCCCCTTCCTGTCTGAAGGGCTGAAAACCAGAAAGTCCTGCCATGTTCCTTAGTCCCATATTGAACTCAAGTCTGGAAAGGCCTTTTTCTCAATCGTTTATGTTTTTTTCTTGCAACCATAATTTAGGGGGTGCCGGGTTAGAACCCAAATCTTTTTAATTTGTTGCGTCATTCAATATATACAAATATATATAAAAAAAAGATACATTTTTGTTTTCCTCGCTTGCATTTTATACTTTTACGGTTAAGAAGATCATTTAACTTACCTGTTAGGAGTTACAAGTATGAAAGTTGCCCCCTTGTGTCTCTTTGACACAAAGTGGAGATGGGCCTGTTAGGTACAGCAGTAAGGACCGTGGCCTTGGAGGACAGCATTGGCCTGGCCGCCATCCTTTACGCCTGTGTCCTTAACAGTAATACTCAATCAGCAACAAGCAATTAAAAAAAAAAAAAAATTTATAGCAGCCATTGAGCCCCATTTGTTTGTTCCAATACTTCCATTATGCTGGGAATATTTGTTAATGGGGTCAACTTTAACAATAACTAAGGATGTGTGCTTTGTGAGTTAGTTTGACTAAAAATGTTCTCACAGTTATCAGTGCAAAATATCATTAGTCACAGTGTCAGCCCCCCTGTGCCCCCCCACAACAGATCTTGGCAAATGCTTTTCTTCAGTTAATTCCCATAAAAATACATTAATGCATATGCAGTAAAAGACAAAGGGTCTCAAATAGACTTTATATTATAGACTATATTAGCGTGAATAATGTGGAGTTCACAAGGGTCAGTGCATTACAAAATGATTCTCTTTAATTATTTACAGCACTCCATCTACTCCATGACAGGCTGCGGACACGCTGGATGGAATTTCTTACCTTTCTTTTAGTGTTACACGAGCCTTGCAGTCAGCTGTTTATTATCTCTGCATTTTTAGTTTTAAATCACCCTCAGGATCTCACAGGGCATTACACAGTTAGAGTAATTATTTGTAATTTGGAGGCAATTAAGTGTGATAATGCATTTTCTTTGCCAAAACTGTGTTATCGGTTTTTGGCTTGTGGGTCAAAACACTTGATGACAAAAAAAAAAGGAACATTGTGGAAAAAAATAAAATGAGACTGGCTTAGTGCAGAATAAAAACCTTTGAGCGTCGTTCCTAAGTTGTTGTTTTAGCACATCTTGAAAATGAAGACTTTGATAAAAGAGGGATGAGGCCGCCTGCTGTTTTTTAGCAAATGGTTCTTGTGTTACTCAAGGCGGATACCACGGAAAAAACTTGTTTCGATATCTAAAACTAGCAGACTTTACAATGGCAGGGGTGGATAAGGATTGTTCTGATACATTTCAGGGGTCCACACGCTGGATTCAGAAAAAAATTTGGACCCTTTCAATTTTTACACATTTGTTATGTTGCAGCTTTTTTCTAAAATAAATAAAATTCAGTTTTCCTTCATCAAGCAACACTCAACACCCCAGAATGACAAAGCAAGAACAGGGTTTTAGAAATTTTTGTAAATACAGGGTGGCGCAGAGAAATGGGAAATTATCAATTGACCTTCAATGCACGAGTAAACACATTACGAAATACATGTAATAATGAAATGTATCGTTCAGGATATGCAATTAATGATAGTAATCAATATTCATTCAATACTCACTTTATGTTTTAAAGAAAACATCATGAAGGCGTTGTCCATTTCTCTGTACACATTCTGACATCCTGTTGTGGAAATTTGGCATTGCTCGACGTAACATGTCAAGGGGAATGCCAGCGATTTCCTCTTCAGTCCTCCTTTTTAGTTCGGCAATGGTTGCAGGACGTGTGTGGTAACACTTGGCTTTTAAGATGTCCACACATAAAAAAATTACAAACAGTGAGATCTGGGGATCTCGGAGGCCATGGAATGTCACCATTATGTGAAATGACACGCCTTACAAACAATCGTTGAATAGCTGCCATCGATTGTCGGGCAGTATACGAAGTGGCTTAACCTGGGGACTTCTTTTTTCAGGCTGAACCCATTTCTTCGAAATTACGCACCCATGTTGTAATCGCATGAGCAGACGGGAAACGATCATGACTTCTTAACTGGTAATGACGCCAAAATTCCCTTTGTGCGCCAGTCACACTGTCACCATTCTTATAAAAGGCTTTCAAAGCTAACACTCGTTACGCACCCCTCCGCTGCTCCATTATAACTGATGGCAAGGGGTTCTAAATGAGGTTGCATCGGTCACAAACAACTGCTGACGCCCCTGGGTCGCCAACACCTAGTTCCAAAATTTCCCATTTCCCTGCGCCACTCTGTACATTCATTTTCAAAAATGATCTATGATGAGTATTCAGTACCCTTTACTCAGTGTCATAGGCAGCATGGGATTGATGGCAATCCTGGCTGGAATGGAGGCTTCCTCACCTGGCCAGGATGCTTGTATAATGGAAGGGTGTATCACTGTCAGGCAACCGGTGCACCTGCGCCGCGGAATTTTCTAGGGATGCCGCGAAAACTTTTGTAAAATATTTAAAATTGCTAGTGTTTTTGAACTTTTGGAAGCTCTTATCTCTGTGAGCAAGGTTTTTCAACACTTATGGAAATGAAGTCTAAGAAACGCGAGAGACTTCAAATGATCGACAAGGAAATGCGCGTCTGTCTTTCGAAAATTGATCCTTGCATCAATCTCATATGCGCTGAAAAACAATCTCAACGTTCACATTAATTAAATTTAAGATTTATCCTTTGATTCCTTTATTAATAAAATGTCTTTCAAATTTGTAAAATTAACTGTTTTTATTGGCGATTGTCCATAGATTGTGTCGTCACGACTTTATTTATGGGCAGTCCCTCAGGTGCGCCGCGAAAGAAAATTTTTGGACTTAGTGCGCCGCAACTCGAAAAGGTTGCCTTTCGCTGATGTAGATAGACAGGTGACTCAGCTAGGTTTGTTAGCAGCCATGCCACGTGAATCTCAGAACAGGTCATCCACCTGAGGCTAAGCAACTAGGAAAAGTTTGGGTTGTTGCTGGATGAGGTGTTTGTGAGGCCAGCAGGGGCCTCTTACCCTATGGTCTGAGTGTGGATTCCCAATGCCCCAGTGCAGTGATAGGGACACTGTGTTGTAAAAATGGCACCATACTTCGGGTGAGATGTAAAATCGAGATCCTGACTCTCCATGGTCATAAAAGATCCCTGGGCATTCTTCATAAAGAGCAGGGTGTATCCCGATGTCGAGGCTAAATTTCCCATTACAGCCTAGGTATTCTGGTCTGCTAAACATCCCTTGTCTGTAATTGGCTAACTATCTCTCACTGCTTCACCACCTAACAGCTCATGTGTGATGAGCATTCCAGCACAAAATGGCTGCCGTCACATCATCCATGTGGAAGCTGCACATTAGTGGTTGTTAAAGTGGCTTACCACTCACTATGAAAAGTGCTTTCAGTAGTGAGAAAAGCACTATGTAAATGTAAAGAATTATCATTATTATTATTACTACCATTCCCAGTCGGGAGTTATCATAGTGCAAAGACAGAGGGACTGTGCCTCCCAGGGCCAAGTGCTCCTCCCATATGCTGGCTGGTAGCATCCCTTTTGTAGGGCTCCCATTTGGACACTGCATGGGAGTTGTAGTTCTGGTGGGCAGTCCTGTTGGAAGTACTCCGATGCCACTAGAGGGAGTTGCTGGGTGCTGGTTCCTCTTTCAGGGAGATGTTTTGAATGACCTGAAGTACTTCCAAGTGGCAGCCTTGTTACATTGGAAGTACTCACAGGTCCTTATTAAAAACTGAGCTGCCCCGCCTTCCCAGAGTGAGTCAGAGTCAGGAAGGGAGTCGGACGAAGCTCACCTGGAAGGAGTGGAAGAGAAAGAATTGAATTGTTAGGAAAGAAGAAGCCTGTAAAAGGTATTTTGTAAAATAAATAAAGTTTATTTGACCCCAGAATTGTGTTGGTGTGGTTGTGTCTTTCAGGTGCTCACTAACCACCCCAAAGGCCACATCAGTACTTAGTTGAAGTTCCTTTGGCAGTAATTCCAGCCAGAACTCTTCTTGAGTTTGACACAACAAGCTTCACGCACCTAGATTTAAGGATTTTCTGCCATTCTTCTCTGTAGATCCCCTCAAGTTCTGTCATGTTGAATGAAGACTGTTGGTTAATAGCAATTTTCAGGTCTCTCCAAGTCTAGGCTCGAGGTGAGCAACTCAAGAATATTCACATAGTTATCCCTAAGCCATTCCTGTGTTGTCTTTGCTTTGTTCTTAAGGTCATTGTCCTGTTGGAAGGTCTAGTCTGGGGTCCAGAACTCTCTGGGGCAGATTCTAGTTAAGGATACCTCTGTACTTTGCTCCATTGAGCTTTCCCTTAACTCTCTCTAGTCTCCCAATCCCTGCCACTGAAAAACAATTCCACAGCAGGACGTTGCCACCAGTGATGAGCAGTACCCAGGTTCCTCCAGTCATAACACTAATCTTGGTTTCATCCATCCATCCATTGTCCAACCTGCTGAATCCGAACACAGGGTTACGGGGGTCTGCTGGAGCCAATCCCAGCCAACAGAGGGCACAAGGCAGGAACCAATCCCGGGCAGGGTGCCAACCCACCGCAGGACACACACAAACACACCCACACACCAAGCACACACTAGGGCCAATGTAGAATCGCCAATCCACCTAACCTGCATGTCTTTGGACTGTGGGAGGAAACCGGAGCGCCCGGAGGAAACCCACACAGACACGGGGAGAACATGCAAACTCCACGCAGGGAGGACCCGGGAAGCGAACCCAGGTCCCCAGATCTCCCAACTGCGAGGCAGCAGCGCTACCCACTGCGCCACCGTGCCACCCTCTTGGTTTCATCACACCAGAAAATCTTGTTTCTCACAGTCTGAGACTGCTTGAGGTGCCTATTTTTGCAAATTCCCAGCAGCCTTCCTGGTGTCTTTTACTGAGGAGAGGCTTTGATTTGACCACTCTGTCATAAAGTTCAGATTGGTGGGGTGCTCCAGTGATGGTTGTCCTTCTGGAAGTTTCTCATCTCTACACAGGTTATCTGGGGCTCAGCCAGAGTGACCATTGGGTTCTTGGTCATCTCTCTTGCCATGGCTCAGTTTGACCAATTGACCATCTCTAGGAAGAGTAATGGTTGTTCCAAATTCGTTCCATTATGGAAGCTACTGTCCCCTATTGAGCCCTTGGGAACCTTTAATGCTGCAGATTTTTTTTGGTAGCTGTTCACTAATCAGTCTCTAAGCTCTGAGGCAATTCCTTCAATGTCATGGTGTGTTTTTGCTCAACTGTGGGACCTTCGATAGACAGGTTGCACTGCCACATAGAGTAATATATTGTAACATAAATATCGTAGTGTATTATACAGTAACAGTGAGCTTGTGTGCTGCTAGTCTTTGCCAGGGCTTCCACACATTTAAATTCAGGTGGGGGAGCTTTTCAAGGCCAGGACTGTGAGCCATAAGGCAATGAATGACAGCATTATCTTTCGTTGGGTGGGATCTTGAAGTGTTATCTGAAACAGTTAACCAATGACAGGTCTGACAGCCAAAATCAAAAAGGGGAGAAAGAAGTAATCTGGAGGAATGGCCAATCTATATAGCAGTTACTATTAAGGAAAAGAAAAAAAAGACGTATTCTATCAACAGTGATAAAAAACCTTGTCCATCCTTACAGCGGCCAGATCATTTTAACCATTTTTATCAGCGTTTATAGACTGTCCTTATGCCCTGGCTCACCAATTTTCAGAGGGTGAGATATGAAACCCTTTTGCTTTCGGGATTGCTCTCTCTTCAAATTTTTCATCGTTCATAAAATTGGACTTTATTCTTCCGAAGTTCTCCCCTCCCCACACGGACAATACAACATTGAAATCTTGTATTTGGATTCTTGTGGAGATAAAGTCAGTCTTGAGTTTTTTGTGTATATTTATATACATATATATGGTTTTCTAGTGTTTCATGCGTTAAGTTGTATTGAGAGTTCTTTGTGTATATTTATGTATCTATTGTCAAACTTGGGTCACAAAGTTGCACAGGAGAGTACTGAAGCTTTTCCAACGAGTAGAAACTTTATTGCTGTTCAGGCAGATACAAACACAAGTCTCTTTCAGATGCGATCGGGCCTCACAAGGAACAGCTGTCAAACTTGACGCATTGGCTCCAATTCCTGCTCAAAAGAACACAAAGTCTTCTTCATCAAGGAGGTACAACAGCCCAGAAGCAGCGGCCGGAGCAGAAGGAGTCTAAGGGAAGAGAGACAGGAGAGTGAGACAGTGTGAGGAGCATGTCACGCGGCAAGCCAGCATGCCTGCAGCTGAACCCACAAAGAGGAGCTGAAGAGTATGTTTGTTTTCCATTAAAAATCTGTTTAAGAGGGGGTTTCTGAAGGGATGGCACTTCCCCCTGCAGCAGTGGTCACAATATATTGATTTACAGACCTATAAATACCTGTGAGTGCAGGTGGATGATAAATTGGACTGGACTGCCAATACTGATTCTCTGTGCAAGAGAGGACAGAGCCGGCTATACTTCCTTAGAAGATTGGCGTCCTTCAACATCTGCAATACGATGCTGCAGATGTTCTATCAGACGGTTGTGGTGAGCGCCCTCTTCTATGGGGTGGTGTGCTGGGGAGGCAGCATAAAGAAGAAGGACGCCTCATGCCTGGACAAACTGGTGAGGAAGGCAGGCTCTATTGTAGACATGGAGCTGGACAGTTTGACATCCGTGGCAGAGCGACGGGCGCTCAGCAGGCTCCTGTCAATTATGGAGAATCCACTGCATCCACTAAACAGGATCATCTCCAGACAGAGGAGCAGCTTCAGCGACAGACTGCTGTCAATGTCCTGCTCCACTGACAGACTGAGGAGATCGTTCCTCCCCCAAACTATGCGACTCTTCAATTCCACCCGGATTATTCAAAGTTATTGTCTGTTTTTACCTACATTTTTATTACTCTTTAATGTAATATTGTTTTTTTGTATCAGTATGCTGCTGCTGGAGTATGTGAATTTCCCCTTGGGATTAATGAAGTATCTATCTATCTATCTATCTATCTATCTATCTATCTATCTATCTATCTATCTATCTATCTATCTATCTATCTATCTATCTATCTATCTATCTATCTATCTATCTATCTATCTATCTATCTATCTATCGGGGCTATCTGTACAGGATGTCATTTATAGTTAAAATTGGCATTGAGTGCATTTATGGGTATAAATGCGTGTCTGCGTGGGTTTCCTCCAGGCGCTCCGGTTTCCTCCCACAGTCCAAAGACATGCAGGTTAGGTGGATTGGTGATTCTAAAATTGGCCCTAGTGTGTGCTTTGTGTGTGGGTGTGTTTGTGTGTGTCCTGCGGTGGGTTGGCACCCTGCCCAGGATTGGTTCCCTGCCTTGTGCCCTGTGTTGGCTGGGATTGGCTCCAGCAGACCCCCGTGACCCTGTGTTTGGATTCAGCGGGTTGGAAAATGGATGGATGGATGGATGTATATAGGAGTGGGAAACTGATTGAGGGGTGGCTCCGAAGTTGGTGCTTTGTGAGAAGAGAAGGTATGTGAGTGTTCAAATAAAACATATCTATTTATTTCAGATGTTATAATGAAATTGTTGATCTTTTGTTTTATTTCTTTATATGGCAATGAGCTTTGGGATAGATAACAGCAGAACAACCAGGTCCACTGTTACAAAAAGAATTTAATTTAAGATTTATTTGATAGTGTAGCATATCTCACTTTGAGTTTAGGGGGACTGTTACAAATTCTGTGCTTTCCCTAATGTCTAGTCAATTAAATTGATCTCAGGTGGAATCCAGACAAGGTGAAGACACATCTCAAAGACGATCAATGGAGTGGGATGCATCTGTGCCAGATATGAAGTGTCATAGCAAAGGGCTTGAATAGACGTTATTTCAGGTGCTATTTTTAAGAAATTTACAAAAAAATCTAAAATCCTTTTTTTGTTTGGCTATTATGGGGTACTAATGCTTGAAAAGGCAAAAAAAAAAAAAATGAATTTAAATGATTTTAGCACAAGGCTGCAACATAGCAAAATGTAAAAACAGTGAAGGGGTCCGAATACTCTCAGAATCCACTGTAAACCCTGATTTGCGGGTGTTAGAAATGTGTTCATTAATGCAGGAATTTGATGGTAATATGAGATGATGTTCATCATTATTTCTAAGTAAGGGTGTTCACTGGAGATCTTGTCTCTAAAAATCCATCAGTGTACCAACTCAATCAGGGCTGCATCCCGAAAATTGGATAAGAATGATAAAACCGTTTGGTGATTCTTTCTTTGTGGTGGTTTTTCACCTTTAATATGAGATGATGCTCACTGCTGCCTCTGATTGAAGGCAGTCAATTTTGGAATGGCATGGATGAGGTCACTGGTTTATCTTTACTGTTACTGTTGGCATATCAGCTCCAGTCATGGTCCATAGTTCTCAGTGTTACTCTCACATGCATGCAATTCATCATAAATGGGGGTTTGGTGGCCTTGGCCATTAGTCCATCAATGTTCAGTAAGTGTGGCATAGCAATCCAACTTGATACTGACCTCTGCTTCTAATTGAAGGCAGAATCTGAAGACTGGTGATTAATTCTGCGACAATGCTTAAAGCCCCTCATAGCTACTCCTGGATGCTGGCAATTTGCTAATCAACGTAGTAACATTGTGATGGTACACTTAATCCAATGCTCTTAATTCCAGCAACTGTGTACTCTAATTTTGAAAAAAAAAAGGAATTACAGATACTACAGCACTAAGCTTATCCCAAGGTTAAAATTTATTATAATAAATGGAAGAAGGTATAATGGAAATAAAAGCTTTACAGCTTGGAGCAAAGGTATACAAAGAGAGGAATGATTCAATTATATGAGATATTCAACCATCCATTGAGTTTTTGATTGTATTTGTCACACTACGTTGGTAGAAAGAAGTACTGGCGCCTATCCCCTCAGTATGGAGAGCATGACACAAACCAGTAGGCCAGAATTATTTAAAATATTTAAAAATCAGCCACAACATTCAAACCACTGACTGGTGAAGTGAAAAACATTGAATATATTTTTGTATTGGCACCTATGAAAGGGTTGGATACATTACGCAGTAAGTGAACAGTCATCTCATGTGAAGGTGATGTGTTAGAATAAGGACAAATGGGCAAGCATAAGGATCTGAGTGACTCTGACAAAGGCCAGAGACGGATGGCTAGATGACTGGGTCAGAGTATCTCGAAAACAACAAGTCTTGTGAGGTTTTCCCAGTATGCAGTGGTTAGTTAGTACCTACCAGAAATGGTCAAAGAAAGGACAACCGGTGAACCGGTGACAGGGTCGTGGGTGCTTGAGGTTCATTGATGAGCATGGGGAGTGAAGGCTATCCTGTCTGCTCAGGATCCCAATGAAGAACTTAGTTCATTACATCTTGCTGCATAGCCAAAGACTGGTCAGAAGTTAGAGAGTGGCCCTCTGTCAACCACTGAACATGCCTGCAGTAGGCATGTGAGCATCAGACCTGGACCATGGAGCAATGGAAGAAGGTGGCCTAGTCTGATAAATCTCTGAGGTGTAAATAAGAGAACAGGTTCAGAGAAAATCATCTCTGATGATGATCTGTTCATTTGCACCTGATTCTAATTTGAGGTATCTGAGGTAACTGATAAATGTTGGAGTTCTTTCCTTTTGTCTACTGCGATACATGCACACACTCCGGCAGCTTATCCACGACTCTCCATTGTTGCCTATCCTGTAGCAGTCATTTATTTTCCACTATAGAAAAATCTATTACTGTACAGTCTTCTCTGATGTTATCCAGCCAACGATTCTTTGGTCTTCCTGCAAGTCTTTCGCTGTGAATATGATCGTATTGCAGAATATGAAGAATTCTGTCTGTTGTCATATGTACTACATGTCCAAAGTATGTCGACCTTCTCTTCTGAATCTTAAATATTACATCAAACTGGCTCTCGAGTGAGTGCCTGATGTTTTAAATCCATAAACGGTCTCTTCTAGATACACCTAGGATTTCAAAAACACATAACTTTCTCTTGTCTTCTTGTTTTACTGTCCATGTTTCTGCATTGTAGAGTGTGAAATGAATAGACCTTGATACCAAAAGGAGGTTTGGTGCAGACTGCAAAATACAAAGCTTTGGCAACACAGAAGTGTACACGTTGAGTCCAACAACAGAAGTGAAAAAATAAAAATAGTTTGGTGGAACTGACATCATCTGGGGGTGGGACCAGAAGTAACGTTCTTGGGAGCTGGAAATGACATTCTTGGGGGCCAGAACCAGACATGATATCATCAGGCTAGAAACAGAAGTGACGTTGTTGGAATCAGGAATAATTTCCTGTGTGTGGTCAGCAGAGATAAAAGAGAATGGTTTACTGAATCCTACCAACCCCTGGCCTGGCATGGAATTACCTTCTTTTGGTCCTTCTAGCTGCCTCCCACGTGTGTGACAAGAGCAGAATGGAAAGAACAAGAGTTTCATAAACTGAGATCTTTGTTGGTTGGCTAATCTACTTGGAATCTGACACATGATTTAGAGTTCGAACAACACCTGATTCTAGTCCTACACATCTGTTTATATCGTCTTTGCACTTACAATCACTTGTGATGACTCTTCCCAGGAGAGTGCTCTTACTTTTTCCACGTGTACAATTTCCATTTATGCTTATTTAAATTTTTTAAAGAACTGCAAAATGTAAATGGAGAATGTTGTTTGTTATGTTATCACCTTTATCTGAAGATACTGTATAAGATTGAATTTGATATGTCCACATGTGGTAAAAGAGAAAAAAAACACTTCATGGGGTGTACTTACTTTTTCACATCACCGTACACACTTGTCTTAATTTCATTGTGTTGTTCTGGAAGGCCCGGCTCTAAACAGTCAACCAGGTTACTCTAGGTCATTTCTTCCTAAATGCTGGAAATGTGTCTAAGCCATTCCTTAATTAAGCCTATTCATCAATTAAGCAAAACTTTGTTATTGAGGGGCTCGTTTTCTAGTTCAAGTTATTTTTAAATTAAATTTGATTTAACAACTTTCAGTAATTCAAAAATACATTGAACTAGAAACTGAGACAGGCTTTCCGTTAATTGAGTGTGCTACTTGATTGCACTCGTGGTATTTAGAAGCGGTTGATTTAGGACGACCTATTTATTTATTTACACTCGGAAAGACACATTGAGGGACAACCATCTTTTTCAAGTGTGCTAAGTTTACATAAAAATAAAACCACTCAGTAACACAAAAATAACTGTTATATTTCTGCCTGGGTTTCTCCCCTGTTTGGGGTTCATTGTTATCAGTTAATGTTACTTTCATATATTATGTGCTTTGTGTCCTATGTGTTTTGTGGGTGGCTTCCCAGTAGATAGATAGATAGATAGATAGATAGATAGATAGATAGATAGATAGATAGATAGATAGATAGATAGATAGATAGATAGATACTTTATTAATTCCAAGGGGAAATTCACATACTCCAGCAGCAGCATACTGATACAAAAAACAACATTAAATTAAAGAGTAATAAAAATGCAAGGTAAAAACAGACAATAACATTGAATAATGTTAACGTTTACCCCCCCCCGGGTGGAATTGAAGAGTCACATAGTTTGGGGGAGGAACGATCTCTTCAGTCTGTCAGTAGAGCAGGATGGTGACAGCAGTCTGTCGCTGAAGCTGCTCCTCTGTCTGGAGATGATCCTGT
Organism: Erpetoichthys calabaricus; assembly: GCF_900747795.2. Lineage (NCBI taxonomy): Eukaryota > Metazoa > Chordata > Cladistia > Polypteriformes > Polypteridae > Erpetoichthys > Erpetoichthys calabaricus. Next base: position 13,372,614 of record NC_041400.2, on the reverse strand, counting down.
TTAGTGGATGCAGTGGATTCTCCATGATTGAAAGGAGCCTGCTGAGCGCCCGTCGCTCTGCCACAGATGTCAAACTGTCCAGCTCCATGTCTGCAATAGAGCCTGCTTTCCTCACCAGTTTGTCCAGTCGTGAGGTGTCCGTCTTCTTAATGCTGCCTCCCCAGCACACCACCGCGTAGAAGAGGGCGCTCGCCACAACCGTCTGATAGAACATCTTCAGCATCTTATTGCAGATGTTGAAGGACACCAACCTTCTAAGGAAGTATAGTCGGCTCTGTCCTCTCTTGCACAGAGAATCAGTTTTGGCAGTCCAGTCTAATTTATAATCCAGCTGCACTCCCAGGTATTTATAGTTCTGCACCCTCTGCACACAGTCACCTCTGATGATTACGGGGTCCATGAGGGGCCTGGTCCTCCTAAAATCCACCACCAGCTCCTTGGTTTTGCTGGTGTTCAGTTGTAGGTGGTTTGAGTCGCACCATTTAACAAAGTCCTTGATGAGGTTCCTATACTCCTCCTCCTGCCCACTCCTGATGCAGCCCACGATAGCAGTGTCATCAGCGAACTTTGCACGTGGCAGGACTCTGAGTTGTATTGGAAGTCCGATGTATTTTGGCTGAACAGGACCGGAGAAAGTACAGTCCCCTGCGGTGCTCCTGTGTTGCTGACCACAATGTCAGACTTGCAGTTCCCGAGATGCACATACTGAGGTCTGTTTGTAAGATAGTCCACGATCCATGCCACCAGGTATGAATCTACTCCCATCTCTGTCAGCTTGTCCCTAAGGAGCAGAGGTTGGATGGATCATACAGTAGATCCTAACCAGTAGGTGGGGCCACTTGCCGATCACAATCAGGAAAGTCCCTCTGCCCTAAAAGTTCAGAGGGTCTCGCACAGTTCCTGGTGGTTCATTTGAATGCACTGGAGAGTTCGGTGAGTTTTGCTGTGCTTGTGCTTTATGTGATTCACTTGAGTTTTGATCCTCTTGTTCTTTGTTTTGCCCTCATCTTTGAATTTTGTGATTTTTTTGGGACTGCATTTGCTGTTATTGCCTTATTGTCTAGGTATCCTTGAGAGAGCAATTTTGTGAAATAAATCTTTTATTTCATAAAGATCCCTCAAAACCCTTTTGTTTCAAGCCGTGGTTTGGCTGTATATTCCACTCTAATGGCCATTTTTAGAACTCTTTGGGACTCTTGTCATAGCAATAATAATCAGCAGACAATCAAGTCTAGGTTAGTATTCAAATAATAAGCTAACACTAAGCATATTTGGACTTGGCTGGTACTTGGAGTTGGGAGACAATTTAGGAGAAACTTGGGTTGCTGTTAGAAGAGGTGTTAGTGAGGCCATTAAGGGACACTTTCCCTGTGGATCATACTGCACCAATGCAGTGATGGGGACACTGTGGTGAAACATGGTGCAGTTCCTTGGTTGAGATGTAAAATTGAAGTCTTGACACTCTTAAAGATCCTTGGACATCTTTGAAAAAGAATAGGGTGTACCCCCGATGTCCAGGCTAAACTGGCCATCATGACCATGTTCTTGCTGGCCCTTTAATCATCCCCTGTCTCTAATTAGCTATCCCTCTCATCCTTTCACCACTTAATAGTTAATATACTGTGAGTATAGTGGCTTAAGAATGGCTGCCGTCACATTATTCAGGTGAATGCTACCTATTGTTGTGTCTACATCTACTGTATGTAAAATGCTTGCAATAGGTCAGAAAAGTTCTATATAGTCAGTCAGTCAGTCATTATCCAACTTGCTATATCCTAACACAGGGTCACGGGGGTCTGCTGGAGCCAATCCTAGCCAACACAGGGCGCAAGGCACAAACAAATCCTCGGGCAGGGTGCCAGCCCACCACAATTCATCTATTTAAGTTAAGGTGTCAAACATAAAATGGATAAGATTAAACAAATAGAATAAGATAATCTAACTGGACAAAGAATTAGTCATTAAACATACAAGAGGTGATACATTTTTCGAACACCAACAGAAGACACTCCAGTAAGAATTACCATCCTTCAAATATCTGTGTCATGCACTACAGGATTTGTAGAGAGACAAGGGGTAGTTGTGGGCCAGGGCTGTTTGTTTGGTTCTTTCCATGAAAAATTGCTCACATAACAGGCCTGATCAATTGATAAAAAGGGGTCATTGCGTTCTGCCGTACTAAAGGGCATAGTGTATGTGAAGGTGCCGACTTTGTGAGCGTGTCAAAGGCTACTGTCCAACGGGTCATCCAGCAGTCAACTGCTAATCGTCATCAGAAGCGGTCTAAAGGCGATGCTTTTCGTCACCTATCCTAACAGTAAAAAAATTCCTACAGGTGTCCTAACTTGTTTTGATTACTTACAAACCTTCTGCTTGTGTAAAAGCAGTGTTGGAACAAACCATGTTACCTTTTGTGATTCCTCTCCAGACTGAACACAGAATGGCTTTCCCAGTGTTCCCTGAGAACATTCTGAAGCATTCTCACATCTCAAATGGCCCACAAAATCCAGAGATTTAAATCCCATAGAAAATATGTGGAATGATTTAGAGTAACAGGTGAAACACTGGTGGAGCCATATGACCAATCTGGCTGAATAATGGGATTAGGCTGCAGGAAGAGTGGATGAAAGTTGATGTTGCCTACATCTGTGAACTGGTGTCAATGCAAAATACATTTGCAGTTGTTCTTTGATCTCGTAGAAGAGTTATGCACTATCAGGTAAGATGTATTCCTATATTAAAACAAATTCAAATCACTAGTCATGGACACCAGGCAAGGGCTGGATGGTTCTAGGTTTCTTACCAGGCGGGGAGGCCAGTTTAACAGAAGGACAGGGGAAGACTAATCACAAGGACCATACAATATCCAATACAATAGGTGGCAGTCTTCCTGGGCTACAGTGGCTGCATGAATATCCGCAGGGCAGGATGGGAATTTTAGTCCCATTAGACAGCCCTGTTGTGGTCTATGTGTGCCACCAGGGGGAGCTGTTAGAATAGACCGTCCCCACTTTAAAGAACTTCCACTTGACCCGGAAGTGCTTCCTGGATGCAATGTGGTGACTCCTGGGTCTGGCATAAAAGAGGCAGAGTTTCCTGTATGGGAGATGGAAGGAGATGAAAAGAATTTCTATTTGTACTGTGGAAAGGATTTGGAGGTATTGTTGTGTAGTTGTGTTTGGATGGGTTAGGATGCTATTATGCTCCCTACTGGTCACAACCTATAAATATTAACACTTAAAACTAATGAGGTCATTAATAACTTCTCTAAGCTCCACAGAAACATCAGAGTGTTCAGCTGAAGCTTCTTAAACCTTATTAGAATTATTAAACTCTCAACTTTTTCAATACCTGGCAGGATCTAATCAATAACATTGTAGATTAAGCTCTTAGGATGCAGATTCTCTTCCCATTTCTTTTTCTTCTCCATTTGTCTTTTTTTGTGAATTTCCCCTTGGGATTAATAAAGTATCTATTGTGGTGGATTGCCGGTTTCCCATTCCGGCCCTCACCCCCAGGCCGCCAGGAGGAGCTCACCCGACAGCATGATCGTGCCCCGAGTTCCAGCAGGGCCTCATGGACTATGTAGTGTTTATACACAGCCCTGCTGGATACCTTGGGGGCCGCCGGGAGTCGCTGTAGGGGGGCTCGTGGGCTCTTATGTGCCCTATAACCCGGGAGTACGTCACGGTCACGTGACAGGAAGGAACGACGTGCTCCCGGGGTGAAGAAAAGGATTGATTACCCTGACCCGGAAGGAATAAAGACTTGTGGGGTTTGAACAGGAACCACTTCTGGGTCAGGGGGTATAAAGGACTCTGGGGAAAGCCCAGACACTGAGCTGAGCTGGGAGGTAGGAGGGCGAAGTGTCTGGGCGAGGAGGAGAGTATTGAGTAATTGTGAGAGTTTATTGTATGAGTAGTGTGGTGTATAGGGTGTTGGTGCACAGTTAAAGTATAAAATAAATAGTTGTTATACTTTCACCTGGTGTTCAGAGTGGTACCTGAGGGTGTTAGAGGTGGCTCCACGCCTCTATCTATCTATCTATCTATCTATCTATCTATCTATCTATCTATCTATCTATCTATCTATCTATCTATCTATCTATCTATCTATCTATTATATAGTGCCTTTCTTATCTATCTATCTATCTATCTATCTATCTATCTATCTATCTATCTATCTATCTATCTATCTATCTATCTATCTATCTATCTATCTATCTATCTATCTATCTATCTATCTTTATCCACTTATTAAACTCTTGAATTTACTTATTTTTACTAGGTTTAAGTTTTACTCCGTTGGCCATGCACTCTTTCTCAGGGGTGGGGGTTGATTTGTTTTCAATCCTATTTTTTGTAAAAATGGATGTATTTGTATGGAACGATTACAATAAAATCAATAAAATTAAAAAAAAAAAAAGAATTATTAAACTCTCTGGACATAGTAACTTTGCTTCACTTGGGCCATTGTGCTGTATATCGTTTCACAACAGCAAGCGGATGAGCAAATCCAAGAAAGAGAGAAGAACAATCTCAGAAGGGATAAAGGCTAAAGTCATCTTTAAATGTTACGACTTGATAGCGGTCTCCTTTAAAAATGTTCTGCTGCACCATCACAAATCTGATCGGCGGGCCCTGATACTATATGTCCTAAATATGGAATGGAGAACAGCTGCCCCATGATATCTGTGGCACCGCCCGAGACTGGAGAGAGTTAATAAAACCGGGCTCAATGCTTTTTCTTCCCAAGCAAATATCTGTTGTTATTCCTCAAGCTGTCAGCTCTTTGTAAGTTAGTGAGGAATAAGGCCTCCCTTTACTTTTGGCTTTGTTAAAACTAAATGAAACAAGGTAATTAGCTTGTTACAATTAAAGTGACTCGACTGGATAAATTGTAATCACCCGAAATGAAGTTAGGCATCCCTGCAGGTCCCGGACAGCCAGCTGAGCAGCCTCATTTGCATAATTAAAATATACAAATGATAATGGATTTTGTACTCAATTTCCAGCGGCTGTAAATTCAGAAATATGAAATTACAATAACTGCTCAACCCGCCTTGAGGTAATAAGGATGATGTGTTTTGACGGGAGGGCTGTTTATACGCTTTGCTTTTGCTATCAAGGAAAGGACTAAAAAAGATTAAAAAGTGATATTAGTTAATAATTCTATGGGTATGAAGGAAAGAAAAAAAAAAGACAAAAAAAAAAAAAGACGGACCAATTACATTTGCAAATTGTAAGCTGCTGGTTTGACATGCTTGGCCTAACCTCAGGGGAAACCTTCTCCCTGATTACAAGAAACTAGGATTGAATTAAACAGCTAAAGGGTTGTCCAAAGACAAACTAAAAATGAAATTAGACTCGCTGTTTTAGCTGCAAGCAGTTGGCAGTGAGAAGGAAAAAAAAAAAAGGACTTTTGCAATTAGGTGAGGGACAATGTCGTAAAATTAGGCCTTACAGCTTTCCCTCTGTGGAGACATGCTATTAAAGTTTGGTTGAATGGCACAGTGAAACCGAGCCATTGTTTTGCCCAGCTAGGTGCTTAGAAAGTACCGAGTAGACATCTGCTATGTAAGTCTTCTTTCCTAAAGCCACCACACTCAGTTTGTGATTTTAGTTCTAATCACATAGGTTAGAATACGATGAGAACATTCCATTCAGCCCAAGAAAGTTCACCAGTCCTATCCACTTAATTCTTCTAAAAGAACGTCAAGTCAAGTTTTGAAGGTCCCTAAAGTCCTCCTGTCTAACACACAACTTGGTTGCTTATTCCAAATTCTATGTTTAAAGAAAAACTTCCTAATGTTTGTGCTAATTTAAACTTAACAAGTTTCCAACTGTGTCCCAGTGTTCTTGATGAACTCATTTTAAAGTCCCAGTCGCGATCCACTGGACTAATTCCCTTCATAATTTTAATTAAATTCCTCTTAAACTGTAAAGGCTCAGCTGTTTTAATCTTTCCTCATAACTCATCCCCTCTAGCCCTGGACTCAGCCTAGTTGCTCTTCTTTGGACTTTTTCTAGCGCTGTTATGTTCTTTTTTGTAACCTGGAGACCAAAACTGCACACAGTACTCCAGATGAGGCCTCACCAGTGCATTATAAAGCTTGAAATGTGATTGACAAAATATGGATCGAGCTGGGACTGAACCTAAGCTTTCTGATATCAAGAGACCTTTCAGGAAATTTGCAATGCAGTGTTTCAGGGAGTAAATTCTGTTTTTTTATCCTAGAATTTGCTGTTTAGGTGATTAGTTGGATCAACTGTGGTAGAACATTGCTCGTATTTATCAAACATCTCCGAGTAGGAAAGGCCTCAAAAATCTCAGAGGGACACACATTTGGCCCTACTCCTAGAAATAAGAGTAAAAGCATTGCATTGATTTTCTGAATTGAGGAAAGTACTTTTAACTTCACTAGGATTTAGGAGAGTTCATGAGTTGTCCTAACTCCCTTGGAGCTACTAGAATATGAGGTTGGCACACACGTTCTGGAAAAAGGTGAAATGTTTCAGGAGTGCTGGACAACAATGAACTCATAAAAAACGATACTGATTTGATAGAGAAGGAATAGCAAATTCTGAAGATAGGAGGGGCTGGATGCGTGATTGACAGCAAAAATGTCACACAGGTACAATGAGCTCTGCATGCCACAAACCCTTGGAGTTTTGTGTTACACTTTACAATTCCAGGGAAGGATCAAGGAGGCTGATAGAACCCCCCATTAGAAAGAAACCGAGTTGGTGTCCCTAATTAAGAAACTGCTCGGCCGCTGGTTCAGTAAGTATACATTGAACGATGCCACCATTTTCTTCCATACTTTAATTCTTTGAAATGCTGTGGAGGTATCTTTGCAGGTGTTCTCAAGATCTTAGATGCGACCTCTTGCACATAAAGTATGTGTCATATAGAGCTTTTGCTGTGCTACAAAGTTTGCACTGCAATGACATATTCTTTACGAATATTGCCCAATCTGCTGAGTAATTTTTTACATTGTAGTGACTATACGGTTATTTGGAAAAGCTGGGTGCATAATGCATGACAAGTATCAACTCTTCTGTATATAATTATGAAACGAGTACCTCTTGTCGTGATTATTTTTCATATGGAGAAATTTAGGGCCTTTTCATACACTCAAAATGAATCACGTTTACAATTATAACACTAATGCTCATTTTGATCTAATGTAGCTTAACGTTCGCAATTATTTTTTAAGATGTTTACATGAGGATGTACTGTTTACTTGTGTTCCATTCCTTTAAATCGAGAGGAATTTGTAGCAGCACATGGTAATTGAGAGAAGATGAGGCATTAGTTGACAACACGTTGTTGTTAACTAGCAATCAGATGGTCAGCCGAGCAAACCGAAGAGAAACACAAAGCCAGAACAAGACAAGCTGCAGTTTAGGTAAGCTTGGTACTAATCTTGTTACAATGTTTAACTCCTCTTAATATCATACTATATACATTCTGGTCTTGATCCACTGCTAGCATGTCAGTTTGTCAATGCAGAATCAGGAAGGATAATACAGACTTGGAGAAACGTGTATATAATCGCTTTGAAGCAGCCTTTAAAGGTATGCTGGAAAAAAATCGAAGAACACATTAAGGAAAATGCGTCTAAGTTTGAGAATAAGCTGAGAGGACTTGTCGATCAGCTGGAAGACGTTAAGCAGACATTCATGACTTGAATTGAAACAGCCGAACATCTGGCATCCATCACTGATGGAAAAGCAACAAATTCCAAATGTAAAAAACTTGGAGACAGACTTGCTGCTCTGGAAGATGGATGCAGAAGGAATAATATTAGAATTGAAGGTCTACCTGAGAATTGGAAAAATCCAAACCCATTGAAATTCGTAGCTGAACTATTCTCAAAAATAATTGGAGAGGACTTTAAATCAGATACCGAGATAGCAGCAGCTTACCACATACGGGAATCAAATACCTCTAAACCTAGGACTTTTGTCATGCGCTTCGAGAAATTACAATCTAAATTTAATGTAGTGTCACTTCTCAGTCAGAAACAAGAGATTATATTTGAAAATAACTACATTCATATCCTCCCTGATTTCTCACCCTCAACAGCTGCTAAGCGTGCCGCTTTTTATAACATTAAACTGTACTTACGGAAAGCCAATATCAGATACAGCCTGTTGTATCCTGAAAACTGAAAGTGGACATTCAAGGCAAGCATTATATCTTTACCACTACGGAGGAAGCAGAAAAAAGAACTAAGAAAACTGAGCCCGACACTTTTCTGAAATACGATCATGAGTCGCACCCTGTCATGGCATGGCAAAGAAGATCTTACCGCTGTCTGATCCACTTGCAATGACACTGGTACCATAATTATACATCCTTTTCCCTTCTCTGCCACTTTCTGTTTTTGTTTTAATTACAATTATACGGGTATATGTATGTATGTTCCTGGGTTTACTATCTTACTATTCCAAGACTGTTAAAGATTATATTTTATTCTTATAGTATTTGGACTGTATTGGCAATAGATATCTCAATTTTAATCCTCATATGCCACTGCTCGGGGGCTTGTTTGTTTTGGATGTGCTCTGTCTCTAGGTATGTCAGAGGGCTGGGACTTTGTGACGTGAGGTCCAGCATCAAGTGGGGATGCAAAATGGGGGGGGGGGGAGAAAGTGATTGCAGAATCAGAAACCTAGCAAGAGAATTAAAAAAACACACAAAACAAGGCAAGAAAGCATCCAAAAAACACTTGACAATGACAGAATCCAAAAAAGGCAGGACAAGAGGAAAAATAAAGTAAAAACTAAAGGGCAACTATTCACTTCCTTATTTAATTCTGTCGTCCCTCCAATCAGATGACCGCAGCCCAATTAATGTTACTATGGAAAAGATGAAGATGGGTGGGGCTAGTAAGAACCACACATGAAAGAGGTGGACGGGGTGGAGCCTAAGACCCTCCTGATGAATACAGTTTTGAGCTAAAACAAAGTATTTTAAATCTTAATGAGATTTTTTCATAGTCATAATGGAATTATCAATTCTGCTGTAACCAATGCTGTAGAATTAAACTTGTTCATTTAATGATAATTGGAATGGAATTAACACTGAAGTAATGTTATTAAGAATTAACACTGTATATGAAAAACTTTATTTAATAAAAGAGCTTTATTAAAATGTTCTGGTAAAATAGTTCAAGTGTTTAAAACAATTCATAGTGAGTTCAATCTGAAGCACACATTCTGTAATTTTTTTATAATGTGGTTTTTAATTATTATCCATAATGTATTATGTGTTTAGATTTGGACTGGGCATTTAAAAGCTGCGCTGTCTCACAAATCTTATCCTTTCTGCTGAAAGAAATAAAAACAATTCATAATCATCCAAGGTAATTGGATATTGCAGTTGCAATGAGTTAGTGTTCAGTAGAGGGAGCAATAATCCAGCTTCATTGGAAGTAAATAATTAGCAATTACAGAAGTGTACAGAGCCCAGTACACTGTGTGTTGACTAGAGTAATAAAAGAGCTAAGAGTTATATTGCATAATTATCTGTAAATAAAAACTCCTTCTGTTCAGTTTCTGGCAACTGGAATGTTCATGATTTGTGTATCTCTGAAGGCTGGCTCAGTATCAGAGCTATAGTAAGACAGAAAAGAGAAACTGGAGCCTTCGAAACTTGATTTACCTTTTGGATTCACTGTTTTCTTAAAAATAAACTAGCCTTTGTAGTGTATGTAAAATAAATGCTTTAACAAAACTTTATGTTGAAAACAACTAGAATAGGTACATTACAGAACTTAGATAGATAGATAGATAGATAGATAGATAGATAGATAGATAGATAGATAGATAGATAGATAGATAGATAGATAGATAGATAGATAGATAGATAGATATGAAAGGCACTATATGATAGATACATAGATGAAAGACACTATATGATAGTTAAATAGACAGTTATGAAAGGCACTATAGAATAGATAGATAGATAGATAGATAGATAGATAGATAGATAGATAGATAGATAGATAGATAGATAGATAGATATGAAAGCCACTATATGATAGATAGATAGATAGATAGATAGATAGATAGATAGATAGATAGATAGATAGATAGATAGATAGATAGATATGAAAGGCACTATATAATAGATAGATAGTGTGACAGCAGATGGTGCTTTACCAGCACTTAACCCGACACAGACAGACGCAGGAGGCACATTTATAAAAACACAAATGTTTTATTTACTCTTCACTCATGTGGAACGTCTTCCCCATTCCCACGAGCACACAACACTGCCCCCAAAGCACACCACAATTCTTACTTCTGTTCTCTCTCTATCTCCACCACTCCTCTCCAGCAAGCTGCATCCACTACCTACCAACTCTGGCTTCCGGAATAGTGTCTGCTGGTCCCTTACATAGTACACCTGGAAGTGATCCAGGTGATTGATGACCTATTTCCGGCCGCACTTCCGGGTGTGGCGGAAGAACCACCCACACGGGCTCAGGAATAATTGCAGCACACCCTGGTGGCACCCCCCAATCCCAACAGGGCTGTAAGGAGCTCCCATTCCCATGAAGCCCTGTGGGAGTCTGAGGTATTGCTGCCCTCCAGGGGGGCTGCCATGTAGCATTCTGGGGGAGGTGATTCTCTGTCCACACTTGCTTCCCTGGTCCTTCCAAGGCAGAGGTGTCCCAAGCCAGGCAAGTGCCCTGGCCATTCATGACAATAGATAGATAGATAGATAGATAGATAGATAGATAGATAGATAGATAGATAGATAGATAGATAGATAGATAGATAGATAGATAGATATGAAAGGCACTATAGATAGATAGATAGATAGATAGATAGATAGATAGATAGATAGATAGATAGATAGATAGATATGAAAGGTACTATATAATACATACATAGATGAAAGGCACTATATGATACATAGATAGATAGATAGATAGATAGATAGATAGATAGATAGATAGATAGATAGATAGATAGATAGATATGGAAGGTACTATAAGATCGATAGATCGATGTCACATTATGCAGCTTGTAGTCAGAAGGTGTGTCAGACTGCACTTCCTCATCTTCTTGCCAGACCATGTCAGTTTATATGAGTGAAAAATCGTTTGGCCATGTCAAAAGATGTCCAGGGATCTTTAATGACCACAGAGAGTCAGGATCTCAATTCATCCAAAAGCCTGCACCATTTTTACAGCCCAGTGTCCCCATCAGACCACACAGTGAGCGCCCCCTGCTGAACTCACCAGCAGCAACCCAAGCTTTTTCCTCTCCCATCCAAGTACTGCCCAGGCCCAAATATACCTAGTTTGTGGTGGATGAACTCTTCTGAAGTGCAGGTGGTATGGCTGCCGGCTTGAGATTTGTTTAATTGAGTTAGTATAGAGTGACTATTTTAATTTATTAAAAAAATTCTTAAAACAAATACAGTAAAGAAAAAAATGGAATCTACCAGTATAAGAGTCTCTGTTTGCCTGGATATTAAATTTTATTGAAAGAAATGTAAGTAGAGAAACTAAAGCACAATACTACCTGGCACTTACAGCTTCTCTCAGCTGGTAGTAGAAAGTTCATTTTAAATATAATGCATCCCAGCATGGTCTCCTCAGAAGGACGACTACACAACGGACCCTTTTCAATTTCCTTTTGGCATTTTATGAGAAAGGCTTGGACAGTTAACCCACTACTAACATTACATAATGTTTCTTAGATGTAAGGGACCCGTGAGGCACTGAAGCATGCGCAATGAGCACTGTAAGTCAAATTCAGCACCTACTGCTGTTGTTTCACCATATGCTCCAAATGTGATAGCTGCAACTGAGAAAAATGAAAACCTATTGTGCACGAAGTAGTCGTTGTGCGGCTGAAATGAGATCATAAAAGCCCACTTGTATGGACCCAAAACAGCACCCCTCCAAAATAAACATAAAGTTTGTGCTATTTCCGACAATATGTAGTCTGATCCTTCAGCATGACTCATTGCTCATTTTCTATGGGTGGATTTGATTGATCATTAGGATTATTAGGATCATTAGGATTAGGATCATTAGGAGAAGTCGAGGCAATGTCCACCTTAATTAAAGGATATGTGTCTGCACGTCTGTCTGGTTGCCATGTCTCTGTCATTCCAACAGATGGTATGTTAAAGAAATTTGTAGTAATGCATTTAGTTTCTAAAAATGTTTGTGATGAGCCATCTGTTGGAATGAGAAACGTGATGCATCTTATTATTACATGCATTACAGAGTGCCTTCCAATAGATGTTGCACTGCAAATGTTTACACCGTGGCCTATGTTGATTACTTAGATTTCAACCCATCTTAGCCGGGTGGCACAGCTAGTCAGAAGATCAAATGGCAAATTTAAAGATAAAATACTTCACCGTCTTTTCATGCAGATATTAAAGAAATGCTTTTAGAACATAAGAAATCCGACAAATGACAGACCATTCAGTCCACCAAGCCCCGTTTCTTTAGCTAATACCTAAGCTGCCCCAATATCTCATCCAGACTCTTCTTAACGGTCTCTGCTTCAACTCCATGTCTCGGTAGTTTGTTCCAGAGTCCCACAACTCTTTGTGTAAAGAACTCCTTCCTGACTTCAGTTTGAAATGCACTTCTCCTTAATTTCCATTGATGTCCTCAAGTACATGATTCATCCTTAAGCTGAAAGAATGTTGCTGGATCTACTTTATCAATGCCTTTGTGGATTTTAGATACCTGCATTAGGTCCCCATGTAGCCTACTTTGTTCTAGACTAAACAGGTTTAATTAGAATATTTGAAATTTGACAAATGAGAGGAGATCATTAAGTCTATCAAGGCCGTTTATTTAGCTCATAGCTAAGCTGTCCCAATATCTTATCCAAATTCTTCTTAAAGATTGTCAAGGTTTCTGCTTCAACTCCAAGTCTTGGTAGTTTGTTCCGAGTCCCACAGCTCTTTGCGTGATGAAGTGCTTCCTCTCTTCAGTCTTAAATGCACTTCCCCTTAATTTCCAGTGATGTTCTTGAGTATGTGATTCACACTTAAGTTGAAAGATTGGACAGTTTATTTGTTATGCTTGTTACCAGTAATTATCACTATTACTGATCATTTTGTGTTGTGGGGTTTGTATTTTTTTCCTCTGTCTGCTTGGATGTTTCTCCAGATATTTAGGTTTTCCTCTTACATTCCACTTCTAAGTTTGTCCTATGTTAGTGTGTGTGTGTGTGTGTGAATTTGCTCTTGGATAGATGATATGAATAGCCAGTCCAGGGCTGGATCCTGTCTTACACTTAATGTTGTTGGAAGGAACCAAGCAAAAAACAGAGTTAGAAAACAGGAGGAGGTCAGAAACTGAGGTCAGGGCAAAGCTAGTGTCTTAAATACAGTTGAACAAAAGCAAAAGTCAAAAAACAGGCTGCGTCAAAAAACAAAATTACTAATAAGATCAATAACCAAAGTTTTAACATACTAAGTATGCAAAGTTGATTGCATCAGAATTAGCCAGAAGCCTGAATACTGCGAATTCTGCTCCACTGTGATACAGTATATACTATTTGCAAGATGATGAAATGCATAGCAATGCTGATAATCACATGATTAGGAATCTGTACTATTGGCATAGCCAAACGGGAAATGGCAGCTCCCATGATGAAAACTCTGAATGGCATAATTATATTACAATCATAATGATAAAAATAATACAAAATAATGTAATCTGTGATGAAAACACAAAAAATGGCATTGTTATAACAATAAAAATAATGCAAAATGATGGTGCCCATGAGGTAAATACAGCCCAAAATGAACGTGAAATGATGTCAACATCATAACGATAAAAGTAACAAGAACTGTCCAAAATGGTGGTGAAATGAGTCATCCATCCATCCATCCATCCATCCATTATCCAACCAGCTATATCCTACAAACACACACACCCACACACCAAGCACACACTATGGACAATTTAGGATCGCCAATGCACCTAACCTGCATGTCTTTGGACTGTGGGAGGAAACCCACACAGACATGGGGAGAACATGCAAACTCCACGCAGGGAGGACCCGGGAAGCAAACCCGGGTCTCCTTACTGTGAGGCAGCAGCGCTACCCACTGCGCCACTGTGCCGTCTGGAGTCATCGTTATAATAATAAAAATATCATAGAAATATCATCATCATTATAAAAATAAAGATTTTGCAAAATGTGTGTGTAATGAAAATACAGTCCAAAATGATGGTGAAATTACAACATTGTCATAGCCATAAAAATATTGTGAAATGGCAGAGCTCACAACAGTCCAAAATGGCGTCAAAATGTCATCACTGTTATAATAATAAAAATAATGTGAAATGCCGGTGCCCACAATGAAAACACAGCTGAGAGTGGCAGCAAAATGTATATCAGTGTCATAATGGAAAAGATATTGCAAAGTGGTGGTGCCAGCAATAAAAACACAGTCTAAAATGGCAGCGAAATGACATCATTCACGTAATGAAAAAAAATATTATATATCCATCCATCCATCCATTTTCCAACCCGCTGAATCCGAACACAGGGTCACGGGGGTCTGCTGGAGCCAATCCCAGCCAACACAGGGCACAAGGCAGGGAACCAATCCTGGGCAGGGTGCCAACCCACCGCAGAATATTATATAAGAGAAACATTATAATTACTGTTCAATAATTACCATCTTCTTATATAATACACTACCATGGCTGTTCGTTTGTCTGTCCAGGATTTTAAATCACCTGTAGCTCGCAAACCGTTTGAACTATTGACCTGAAATTTGGTACACATACAGGTGCTGGTCATAAAATTAGAATATCATGACAAAGTTGATTTATTTCAGTAATTCCATTCAAAAAGTGAAACTTGTATATTAGATTCATTCATTACACACAGACTGATGTATTTCAAATGTTTATTTCTTTTAATGTTGATGATTATAACTGACAGCTAATGAAAGTCCCAAATTCAGTATATTTATGAAATATTTTCAGAATATTGTGAAAAGGTTCAATATTGAAGACACCTGGTGCCACACTCTAATCAGCTAATGAACTCAAAACACCTGCAAAAGCCTTTAAATGGTCTCTCAGTCGAGTTCTGTAGGCTACACAATCATGGGGAAGACTGCTGACTTGACAGTTGTCCAAAAGACGACCATTGACACCTGGCACAAGAAAGGCAAGACACAAAAGGTCATTGCTAAAGAGGCTGGCTGTTCACAGAGCTCTGTGTCCAAGCACATTAATAGAGAGGCGAAGGGAAGGACAAGATGTGGTAGAAAAAAGTGTACAAGCAATAGGGATAACCGCACCCTGGAGAGGATTGTGAAACAAAACCCATTCAAAAATGTGGGGGAGATTCACAAAGAGTGGACTGCAGCTGGAGTCAGTGCTTCAAGAACCACCAGGCACAGACGTATGCAAGACATGGGTTTCAGCTGTCGCATTCCTTGTGTCAAGCCACTCTTGAACAAGAGACAGGGTCAGAAGCGTCTCACCTGGGCTAAAGACAAAAAGGACTGGACTGCTGCTGAGTGGTCCAAAGTTATGTTCTCTGATGAAAGTAAATTTTGCATTTCCTTTGGAAATCAAGGTCCCAGAGTCTGGAGGAGGAGAGGAGAGGCACAGAATCCACGTTGCGTGAGGTCCAGTGTAAAGTTTCCACAGTCAGTGATGGTTTGGGGTGCTATGTCATCTGCTGGTGTTGGTCCATTGTGTTTTCTGAGGTCCAAGGTCAACGCAGCCGTCTACCAGGAAGTTTTAGAGCACTTCATGCTTCCTGCTGCTGACGAACTTTATGGAGATGCAGATTTCATTTTCCAACAGGACCTGGCACCTGCACACAGTGCCAAAGCTACCAGTACCTGGTTTAAGGATCATGGTATCCCTGTTCTTGATTGGCCAGAAAATCTATGGGGTATTGTGAAGAGGAAGATGCAATACGCCAGACCCAACAATTCAGAAGAGCTGAAGGCCACTATAAGAGCAACATGGGCTCTCATAACACCTGAGCAGTGCCACAGACTGATCGACTCCATGCCACGCCGCATTGCTGCAGTAATCCAGGCCAAAGGAGCCCCAACTAAATATTGAGTGCTGTACCTGCTCATACTTTTCATGTTCATACCTTTCAGTTGGCCAACATTTCTAAAAATCCTTTTTTTGCATTGGTCTTAATTGATATTTTAATTTTCCGAGATACTGAATTTGGGACTTTCATTAGTTGTCAGTTATAATCATCAACATTGAAAGAAATAAACATTTGAAATACATCAGTCTGTGTGTAATGAATGAATCTAATATACAAGTTTCACTTTTTGAATGGAATTACTGAAATAAATCAACTTTGTCATGATATTCTAATTTTATGACCAGCACCTGTATACTACGTGACCTCTACTATCCGCTTTCGGGTTGATGATTGACCTCCAAGGTTATTCCTCTTTTTATTTAAATTTTATTGTAGAATCACCTCTTGGCAGTGGGCAGCAGGGCAGCCGTGTGGCACATGTGTATGGGCGCCATTCTCATTCACACCACCTTTGCCGTCTCTGACGGAAGAAGAGAAGAAGTGGGCCGCTAGGGTAGAGAAAAGAAGAGCTGCTCAGGAAGCAGCAAGCACATCAACCTGTGAGCAAACGAATGGTAAACGTACAGAGAAAGAGGATTGAAAACTAAGAACATTCAAGTCAAGTGTATTCACTGCACGTTATCATGCAGTGCACCGTTACTGGTAACATATAATCAGGAGTCACAGCAAATATAAAGCACTGAAACAGAAATCTTACAGCTGTACTTTTATCAACTTCCCCAATATGTTAAACATAATATTGTGAAAGAATAAAGTAAAGGACAATATTAATTAAAGATAAAAATATCAGGTATGCAAGAAGCTGTCTGGGTTAGACAGACTGTAAACACTGACCAAATGATGTCATTGATGAAATGAGACCTCATAAGGCAATTAAGTTTTACTTAGACCCGAAACTGATGGAGATGTTTTTTCTTTCTGTTTTCTTTCGTATTTAAATCACGAAACATGTTCCCCATCTTGTAAAAGCAAATTAAAGTATCTTTGACGGCCTGTCAACTTTGATAATTTTCATGTAAGTGCAGCATTTAAATAACAACAGTATAATTACATAGGAAATTAAACTGTTGTCATTTATTCTAGGAAGGACAAGAGGCAGTAACAGAGCTTTCATGTTGAATCCATTTGTTGTCAGCCTTCTTCTAATTTGTATTTGTAATCTCCATAATAAATGTTGATCATACTGTATACACAAATCAACACATTCTGAGATATCATATGACTGATTATGTAAGTAAAACTCAAGATAACACATCACAGTTGTCATTTGTTGGCATGTAAAACCAAATAAGAACAGTCCATACAGTTTTATTGTTATTATTTAATGACAGTTGTGACTTTATTTTATATCATGTTCCATATAAATGCATCATGTCGTCTGCTCCTCAAAAGAACTCTACTAGGAGCAGGGCAGAATTCTTTTCTAAGGCAGTGAGGAATGCTGGAATCTGCAGATCTTGTTCTGCATCTTTTGAGTTTGTAGAAAATTTGTCAGGGCGTTTGTGGAAGTCAATGACACCCACAGAGGTTGGGGGGAAGTCAAAAGACCTCTTTTGCCAGATCATGTGACCCACAGATTAAGTATAAAAGAAGGACAGCAGAAGAGGACAGGCAGTTCACTGATGGTCACTGGATGTGTAACAGAACTCATTGAGAGCAACGACTGGACTTTCTTTTTCTTTTTTTAGAGATTTGCCCAGATTGTTAATTAGACATGGCCGGCTGTCATATTTCAATGATAATAGATAGATAGATAGATAGATAGATAGATAGATAGATAGATAGATAGATAGATAGATAGATAGATAGATAGATAGATAGATAGATAGATATGAAAGGCACTATATAATAGATAGATAGATACATTCATATGAAAAAGTTTGTGAACCCCTCTCAGCCTACATAATAATTGACTCTCCTTTCAACAAAAATGATAACAGTGGTATGTCTTTCATTTCCTAGGGACATCTGAGTACTGCGGTGTTTTCTGAACAAAGATTTTTAGTGAAGCAGTATTTAGTTGTATGAAATTAAATCAAATGTGAAAAACTGGCTGTGCAAAAATGTGGGTCCCCTTGTAATTTTGCTGATTTGAATGCCTGTCACTGCTCAATGCTGATTACTTGTAACACCAAAGCCTTAATAGACAAGTGTGTCCAATCATGAGATATAAAGGTATTTAAGGTGGTCAATTGCAAGTTGTGCTTCCCTTTGACTCTCCTGTGAAGAGTGACAGCATGGGATCCTCAAAGCAACTCTCCAAAGATCTGAAAACAAAGATTGTTGAGTCTCCTGGTTTAGGGGAAGGCTACAAAAAGCCATCTCAGAGGTTTAAACTGTCAGTTTCAACTGTAAGGAATGGAAGGCCACAGGCACAATTGCTGTTAAAGGCAGCAGGTCTGGCAGGCCAAGAAAATTACAGGAGTGGCATATGAGCAGGATTGCGAGAATGGTTACAGACAACCCATAGATCACCTCCAAAGACCTGCAAGAACATCTTGCTGCAGATGGTGTATCTGGACATCGGTCTACAATTCAGCGCAATTTGCACAAAAAACATCTGTATGGCAGGATGATGAGAACGAGGGCAACATGCTCCACCAGTGAGGGGGATACACACGAAAAGAGTCTGGGCTGAAATGTGTTGGCATGTGAAGGTGGCAATACCAGACGCCATTCTTTAGCAGACCTGAGTGGGCAAGAAGGAGAAGAGGACCTCATGAGTGCCTCAAATTAGGAGGTTCTGGACCTGACTGCTCCATAGGCAAACATCAAAGACTTGAACTTGATAGGCACTTCTACAGGGAGTCTGTGGACTGACCTGGGGAGGGAAGAGACAAATGTGTCCATCTCGGCTGTCTGAAAACCCTAGACTTTCTCCTATACTCAGATACTAGCCATGCCCCGTGGCTTGAAAAAGGACAATGAGGAGGGCCCTGCCCAGCTCCCCACTCCTGATGTCACGCTTCCCCCTCCTCTTGGCCCGCAGGCTCTGTCTTGGATTAGTGCGAATATATCATTCTTGCAAGCGAACTATGATTCTTAGGGCAATGAGAGAAGTCGCAAAATCAATCGGAATGTTCAAGCAAACTATAGAAGAAAACCCGATCTAAATCCGTTAAGTAGTTCTTTCATTCACTAACTAAGCGGAGGTAATGTACACGCACAGAGGCTGGCACATGAGTGAGGAGGGCCCTGCCTCCCTCCCCTCGGCCCGCTGTGTCTCTCTCAGATTCGCGCAAATAAATCAGTACTGCAAGTGACCTATGATACTTAGTGGGTTGAGAGAAGTCGCAAAATCAACTGTTGAAATGTTCAAGCAAATTATAAAAAAAAAAACCAATCTAAATCCATTAAGTAGTTCTCTCGTGAAAAGCCGACAGACAGACAGACGTTGGATTTTATATACGTATTTAGAGATGGGGATGGATATTTGAGGAGTAAACCTCAAGACAATGATTACATTTTTATATTATGTACATTAAAGAATATCAACAACAAATCAAATCAAATTAATAATATATTAAACAATTATTATAAAAGTAAAGTTGAATAAATTGAACTCTGCAGCTGCATGAATTAAAGGTAATGTACTATTTCCAGTTAATGGAAATTGCCCAAAAGTTGATAGAAATCTATATTTTGTACCTAATACTACTTGTATGCAAAATTTGGTTGACCTAAGTGAAAGCGTACTCAAGTTATCGTGTTTACATACACAAACAGACACACAGATATAATTCCAAAAATGGTATTTTCGGACTCGGGGAGGTCTAAAACATCGAGATTCATCAAAATCTCGACATTGAATCTTTGGACGATTACAATACTTTCCCTACACTTAGTATACGAGAAAGTAAAAACAAGACATGCAGCTACATCAGCTACATTGAGGTCTTGGTTAGTACAGCACCATCCAGTGGTCACAATAATCAAACCAGCTTTCAGCCAGTTTAGGGTGGTGGGGAGTCTATCCAGACAGCACTGGGTGCTAAAACCATTTCAGGGTCCACTTACACATACACAAGGCCCATTTAGGGTCAACAATTAACTAACACACATATCTTTGCTAATGGGGGAGAAACACCCATGCAAACCCTGGCATAATGTGCAGACCGCAAAATGACGGCAACCGAGTAGGAGATCTGGATCTGGACACTGGATCTGTTTTTGCTATAAATAAGTGTGAACGTTTATCCAAATTCATATTGCTGGTTGATTGGATTTTTTTGGTCTGAGCATATCTTCCGAGAACCTTATTCTTATGAATTTACCTGTTCAATAGCTTCACATGTTTAGTAGTTTACATTTTTAAACCTTTCCTGACGATAATTAACGTAATAAGGAATGGAAATGAAATTTATTACTAAAAGATAAAAAATACACAAATAAAATAATCAATGTGGCTTTGACTCAGCTACTCTGTCTCCATCTCTTTTACTCAGAGTAATTTTTCTCATTGCTAAGGAAAACTGTTTAGACAAACTGTTTGTGGCAAGCAAATTGAAAATCCATTTGTTGAACAAGTACCTTTCACTTAAAAAAAAAAAATTGAGACTGGGTAATATGACATGTGTGCTAATGATGTATTTTACAAAGTGCCATCCGTCTTGGAAAAGGTCAGTCGAAGATGGCAACGGCGTCTCAGGTGATCGAGGAAGAGAAAGAAAGGGAAAAAATGGCTCTAATCTAAAGTGACAGCCAGCTTCTGTGACATCATATAAATGCCATAATTGGGCGGCGGTAAATTGAGCCGGCTCCTTTGATGTGTCAATAAACAAGTTCAAGGTGACATGCTGGATCAATACAGCGCGACAAGAACCATCCGACAAATTTACTGCAAAGTAATTGGGTGCAAAATGACTCAACTCAACCTTCACGCTGCAGAAAATCAAACAAACTGCAACCTGGAGGCAACAGTTTGTACATGTCAGATATTCCTTACGGTGGCTTGTGCAGGCCTAATGGAGTTTTCACAGCAAAAGCACTAAACTTTAGCTTAGGAAGAGAAGAGGAGCTTAAACCTGGGCACAGTGAAGCAACCATTTTTATTCTTATAATTTTTGGAAGCATTCAGATATGTGTTTCTTGTGAATACTGTCAAAAACTGATCCTAATTCCAAAATGGCTATTGTTAAAACAGATTATAGAATAAAAAGGCAGGCAAGTAAGACTGTATGAAGCAAAATGAATACAATAATGTTTGGCGATGCCTTTAAAGAACAATCAGGTGCAAGTTCATTTACCTACATATTCTATGGAGATATAAAAAATCTATCTATCTATCTATCTATCTATCTATCTATCTATCTATCTATCTATCTATCTATCTATCTATCTATCTATCTATCTATCTATCTATCTATCTATCTGCATAGAAAAGCAAAAACATTTCCTCTGTCCATTATTATTATTATTATTATTATTATTATTGCATTAGCTTCTATTTAGGATCATAGAAAAGCATAATTTGTTTTCTGTGTCCATCTTTATTATTATTATTAGTGTTCCACCTCCTTTGATAAGTCAGTGGGAAACCGATGTTTTATATTATTTGAAATTGGAAAAAATCAAATTCTCAGTTAGAGGATCTGTACAAAATTTTTTCAAAACCTGGCAGGATCTAATCAACATTATTTTAGAATAAGAGAAATAACTATTACCGTATTTAATTCCCTTCTCCATTTCTTTTTTACTTGTATATATTTCTCCCTTTCTTTTGTTTATTGTTGCCTTATTAAAAAGCCCTAAGCAATTCTCCTTTGGCTAAGCTCTCTTTCTCAGGGGTGGGGTTTGATTTGTCTTCAATTTTGTTTTGTTATAAATTGATCTATTTGTATGGAATGATTACAATAAAAATTAATAAATAAAATTAAAAAAAATATATTAGTGTTCCATTGGTTTCATATAATATCTATCTGCATAAAAAAGCATAAAAATTTCTTTCCTGTGTCTATTATTGAAAATATAGAGATCATGTATAAAAATAATAATTCCGAAATGGCTCATACAATATTTTTGGTAAACCCCTTAAATTAAAGCTAAAAATCTACACTTCAATCACATGATTGCTTTTTTCAAATCCATTGTGGACATGTACAGAGCCAAAATTAAGAAAATTGTGTCACTGTCCAAATACTTTATGGACCTGACTGTATATACAGTCATGTATGTGCGATTGGGAGGCAGCTCAAGGGTTCTAGTGATAGTAATTACTCGCTGAACCAGGGGTTGGCAGTGTATTCTAATGCCTTCTCTCTTCCTCCCTTTGCAGAATGAAAGAATAATGGCCATTCCATTACTGATGTCACTTCTGTTGTACGCCTCTCTGGCTCTACCCCTTCCTGCCAACAGCCCTTATAAATTGGGAACCTGAGATTGCAAATCATTTCTGCGCTGGACTTGCATCTGAAAAGATGTCTTGCCTATCTTTGTTAAAAGATTTATTCATATCCCAAACCCTTTGCTATGTTCAGTCTAGTCTCTCTTAAATATGGAAGAAGATGATCAGCTGTGGCAAACCCTAACGGGAGCAGCCAAAAGAAGAAGAACAAGAAGAAGTCTAGTTTCTCTTAATATATATATATATATATATATATATATATATATATATATATATATATATATATATATGTATTCACGGCATTCAAAGTCTGTGTCACAATCTGATTGTATGGGTGGTTACCTACCAGGTAACGCTTGTGGTTGGCCAGCAATCTGCTAACATCTGCCACGGTGCCCTCAGTTTGTGAAGAGCAGATCATAGAATCAAATAAACGAACCACACACCGTGGCACAACGTTAGGGGCATCGCCTCTGGCGCTGACGTCCGAGGTTCGATTCCCGAGAGGGAGTGCAGTGGAGTGTGTACACCTGATGAGCCCAGAATGAGGACGAAACACGTGTCGCGTACTCTTTGCATTTATTTGACAGTAAACTATTTCAACCATATATATATATATATATATATATATATATATATATATATATATATATTCACCAGTTGTATTCTACTATATCAAACCAATTTATGTGTTCATTATACTGTGTGTATTCTCTGCAGCTTTACTGAAATAAGCAACTTAACACATGACTGTCATGGAATGACATAAAATGTGGATTCTTAGACCCCATGGGTGACTTTGCTTCAGGGTTTTATTTTAAATTAAGTTCTCAATTCAGTTAATTATTATAATCAAATGGACATATTTGAACATTTATAGACTTTTATGAATTAAAATTGTTATACTTTTTTTACTGTATCAACTCTAGAAAATAAATAGCTTAACTAGGAAGAGACAGAGAATAATTATGTGAAAACTCGAAGACCAGAATGCTGGCAATGTGTCACCCCCTTATATGGATCCTGAAATGCCAGTTAAATTCCCTTACAATGTATACTTCAGTAAATCTGGATAGTGATTATTATGTGATTTTCCAATAATGGGGCCAGTGAAGGTCTGACTTTGAACTACCATTATGAAGAATTCATTTTTTGTCAGTGGGCACCAAGATAGCATGGGCAAGGGATATAAAGCTAATGGGCAGAAGTCAAAATTCTGAAGAAAACAAGGGATCTGCCTTTTTAATATTACATGACAGCATACCATAGGAAAGGGGATTTGGACAATAGGAGAAGAATGAGAAAACCAGTAAGAGAAACTGGTGCCAGCAGATGTTATGAAACAATAATAAAAGACCCTGCCATTTTGTCAGGGATGTGGGAAGCCTGTCTTTTGCATGCAGGTAATACGATAAGATGAATGGAAAAAAATGGATCAACTTGAAAGGATCCCATAACCTTGACAAAGATTAAGGGAGTTTGCCTTCAGCCAGAAGAAGCCAATATAGCATGGTGGACTGTAAGGAACAGTAGTGGCGTATCTGAGAGTCAAGAAATCTGCCCATTACCCACTAGATGCTGGCATACGTTGAGATAATGGTATGGAACAGAAGAGGAGATCTTATAGTTTAGGCAGGAATTCCAACGTTTGCAAATTGGCATCAAATAATTGCCCAGTAAAGAGTGAATGGAGAGTCTGGATCAACTGGGGGGTTTCTGTGGTAAATCATTTGCTCAGAATATTTTACCAGTAAAGAAAATGTGTTAAGGCAGAGCAGTTATGATCATCTGCTCCAGCACATGATATATCAGGTGTCTTTTATTGGGTGGGATGGGGGCAGCATAGACATACTGCTAGTTGATTCCAGTATATGTAATCATTAACCCCTTAACCAGAGGACCTCTGTAATTTTAGTCCTGTCAGAATCACTAAAATGGAGTAATTTTGCTGACATCTTGATTTTTAACAGGACTAGTTTAACCTGAGATTATTTTATATGGACTCTTTCTAGAAGGTAAAAGGCTTCATAATCTTTACTGAGACATGACTGCGCAGACTGTAAAAAAGTTACTGATGGGAACGTTTCAAACAGGACTAAAGTTATTTAGGTCTTGCGGTAATAATTACTTTACCCGACCTTCTGATATAAAACCAGTCATTACCCAATAGGGCTTAGGTCAGAAACATTGTCAAAGGAAACCCTAATTCTTTCACTAATGTCTATGCTTGAATCCATAACAGATGGTAATGATAAAGAAATTGCTAGTATTTCCAGGCTGTACACAATTATTTCAAGGTATACACCCCTACACAATCTTAGGTAATAATGGGAATGGGATCTGTAAATGAGAATCCTGGATAAGAAATACAATTCAGCCATTCACAAAATAACATCATCTTCAATCTGTGAAAAGCATGGTGTAGTGAGATTAAAAATTGGACATCATATACATATATCGCAAGAAAAATGATATCAAATCTGTCAGGGACAGAATCCAAACCAGGACAGCACCAGCCTCACCAAGTCGTACCGTATGTGACATTTGTTGTACAGTCGACTCCTGAATGTGCCAGTAAGCGATACCCGCCACTGTAAATGCTGGTGTTGTCTTTTATTGGGTGGGATGGGGGCAGCATAGACATACTGTTAATTGATTCCAGTATATGTAATCATTAACCCCTTAACCCTACGCCTCAAGTGGCAGCGTATTGATTAATTAATGGAAGTTAAATTCTATTTTATTTTTAAATGGTTCATATGTGAGGCGTAAGTGTGACATTGACCTTAAAATATGTTTATTACTGACAAGATTGGTCTCGTATTAGTCATAGATTAAATGACATCAGCGGTGGTATTTTGCTCGCAGAGGGACAGTGGATTTGTAGTCTACAGTGACTGCCTGTCTTAATGCTAAAATTAAATTGATTTTCTTTTTCTCTAATGATACGAAAGTCTAAATATACTGTATAATGAGGTTTAAATAGATTTCCACTGCTGAATGTATTCAAAAATGAAATCATTTCTCAATTAGGGTCAGTTATTATAGATGATGATACAGATGATCTAGTGTTCACTTCCACCTGTTTTTTCGGTGAGACTGTGACAGCAATAGGCACGAAGCCGGAAACAGCACCCTATAAAGGGGACATTCTCTCATACTGAACTAACTCAATAGGGTCTTTGGCCATGGAAGCCACGGGGACACAATGGTATTCAGTTTTTGATTTTTAACAAATTTGCAGACCAGTGCTTCGAGAGGCTAGTCTTGGTTCATCTGAAAGCCAGAGTTCACACATCACATGACTTTCTCCAGTTTGTTCCACTGGGGATTCCATATCATCAACTCTTCATCTGGTCCTGTACCATCTTGTGACGGTGCGGGTCTTGCTCCATGCTCCCACCTCTCTTCTGGGAGCCTCTCGAACCCAACACAGTTGGTAATGTAAACGGATAAGCTTGGCAAATGGGGACAAATCACACTCAGAGCAAGAAGATGGTGGAAAGTGCAACAGTGCTTTTATCAAAACGAAAAAAAAACAAATTCCAAACATGTCCAGTGCAGTGAACCAAACACTAATAAATAATCCCATAAAAACAGTGAAGTGGAGGTTAAAATGTCAATAAATAATTCCTTTAAAAACGAGGTTAAAATATTAACAGGAGTGTTTAAAATCTTACATTCCCCGATGCTTCTTTCTTCAAACTGACGCCTCTCCAGCTTATCCTCTTGCAGCACGGAGAGACGTACGCCAACAGGCGTAGACATCCATTACACGTGGCCCATGGCACCGCCGCCTGATCCACGGCGTTCCGCAGGGAGCTGCTGGACCCTGCTTCCGCTCCCACCGCTGCCAATCCAGGCTCTTCCTGGCGCAGCGATCACTCCTTCTCTGGTCTGCTCAGTAGGAGTGATCCTCGTGCCTCCTCCTGAGACACCATCCCCGTACACCTGCTTCTTCCTGATAAGCACTAGCTTACTCCAACTCCTGGCTTACTCCAATTTCCTTCTATTCTTTAACCTCCGCTCAATGTGTCTCTTTTCCGTTCTCTCTCTCCTCTTTCTGATCTCCTATGCCGGCCTGTACTTATACGGCTCCGTAGGCGCAGCGGCTCAGTCACGCACAGCAGGAAACCAAAGTAGCAAATGAGAAAGATCACACACTCACGTGCAGGAGCGACTTTCCCCAATTACCTCATCAACTCCCCACAGATGCACGAGCGTGCCCACGGAGACTGACATGGCCGAATAGAATTATTTTAGAAAACCGCCATTCTTTCAGAGCCTCAGACCCGCTATATCACACATCTGGACAAAACATACACTTAGAATGCTGTTCATAAACGTCAGTTCAGCATTCAACACCACCATCCCTCAGAAGCTCATATGGAAGCTCAGCCTACTGGGCTACAAATCTTCTCCCCAGGGCTGTGTACTCAGCCCACTTTTGTTCACTCGGCTGACTCACGAGTGTACAGCTTGCGTACAGCTCTGACACCATCATTAAGTTTGCTGACAACAAAACGGTGATGGGTCTCATCAGCAACGGGGATGAGTCAGCTGACAAAATTGAGCTACAATGATTGGCCGACTGGTGTAAATGTAACAGTCTGTCTCTTAATTTGATAAGACAAATGAGATGATTGTTGACTTCTGGAAGTCCCATGCTGTCCGCTGCACATTGGAGGCTCTTCGGTGGATTAGGTCAATGGCACCAAATTCTTTAGTGTACACCTGGCATCTGGTGCCACCTTCAAAGCCAAGAAGGCGCAGCATTGTCTCCAATTCTCTCAGCGCATTCTATAGGGGGACCATCAAGAACGTTCTGACCAGCTGCATCACCATCTAGTTTGGAAACTGCAGTGTTTCTGATGCAAGGTCCAACAACTGGTAATGCACTGAGCAGAAAAGATAATTGGGACCTCTCTGCCCTTCCATTAAAGACATTTTTATCAAACATTGCATCTATAAAGCCTACAGGATTGCGAAGGACCAATCCCACCCCATCCCACGGTTTCTGTGTCCCACTTGCATCTGGCAGAAGCTTCTGTGGCATCCAAACCAGTTCTGGCAGGTTCTGAAACAGCTTCTACCCCTTAGCTGACTGGAATCTGAACTCTGTGCTGCCCTCAGATCTGCTCCTAGTAGTTTATTTATATGCAGTATGTTTGCTACATTTGATATTGCTGTTGTTTTTTTATTGTTAGTTGCTGTTATCCTTTATTACTATTTAATTACTTATTGTTTAATTATGTATCTGTTTATAGTATAGTTCTTTACCTGTCATTCACTTGTCCTGTGTTTATGTATATGATGCACCTCAGTCCTGTCTAACGTTATTTCATACAACTGTATGCTGCAATATGATGTATGGATAGAATGACAATAAAGCTGCTTGACTTGACTCGACTAGACTCGACTCGAAAATCAGTATGCATTATGGGTGGTGCAGGCATAAATAGCAGTGATGTATTATTCACTTAGACAGAATACAATATAAGATCTGGGTGGCTCTCATAATACAAAATGGCCGACCACAAGGAGCAGTCTAAACAGCCCAAGTCCTTAAAGATAATTATTGGAAATTGTGATATGAATACCCCGTTATTGTTAATTAAAAAAGGCAAAATGAATACATATTTATATAACATACAAAATAGAATCAAACAAGAAACAATAAATAATTAATGGAAAGGACAACCTAAAGAAACGCTAATGCTAAATTGCCTCTGCAGTCACTGTTTCCACTAATTACAACCCTAATTCCAATGAAGTTGGGATGTTGTGTAAAACGTACATAAAAACAGAATACAATGATTTGCAAATCCTTTTCAACCTATATTCAATTGAATACACTACAAAGACAAGATATCGAATGTTCAAACTGATAAACTTTATTGTTGTTTTGCAAATCTTCACTTATTTTGAATTTGATGCCTGCAACACGTTCCAAAAAAGCTGGGACAGGGGCATGTTTACCACTGTGTTATATCACCTTTCCTTTTAACAACACTCAATAAGCGTTTGGGAACCGAGGACACAAATTGTTGAAGCTGTGTAGGTGGAATTCTTTCCCATTCTTGCTTGATGTACAACTTCAGTTGCTCAACAGTCCGGGTTCTCCATCGTCGTATTTTACGGTTCATAATGCGCCACACATTTTCAATAGGAGACAGGTCTGGACTGCAGGCAGGCCAGTCTAGTACCCGCAATCTTTTACTACGAAGCCACGCTGTTGTAACACATGCAGAATGTGGCTTCGCATTGTCCTGCTGAAATAAGCAGGGACATCCAAAAATGACAAAGTGAAGACAATTTTTCAGTAAGGGCTGGAAATTTATTAAAAATCAAAAATGAAAAAATCTCCTATTCAAATAAGTATTCAGGGTGCTAAATTCAGTATTTTACAAAAGACCCGTTGGCAGCAATTCCAGCAAATCTCTACAATCTCTACGGCGGCGTTTCTGGGTGTTGTTGATATATGGCTTTCGCTTTACATGGTAGAGTTTTAACTTGCACTTGTAGATGTAGCGACGAACTGTGTTAACTGACAATGGTTGTCTGAAATATTCCTGAGCCCACGTGGTAATATCCTTTACAGAATGATGTCGGTTTTTAATGCAGTGCTGCCTGAGGGATCGAAGGTCACGGGCATCCAGTGTTGGTATTCGGCCTTGCCGCTTACATGCAGAGATTTCTCCAGATTCTCTGAATCTTTTGATGATATTATGGACAGTAGATGATGAAATCCCTAGATTCATGCAATTGTACGTTGAGAAACATTGTTCTTAAACTGCTCGACTATTTGCCCACGCAGTTGTTAACAAAGTGGTGAACCTCGCCCCATCCTTGCTTGTGAACGACTGAGCTTTTTGGGGATGCTCCTTTTATACCCAATCATGACAAACACCTGTTTCCAATTAACCTGTTCACCTGTGGAATGTTCAAAACAGGTGTTTTTAGAACATTGCTCAACTTTCTCAGTCTTTTGCTGCTCCTGTGCCAGCTTTTTTGGAACATGTTGCAGGCATCGAATTCAAAATGAGTGAAGATTTGCAAAACAACAATAAAATTTATCAGTTTGAACATTCGATATCTTGTCTTTGTAGTGTATTCAATTGAATATACTGTAGGTTGAAAAGGATTTACAAATCATTGTATTCTGTTTTTATTTACGTTTTACACAACGTCCCAACTTCATTGGAATTGGGGTTGTATTGCACCACTGACATGTTGAGAACATTAAAACTCCACACACAATGACTAGGTTAGAGATTTAAACCCAGGGCAGTCTGTGAGGCAGCAGTTCTAAGTGCTACACCACCCCAGACATGTTTGAATGATGTTGAGTATCTTCTCTATAGAATCTGTGAAAGAAAAAACAGGACAAAGTCAGAGATTTGGGGCACCTTGCAGACAACCCCATAACGTTAAGCAATAAAGGCAAAGAAATCGCGGGATATAACACAAAAACTGAGTCATCCCAACTTCTGTCTTAGGCAGACTGACTAGGATGGCGGCTCCACCAGATTTGAGGTGTTTTGGGAGGAAGGGGCAGGTCCAGGTGGACAAACCCCGGAAGTGATGTCAGATGGAACAGTGTCAATCACACTTTCTGCAGAAGGCGAAGAAGAGAGATCATTGATACGCAGTGCCACCTCCTGTCTCGGTGAAGAATTACCAGCACCAAAGCTTTCAAGCTGTTTCCCTTGCGTACGCATGTGACAAAGTATATAAGGGCCATAATACCATAAATTGTGCAAAAAGCAAAATGCCTATTTCAATGAAAGGGAAATAGTGAATGTGTTTTTAAGGAAAGTCATATTAGTGTTAGCCATGAAAGATATCTTTTGGGTTTGGTTTACATTGTAAATGTCATCCAAAAAAAATATTAGACTATCAAAGTTTGGGGGGAGCCACCTATGCACCTATGAGGACCTGATTTTTCTTATGAGGGGGCACCTCCACAAATCAATAGCAGTGATGTCAGAAAGAGCAGGCTGCTGTTGCTTATTCCTTCTACTCACGTCATAAAACTAGTGCTCGGAAAGTGTGATCTGGCATAAGGCATCAATCACCGGGTTTGCCGAGTTAAGTATGGATGGGTGGAAAGCCTAAATGGGTTGACAGAGCCAGACTTGTTCACGTGCTTATATTGCATTGCATCAAAGAGAAATAGATTTTTAAAGCTTATGAACCATAAAAAGTCCATTTTAACTCCTAAGACAAATGATAGGATTCTTCTTCCGAGCTTAAAATTACATTCCAATTTTGTTGTCAGGGCTTGAAAGTCAGCACGATGTATAGTTGAGAACTGTGATATCAGCACTAAATCCGAGATTTCTTTCTGACTGTAATGGGAAAATTGAAAAAGTTCAGGCTTTTACACTGAAATAAATTCCTTGTTGCGTTCCTTCTAAAAAAAAAAAAATAAAAAGAAAGAAAAAAAGCTGGATGACCTTCTACCCAAGGCCAGCTTGAGTTGGACTTTGAAAGTTTTTAAAGATTAAGGGCTCCCAAGAGGTTTATTTTCTCCAGGAGCTGCATTTCATAAATATATTCCAGGCGGGTTGCTCAAAGTATAACTATAAAGTTAGCTCGAGCAACATGGAAGCTAAAAGTCAAAGCTGAATACTGAAGAGCGTGACGGCATCCTGTCAGACCCTGATGACAACACAATTTATGACGAAGAATTTGGCTCTGCACCTAAGATGAAAACTGAAAGAGCAGCTGTAATGAGAGTATATACAAATACATAGATATATAGTCTGTAATGAAAATAAGAACCAAGAGCAAGAAAGTAAAACAGAACAAAACAGACATATAGCAAAGGTAAAATCTGAAAAGACATCCCCATTTTCCAATAACAATAAGCAGAAAAATTTGTAAAACACTAGCAGAAGGCATAATGGTTCCATCAGGCATTGGTTGTCATTTAGAATTGACTATAATATACTGCTAATGGCGGATAAAGCCTTAAATAATCTTGCTCCTTCCTATATTTTGGACTGCCTGTCCCTCTGCACTCCAAGTCGTCACTTTAGATCTTCTAATAGTGGTCTGCTTATTATTCCAAGAGCCAAGTTTAAAAGAAGCGGTGAGATGGCCTTTTGGTGTCATGCATCTAAAATCTGGAATAGCTTTACCAATAGAAATTCACCAAGCTAATACTGTGGGACATTTAAAAAAAAAAAACAACCCATTATTTTAAGTTGGCTTTTTTTGTAGCTACATTTTAGTTGTACTCCTAATAGACTATATAGGCATAGAATTATCATATTCTTCAGGGATTTAGAATCTTCATAATTTCTACTTTTCTCTGCTGTCTTTTCCAGTTCTTCTGTGGTGGCGATTTGCACCACCACCACCACCACCTGATGGAGGCACCATACAACCACCTGTGGTGATGGAATAAAGGTGGGTGCCTCAGGTGTCCATGAGACCAACTTCCTTGAATCCTCACATATGAAGCCTGGAAACGAAGAGGAACAAATTAGGAACATTTGTGTGGTGCTGAGGTGTCACCTGTTCCATGGCTACACTCGGGTCCCAATCTGGGATCCTGAGTTGGTTTGTCATGTGGTGGGTGTGGCAATGCACTGTATCAGCGTGTGCTCCTAACCATGGAGAATTCCCAGTAGGGGGCTGGCAAAGTGTTTTGTTTTTTGGCCTTGGAACCCCTGCAGATTTGTTTTTTTTTTTCTAAAATCTAACTGGAGTTTTTTTGTTTTTTCTTTTTTGTTCTCCTGGCCATCTGATTTTATCACCGGACTTATCTTTAGATACTTACATCATGATATTGTATATAAAGAAGGTACTCTTCTACTTGATATTTATCTGTTTTTTTAAGATTGCATAGACATATTTGTTTTTTATTAGCTAAATTTATTTGTTTTTCTTACTTTCTCTTCGACATCTCATAAAGCACTTTGAGCTAATTTGTGTGCATGAAAATGTGCTATAGAAATAAATATTTGTGTTGTTGTTGTTGCACAAAGAGTCCCAAAATGCCCACTTGAGGGGGGAAGCACCATCAAACCACACCTAATAATTAAAAGAGTAATGAGGAATCTTTATAAATAAACAGTTGAATTTATACATGTACAAAACATGTTCTAAAGAGAGTGAAGCTCCAAAGAGCACAGAAAGGAGGTAATCCCAAAAGTGAACAAAATCCAAATATGAAAAATCAAACAATGGTCAAAAGGCAGAGCGAAAGGTCACAAAATCTGATAAATCATAACACAGTCAAGTCTCACTTAATGAAAGCATATGGTTCCGACCAGCGTGTCGTTAGTTGATTTTCTCGTTAAGCGAGTTGTCATATTTTAAGGGGCAGGGGGACTCTGTGTCATGCTGTCTTTGGATACAAGGTGAAGTTTCTGCATCGCTGCATTTCATGTGCACCGAAATCCTAGCTGTGCACCAGCAGCATGGAGGGACGTGCCTTTGTGTCACTGTCACCGCAATGATGCGTCAAGAATACATCAGACCTGATGTAACTTACCCTAAGCTAACCTAACCTACCATTTACCATTAGTAAAATACATACATCACATAAATTAATAACAATTATTGAAATACTGGTATAATGATACATTAATCACAATATTAATACTGCAATAGACCTTGTACAATAACATTTCAATGCTATTTGATTTAATTTATCGTGTTTCCGTTGTTAAATTGCATTGTCGCTAGTCGAGGCATTGCTAACCAAGCAAGTAATCTAACAAAATGTTAGCAAAATGGATTCTTCTTCTTCCTCGTCTTCCTTTTCCACTTTTATGTGGGGTCATATGTGCTTGATCAACCTTCTCCAAACATCTCATTTTCCCTCAGATCTTCTTTTACATTATCCATCCACCTCTGCTTTGCCCCCCCCCCTCGCTTTCTCTTCCCCTGTGCTTCCATTCCCATCACTCTTTTCTCACATATTCATTGTCTCTCGTCACCACATGTCCATACCACTTCAACCTACTTTTCTGTACTTTCTTAGATAGCTCTCCCACTTTTGTTTGCATAAATTAATAATAATGATTGAAATACAGTAATAAAAATATTACATTAATAACAATATTAATACTGTAATGGACCTCTAATGGTGACATTTCGATGCTATTCGATTTTATTTATTGTGTTTCTCTCATTAAAGTGTGACGTTGTTTGGTCGAGCAAGTGACATAACCTAACATTAGCTAAAAACACACATCACATACATTAATAATAATTATTGATGTACAATAATAATAATAAAAGTAATGCAATAGATCTCTTATAATGACATTTCAATACTATTTAGATCAATTTATTTTGTCTCCTTCGTTAAAATGTGATGTCGTCAGTTGGGTTGTTGCTAACTGAGCAAGTAATCTAACCTAACACTAGCAAAAAACATACATCCCGTAAATTATAAAATACAGTTATAATAATTCTTTAATAGCAATAAGAACTCTTATGATGACTTTTCAATGTTATTCAATTTCATTTATTGTGTCTCGTTAAAGCGTGACGGTTACTCAGGACGCTGCTAACCAAGCCATGACTTTATTTATGTTCCCCTAAAACATGCCTTATCTTTCAGCCACACCCACTGCCATGCATTTGGCCACACCCACCAAGTGCCTTGCCTATTAATTGCACTTGCTTGACAAACTAGACGCAGCCAATGACAAGGTGCAACATTTCAACCCAGAGCACTGGATCCACGAGGCAGCATTGCTAACCACTGTGTCACCTGCTTAAGAAATAGAATGAAACCTACATAAATAAATAAACAAACAAAAACAAGCAAATAAATAAGAAAAAATTATCTGAGGATTTTATTTTTTTCCTTTTAGAAATTTTCCTGCTCTTAACGTAATTGCCAGATTTGACTTTTATTTAGGATTTAAAGCTTTTATTATAGCACAGTACTGAGGTAAGTGCAATGACAACTAAATAAAACTTTAGACCTTGATAGAAAAATGAAAAAAAGAAAAAAAAAAGCTTTTTAATGTATTGCTGCCCTGAAAGCACAGGGTATCTCTCTTCCTACAGCTCACCATCATGCTAAATCGTTGGGGTGTGAAATATGATAGAGCAGCTTGTCGTTCAATTTGTCCGATGTACCTTACAGGTGTACTCCAGGTAAACATCCCCTCAGTCTTTGAAAAATGAGCTTCTCTAAAACAAATGACTTTGATGAACCTCAGAGGCCAGGCCCTATCATTCTTTTCCAAATGGCTTCCCCAGCTAAGCATGGCCACCCCAACACAAATTTGTCTTTTTGAAGGTAGCTGTGCTCTAATACATATCATTCTAATAAAAGATTCCCTTTGCTTTGTGTTTATTTTGCCCTCTGTTCCATGCCTCTATAATTGACAGTGCTGTCATTGGCTCTTGATATGCTCCTTAAGGTAATTAATCATTCAGTAGGGTATACTCTGCCTCATTACTTTTCCCTTAACTGATCGCGATAAAAAGAACATGCAGCGTGCATTAGGAGCGTTTTTGTAAGAGGTTATAAAGTTACATTTTAACTACAGCTAAATGACTCTCATATCTTAAATGCCTATCTGTGGACATTCAAGGAGGGAGACAAAAGGAAGTCAATTTTAATTACAGCACTGATGTCGATTGTGTGCCAGTTCACAGTGAAGTGTACAGAGCTATTTAATCAATCAAGGCAGATAATGAAAAACTGTTTAACAAAATGGCTGGAATGAGATTTACTTCATTCTTTCTGTATTAGGAAGGTACCAGGGCCTGCCCCAAAACTAGTTTACAAGGCAAGGCAGGCAATATTCGGACAACCCAAACTGTACCCAAAAATATAAAATGAAAGCAAAATGTGTACTGCCCCGCAGAAAGCCAGGAATTATATTTTATGTATAGACCAGGAGAAATGAAAAGTTACATTCCCAGTTTTGAAAGATAAGATTTGTATTTAAATAATCAGAAGTCAGAATTGAGAGCAAAAGATTAGAAACCGTGAAGACAAAAGAGTTTCTTTCATCAAAACCAAAGTGCTATCAAAAAGTTTACAAAGCAAAAGCAATAATTTATTAACCAGTAAAAATCAAAAACAAGAATTTTTCACACTATGATTGATGGCTTATCCATTTTAGTTTTGTTTATCTGCCCTGTCTCCTTGATGTTGAGCCAAAGGAGGTAGGCCCACATGCTTATGCAGCTGAGGTAAAGGAATACTCCTCCTCAAAATAATATTTTTATGTCTTAATTACATTATGTGTTTTGTAGTAATGACGGAAACAAATCTTTAAAATCATATTTTTCGCAGAGGTCAGAGAAAAAAAAAAGTTTACAATATAAAACAAACCATTGGTGACCAATGTTGTACAATGAAAAACAATATGAAAAATGTCCATGGGAAAATTTTTTTAAAAAAAAAATCACATGACTCATATTTCATATAATCCATATGCCAGTTATGGTTACAACATTATTAAATAGATCCTTCCAGAAAAAAATCCACACCCATTATAAACGGGAAACAGAATTCTCATGACAGAACTTTTGACCTGCCATATAGTGATATTTACGACAGTAGTATCATAAAGCAAATGGGGTTATGGCTAAGCAGCAGATGGAAGGAGACACTTATGTTCTGCTGGTTGTGTATGTTTGTAGGAGCGCCATTTAATAAAAGTTTGTGTTTAATATACTTACCTCTGGCCGGACATCATTGTTAAGATATGACCAATGAACAAGGGAGAGAGTCTGCCATGATAGTAGTAGCAGAAGTAGTTTTAGTTGTATTGCTATGTGTACAGAGATCATTATGATTCCTCCTGAATGTTCCTTCCAACATGCAATGCAACGGCACTCTCTGACACCATGAGTAACTTCATTACTGAATAGAAAACAGCTTATGTGGGTCATGCTTTGGTATAATTTTGGGTCCTCAAATGCCAAATGTTTACATACAAATTTTAGATTCATGTTTTCCAATGTACAAAACTACAGGGTGGGCCATTTATATGGATACACCTTAATAAAATGGGAATGGTTGGTGATATTAACTTCCTGTTTGTGGCACATTAGTATATGTGAGGGGGGAAACTTTTCAAGATGGGTGGTGACCATGATGGCCATTTTGAAGTCGGCCATTTTGGATCCAACTTTTGTTTTTTTCAATAGGAAGAGGGTCATGTGACACATCAGACTTATTGGGAATTTCACAAGAAAAACAATGGTGTGCTTGGTTTTAACGTAACTTTATTCTTTCATGAGTTATTTACAAGTTTCTGACCACTTATAAAATGTGTTCAATGTGCTGCCCATTGTGTTGGATTGTCAATGCAACCCTCTTCTCCCACTCTTCACACACTGATAGCAACACCACAGGAGAAATGCTAGCACAGGCTTCCAGTATCCGTAGTTTCAGGTGCTGCACATCTCGTATCTTCACAGCATAGACAATTGCCTTCAGATGACCCCAAAGATAAAAGTCTAAGGGGGTCAGATCGGGAGACCTTGGGGGCCATTCAACTGGCCCACGACGACCAATCCACTTTCCAGGAAACTGTTCATCTAGGAATGCTCGGACCTGACACATTGAACACATTTTATAAGTGGTCAGAAACTTGTAAATAACTCATGAAAGAATAACGTTACGTTAAAACCAAGCACACCATTGTTTTTCTTGTGAAATTCCCAATAAGGTTGATGTGTCACATGACCCTCTTCCTATTGAAAAAACAAAAGTTGGATCCAAAATGGCCGACTTCAAAATGGCCACCATGGTCACCACCCATCTTGAAAAGTTTCCCCCCTCACATATACTAATGTGCCACAAACAGGAAGTTAATATCACCAACCATTCCCATTTTATTAAGGTGTATCCATATAAATGGCCCACCCTGGTACAAACAGAATCCAAAATAACAGTCAAACATTTAATAAAGAAGATCCAGAATCATTCTTTTGGCTCAAGGGTGAATCACATACTCAAGGACATCAGTAGAAATGAAGGGGAAGGGCATTTAAGACAGTAAGCACTTCTTTGCGCAAAAAATTATGAGACCGTGGAACAAACTACGGAGATATGGAGTTGAAGAAGAAACCTTGACAGTTGCTAAGAAGAAGCTGGATGAGATATGTAAATGTTGAGTATCTCAATAAAATCAGATATGTGTTCTCTTTCAGGAAATTAGCTTTAGGAGACACTCCACCAAAACAGCATACACCGTCATGTGGTGGAGGTCAGATGTTTAGGCCTAAATAACCAAGAGAGTCTCTTATCAGAAGCTTCAAGGAATCCAACTATAATGGTGACAACTCTTCTATCCCAGCAGAGGAGACATCAAAAAATTTATTTTTCTTTCAGGTAAGGAAATGAATGGTGGCTTTGATGTCAGAAGGACAGTGAGTGTAACTACCCTCTGGGTCTCCTGTGCATTCCTGAGGACCACCGGGAACATGGTCTTTTTTCCAAAACCTAACCTATCCATGCTCTGACTTAAGAAATACCTATCCTCTCCAAGCTGCAAACATACAAAGTACAGTGGAAATTAAGGGGAAGTGTGTTTATCTCTGAAGTCTTGAAGCTCATCTTTATGCAAAGAGTTGTGGGAATCTGGAACAAACTACCAAGTCATGGAGTTGAAGATGAAGAAACCTTCACAACATTTCAGAATAATCTGGATGAGATCTGTGGGACAAACTGATTTGATGGACTAAATGGTATCTTCTCGCTTGTCAAATTTCTTATGTTCTTATCTTCTGGATGTGAGAGATGAAGGTGCTATGTGTGGATGGGTGTAAATTTGGTTTTAACACCAGCAGCAAAGGGTTATGGTGTTAGAGATGTTACCTGAATTAGGTGATGTTAAAAGAGGTGTCCCTCAAGGACAGCACTTACAGTTGACCAGTGCATATCTGACAGAGCAGAGGCTTGTCGAAAAGGTGACACCCCATGACAGCGCCACGTTCAAAGTGGCTGAGCTCTTCAGTACAACCCAATGTTTGTCAATGGAGACTGCATGGCTAATTTTATTCACCTGTTAACAATGAAAGACCCCAAACTCATAAAACTGGTGGAGGACCCACATACTTTTGGCCATTAAGTGTATTATTGATCTTGGTAAAAATGCCCATAGGGAAATGTTACTGCTCAAAGGCCGATCATTGATGACTCAATGACGCTTAAGAGATTCTCATTTATGAGGTGTGATCAAAAAAATACGGTTTTAAAAAAGAAACGTTTATTGCGGTGAAAGATTTACAACTACTAGTCACCCTCAGAATACTCTCCTCCACTTCGAATGCACTTGTCCCAACGTTCCTGCCACTTTGCAAAGCAGTTCTGGACATTTTCTTTCGAGAGTGTCTTTAGTTGGGCTGTCGTGGCTGCCTGGATGTCCTCAAAGGATTGAAATCGTTTGCCTTTCATGGTCATTTTCAATTTAGGGAACAGCCAGAAGTCATACGGTGCCAGATCCGGCGAATAAGGTGGATGCGGACACAGCATAATACAATACAATACAATACAATATAATTTATTTTTATATAGCCCAAAATCACACAGGAAGTGCCGCAATGGGCTTTAACAGGCCCTGCCTCTTGACAGCCCCCCAGCCTTGACTCTCTAAGAAGACAAGGAAAAACTCCCAAAAAAACCTAGTAGGGAAAAATGGAAGAAACCTTGGGAAAGGCAGTTCAAAGAGAGACCCCTTTCCAGGTAGATTGGGCGTGCAGTGGGTGTCAAAAGAAGGGGGTCAATACAATACAATACAGTACAGTACACAGAACAATTTCTCAATATAGTAAGAAATAAAAAATATAAATTTTAGAAGTACAGAGCAGAATTTAACAGTAGATGATATATCCCATAATAAGATTTGGATTTGTATAGAGTCCTGGAGACCTCATCCTTCAAGCTGCCTCCCCCATTTGGCCATTCCACAGCTGAAACAGTGCTGGGCCAGCCAATCTGATGAAAGGACCCCTCTCTCCCACGATTCCTGCGATCCTCCATCTGGGATGACTTTTCCTTAGGCAGGCAAAACAACTTGGCAGGTGGGCCGTGGCACCAAGTGCCACATTTGAGTACCAAGAAGAAAAACAGAATAAGTGAGGGTTAGTATACAATTATAACTGTCATGTTACTTATGTTTAAGTGCTAATGACTAACAACAGAGATGCAGTCTGTACAGTTATTCAGCAGCTCTAGTCGGGATATGCTAAACTGAAGTAGTGAGTCTTCAGCCGGGATTTGAAAGCTGAGACCAAAGGGGCATCTCTTATAGTAGCAGGCAGACCACTGCACAGTTTAGGGGCCCTGTAACTAAAAGCTCGACCTCCCACTGTTATTTTATTAATCCTTGGAATCATAAGCAGACCGGCGTCTTGAGATCTTAATGTGCGCTCTGGTTTGTAAGTCATGATAAGTTCAGACAAGTAAGCCGGACCTCGACCATTTAATGCTTTATATGTTAAAAGAAGGATTTTGAAATCTGCCCTAAACTTAACCGGGAGACAGTGTAAGGATTTAAGAACTGGAGTTATGTGTTCGTATTTTCTTGTTCTTGTAATAATTCTCGCAGCCGCATTTTGGATTAACTGGAGGCTGTATAAAGAACAGTTTGAACATCCAGTGAACACCGCATTGCAGTAGTCAATCCTACTAGAGATAAATGCATGAATTAGTTTTGATGCATGAATAATGTTTTTATACAACAGAAATTGTCGCACAAGAAGGGATGTGTGACCAGGAGCGTTGTCATGATGAAGAATGAAACTGTTTCAACATTTATTTATCGGTTATTGATGTTGAAGGACATCTTGATCTTTTCTCGTCTTCAACCGAGTCAGATCCAATACGAAATCGACCAGAACACTTGTAAACAGTCTTAACTGTCGGTACAGTGTCACCATCAACATTAACATCTGATGGGCTTCCTGAGCTTACCCTAACCCTAGCCCTAAACCTAACCCTAACCCTAATTTGAAGCCAAATTTCACGTTAATGCATTGCTCGATATTCATTATTAACGACAAACTTGAAAAACACACAACAGTGGCTTACAAATGACTGACAGTATCACACAAGTTGAAACTTGTCACAAACTCGGCTCTAGGATGGACATACCTGAACCTGCATTGAATTTTTTGCGTTGCTCTTGGATGGTGCTCTGCATCAACATTCACCATACTTCTTGATCACACCTCGTATGCTTCATTCAAGAATCAACACACACAGTTGTTCCTCCTAACATTCCTTAGGAGAAATAGCATTAGACAAGAAGGAGACACTACGGTGGGTTGGCACCCTGCCCGGGGTTGGTTCCTGCCTTGTGCCCTGTGTTGGCTGGGATTGACTCCAGCAGACCCCCGTGACCCTGTGTTCGGATTCAGTGGGTTGGAAAATGGATGGATGGATGGATGGATGGAAGAAGGAGACATAAGATAAAAATTTCTTAGATTCTAAGATCATAAGAAATGTCTCCAAGAATTCAGAAAGTGAAACCAATTCATAACATACATATATATTAAAAACAAAAACCACATAAAGAAGAGAAATATTTTAAAATGAACAGAAATGACAACAGAAAAGACAACATCCATAAGCCAGGGAGCACGCCCTGGTGGTAACATAACAAGAAGTCTTGAATGTTCTCCTAACAATCGCCCACAGACTAGTGCACTGCCAACAACAGTTAAAGAATAAAAAAAATCAATGCAACATCAGACAATAAACACAAATAAAAAATACAAAAATACCTGAGCTGAGCAGGTGCCTCACCAGGTTGTTATACATCCAGTGAGGATGGACTCTGTTGTGCACCTGTAGAAGTTCCACAGACGTTGCAGTAAAAGCGTTACTCAGCCTTCTTACTTAGAATATACTGTATTGTAAAGCTACATGAGGCAAATTATTTTATTTTTATGTATTAGGGTCCATACCTGCAGTGAAGTTCTACACCATGAGGACAAATTTTTGGTCCCTGCTGTGTATCTCATCAGCTTGTAGCTGAAAATTCCCTGTGAGGAAGATGAAGAGAGAAGCTACAGATCGCTTCACTGACCTTGCAACATTGATTCCTGTGGATAAGTGTCCTACAAATGGCTCAAGTACAAAAAAGAAAAAAATACTTCTCATGCTGCAGAAAAAAATTATAAGCACAGAAACTGGCAATTTTTGAGTTAGAATTCACACAAAGGCCACAGAAGCAATGAAAGAAATGCTTGCTTAACTGAACACATGTACACAGTTTACACTGTAACAGACTGCAAGTCGACACGTGTACATGGTGCCATGGCATTACTGCCACCACACACACCTGGGTTAGAGGAATATTCCTTTAGGTCAGTTGGTTGTGACGGCATCAAGTACTCTCCTCAGTTTCCATTTTAAAAATGACGGTGGATGCACAACCCTGATCACATTATTGAATCCAAAGACAGAAAGACGGCACACTAAATCATCAAACCTGAAAGTGCTTTAACTATTGCTCCATCGTGTTCATGTTCAGTTGCATGATTCTCCTAAGAGACATAAGAAATTTAACAAACGAGAGGAGACTGAATGTGTGAAGTTCTGAGATTGAGTGGAGCCTGGCACAAAGCACTGAATGTCCCATCAGGCATAAACTGCAATTCAGAACAGGCAATCCACATTAAGATAAGCATTTCTTGGCATGGCCAGTTCTTGGATGGGAACAGAAGAACAAAATTTGACAAACAAGAGGAGAACATTCAGTCCAACAGGCACATTTGTTTATTTAATAGCTAAGCTGTCCTAATATCTCATCCAGATTCTTCTTATAGGTTGTCAAGGTTTCTGCTTCTGTCTTAAATGCACTTCTCTTTAATTTTCATGTGATTCACTGTTAAGCTGAACGAATGTTGCTGGACCTACTTTATCAATGCCTTTAAGGATTTTAAAGACCTGGATGAGGCCCCTACATAGTCTCCTCTTCTCAAAATGAAAAACAGGTTTAATTCTCTGTTTCTGTTATAGTAGGACAAGTCCTTAACTCCCATGATGCACTTGGTTACTCTCCTCTGCACAGCTTCAAGTGCCGCTATGTCTTTCTTGTACTGTGGTGACCAGAACTGCACATAGGACTCCAGCTGTGGTCTCACTAGTACTTTATATAGTTTGAGCATAACGTCCCTTGCCTTATATTCAACAGTTTTAACAAT
This sequence comes from Erpetoichthys calabaricus, assembly GCF_900747795.2. Classification (NCBI taxonomy): domain Eukaryota; kingdom Metazoa; phylum Chordata; class Cladistia; order Polypteriformes; family Polypteridae; genus Erpetoichthys; species Erpetoichthys calabaricus. Next base: position 13,330,023 of record NC_041400.2, on the reverse strand, counting down.
TTTATTTGCTTTTTTAATTGCTTGTGTACACTGCTTAGCCAATGAAAATTTATTTCAACATATCCCCTTAAATCTTTTTCAGAGGTTGCTTCCTGGAGCTGAGGGTCTCCCATTTTGTATTTATAACTGATGTTCTTTTTGCCGACGTGTAGCACTTTGCATTTTTCTGCATTAAACTTGTTTTTCCCAGGTGTTTGCCCAGTTTTAAAGCATGTCCAGGTCAATTTAAAATCTTTTTCTTCCCTCCTCGATGTCTGCCATCCCACCAATTTTAGTGTCTTCTGCGAATTTCACAAGTTTATTAACTACACCAGAATCAATGTCATTAATATAAATCAGAAAAATACAATCCCCTCCTTTAACCGCCACCTTATCATGGTGGAGGGGTTTGCGTGTCCCAATGATCCTAGGAGCTCTGTTGTCCAGGGCTTTATGCCCCTGGTAGGGCCACCCAAGGCAAACTGGTCCTAGGTGAGGGATGAGACAAAGAGTGGTTAAACAAAACCTCCTATGATGGAAAACAATTTTGGACGGCGTTTTCCCTTGCCCAGACGTGGGTCAGCGGGGCACGACTCTGGAGCCAGGCCTGGAGGTGGGGCTCGATGGCAAGCGCCTGGTGGCCGGGCCTGCACCCATGGGGCTCGGCCGGGCACAGCCCGAAGAGGCAACGTGGGTCCCCCTTCCCATGGGCTCACCACCTATGGGAGGGTCCAAGGAGGTCGGGTGCAGTGTGAGTTGGGTGGTGGCCGAAGGCGGGGACCTTGGCGGTCCGATCCTCGGCTACAGAAGCTGGCTCTTGGGACGTGGAATGTCACCTCTCTGAAGGGGAAGGAGCCTGAGCTAGTGCGCGAAGTTGAGAGGTTCCGGCGAGATATAGTCGGACTCACCTCGACGCACAGCTTGGACTCTGGAACCAATCTCCTTGAGAGGGGCTGGACTCTCTACCACTCGATGAGAGGCGCCGAGCGGGTGTGGGTATACTTATTGCCCCCCGACTTGGAGCCTGTACATTGGGGTTTACCCCGGTGGACGAGAGGGTGGCCTCCCTTCGCCTTCGGTTGGGGGGACGGGTCCTAACTGTTGTTTGTGCGTATGCACCGAACAGCAGTTCAGAGTACCCACCCTTTTTGGAGTCCCTGGATGGGGTGCTAGAGGGCATACCTTCTGGGGACTCCCTCGTTCTGCTGGGAAACTTCAATGCTCACGTGGGCAATGACAGTGAGACCTGGAAGGGCGTGATTGGGAGGAATGGCCCCCCCGATCTGAACCCGAGCGGTGTTTTGTTATTGGACTTCTGTGCTCGTCACGGATTGTCCATAACGAACACCATGTTCAAGCATAGGGGTGTTCATATGTGCACTTGGCACCAGGACACCCTAGGCCTCAGTTCGATGATCGACTTTGTGGTCGTGTCGTCGGACTTGCGGCCACATGTCTTGGACACTCGGGTGAAGAGAGGGGCGGAGCTGTCAACTGATCACCACCTGGTGGTGAGTTGGCTTCGATGGTGGGGGAGGATGCCGGTCAGGCGTGGTAGGCCCAAACGTGTTGTGAGGGTCTGCTGGGAACGTCTGGCAGAGCCCCCTGTCAGAAGTAGCTTCAACTCCCACCTCCGGCAGAAGTTCAACCACATCCCGAGGGAGGTGGGGGACATTGAGTCCGAATGGGCCATGTTCCGTGCCTCTATTGTTGAGGCAGCTGACCGGAGCTGTGGCCGTAAGGTGGTTGGTGCCTGTCGTGGCGGCAATCCCCGAACCCATTGGTGGACACCGGCGGTGAAGGATGCCGTCAAGCTGAAGAAGGAGTCCTACAAGACCCTTTTGTCCTGTGGGACCCTGGAGGCAGCTGATAGGTACTGGCAGGCCAATTGGAATGCGGCTTTGGTGGTTGCTGAGGCAAAAACTCGGGCGTGGGAGGAGTTTGGGGAGGCCATGGAAAACGACTTTCGGATGGCTTCGAAGAGATTCTGGTCCACCATCCGGCGTCTCAGGAAGGGGAAGCAGTGCAGTGTCAACACTGTATATGGTGGGGATGGTGCGCTGCTGACCTCGACTCGGGACGTTGTGGGTCGGTGGGGGGAGTACTTCGAAGACCTCCTCAATCCCATTAACATGCCTTCCAATGAGGAAGCAGAGCCTGGGGACTCAGAGGTGGGCTCCCCCATCTCTGGGACTGAGGTCACCGAGGTGATCAAAAAACTCCTTGGTGGCAGGGCCCCGGGGGTGGATGAGATACGCCTGGAGTTCCTCAAGGCTCTGGATGTTGTAGGACTGTCTTGGTTGACACGCCTCTGCAACATCACATGGACATCAGGGACAGTGCCTCTGGATTGGCAGACCGGGGTGGTAGTCCCCCTCTTTAAGAAGGGGGATCGGAGGGTGTGTTCCAACTACAGAGGGATCACACTCCTCAGCCTCCCTGGAAAAGTCTATTCAGGGGTCCTGGAGAGGAGGGTCCGTCGGATAGTCGAGCCTCGGATTCAGGAGGAACAGTGTGGTTTTCATCCTGGTCGCGGAACAGTGGAGCAGCTCTATACCCTTAGCAGGGTCCTGGAGGGTGCATGGGAGTTTGCCCAACCAATCTACATGTGTTTTGTGGACTTGGAAAAGGCATTCGACCGTGTCCCTCGGGGAATCCTGTGGGGGGTACTCCGAGAGTATGGGGTACCGGCCCCCCTGATAAGGGCTGTTCGGTCCCTGTACGATCGGTGCCAGAGCCTGGTCCGCATTGCCGGCAGTAAGTCGAACCCGTTTCCAGTGAGAGTTGGACTCCGCCAGGGCTGCCCTTTGTCACCGATTCTGTTCATAACTTTTATGGACAGAATTTCTAGGCGCAGCCAGGGCGTTGAGGGGGGTCCGGTTTGGTGGGCTCAGGATTGAGTCACTGCTTTTTGCAGATGATGTTGTCCTGTTTGCTTCATCAGGCCGTGATCTTCAGCTCTCTCTGGATCGGTTCGCAGCCGAGTGTGAAGCGGCTGGGATGAGAATCAGCACCTCCAAATCCGAGACCATGGTCCTCAGCCGGAAAAGGGTGGAGTGCCCTCTCAGGGTTGGTAGCGAGATCCTGCCCCAAGTGGAGGAGTTCAAGTATCTCGGGGTCTTGTTCACGAGTGAGGGAAGAATGGAGCGTGAGATCGACAGGCGGATCGGTGCGGCATCCGCAGTAATGCGAGCTCTGCATCGGTCTGTCGTGGTGAAAAAGGAGCTGAGCCGCAAGGCAAAGCTCTCAATTTACCAGTCGATCTATGTTCCTACCCTCACCTATGGTCATGAGCTATGGGTAGTGACCGAAAGAACGAGATCGCGAATACAAGCGGCTGAAATGAGTTTCCTCCGCAGGGTGTCTGGGCTTTCCCTTAAAGATAGGGTGAGAAGCTCAGTCATCCGGGAGGGGCTCAGAGTAGAGCCGCTGCTCCTCCGCATCGAGAGGAGTCAGATGAGGTGGCTCGGGCATCTGATCAGGATGCCTCCTGGACGCCTCCCTGGTGAGGTGTTCCGGGCACGTCTAACCGGGAGGAGGCCCCGGGGAAGACCCAGGACACGTTGGAGGGACTATGTCTCTCGACTGGCCTGGGAACGCCTTGGGATTCTCCCGGAAGAGCTAGAAGAAGTGGCCGGGGAGAGGGAAGTCTGGGCATCTCTGCTCAAGCTGCTGCCCCCGCGACCCGACCTCGGATAAGCGGGAGACAATGGGTGGATGGAAGAAAAATACAATGCAATACAATTGATTTTTGTATAGCCCAAAATCACACAAGGAGTGCTGTAATGGGCTTTAACAGGCCCTGCCTTTTGATAGCCCCCCAGCTTTGACTGTCTAAGAAGACAACAAAAAACTCCCAAAAAAAACCCTAGTAGGAAAAGAAAAATGGAAGAAATCTCGGGAAAGGCAATTTGAAGAGAGACCCCTTTCCAGGTAGGTTGGGCAGTAAATACAATACAATACACAGAACAGAACACAAGTAATCCTCAATACAATAGTAATAATTAGTAATAATATTTTGACAAATAGTAATATTACAAGTAGGGCGGCACGGTGGTGCAGTGGGTAGCGCTGCTGCCTCGCAGTTAGGAGACCTGAGTTCACTTCCCGGGTCCTCCCTGCGTGGAGTTGGCATGTTCTCCCCGTGTCTGCGTGGGTTCCCTCTGGGTGCTCAGGTTTCCTCCCACAGTCCAAAGACATGCAGGTTAGGTGCATTGGTGATCATAAATTGTTCCTAATGTGTGCTTGGTGTGTGGGTGTGTGTGTGTGTGCCCTGCGGTGGGCTGGCGCCCTGCCCGGGGTTTGTTTCCTGCCTTGCGCCCTGTGTTGGCTGGGATTGGCTCCAGCAGACCCCCGTGACCCTGTAGTTAGGATATAGCTGGTTGGATGATGGATGGATGGATGGATGGATATTACAAGTACAGAGCAAAAAGTAACGAGGGTCCAAGGACAAACCTCTAAGGGACTCCATAGATGACCTCCCTCCACGCGGAGCATTCTCCTCTTATCTATACTCTTTGTCTCCTATTGGTTAACCAACTGGAGCTCCAGTTTTGTGGGATTCCTCTGATGCCTACTGCTTCTAATTTCAGAATTAATCTTTGATATTGGACTGGAGCAAAGGCTTTTTGAAAGTCTAGGTAAATTATGTTGTATGCTTTTCTGGTTGCTCCTTCAAAAAAATCTAAATGATTGGTTTGGCTGGATGTTCCTTTCATAATCCCATGCTGGCTGCTATTTAAAATATTATTTTTGTTTAAGTACTTTTCTAATTTATTTCTCATTATAGTTTCCATAAATTTGCATGGTACAGAAGTAAGATATGTTGGTCTGTAGTTATCAGAATCCATTTTGTTTCCCTTCTTGAAGATAGGAGTCACATTTGCAACTTTCCAGTATGCCAATACTTCTCCTTTCCAAAGTGACTACTCAAATATGTGTAATAAAGGTTTTTTCCTTCAATACAACTGGTAAAATCCCGTCAGGTCCAGGGGTTTTATTAGTCTTCAGCGTATTGAGGGCTTAAAAACACATCTGGCTCTTCCATTTTAAAATCTAGAAACTCAGAGTTTGTTTTACTTCTGCATGAGGCATTCCACTTGTTTCTTCCTTTATAAATACTTTGGTGAAATATTTGTTCATGGTGGGTTTAGTGCTCCTGCTTGTAATGGAAAAATATTAGTAGTCTAAATATAAATCTAGAAAGCATTTAATTGGCATACTGTATAAAACTTAACATAATGCCACTCCAGGACGCAAGTGGGCACTGCTGCTAATCAAGTCCTCTTCCACTCCTTCTACAGGGCTGAAAAGATGACCACTGAGGGCAGCTAACTCTGTCCTTTCTGGTCTCACACCTATAAATCACAAGGTTGCTGGATGGAAGCATCACCCAGTGATCAGAGCACACTGCAGGATAGCTCCTATTTGATGGCCTCACAAGGAACAAACTCACTAGGTCCCGACCAGGTCTCTATTTGTTTTGCCTATTTCATTTCTGTTCTACACCGTAGAATGCTTGTTTAGTTTTCAGTACGATTTGATTAAAAAGGGCGACTGGGTTGGCACCCCAACATTTAGTGCTTGAATTTGTTGTTCCTCACTTGACTACACCATCTATCTATCTATCTATCTATCTATCTATCTATCTATCTATCTATCTATCTATCTATCTATCTATCTATCTATCTATCTATCTATCTATCTATCTATCTATCTATCTATCTATCTATTGTGGAACATGACCCGGACACAGACAGGCAGACACGTTGTAATCACCCCACACACGTTTATTAAAGTGCTCCATATTTACAATTAGTGCTCCTCAGTCCCCAAAGTCCTGGCCACAACACAATGCCTTCTCCTTCAGGCCGCCTCCTTATCTCTCCTCCAGATCTCATCCGTCTTCCACCCGACTCTAGTCATCCTATGAAGGGAGGCGGCCCCTTTTATAGCCACCCGTATGTGCTCCAGGTGCTTCCCGGCAATCTTCCACCGGCACTCCCCAGTGTGGCGGAAGTGCTGGCTGCGTACCTGGAAGCACTCTAGGTGTCCCCGATCCTCTTCCCCCCAGCACTTCCGGGTGTGGCGAAAGTCCTGAGGTCCAGGGCTCCCAAGGCATTCGGGCCCCCCCTGGCGATGACCACGGGCCCCTACAGGGATGAGCTTACATGCTCTGTACCCGTGGTTCCCATAGCCACCAGGGTGGTCGCCCCCACGTGGTCTGGGGAAGGCGTAAGCCCTCTTCCAGTCCTCCGGGGTGTCCCGGCCACCTGCGACACTATCTATCTATCTATCTATCTATCTATCTATCTATCTATCTATCTATCTATCTATCTATAATAATAATAATTCATTACATTTATATAGCGCTTTCTCAGTACTCAAAGCGCTATCCACACAGGGAGGAACCGGGAAGCGAACCCACAATCTTCCACAGTCTCCTTACTGCAAAGCAGCAGCACTACCACTGCACCACTAGATTCTATCTATCTATCTATCTATCTATCTATCTATCTATCTATCTATCTATCTATCTATCTATCTATCTATCTATCTATCTATCTATCTATCTATCTATCTATCTATCTATCTATCTATCTATCTATCAAGCATATAGTGCCTTTTATCTATCTATCTATCTATCTATCTATCTATCTATCTATCTATCTATCTATCTATCTATCTATCTATCTATCTATCTATCTATCTATCTATCTATTGATTAGAACAGGGGTGGCAAACTCCAGTCCTGGAGGGCCGCAGTGGCTGCAGGTTTTCATTCTAACGCTTTTCCTAATCAGTGACCAGTTTTCACTGCTAATTAACTTCTTTTCTCTTCATTTTAATAGCCCTGTTTTTAAGGATTCAGTGCTCTGAATTAATTATTTTTTCATTAAAGGACAGTCAAACAGAAATCAAATGTGAAACAAGTCAACAGTTGACCAGCTAAATTGGGGCTTCAAACTCCAACTAATTTCACTCCAACCAGTTTCTTAATGAGAAGCCAATTCTTGCTGTTAATTAAACTCGTTATTTAATTCTATGGCTTGTTGCTGCTCTCATTCTAACATAGCAGACATTTCCATAACTGTTGATTTTCTGTTTTTTCTAAGAACATTGTCAAAATGTTTTGGGGACCTGAGAGATCAACCTTACTGAGACCTTCACCTTTCTTTATTTTCAGATATTGTGTGATGGGCACGGGTGACCTTGTTTTGTGTCTCATTATTGTTTGGCAGCTAATTGAAGAAAAAGAAACAACTACGGGGCCTGAATCAAGTTAATTAAAATTAAGGCAAAAGAAGTTAATTAGCAGCAAAAACTAATGAAGTAGATGGGTAGAATGAAAACCTGTTGCCACTGTGGCACTCCAGGACTGGAGTTTTCCACTCCTGGATTAGAACATTCAAGTTCTAATTTCACTGGACTCTGTACATGATGACTTTTATTGACCTCTTGGGCACAACCCTCAGCAACACGTGTTGAGCTAATCAAGAGGTTAACTTACCTTGGGAGCAACATTCATGTCTCTGGCGACTCTTCCCATAAAGTCAGTTGATGGATACGGAGCACATAGGGGATCATGAGGCCACTGGAAAGGGGTGTGTGGCGCTCTCAATATCTTTGCAAAAGGAAAAAGGTCCAAGTCTTTAGAGTCCTGGTGCTCCCTGTTTGTGAGACATGGATACTATCCAGTGACCTGAGATGAAGACTGGACTCCTTCACTGCTGTGTCTGTTCGGAGAATCCTTGGGTACCGCTGGTTTGACTTTGTGTTGCTCATGGAGTCCCAAATGAGGAACATTACCTACATTGTGAGGGAGCGTCAGTTACAGCACTATGGCCATGTGGCGCGTTTCCCCGAGGGTGATCCAGCTCGTAAGATCCTCATTGTTGGGGACCCGAGTGGCTGGACCAGGCCAAGTGGTCGCCCACATAACACCTGGCTGCGGGCAGAAAGAGGGTCATTTCCGGACTGCGTGTCTGCCTGGGGGGTTGCCAACCAGGTTCCTGAGTTGCTTCATCACATAGTGGTGTGATTCCCTAAGGGTGGTCCACATCACTAGATCCTCATTGTTGGCTAAGGGGATGCCCAAATAACACACTGGCTGTGACCTGTACATGTGACATCATTGACTATATACAATATAGGCCATTGTTCTGACACCCTAAGTATGTACAGTCAGAAAGCAGAGAACAACTTATGGAGCACACAAATCAAAGGCACCATGAATCAAAAGAAACAAACATCAAAACCAAGTGGAAACGTTACTTTGACGTCTACAACACAGCAGAAATGGAGCCAAAAGAAAACCCCACATCAACGCACTAGAAAGTCATTTAGAAATCCACCAAGTTTGACAACAATGGTGTTTTTTTTATCAGTGCATCAATGACAAAATTGATTGCGATTTGGCAGGTAAACACTTAAAAACCAAAGGTTACGTGTAGCAACCGAGCCACAAAATGGAGTAATGATAAAATTAAAAACAAAGATGTTAATACACTTTTGATAAAGGTTTCCCATGAGCATTTTTAGCTTGAAAAAGAGATTCCCTTTACTAAGAAAAAAATACAACAGAAGCTTTATCTTGGCCAAGAAAACCATATTTCTGTCAGAAACTTTTAAACTCAATCTGAAATTCATGACACCTATAAAAACACCAGTAACGGCACACTGCATGATAACGTGCAGTGAATACATGTGACTTGAGCATTCCTAGTTTTCAGACTCTTTCTCTGTACATTTACCATTCATTTTCTCAGAGGTTGATGCGCATGATGCTTCCTGAGCAGCTCTTCTTTTCTCCACCCTAGCGGCCCGCTTTTTCTCTTCTTCTGTCAGACATCTTTTTGCGTTAAAACTGATCAAGTCAGTGTTTGTGTTGCAATTACTGAGTATGTTTTCCTTGAGATTTCACTTAAGCTGGCACTTAAGTCTTCTATCTGCCTCAAGAATGATTTAAGAAATGAAGAGGTAGGGGAAGTGACAGCGAAGGTGGGAGGGAATGAGAATGGCACACGTATGCATGTACAGCACGGCCGTCCTGCTGGCTGCTGCCGAGAGTACCTGAAAGCAGATAGTAGATGTCACGTAGTATATGTGTACCAAATTTCAGGTCAATAGTTCAAATGGTTTGCGAGCTACAGGTAATTTAAAATCTTGGACCGACAAACGAACAGCCATGGTAGAGTATAATATATACAGTTAAATCCATAAATATTTGGACAGAGACAACTTTTTTCTAATTTTGGTTCTGTGCATTACCACAATGAATTTTAAATGAAACAACTCCGATGCAGTTGAAGTGCAGACTTTCAGCTTTAATTCAGTGGGGTGAGCAAAATGATTGCATGAAAATGTGAGGCAACTAAAGCATTTTGTTAACACAATCCCTTCATTTCAGGGGCTCAAAAGTAATTGGACATTTGACTCAATGGCTATTTCACGGGCAGGTGTGGTCAAGTCCGTCGTTATGTCCTTATCAATTAAGCAGATAAAAGGCCTGGAGTTGATTTGAGGTGTGGTGCTTGCATGTGGAAGATTTTGCTGTGAACAGACAACATGCGGTCAAAGGAGCTCTCCATGAAGGTGAAAGAAGCCATCCTTAAGCTGCGAAAACAGAAAAAACCCATCCGAGAAATTGCTACAATATTACGAGTGACAAAATCTACAGTTTGGTACATCCTGAGAAAGAAAGCAAGCACTGGTGAACTCCGCAATGCAAAAAGACCTGGACGTCCACAGAAGACAACAGTGGTGGATGATCGCAGAATCATTTCCATGGTGAAGAGAAACCCCTTCACAACAGCCAACCAAGTGAACAACACTCTCCAGTGTGTAGGCGTATCGATATCCAAGTCTACCATAAAGAGAAGACTGCATGAAAGTAAATACAGAGGGTGCACTGCAAGGTGCAAGCCACTCATAAGCCTCAAGAATAGAAAGGTGAGATTGGACTTTGCTAAAGAACATCTAAAAAAGCCAGCACAGTTCTGGAAAAACATTCTTTGGAAAGATGAAACCAAGATCAACCTCTACCAGAATGATGGCAAGAAAAAAGTATGGAGAAGGCGTAGAACAGCTCATTATCCAAAGCATAGCACATCATCTGTAAAACACGGTGGAGGCAGTGTGATGGCTTGGGCGTGCATGGCTGCCAGTGGCACTGGGACACTCGTGTTCATTGATGATGTGAGACAGGACAGAAGCAGCCGAATGAATTCTGAGGTGTTCAGAGACATACTGTCTGCTCAAATCCAGCTAAATACAGTCAAATTGATTGGGCGGTGTTTCATGATACAGATGGACAATGACCCAAAACATACAGCCAAAGCAACCCAGGAGTTTATTAAAGCAAGGAAGTGGAAAATTCTTGAATGGCCGAGTCAGTCACCTGATCTTAACCCAATTGAGCAGGCATTTCACTTGTTGAAGACTAAACTTCAGACAGAAAGGCCCTCAAACAAACAGCAACTGAAAGCCGCTGCAGTAAAGGCCTGGCAGAGCATTAAAAAGGAGGAAACCCAACATCTGGTGATGTCCAGGAGTTCAAGACTTCAGGCTGTCATTGCCAGCAAAGGGTTTTCAACCAAGTATTGGAAATGAACATTTTATTTCTAGTTATTTCATTTGTCCAATTACTTTTGAGCCCCTGAAATGAAGGGATTGTGTTCAAAAAATGCTTTAGTTGCCTCGCATTTTTATGCAATCGTTTTGTTCACCCCACTGAATTAAAGCTGAAAGTCTGCACTTCAACTACATCTGAGTTGTTTCATTTAAAATTCATTGTGGTAATGTACAGAACCAAAATGAGAAAAAAGTTGTCTCTGTCCAAATATTTATGGACCTAACTGTATAAAAATACCGAGCCAGGCCAGCATTCTCATTCAAGATCCTGTTGTTACTAGAAGACCCTGTAAGCTAGTGGATGCTATTTTAGCACATTACTGGATCCTACAAAACCACAGCTCTGTGGTCGATATCGAGTGACTCCTGCAGCTGTGTCTATGATCCTTCTCCGATTTGAAAGCTTGCCAAATCCATGTTCTCCAGTTTTCAAAGAAAATGGAAGCAACCATTACTTATTTTAAAGTGAATCTGAAGAATTTTTCAATTATAAATGTGAATAGATACTTAGAGTACTGCCTCGCTCATTTCTTTTTGTAATAATCTGTGTTTAAAAATTAAGACATTAAGAAAAATTCACAATTTTTAAAATCCATCTTGTATGTTTCGGTGGTATCATTTTGTAGGTAATGACATTCCTTCTTCTGTATCAAAATGTCAGAGTTTACAAGAAGGTCAAGAAAAATAGGAGATAAGGGAAAGCAAAGGATAGAGAGTATTAAAGATGAACAGAATTCTTGAAAATGTCTTTTCAAATGAACAATACATTATATTGATAATGGATATATATATTTTTACAGTATATATTGGCCACTTTATTAAGTATAGGATGGTATACCCAATTGCTTCCTGAGTATCCTGAGTTCTTTGAGACTTGGATTCATCAGGGTGACAAAAACATTTTTGAGGAATTTTAGTTCATGCTATGTAAATGCTGGATTGGATGGACTGGCATCCTAACAGGGGTGAGGAATGACTACCTGCCCAGCCGTGAGTCCATAATGGATGGAAGCCTACATTTCTGGCCAAGTTGAGATGATCAAATAATGGACGAACAAAAGGCGAGACAACCTATTGTCCCCCAGCACAAAAAGTGGCAGTTCTCCCCTGGCCGGATCCTAGTATGGACACCCGCAGGGTTGCCTGGGTATTGTAGTCCAGAAGTGTGATACTGTTGGGGTCTTTGGGTGCCGCCAAGGGGAGGCGCTGTGAACATCACTATTTCAGAGAGCATCCATATAACCCACAAGTGCTTCTGATATGAAATGCTATGACACTGGAAGTGCTCCTGGGTCTGTGTGGCATGGCAGGTCCATGGCTCTAAATAGATGGCCAGTTTTTAAATACGTAATCTCAGCACTCATGGCTTAAGGAGGGGGCGTGGTAGTGTGGTGAGAGCGATTCCCGGGCACGATGCGGGCGTAGGCGTTTCTGCACTAAAGTACACAGGGAATTGCCTGTGTCTGTAATTGATGCCGGGAGCTGCTAATCGCCACACCTATGCCATGTCCCTATTATAAATAGGAGGAGCGCGAGTGCAGAGGGGATAAAGAAAAAGAAAAGAGAGCGCAGGTTAAAAGACGGGCGAAGAAGCAGGCAGGAGAAAGAGAGAGGAAACAAGCTAGTGAACAGAGTGGAAGCAGGTGGATGGGAGTAAAGTCCCAAGGAGGAGCTCACGAGGGGGCTGTGGGTCACTCCTGTTGAGTGTCTTTGGAGTGTCTTATACACTAGAGGTACCCTCGCCGGGAGGAGCCTTTGAGATGGCAGCGAGGGAGTACAGAGTGCCAGCACCGGGTGGATTCTTCCCTGATGGAGGATCGCAGGAATTGTGGGGTAGAGGAGTCTTTTCATCGGATTGGCTGGTCAAGCAATGTTTCAGCTATGGAATGAATGGCCAAATGAGTGAGGCAGCTTGATGGCTGAGGTCTCCAGGACTCTAAACAAATCCAAATCATATTATGGGATACCATCTACTATTAAATTCTGCTCTTCACTTGTAATATTTTTATACTGTATTGAGGACTTGTTCTTTTCTGTGTATTATATTGTATTGACCCCCTTCTTTTGACACCCACTGCACGCTCAACCTACCTGAAAAGGGGTCTCTCTTGAACTGCCTTTCCCAAGGTTTCTTCCATTTTTCCCTACAAGGTTTTTTTGGGAGTTTTTCCTGGTCTTCTTAGAGGGTCAAGGCTGGGGGGCTGTCAAGAAGCAGGGCCTGTTAAAGCCCATTGCGGAACTTCTTGTGTGATTTTGGGCTATACAAAAATAAATTGTATTATATTGTATTGTATTCTGGATTGACAGCTGTTCGGGCGGAGCAGGACCCACACCGTCACAGTCTAAAGACCAAAAAGGAGCTGCTCTGCCTCATCTGGGAGGAGAATCGGGAAGCAGAGGGTGAAAGCTCATCTGGTGGAGTGAAAGGAGATGGAATATGGAAAGATAGATAGATAGATAGATAGATAGATAGATAGATAGATAGATAGATAGATAGATAGATAGATAGATAGATAGATAGATAGATAGATAGATAGATACTTTATTAATCCCAAGGGGAAATTCACAAGAGGGCTTCATTAACAACAAATACTGTGTTGGATTGTTAAAGAAAACCTGTGAACGTGTCTCTGGGTAATAAAAAACCTTCAATTTATCCCTAAACTGTGTTTGGTGGAGTTGTGTCTGGTGTTTGGGGCTCTCTGGCTCCCCCCTTGCAGTCACAACTCTCTTGATAGCTTCATGTAATCCTTGCCGATTTTTCAGCTGGGAACCCCCCATTCCACCTCATCCTAAAACCTTAAAGAGCTCTATTGGACTGAGATGTTGGGACAGTGAAGGCCATTGAAGAAAATTGACACCACGGCCACTTCGAAGGAAACACCTTGAGAGGATGTGCGCTTTGGGACATACTGCATTATCATGCTGGAAGTAGCAATTTTAGAAAGAGCAGACAGACGCTATAAAGTAAAGCACTTGGCCGGTAATAACATTTAAATTTGCTGTGACATTCGAATGCTGGATCCATGGGTTCATGTTTCCTTATTCATCAAAACAGATGACAGACTTCTTGTTTTGGCAATTACATGCCCATTTCAGGTACTGTATGTCTTTCTGTTGTCAGCAGACAGAAGTGGCACCAAGTATGGCAGCTGTAGCCCATCTGCTTCAAGTCTGACATGTTGTGCCTTCAGAGATGCTCTTCTGCGTACCACTTTATTATTATCTGTTATTGTGGTATCTCTTGAGTTTATGGCAGATAATCTACAATCAACTGAGTCATTACAAGGAGATTTGGACAGCACACAGGCTTGGGCAGATATGAGGGAGAAAAATTTATTGTAAGTAAATGTAAAGTATTACACATAGAAATGTTGGATTTGAATACACAATGGGAGGCCTGAAACTTGAAACTTGATCTAGGAGTTACAGTGGACACGTCACTACCTACGTAAAGGCAGTTTTCAGAAGCCATTAAGAAGGCTAACAGAATGTCAGATTATATAGCGCCCTGACATGTAGAGTACAAGTCAAAGTAGGATATATTTAAGCTTTTTAACGCACTAGTAAGGCTTCATCTGTGTTGGAACTGTATTCAGATATGTTATTTCTTGCTCTTTTTGATTTGTGATAGACGGGTATCAGCAAGAGTGAAAGGGAAGGTCTACAGGACGGTAGTGAGACCAGCTATGTTATATGGGTTAGAGATGGTGGCAATGACCAGAAAGCAGGAGACAGAGCTGGAGGTGGCAGAGTTAAAGATGCTAAGATTTGCACTGAGTGTGATGAGGATGGACAGGATTAGAAATGAGGACATTAGAGGGTCAGCTCAGGTTGGACGGCTAAGAGACAAAGTCAGAGAGGCGAGATTGCGTTGGTTTGGACATGTGCAGAGGAGTGATGCTGGGTATATTGGGAGAAAGATGTTAAAGATAGAGCTGCCAAGTAAGAGGAGAAGAGGAAGGCTTAAGATGAGGTTTATGGATGTAGTGAGAGAGGACATGCAGATGATAGGTGTGACAGAGCAAGATTCAGAAGACAGGATGATATGGAAGAAGACGATCTGCTGTAGCAACCCCTAACAGGAGCAGGCGAAAGAAGAAGAAGCAGTCAAAGTGGGGGGCTTTCCACCTCAAGGATTCTGACGGTAACATTAGTTTATCACCTCAGCTTTGTTTTGTAACTTTATTTAGGCCGCATTAGCTGTCATTTTTTAATATTTTGATCATTTACTGGCAGAGTCAGTTTGAGGTCCCGTTATCAGAGCAGTGTCTGTGTTGTGGGTGGCATGTCCTCCAAAGTTGTGGGATAAAAGTTCACCTTCAGGATAATTTAAATGTCTGAATTCACGGATTCAGATCAAGACTTTTGCTTGCACTCGTGCTTTGAATCACTTCTGGTTTTTGTCTTTTCTTGTGATGTGATTACTTTTAAAATCCAATGTACTCTCCTATCCAGTATAATAATCTGGAGTATTGCATGCATGCCATCTTGGTCTACAAACAATAAAAAAGACAGAGCAGCACTAGAGAGAGTCTAGAGAAGAGCCACTATGCCTGAGGGGTATGAGCTACTGTATGAGGAAAGACTGAAGGAGTTGAACCTTTTCAATTTAAGCAAACAAAGATTAAGAGGGGACATGATTGAAGCATTTAAAATTATGAAGGGAGCTAGTATAATGGATCTAGGCTGTTACTTTTAAATGAGTTTAACAAGAACACGGAGACAAAGAAACTTGTTAAAGGTAAATTTCATACTGAAGGAACTGTAGGCACATGCAATAAGTTACCAGGACTTTAGGGACCTTCAAGACTTGACATGTTGTCTTTCTGGAAAAATGAAGTGGATCATGCTGGCGAGTTTTGTTAGGCCGAATGGTTTGTTCTCATCAAAAATTTCCTAATGTTCTGTTAATTTGAATGAGTCTGGCTATTGCCCTCTGACCTCTTTCATTATCAGATGCCTTCACCCACAGAACTGCTGCCCACTCAGGATTTTTTGTCTATTGCCCCATTCTCTGTAACATCTAGAGGCTGAAGTGCATGGACAGCTTGAACCTGGACAGAGTTACGTGTGTTTATGTATTTTATTGTTATGTTTGTTGTTTGTGAGCTATTATGTGGCATGTTCTATTATGTGTCTAATTACGTTCTGTTTCTTTAGATATTCTGCTGTTCCTTGTTCTTCTTAAGTGTAGCTTTAGGAGGCATGGCCGTCCTCACTCTGCCTATATAAGTGAGGTGAGAAGGCTCAGTACTCAGAGATCATTCATTTATACAGCAGTCAATTTAGAATTTCTTTGTGGATTTACTGTTTTTAATGTTTTTTTAACTGTTCTTTTTCTTGGACTATTCCCTTGAATTAAAAATTTGTTGTGAACTGAAACTGGGTTCATAGCTATAAAGGGCTGAGACCCTAAAGACGTCAGACTTTATAGGCTTAATCCTCACTCTGGGGACCAGCTTTTTGGCCTAGCAGGCCTTAGAGGGGAAAGCTCTTAATTGTTACAGTAACTTAACACAAGAATGAAGAACCATCAAAAACTTGCAGCTTGTAAAGGGCAGAGAAAGGATCTTTATTGAAAAAAAGGATTCATTAAACAAAATAAGAATAATGCAAGAATAAGCTCAAAAGAGCAAAAAGAAACAAAAAGGCAAACCTAACACAAACAAGTTCCAAAGTGTCAATCCTTCAACAAAATCCTTAGTCTAGGGAAAAATCGTCACGAACCCTGGACAGGGTGCCAGTCCATCACAGGGCGAACACACACACACACGCACACCAGCCACACACTGTGGTGAATTTAGCTTTGCCAATCCACCTAACTTGCATGTCTTTGGACTGTGTGAGGAAACTAGAGCACCCTGAGGAAACCCACGCAGACATTGGGGAGAACATGCAAACTCAACGCAGGGAGGACCTGGGGCGTGAATGCTGGCCTCCTTACTGCAAGGCAGCAGCACTAACACTGTGTCACCTTGAAATGGATAGTAAGAAATAAATAAATAATAACAACAACTAATAATAAAAAACAACAATAGTATGAAATGTAACAATTGTACTGCACATAATAAAAACTACTAGGAGCAGATCTTAGTGCGTGGGGACAGCACAAAGCTCAGAGTTCAGGCAGCCAAGGGGTTAAAGCTGCCGCAGAAGCTGTCAGAAGTGGTTTAGCTGCTACAGAACCTTCATCCAGATGAAGGGGCGCGAACAGACCATGGGAGGGGTGGGATCGGTCCTTCACAATGCTCTAGGCTTTGTAGGATCCCTTCCTTTATAATGGAGGATAGAGGGGTCCCAATTATCTGCTGTTTGCATTATCATTTTAGGACTTTCCAATCAGAGACACTGCAGTTCCCAAGCCAGACAGTGATGCGGCTGGTCACAACACTCTCGATGGTGCCCTGGTAGAATGTGGTGAGAAAGCAGGGGGAGGCAGATCTTCTGAGGTCCTGTCCCTGATGATGTCTGCACTGCATGACTTTCTCTTTTATTCTGTTTTTGTATCTTTGATATATGAATACCCTGCAGGGCCTGGCCTGGCATTTGGTCACGGGACCCTGGAAGTTTTTTTCTCCACTGGAGTTTTTTTTCCTCTCCCGACTGACCATCTGGCTCGTAGTATAATTAGTTTATTTATTTTATTCTTTATATTTGTTTCCACTTACTACTATTAGTAAAGCACCTTGAATTGCATTAAAAATTGTAAGGTGCTATAAAACAATGTTGTGGTTGATAGAAAGGTATAACAAATGTATAACAGACTGTATTTCTCATAGTACTGTAGCTGAATAATGTTGACAATTTCATATCCAGTATTCTATTTTTGTCTCTGAGCTTCTCTTGTCTTAGATATACTACAGCTATTATTAAATCAATATGCTTAGTTAATTAATATTTCAATAGATGTTCCTTTAACTTGTCATGTTGCTGAATCGGCAATTATTTCACTTCACTCTGTTCCGTTCTTCGTGCTTTAAAGTCGCCTTAATTCAGTTTGAATTTAGGAGCATTGCTAGCACTGAAATGGATTATGCAAAGGAACTCTGTGATTAATTTATTATCCAAATGATTGATAATGCAGCAGTTTAAAGTTTATTATGTTCTCTGTGTGGCCCTGAACAAATGACTTAGCCTGTTTGTGTAGCAGTATTGGAAAGGAAAAGGGAAGAGAAGACACTAAATAAAGTAATTTTTAACTGAAAATGTCATTGATTGATTGAATTTTCAGACATAACATTCCCATGTCTTCTTCATCTTCTTCCTCTTCATGTTTTCCCACTTTTATTGGTGTGACCAACCTTGTTTGATCAACCTTCTCTATACAGTTTGGTCCTGGTCTTCCTTTTCCTTCAGATCTTCTCTTACTTTTTCCATCCACCTCTGCTTTGGCCTCCCTCACGTTCTCTTCCACTGTACTTCCATTAACCAAACCTCAAGTAACCTAACCTAACATTAAAAATACAGGGGTAGGATTCAAAAGTAATGAGCCTCATTTTGTTCTGACGCGAACGTACCTCGCCGCGCGCCCCCCTTGCCAGCGACGGTGACGGTGGGTGTTGGCTTCACAACGCAACGGAGCTCCTACCGCTCCGAGCTTTTGGAGCGGTAGGATCGGCCTTGACGGGAACCCCTGTGTGGTAGTGCGTTACACGGCGGAATGGAAAGTTCGCTAGAGCAATGGCACGCGATCAAGTTCTGCTTCCGGTTGGGCAAGTCTCCTTCTGAAACGTTCGCAATGCTGCGACGAAACTTGGACTTTTCAGTACGACCCAGAGACAAAACGACAAAGCTCTGAGTGGCACACTTCAAACTCACCCCGTCCTAAGAAAGCGCAGATGAGCAAATCGAAGACGAAAACCATGCTCCTTGCCTTCTTCGGAGTGAAGGGGATCATCCACTATGAGTTTGTCCCGCAAGGACAGACCATGAATCGATCGAGGACATCCAAGCAAATGTCAAGACAGCCCTTGCAGCCATCCCGAAACAGGCCTACGTGGACGCCTTCGAGTCATGGAAAAGCCACCTACAAAATTGTATTGATGCAGGAGGTGCCTATTTTGAAGACTATTAATTAGTTGTACCGATTTGCTCAATAAATTTGTCTTTTTGAACAAAGGCTCATTACTTTTGAATCCTACCCTGTATATACATCACATAAATTAGTACTGATTATTGACAGTGATAGAAATACATTAGTAACAATATTAATACAGCAATAGAGCCTTTACAACAACATTTCATATAGAGCACTATGAAAATAGCAAATAACAACAACAATACAATACAATTTATTTTTGTAAAGCCCAAAATCACACAAAAACTGCCACGATGGGCTTTAACAGGCCCAATCTCTTGACAGCCCCCCAGCCTTGACTCTCTAAGAAGACAAGGAAAAACTCCCAAAAAACCCTTGTAGGGAAAAAATGGAAGAAACCTCAGGAAAGGCAGTTCAAAAAGAGACCCCTTTCCAGGTAGGTTGGGCGTGCAGTGGGTGTACAACATTTATTTCTATAGCACATTTTCATACAAATAATGTAGCTCAAAGTGCTTTACATAATGAAGAAAGAGAAAAAAGACAAAATAAATAAGAAAATAGAATTAGGGAACACTAATTAACACAGAATAAAAGTAAGGTCCGATGGCCAGGGAGGACAGAAAAAACAAAAAAACTCCAGACGGCTGGAGAAAAAAAAAAAAATCTGCAGGGGGCCACGAGACCACCCAGCCCCCTCTAGGCATTCTACCTGACATAAATGACCTCAATCAGTCATTGGAAGAACTTGATGATGACGGTCCTGTGGACTTCTGGTCTTTAATCCATCAATGTAGGCGACATCACGGTGCTTTGATCAGGTGGTGATGGCGCAGATCGCCACCACAGAAAACTGGAAAAAGAACAGAAGAGAAAGTAGGGGATAGTACTGATTACGGAGCCACCAGGAATGATATTGATAATTACATGCATATATAGAGTATCAGGATTAAACTAGAATGTGCTATAAGAAAGCCATGTTAAAGTAATGAGTTTTTAGCAGTTTTCTAAAATGCTCCACCATATTAGACTGGTGAATTTCTATCGGTCAGCTATTCCAGATTTTAGGTGCCTAACAGCAGAAGGCCGCCTCACCACTTCTTTTAAGTTAAGCTCTTGGAATTGTAAGCAGACACTCATTTGAAGATCTAAGGTTACGATTTGGAGTGTAAGGTGAAAGACATTCCAAAATATAAGATGGAGTGAGAGTATTGAAGGCTTTGCAAACCATAAGCAGTATTTTAAAGTCAATTCTAAATGACACAGATAACCAGTGTAGTGACACTAGGACTGGTGTGATGTGCTCGGATTTTCTTTTCCTAGTTAAGATTCTAGCAGCTCCATTATGCACTCGTTGTAATCGATTGATGTCTTTTTTTGGGTGGTCCTGAGAGCAGTGCGTTACAGTAATCTAGTCGACTGAAAACAAAAGCGTGAACTAATTTTTCAGCATCTTGCAATGTTATAAGATAACGTTTGCTATTTTTCTTAAGTGAAAAAGTGCTGTCCTAGTAATCTGATTAATATGTGAATTAAAATTCAGGTCAGAGTCAATAGTTACTTCTAAATTCTTTACCTCCATCTTGACTTTTAATCCTAATGCATCGAGTTTATTTCTAATAACCTGATTATATCCATTTTTGCCAAATCGCTAAAATTTCTGTTTTCTCCTTATTTAGTTTGAGAAAATGATTACTCATCCATCCAAATACTATCTCTTTGTATGAAAAGGGTGATTGAGCTGATCCAAGTAACTATAGGCCAGTAGGCATAATATGCACCAAGAGTGAATTAATGGAAGGAAATTATTAAGGAGAAGACAGCACTTCACAAGTCAGCAGCATGAGTTCAGATGGGGAGATGCAATTCTGTGAGGTATCGACAAAAGCATATGATCAGAGAGGAGTAACTTATCTTGATTTTCAGACAGCTTTTGATAAGGTATCACATGAAAGGCTAGTAATCAGACTAAAAAAACTGGCAATTAAGTGGAAGCCATAGGGCTGCACGATTAATCTTTTTTTTCTCATGATAACGATATTTATGACCCACAATCAGTTAATAAATATCGTCGCGATTTTACAGTATAAAGACCAAACTGTTTTTTATGGGCTGAGTTTACGGATTGGACTGCGTCACTATGACGTTACTGCGTCTAGATTGCAAGCGCTTTCTGAAGCAGTAGAAGTCAATAGCAGCAATAACAGTCAGTCAGAATAAACATATGATGGCGGAGCAACGTGAGGAAGGTGCAGAAGTGCGATCGTTAGTTCCTAAAAAGGGGTCATACTCAGTTGTCTGGAACTATTTCGATTTCGAGGAATGTGATGTTGATCAGGTACGAGTCTTGTGCAAACTTTGCTCCTGTTCCGTCCAAACGTCCCAAGGTAACACAACAAACCTCATCAACCACCTTAAAAGCCACCACAAAGTACACTATCAAGAATTTCAACGACTGAAGGCACAAACAGCAACAACAAAAAATTACCAGCCATCCACAACACAGACAATAATATCAGGGACATTGTTCAACGCAATACCATATCTGCCTAGCTCGCAAAGACACCGGGAAATAACAGAGGCGATCACGTACCATATAGCCAAGGATATGTGTCCAATAACCACCGTGAGCAGTGAGGGGTTTAACAAAATGATCGCAACACTTGATAAAAGATATAGCATTCCCTCACGCAACCATTTTTCCAATGTTGCGCTGCCCTCGCTGTATGCAAAATGCCGAAAAGAAATAGAAAGAGAAATTCTCAGGCTCAGCCTGGAATATTTTGCTGCCACGACCGACTTATGGTCAAGCAGAACTGCGGAACCGTAATTTGAGCTTGACAGTTCATTTTATTGACAGCAAGTTTGAGATGAAAAGCAAGCTTTTGCAAACTTCGTTTTTCCCACAAGACCATACAGCGGAGTTTATTGCAGTGGGCCTCAAAGAAGCGATGTCCGCTTGGGGCTTGGTGGAAGAAAGACTTGTGTGCATCACAACGGACAACGCAGCTAATATGATTAGGGCAGCATCTGTGAATAACTGGCCGAGGCTACACTGCTTTGGTCACAGACTTCATTTACCAAAGGAACAATCGTCATTATTAATCGTGATAAAAATTTTGAGCAAAATAATCGTGATAATCATTTTTTCTGTTATCGTGCAGCCCTAGGAAGCCAAAGAGTTGTGGGAATCCGTAAAAACTATCAAGACATGGATTTGAAGCAGAAACGTTGACAGCCTTTTAAGACAAGTCTGGATGAAATATTGGGACAGCTTCACTATTAGCTCAATAAATGAGTTTGATGGTCTGAATGGTTTCCTCTTGCTTGTCAAATTTCTTATGTTCTTATATTCTGAATGTGTAGATGGGTAAAAAATTGGCTTAAACGCCAGCAGCAAAGGGTTATGGTGTTAGAAACCATATCTGAATTAGGTGATGTTAAAAATGGTGTCCCTCAAGGACAGCACTTACGGATGACCGGTGCAGATCTAACAGAGCAGAGGCTAGTGGCAATGTTGGCATCCCGTGACAGTGCCACATTAAACGTGGCTGAGCTCTTCTGTACATCCCAATGTTTGTCAATGGAGACTGCATTGGTATGTGCTGATTTTATGCACCTGTTAACAATGAAACTCCCAAACTCAATAATTTGGACAAGGGTTCACATACATTTAGTCACTGAGTATATTGTTAGCCTTGGTGGAAATGGGGGTTTGAGGTACACAGCAGCACTGAAGATGCACTTAAAGCTTGAAATGTCAGTCCTGACAGCAAGAGAGATAATCATGCTAGGCAGGATAAAGAAACAAGTTGTAAAGCTCAGATGAATTATGAAGCTCAAAGACATGAGGCTTTGCCTGTAGTGGTCAAGAGGAGAATCAACTGAACACATGCAGTGAAACAAGTACAGTAATTGAGTAAATTGAAGGTATTGATTTTGGCTCACTTTTTAATTTTAGTACAATGACATGCATGTTGGTCACGACCAATACCATCATTTTAGTATGCGGCATATAAAGACAGCGAAACTCTCCCTAGAGTTATGTGGCGCCAGAATGAAAATGCTTTAATAATATGATGCATGCGATAAAAATAGAAAAAGAGTGTTTTGGAGATTGAGATGAGAGCAGTTTGTGTGAAGGACTCTTGATGCCTGATTACCGCTTTTTATTTAATGACGCCTTCATATTTCAATCAAAACTCAATATAAATGGTGAGTTTTTAAAGTTGTAGCTATGAGAAGAGTGATTAGGATGTATCAGACTTTTTCTTATCAGACATAATAAAAAACACATGAAAATAATAATTCAAATCCAACAGAAATAATAATAATGGAAATGAAATAATAATAAGTAATGGAAAAAAACCTTAGCAGAAACATAACACTAAAATATGATTGCTATCCCTTTTGAGGTTCCCTCTGGTGACTCCTGCAAGTTCTAGACCAGTGGTTCTCAAACTGTGGGGCGGGCCCCCCTAGGGAGGCGCGAAGTAACAAAAAGGGGGGCGCGAAGATGTGAAAAAAAAAAAACAAGAATCGAAAATATGAAAAATACATCTATTGAAACCAAAACAAATTAACTTAAACTACATTCTGATACTAGAAAAATATATATAGAGTTAGATAAATGTCGTTAAAGTTAAGTAGGTATAATAAAATATGCATCTATGATATATCATTGGCGCTGTAGTAGTGTTGCTGCTTTGCAGTAGGGAGGCTGTGGAAGATTATGGGTTCGCTTCCCTGTGTGGATAGCGCTTTGAGTACTGAGAAAAGCGCTATATAAATGTAATGAATTATTATTATTATTATCATTAATTAAAAAAGAACAAATTGGTATTAGTGGGCTCCTTTCAAAAAAACATTAGGGGGGCGTGATTAAAACTATTATGAAAACTCGGGTCGCAAATACTTAAAAGGTTGAGAAACGCTATTCTAGAGCACCCTTTGAAACTCGAAACAGGCTCCATCCCAAAAACCAAGCCTTTAAACTCCAGTGAGGATCAGAAATGTAAAGCAGGCCTGGCCCTCAAACTCAAAAGACAGGCCATGAAACCTGCACACTCAAAAGGAGCCAAAGACTAACATCCTCAAAAGGGAGAGTGAGCTGTAAAATCCTTAGTACAAAGAAAAAAAAATCAATAATATTTATAACAAAGACTCAAATATAAGTTCCCAAAGCACACAAAAAAAAAATCCAAAAATCAGTAGACCAATTTGAAAAAAGTCAAAAACAAGAACATTTACAAAATCCAAGAAATGAGAGCCAAACAAAATAATTGGGAGATAATGCATCTCAAAACTTATATCAAGTAGGTGTTAGGATGTTCTGGTCCAAAAACTGTACCAAATACAAAATGAGGCCTAGACCTCTGAAATGGAGCCTGAGACTTTCCTATCTGCAGGGTCCAAACTCAGAAAATACCCAAATGTGTCCTTGCCAGCCCAATAAATCCCCAGGTTTCTTTAAGGCTTTGTATCCCAGATAAGCCATAACAAAAAAGGAAAAACCCTGACTCAAAATGATCTACTATATGATAAAACTCTATTTTGTGTGTGTGTGTGTCTGTCTGTGTCCAATCCAACTGTGCAATCTGATAGGTCAGTTTGGCTTTGGTCTGCTTAGTCAGTTTCACTTTGGTTGCTCAATTAAATGCAATCAAGACAGGAAACATCAGGCAAAAGACATTAACACAAATGAGAGAATCGAGGAAAGGAGAAGGAGGAATGCTGAGAGTCACCTTCAAAAATAGGAAGAATGTGAATGATATTTCCACACAGCGGAGTGGTGGCTCTGAGGCTAGGGATCTGCACTGGCAATCGGAAGGTTGCTGGTTTGAATCCCGTAAATGCCAATAGGTACTCTGATCTGTTGGGCCCTTGAGCAAGGCCCTTAACCTGCAATTGCTGAGCGCTTTGGGTAGTGAGAAAAGCGCTATATAAATTCAAAGAATTATTATTATTAATGGGCACCCATCAACCATTGTTGGTAGTCCAGAAGTGGACAGAAGTCAAGCAACGTGCCTTGAAATAACAGGGTCTGAAGAGTAGACTTTACAAGAACGTGAATAAAAGTGGAAGCACTGTACAAGACAGGTGAGTCATGTGAGGATACTGAGGACAGGTACAATACAATACAATACAGTTTATTTTTGTTTAGCCCAAAATCACACAGGAAGTGCCGCAATGGGCTTTAACAGGCCCTGCCTCTTGACAGCCCCCCAGCCTTGACTCTCTAAGAAGACAAGGAAAAACTCCCAAAAAAAACCTTGTAAGGAAAAAATGGAAGAAACCTTGGGAAAGGCAGTTCAAAGAGAGACCCCTTTCCAGGTAGGTTTGGCCTGCAGTGGGTGTCAAAAGAAGGGGGTCAATACAATACAATGCAGTACACAGAACAGAACAATTCCTCAATATAGTAAGAAATAAAAATATAAATTTTAGATGTACAGAGCAGAATTTAACAGTAGATGATATATCCCATAATAAGATTTGGATTTGTGTAGAGTCCTGGAGACCTCATCCTTCAAGCTGCCTCCCCCATTTGGCCATTCCACGGCTGAAACAGTGCTGGGCCAGCCATCCGATGAAAGGACCCCTCTTTCCCACGATTCCTGCGATCCTCCATCTGGGATGACTTTTCCTTAGGCAGGCAAAACAACTTGGCAGGTGGGCCGTGGCACCAAGTGCCACATTTGAGTACCGAGAAGAAAAACAGAATAAGTGAGGGTTAGGATACAATTATAACTGTCATGTTACTTATGTTTAAGTGCTAATGACTAACAACAGAGATGCAGTCTGTACAGTTAATCAGCAGCTCTAGTCAGGATATGCTAAACTGAAGTAGTGAGTCTTCAGCCGGGATTTAAAAGCTGAGACCGAAGGGGCATCTCTTATAGTAGCAGGCAGACCAGTCCACAGTTTAGGGGCCCTGTAACTAAAAGCTCGAACTCCCACTGTTATTTTATTAATCCTTGGAATCATAAGCACACCGGCATCTTGAGATCTTAATGTGCGCTCAGGTTTGTAAGTCATGATAAGTTCAGACAAGTAAGCCGGACCTTGGCCATTTAATGCTTTATATGTTAAAAGGAGGATTTTGAAATCTGCCCTAAACTTAACTGGGAGCCAGTGTAAGGATTTAAGAACTGGAGTTATGTGTTCGCATTTTCTTGTTCTTGTATTAATTCTTGCAGCCGCATTTTGGATTAACTGGAGGCTGTATAATGAACAGTTTGAACATCCAGTGAACAGGTGTATGAAGCATGCTGAGAGTCACCTTCAAAGATGGAAAGTATTCGCAAGAATGTAAATGATGTTTTCACAGCGGGTAATGGGAGCTCATCAGCCACTGTTGAGCAACGCACCTTATAATAACAGAATCTGCAAAGTAGGCTTTACACAAATGTGAATGAAAATAGAAGTGCTGGTCAAGACACACAAAGGTAGGCATAGGAGGAATGCTGAGAGTCACCTTCAATTGTGGAAAGTATTCGCAAGAATACAAGTGAAGTTTTCACAGCGGGTAATAGGGGGTCATCAGCAACTGTTGGTAGTCAAGAAGATGGCAGAAGTCAAGCATCGCGTGTTGAAATAACAGTCTGAAAAGTAGGCTTCATAGGAATGGGATCAAGAAAGGCAGTGCCAGCCAAGACAGTTGGAGACATACGAGGATACAGAGGAAAGGCATAAGCTGAGATTCGCCTTCAAAGACAGAAAGTATTCACAAGAATGTGAATATTTTTTTCACAGCGGGTAATTAGGTCCTGTCAGCCACTGGTGGTAGTCAAAAAGTAGACAGAAGGCGAGCAACACACCTCAAAATATCAGAGTCTGAAAAGTGGGCTTTACAGGAACAGGATCAAGAGAGGAAGCAACGGCCAAGACAGTGTTCAGACATATGAGGATACTGAGGATGGGTGTAAGAGGAATGCTGAGAGTCGCCTTCAAAGACAGAAATTATCTGCAGGTATGTGACTGATGAGTTCACAGCGGGTAACGGGAGCTCATCGGCCATTGGTGGTAGTCAAGAAGTGTACAGATGGCAAGCAACACGCCTCAATGTAACAGAGGCTTTACAGGAACGACAACAAGAGAGGAAGTGCCAGCCAAGACAGATTGAGACACACGAGGATACTGAAGAAAGGGGTATGAGAAACACTGAAGGTACACGTAAGGCATGAGATACCACATATCAAATATGTTTAAATTCATTCTATTACCTGTCTTTGCCGAGTAACATAGCTAGTCCTTAGTAATCCCTAAGTAAAAACAAATGACAGATGTCAGTTTTTGATTTTTAGTAAATTTGCAAACCCTTCTGAAGACATGTTTTCACATTGACATTATAGGTTACTGAGTGTAGACCAATGGGTAAAAATGGCAAATACTTTCATTTAAAATTAAATCTTCAACGCAATATAGTGTACAGAAAATTAAGGTCTGAATACTTTCTGAATCTACTGTACATAAGAATCCATCCATCCATCCATCCATCCATCCATCCTCTTCCGCTTATCTGAGGTCGGGTCGCGGGGGCAGCAGCTTGAGCAGAGATGCCCAGACTTCCCTCTCCCCGGCCACTTCTTCTAGCTCTTCCGGGAGAATCCCGAGGTGTTTCCAGGCCAGCCAGGAGACATAGTCCCTCCAGCGTGTCCTGTGTCTTCCCCGGGGCCTCCTCCCGGTTGGACGTGCCCAGAACACCTCACCAGGGAGGCGTCCAGGAGGCATCCTGATCAGATGCCCGAGCCACCTCATCTGACTGCGGAGGAGCAGCGGCTCTACTCTGAGCCCCTCCCGGATGACTGAGCTTCTTACCCTATCTTTAAGGGAAAGCCCAGACACCCTGCGGAGGAAACTCATTTCAGCCGCTTGTATTCGTGATCTCGTTCTTTCGGTCACTACCCATAGCTCATGACCATAGGTGAGGGTAGGAACATAGATCGACTGGTAAATTGAGAGCTTTGCCTTACGGCTCAGCTCCTTTTTCACCACGACAGACCGATGCAGCGCCCACATCACTGTGGTCGCCGCACCGATCCGCCTGTCGATCTCACGCTCCATTCTTCCCTCACTCATGAACAAGACCCCGAGATACTTGAACTCCTCCACTTGAGGCAGGATCTCGCTACCATCCCGAAGAGGGCACTCCACCCTTTTCCGGCTGAGGACCATGGTCTCGGGTTGGGAGGTGCTAATTCCCATCCCAGCTGCTTCACACTCAGCTGTATTGTACTTAATTCTTATTGTACATAAGAATATTACAGAAAAAGTCCTAAAGTCCAGAACACCATGCATGGTCCATCGGCAATCAGTTGTTCTGTGCAAATATGAGATAAAGCCGACCCTGCACTGCTTCAGATGAGACTTACTGTGCCGTTTAAAGCCATCATGCCAAGATAATGGAGACTGATATTAACCTAATGTAATGGTCTCATGATTAATATAGACATCTCTGGGTAGAGCGGCTTTGCGAATCAGGATTGATCTGAACATTTCTAAGACTCACATTATAGATGAATATTATCAAGGAAAAATCACTTAGCATTATATTGTGCCCTTTTTGCTGAGCATCATGGAGGCCGATCCATTCTTCAATGTGACATTACCTAAGATACACAGGTTGCTGCTAATCACTTGAAGAAAAAGAATATTGACACTTCATTGCTTAACGGTGTTCCTTGATGGGTTCACGGAAACAAATATCCAGTCCCTTTATTTTTTAGCCATGGCAGCAGATAGGAAGAACTGAAAAAAAAAAAAGATCTAGGCGGAAAAAGTGACATCTTTCAGGAGACAAAAGTAAACTCCACTGCATCCTTATTAGAAAAATGACAAAGTAATAAAAATGGATGTTTTGATATTTGAAAGGTATACATTTTCCCCAAGAACATATGCCTGTGCACATTTTAAATGGTTACTGTTTATTCAATATATCTGAATTACGTTTTTTCAAGGCATTCAGTTCATAAAAGTGTTGTTCTGTAACCTACAAATCAGTGTTAGTTACTCATTATAATCATTCTTTCATTTTCTAATGCCACTTATTACAACACAGGTCATGAGGATAATAAAGCATAAGGGTTATGCGGTATAGCAGTACTTGAAAGATTCCAAAACAATCCAAAATGGCGGAGTACCAGCATTTCGGGATTTACGACAACGGAAGTAAACATCAGGTTTCCTCCCTCGACACTTGCAGATGTCCCAGATTGTGGCAGAACATCCACTCTTTAGACTTTATGAAAGAAAAGAAAACTACATGCGTCGATGCAATCAGGACTACATGGGCGGGATGAGCGGTAACCCAAAACAACATGCTCAAAAGAGAATCTGAGCGTAGTGCGTACGGTGAACCAGGGAGGTGAGCAATAGTGTGGGGAGTTTTTGGAGTTATCCATTATTTGCTTCAAAACCATTTTGGTCCAAAAAGCTGATATCGACACCAAAGTCAAAATTTTCGTACCAATCCAATGCACGTACAAACACCTACGTGGAACTATGGGGATATGGAACCCAGAATACTCAAAAAAAAACCTCAGCATGAACAATACAAACTCCACAAGCACTGACTGAGCCAGGATTTGAGCCCACAGCTCCAGAACTGCTAATAGAACAGAACAAGTGCTAACCACTCGATTCTTGTGCTGTCTGTAATTAAAACCAATTAATATAAAGTATGAAAGGCTTTGTTCTTCTAGAAGTCTTATATTTGGTAGTCCATTAGGTGGTAGTGCTACTACTTCACAAAGTTTGGAGTCCACTTTAGTGATGGACCATAATTATTAGTCGGTAGAGTCTTTTTAAAGATCACATTCATGGGGGACAGGAAGAAATGTCAAAACCAACTATGTCACTGTTCCTTGTAACCTCTTACCTGTTTCACTTTCCACATATTCAACCTTCGGGACCCCTGTGGCAGGCTGTCTCTCTGACTGAGGCTGTCTCTACGTTTATTACCAAATGAGGACCTTCTCAATGGCATCGTCTTGTGCCCTTAAGGGACAATCCAGCTTCTCGGCCCGCTAGAAGCAATCAGAAAGCGACATTGACTTTTAAGTTTTAATGAAAAATTATAGTGGTTTCAGAAAGGCATTCAGGCCCCTTCCCTTTCTTGTAGATTTAATTTTTGAATGGAGAAATTTGACATTTTTGCTCATTCATCTACTATCAATAATCCATAAGGACAAAGTGAAAATATGCTCAGAAAGGTTTGCAAGTTTATTACAAATCAAAAACTGAAATCCCTCCTTCATAGATGTATTCAGACCCTTAACTCAGTACTTTGTAGAAGCCCCTTTGGCACCAATTCCGTCTTCGAATCTTCTTGGTTAAGTTTCTACCAGTTTTGCATAACTACATTTGGCCAGTTTATACCATACTTCCTGGTAGACGTTCTGAAGCTCCATTAGGTTGTTTAGGAAACGTCTCTAAACTGACATCTTCAGGTGCTGTGCACAGATGTTCAGTGGGGTTTATGTCTGGACATTGATTGGGCCACTCAAGGACACTCAGAGACGTGTTCCAGAGCCAATTCAGAGTTGTCTTGGCTGTATGTTTTGGGTCTTTGTCGTGCTGAAAGATGAACCACAACCCCATTCTGA
Organism: Erpetoichthys calabaricus; assembly: GCF_900747795.2. Lineage (NCBI taxonomy): Eukaryota > Metazoa > Chordata > Cladistia > Polypteriformes > Polypteridae > Erpetoichthys > Erpetoichthys calabaricus. The sequence goes on along the minus strand of NC_041400.2, from coordinate 13,299,771 downwards.
GGTCATCTGCACCCTGAAGCAGGTTTTCTTCCAAGACATCTCAGTATTTGGCTGCATTCATCCTTCCCTCAATTCTGACCAGTCTCCCTGGCGCTGCCTCTGAGAAGAACTTCCAAAGCATGATTTACAACCACCATGCTTCACCCTAGGTATGCTGTAAGGCTGGTGAAGAGCAGTGCCTGGTCTTCAACAGACATTGTGCTTGGAGTTCTGCCCAAATAATTCAGTTTTCATCTCATCAGACCATAAATTCTCTTTCCTCATGCTCTCAGAGTCCTCTAAATGCTATTTGTCAAGAATGGCTTCCGTCTAGCCACTTTACCATAAACGCCTGATTGGTGGAGTGCTTTTCTGAGATGTTCATCCTTCTGACAGGTTCTCCCATCTCAGAACAGAACTTCTGAAGTTCTGTTAGAGTGTCTGACCAAGGCTCTTCTTGCCTGTTTACTCAGTTTGGTTAGACGGATAACTCTAGGAAGAGTACTTGTGGTTCCAATCTTCTTCCATTTCACAATTGTTGTGGCCACTGTGACCCTGGGAACACTCAAAGCTTTAGAAATGTTTTTATCCCCTTGCCCTGATCTATGCTTCACCTTAATTTGATCACGGAGGTCTACAGAAGATTCCTTCGACTTGATGGTTTAATTTTTTTTTGAAGTGGAACATATGCCCAATTGGGTTGAGGTCAGTTGATCGACTTGGTCATTGATGAATCTTCCACTACTTTGCATTGAAAAGAATTTGGTTTGCTTTTGCAGTAGATCTTGGCTCATTGTGTATCTGTACTGTAAAGTGTCATCCTATCAGCTTTACAACATTTGGCTGAATTTGAGCAGACAGTATAGCTGTCCTGAACACTTCAGAAATCGTCCTGCTACTTCTGCCAGCTGCCATATCATCAATAGACACTAGCGACCGACTTCCATTGGCAGCCATGCATGATCAGGTCATAACATGGCCTCCACCATGTTTCACAGATGATGTGGTATCCATCGGCTTATGAGCCATTTCTTCTCTTCTCCATATTCTTCTACTAGCAAAATACCTGCACTTCGCAATGGAGAAGTAATGTGTTAAAGAAGTTATGAAAAAGAAAAGGAAACATTTTAAAAATAACGTAACATGATTGTCAATGTTATTGTCGTAGGCTTATTTTAGTATTGGGAGTGAATGTGATGATTGTAAAGAGTTTCATTTATGTCTGTAAATGTTGCGTATGAGAAATGCACATTTTTAGGATGTAAGGATCTCATTGTAAACGACACTTGCAGTTCTGCCCTCAGACTGTAAAATGACCAAGCTGTCTGCTGAGCTCACTCTCGAGCATGCAACGTACAGTTGGCCATGTGAGTAGCCATCTTGTGTCAAGTCAATGGCAACCCTTTTTAGAGTCTCGCCCTGTGACTTATTTATTGTCATAGCGAAGCAGACCCTTACTGGAAATTGGAATGGGAGGTCAGAGGGTATGAGAGGGATGTGAGGAATAAATCCAGTCTCCCCTGAGCCAGTGCCAGTGAAGACAGTGGCCTCAATGAGGTTCTTGTGCAGAGATCTGATCTGAAGCCTTGTGCCGTTACAAAGTTTTGGTGGTTGTAAGTTTCGTAGTAACATAACTGGTGCGCCGACCTTCAAAAGTAGAGTATGTGGAGGCCTGCCCGGTGGATTAAGAGTGTGAAGAAAATAAATGAAAAGGCAGGAAGATGTGAAGCAAGGTGAACAATAACAGGCTTGAAGCAGTGGACTAAAGAAGAAGGGAGCAGTGAGCACAACGAACAGCTGAGGAAAGTAAGGAAGCGAGTGAGGAGGCACATGAGCGCGGGATGTCGTTAATGTACTGTATATAGGCAGGGAGCCAACTACGTGGTAGGTGTGCAGACAGCGGGCGTGCGGAAAAAGGAAGGGGGACCGGGGGCGGCCCTTGTGCGTCTCTGCCATGAAATAAATCGTCTGTTAATGGAAATAAGGAATGAAACCACAAAAAGGAGAGGTCATTTCCGAAAGTTCTTTACAGCATAATGGTGAGAACCGCCAAAAAGAAGACATTATTTTCAAAAGTTTGTTACAGGGCACGGCGTGAAATAAAACATACTTAACGTTTTTAAGTACAGTGTACAGGATGAGCTTGGGAAATTTGGGCTTCCTACGTATATTGGAAGACGCAGAAATAGTGAGGATGGATTTCCCCTATCTATATATACAGTTTAGGGGGTACACCTGTTTCCCCCCCTTGGATGTTGCAATAGGACATGAAACATGCCTAACTTTTGTAAGTACACTGCAAGGAATGAGCACGCAAAATTTCAGCTTCCCACCTATATGGAAAGTGGGAGAATTAGTGAGGAGTCAGTGAGGGCTTTGCCATTTATATGTAAAGAATTCCAATATTCTGGCACATATTGATCTTAGTTTCCTTTGTCCAAAGAAAATTGTTCCAGAAACGGGACAGGATTCTAAAAAATGTTTTCTGGCAAAGTCTTATCTGTCCTTGCTGTGCTTAAGGTTTACCAGTGGTTTACACTTTGTGGTAACTCCTCTTTCTTTACTTTCATGAAGTCTTCTCTTGATTGTAGACCTTGGTAATATCAGGTTGACCTCCCGGAGAGTGGTCTTGGTTTGGCTAAATAGGGTCGTGAAGGGGTTTTTCTTCACCAAGGACAGAATTCTGCAGTCATCCAGCACAGTTGTCTTCTGTGGTTTTCCAGACCTTCTGGTGTTGCTGAGTTCACCAGCATGTTCCTTCTCTTTAAGAATGTACCAAATGGTTTATTTCACCACTCCTGGTGTGTCTGCTGTCTCTGTAAAGGGTTTGCTTTGTTTTCTCAGCCTAATGATGGCCTTTTTTTACTTACTCTTTGGATCTCATATCGAGAGTTCATAGTGACAGCTTCCAGATGCAAATTTCATGCTTGGAATCAATTCCAGACGTTTCACCTGCTTAATAGTTAGTGAAATAATGAGCGGCCTGTGCCCACCTAGGAACAGCTTGTCAGGCAAATGGTCAAATACTTTTGAGCCCCTGGAAATGAGGGGACGATGTTTTAAAATGGCTGTCATTCCAAAACTCTTCATATGATATTTTTGGTACACACTTTAAATTAAAGCTGAAAGTCTACACCTTATTCATATAATAGATAGATAGATAGATAGATAGATAGATAGATAGATAGATAGATAGATAGATAGATAGATAGATAGATAGATAGATAGATACTTTATTAATCCCAAGGGGAAATTCACATACTCCAGCAGCAGCAGCATATTGATAAAAACAATATTAAATTAAATAGTGATAACAATGCAGGTATAACAGACAATAACTTTGTATGTTAATGTTTAAATTGAAGAGTCGCATAATGTGGCGGAGGAACGATCTCCTCAGTCTGTCAGTGGTGCAGGACGGTGACAGCAGTCTGTCTCTGAAGCTGCTCCTCTGTCTGGAGATGATCCTGTTCAGTGGATGCAATGGATTCTCCATGATTGACAGGAGCCTGCTCAGCGCCCGTCACTCTGCCACAGATGTCAAACTGCCCAGCTCCATGCCTACAATAGAGCCTGCCTTCCTCACCAGTTTGTCCAGGCGTGAGGCGTCCTTCTTCTTTATGCTGCCTCCCCAGCACACCACCACGTAGAAGAGGGCGCTCACCACAACCATCTGATAGAACATCTGCAGCATCTTATTGCTGATGTTGAGAGACGCCAGTCTTCTGAGGAAGTATAGTCAGCTCTGTCCTCTCTTGCATCTTGATTGCTTTATTTCAAATTCACCCCGGTGGCGTACAGAGCCAAAATTATACAAATTCTGTCCAAATACTTATGGACCTGACTGTACAACACAATAAAGCACAGGAAGTGAAGGAGTCTGAATTCTTTCTGAATGCACTGTCTGCAAACAGGCCACGAATTGCATGCCATGTTTTATTACTTTTAAAATGGGTCTTTTGTTTTGTGAAGTTCAGGATGCACACGCATTTTTTATTTAAATCTATTTTCACAAGTGACTCCACAGAACCATGTTTGCTGTTAAATAATACTGGTAGTGCAAGTCTCTGCTACTACAAATTCAATTTGTCTAATTGTATTATATAAACCCACTCTTATGGATGCAGCATCTGCAGGCACGCCAGCTGTGCCAGCCACTTCACCATGGGCAGGAGTGCTAAGTGCAATGAGGCCAGCTGCATCTCCAGTGCAAACAGGTATTTAGAAGACTTAAAAAGAATGATTACAATTATTGGAGTAATTATAAATCCAAATGTTGACACTCAAAGGAAAGCTGGGAGCCAGACATGTTTTATGTAATCCGGTGTGTCACACAAAATTAAACAGCGATAGCCCTCTTTGGGCATTGTATTTGTAAATCAATATGCAAATGCTAAATCACTTTAAACAATGTCTTTCTATGAACTAAAAGAGAATACAAAAATGGCAAGAACTATAGTAACATTGTCATGGATATGATAAGCAAAACACATTGATGCTTAGTAATAAAATAACCTCTAATACAAGAATAATAAAGTGCACTACAGTATATAAAACACATCACACCCAGACGCTGTCTGTATAAAGTTGGCAACCCAGCCATGACTTCACGTTTTTTATTAATAATATTCATTACACTTATGTAGCACTTTTCTCAGTACTCAAAGCGCTATCCACACAGGGAGGAACCAGGAAGCGAACCCACAATCTTCCACAGTCTCCTTACTGCAAAGCAGCAGCACTACCACTGCACCACCTTATTTGCCTTTCATATCCAAAAATAAATGCTTATTACATTAAATTCTATTTACTATTACTTTCTTCTTCACCCTCTGTGAAGGGCTTGCCTGACATCTGTGTTCTGGGCTTTCTTCTCCAGCTTTCCCATCCTTCTGGTGTCTATACCATGTTTATAGTTTATAGTATGAGAGAATAATTAATATATTTAAGGGTAACATGGTTTGTGCATGAAGTGTTTTGGTATACAGCCTACATTAAAAGAAATATGCAACATTTGTGTTAGAAATAGCATGAAGAGATTGCAGAAATGGTCAAGTAAAGAGAATGTTCCAGGAGGTGGTTCAAGAAACTGGCTGATGTCATGTTTTTCATGTACTCAGGAAGACTTGTGTATAGTTTTTCATAAAAGAGTAAGAGCCGAACTTAAGAGATATTGAAGGACAAGAATGTAGTAGAAATGAGACTTTTATTTGGGTATGTTTATTTGGGTATTTAAGCTAATGAACCAATAAGAGTGTATGCAAGCCAGTGAACCAGTCAGAGTAAGCACTGTTATGCAAATTCAGTTATCTCTAAGAATAACTCTCTGTCTCTGTTCTGTGACCATTTGCTGGCACCTCTGCTTGGGGTACTATCCATTATTAGACTGCTGTAACAGGGTGGTCCCTCTTCATGAAAAGAAATTAAAGATGCAACAGACAAGCTTCCTCCTGCCTGATTTCTAACTCAAAGAAGTCCTATTTGAGGATAAATGTCATTCTATAAAGGTGATGTAAACATTGCAAATGCTTAACTACAAGCAGAAACTACAGGAGCTCCTTGAGCTACTTGAAATTGTGAGGCACATGTTCATTTCTTGATGGCATTCCCTGATGGCAATTCGGAGAATACGCTTTGTTGGAAACCCTTGTGCATCTTCAGCAGGTACCTCAGGGTCATAAGCATTTCTCCCTTTAACCTGTACACTTCACCTGAGCTCGGAAACAACGGCTAAGTTATCCCTTGCTTGTAAACCACTACCAACTGCGAGCTCTTATTAACCACAACCATCTTGAGCCAGTGCCAGCTGCCATTACTATCTCCCCCGTGGCTTTCTTCAGGGATTTAGCTGCTAAATTGATTTTCTGTAAGAAATAGCGCACTGATGTTGTCGGGAAGCCACGGCAGATGACTTCGATAGGAAATAAGATTCCATGCCATCCTTCGACTAGAGATTCATCGATCAGATCCTGGTACTTGGCCTTCCTGATTTGATGGGAGATGACTAGCCTAGGGTACTGACATTTCGACCACCATGATAGTTTTTGTGCTCCTGGATAGAAGAACCATGTCTGGTCAGACCTGTGTTTCCCTGTCTGGAGCTTGAAGCAAGATGGAGGGTGGGTTGTTGGCAGCTTTTCTTGCCTTTAGAACTTCAAGTCCTTGCCTTTGAAAATGAAAAATCCCAGGTGGTGCTGCCTGTTGTTTGTTGACTTTGACTCACTGAAGATCCATCTGTTTAGTTCTCTGTAAAAACTTTGTCATGCCTCCACCGGTACTGGCACTTCTTTGGGATACTTTGGGGTATCCAGTCAAAATATGAATCAGGATGCAAAGAGTTGCTTCACACTGCTTTCAGGATGGGTCTTCTTCTTTACCCCATACCTTTAGGTTGCTTGGGGGTTGGCAAGAGGTCAGCCACAGCACTATATTTCCAATTTATTTCTTCCACAATAGGGTCACTAGCTTTGCTCCTTGTCTAATACACTGTCCTGAAGTGGAAAAATGGGGTGCCACCCCATGGAGAGATGTGGACAGAGCAAACCAGATGAACAACTTTTTTAAAAGGTTTGACCACCTCAGAGGTACTCTCACCTCAGAATACTGCACCCTCCAACCATCCTTCTGCTGATACCAGCATAGGAGAGAGTTTCCCCCAACCCACAATTACAGCAGCGCAGGTGAGCAGAGAGCTAAGGAGACTTTATGCCAGCAAAGCAGCGGGTCCAGATGGAGTATCGCCACGACTGCTGAAGGCCAGTGCGTTGGAGCTGGGGAGTCCTCTACAGCGCATCTTCAACCTGAGCCTGGAACAGGGGAGAGTCCCGAGGCTTTGGAAAACATTTTGAATCACCCCCGTCCCAAAGATATCACATCGTAGTGAGCTGAACAACTTCTGGCCTGTCGCTCTGACATCACATGAGATGAAGACCATGGAGCGGCTGCTGCTTCACCACCTAAGGTCACAGGTCCGCCACGCCCTCGACCCTTTGCTGTTCGCATACCAGGAGAAGGTGGGAGCGGAGGATGCCATCATCTACATGCTACACCGATCCCTCTCCTACTTGGACAGAGGCAGTGGTGCTGTAAGAATTATGTTTCTGGACTTCTCTAGCGCCTTCAACACCATCCAACCTCTGCTCCTTAGTGACAAGCTGACAGACATGGGAGTAGATTCATACCTGGTGGCATGGATCATGGACTATCTTACAGACAGACCTCAGTATGTGCGTCTCGAGAACTGCAGGTCTGACATTGTGGTCAGCAACACAGGAGCGCCGCAGGGGACTGTACTTTCTCCGGTCCTGTTCAGCCTATATACATCGGACTTCCAATACAACTTGGAGTCCTGCCACATGCAAAAGTTTGCCGATGACACTGCTATCATGGGCTGTATCAGGAGTGGGCTGGAGGAAGAGTATAGGAACCTAATCAAGGACTTTGTTAAATGGTGCGACTCAAACCACCTACAACTGAACACCAGCAAAACCAAGGAGCTGGTGGTGGATTTTAGGGGGAACAGGCCCCTCATGGACCCCGTGATCATCAGAGGTGACTGTGTGCAGAGGGTGCAAACCTATAAATACCTGGGAGTGCAGCTGGATGATAAATTGGACTGGACTACCAATACTGAAGCTCTGCAAGAAAGGACAGAGCCGACTATACTTCCTTAGAAGGCTGGCATCCTTCAACATCTGCAATAAGATGCTGCAGATGTTCTATCAGACGGTTGTGGCGAGCGCCCTCTTCTACGCAGTGGTGTGCTGGGGAAGCAGCATAAAGAAGAGGGAAGCCTCACGCCTGGACAAGCTGGTGAGGAAGGCAGGCTTTATTGTTGGCATGGAGCTGGACAGTTTGACATCCGTGGTAGAGCGATGGGTGCTGAGCAGACTCCTGTCAATCATGGAGAATCCACTACATCCACTAAACAGTATCATCTCCAGACAGAGGAGCAGCTCCAGCGACAGACTTCTGTCAATGTCCTGCTCCACTAACAGACTGAGGAGATCGTTCCTCCCCCACACTATGCGACTCTTCAATTCCACCCGGAGGGTAAACATTAACATTATACAAAGTTATTGTCTGTCTGTATACCTGCATTGTTATCGGCATTGTTATCACTCTTTAATTTAATATTGTTCTTTATCAGTATGCTGCTGCTGGTGTATGTGAATTTCCCCTTGGGATTAATAAAGTATCTATCTATCTATCTATCTATCTATCTATCTATCTATCTATCTATCTATCTATCTATCTATCTATCTATCTATCTATCTATCTATAATTTTGGAAATTCATCCTGCTTATTCTGAGTTTTAATTATTTTGCTCTAACAAACCAGGAATTTACAGGACTCTTAACTTACAGAGGCACTGAGAAATATTTCTCCCTCATACATTCTTCCTGTATTGCTCTAATAAATCCTAACCTTAGTGCTTCTGTGTTAATTTGTTTACAACGTAATGGTGCAGTTAGAAGGAGGTAAGTATATAGAAGCTGTGCCATTTCTTCTATAACCTGGAAACGGATGGATTCCAAAGGACGAGAAGTTACAGAATTAGTTTACAGCTTGAGAAAGGAAGACGTATGGAGATACTTAAAAGATCAAAAGTGCATCCTAAGGACAAGGGAGCCAATCAAATGTGTTCGATGTCATGTGTCACAGAATCCCACGTATGCCTTTTAACTTAAATGTGGCTTGTCCGAGCGACCAAAAGAGGCGACGACAGAAGCAGCGACGTCACAGTTCAAGACACATGTGGTCATGTTATCTGGATGTGAAAGAACGTAATCTATGAATAACATTAACTGCTAAATCAAAAGCCGCCCATCCACATTGATTTCTGATTTTCAGCAAGCTTTTCTAGAGCTCCTCAAACCCAGACTTTCCTATCTATTTTATCTTCTGTTATACTGTTTCTTCTATTTGATATTTTTATACCTTAATAATACCACGTTGCTTTTAAAATTTCTATACTTTGCCTTTTATCTGGAGTGATTGAAATAATAAAAGGGCACCAAGTGTAGGAAGATTGTTGCTTTCTTGGCTATTGAGGTCGCTCCTCCATACTTAGTACAACTGCGGTAAAAGTAAGAGATTGTTTGATTGATAAATGGCATCTTAAACAGTAAGTAAGGGCTTGTTTGCTAATTCTTCTTTTCAATTTTTCCTTTTAAGAAATAAAATAAACACACTGTATTTTTTAGGCTTTCCAGTACTGTAAATGTCTCTTTTTGCAAAGAAAATGATTTATGGATGTAAAATGTTTTATGTTTGAGGAAGAATGTTTTTTCATTGCTTCAAAATAGACATTTAAACTTACAATCCTAGTTTTCTGTATACAAACTTGTAACCCAGAAATGTAGATTGCCTATCTCTGTAAAAACAGATATGCGTTCTCTTTCAGGAAATTAGATTTAATAGCCCCCACCCCCACACACACACACACACACACCCGAACAGCATTCAGCATCATGTGGTCAGGGTCAAATGTTTAGGCCCAAATAAGCAAGAGACGCTAACCGTTGTTAGGTTTTTGGGGGCCCTAGGGTTAGGGTTAGGTAGGGTTAGGTAGGGTTAGGTTAGGTAGGGGGGATCCGCCCCAAAGGAGCTGAGGATAAAACTGAATTGTTATGTCCCACTACCTCTTTTCCTAGACACCGTGTTCCCGACATGTCACGTTCGTGACATTTTTTTCCCCGATGTGTTTTTTCCTGAGAACACTTTGTTGAAGTGTAACATTTCCGACACCATCTTTTTGCTGATATCAGTTTCCCGACTTTATCTTCCCGAGTGTCGAGTCGCTTTGTGGAATGGTTTTTATCTTCCCAGCTTCCGCTATTTATAGCGTGATCGATTTGTTGCGCAGTCGCTTGAAGGCAGGCGAGGTGGATGATCAATGCCCTCCCACTGGGGCACCACTAAGGATGGGAATCGAAAACCGGTTCTTGTTGAGAACCGGTTCCCACTGTTTCAATTCCATGGAATTGTTTGCCATTTTTGCAAACGATTCCCCTATCGATTCCAGTCGCCTCGAATGACGTCACCACGCTGCGTAGCGTCATTTACCCAGCAGGAAACATGGCGCCTAAGCGGCACAAACACTCAAAAGTTTGGTTATACTTTACGAGAAAGGATGACAACAGGGCAACTTGCAATACTTGCAAAGTAGATATTTCATCAAAGGGAGGAAACACTACGAATATGCAAAAGCATTTGCTCACGCGATAACCTTAAATGAATGTCGTGTTTTTGATCCGCTCCGGACTAGTGAATCTCAACCCAGCAGCAGCGGTAACGTTTGCACGTCCTCTCCCGTTAATACGGCAGGTAACTAATCAACTAACATTGCATATTATGTTAGCGCGATTTGCCTTATTGCAAAACCTGTTATTACTGTGCATTGCATTTAGATGACCATGACGAGAGAGACAGACAGAGTCTGGCTGGCTTAGATGCTGGCAGTTCTTGCTGCAGTCTACCGGTAGCTTCTCCTTTCATAGAGGCGGGGAAAAGTAAAAATTCCTTCCTGAAAAAGCAGATATGCTTATATTTCTGCAAAAGAATTGTTAATTCTCCATAGTTGATGGTTGCAGAATTGCACAGTGCACAGTTCCATTGGACTTGAGTTGATTGTATTTGTTGCTGGCTGATGTAGTTTTATTTTTGAGTGCTCAGCTCATATATACTTTTAAAAAGGAGAGTGTAAATGTTACTGGACATTCTTGTGTAATTGCCACAGAATTATTTATGTTATACTTTGTTGTTGCTACAGAAGAATATTTATTTTATTGTTATTTTACATTTACAAATTTTTTTCTGGGGACCCCGTGGCACCCCATCGAGGAGCCGTAGGCTGTGGATCTCTTAACATCTCACTGTTGGGTTTGTAAGGTCATGCTACTCCTAAATTTCTGTCTTGTTCAAAGATAAGATATAAAACAAAGTTCTAAGCTAATCGACCTGTGCGTTCTCCTTTTTTAAAAATAAGAATCGAGATGAGAATGGATAAAGAATCGAATTGTTAAACAGAATCGAAAATGGAATCGGAATCGTGAAAATCTTATCAATTCCCATCCCTAGGCACCACCCATCACTCCGTCACCTCGATTCTGCCTGTCGTCGTCACTGTTTTGTCTTTGCTTGCACATAACCATATTGATAATTCCGCCACCAGAGGAAATTTGTACTTCTGAAATATATGGACCTGTAAGTTGTAGGCTATTTGGTTAAAAAAAAGTGCCCGGCGGGGCCCCCTTGGCAGTGGGGGAACTAGGCGGTCGTCTAGTTTGCCTATGCCTAAGAACGGCCCTGCTTCTAGGAAACCAAATGCAGTGATGGCAACTCTTTCTACACCAGAAGGGGAGACCACAACAACAGTAAGTAGTTTTCTTTCAGGCAAGGAAATGGATGGTGGCTCCAATGCTGGAAGGACAGTGTCTACAACTTCCATCTGGGTCCCCTGTGCGTTCTGGAGAACCATCAGGAACACCGGCACCCATACCACATAAGCTTCAGAAGAGGTCATCCACCTGCATGTTTGGGCCTGGCCAATTCTTGAATGGGAGACCATCTAGGAAAAGCTAGGGTTGCTTTTGGAAGAGGTGTTGGTGAGACCAGCAGGGGGCGCTTACCCTGTGGTATGAATGTGGGTCCCAAAACCCCAGCACAGTGACGGGGACACTGTGCTGAAAATATGGTGCCGCCAGTCAGATGAGACATAAAACAGAGGTCCTGACACTCTGTGGTCATTAAAGATGGGCATCCCGATGTCCTGGCTAAATTGCCCAACCAAGCCCTGTCCATTCTGGCCATCTAATCATCCCCTGTGTGTAATTGGCCACTTCTCTAACCACTTCACCGTCTAATAGCTAATGTGGTGAGCATACTGATGCAGTAATGGCTACCGTCACATCATCCAGGTGCATGCTACACATTGGTGGTGATTGAATGTACAAAACATTAATGTAATTAATTTTTATTATTATGATGACCTTTTTTCTAAAAGCCTAACAAGCCCGCACCTTCTGAAGAAATTAAGGGGATGTGCATTTAAGACGGGAGCCAGGGAGCTCTTCTTTACGCAAGCAGTTGTGGGACTCTGGAACAAACTACCCAGACTTGGAGTTGAAGCAGACACCCAGATAACCTTGAAGTGATTTTTAATACATTAGTGTCCATATAAAATATCTTGTATTAGTAATTTGTTATTTTCACGTACCCCAACTTACTCTTCAGAGACACAAGGAGTTATGGGGTCAGAGCGCTGGGTCAGTGATTTGTACATTTGCAGGTTCAGTGCCTCGCTCAAGGGCCCAATGGAATAGCATTCCTTCTGTCACTGCCAGGATTCAAACTGGCAACCTTCGAATTACTAGGCCAGATCCCTTAGCCAAAGAGCCACCACTCCACCCTTTAAGAAGGACCAGGATGAGATATTGGGACAGCTTAGCTATTAGCTAAACAAACAAGCTCGATGGACTGAATGGTCTCCTCTCATTTGTCAAATTTCTTATGTTCTTCTGTACTTCTCAACTCTACAGCTATGGCTCCAGTTCACAGCTTTGTCAAGTACACTCAGGGTCTGATGTAATCCCTGACTCCTAATATGGGTATGTTGGGTTTACTGGTAGCTCTAAATGATCCCATGGAAGGACAGGCTAACACTCCTCACATACACTGCGATGCAAAGAGATAGCAAAGGAAGCTGATGCCTGAATATTTCACACGGCCTTCTGTTCTTTTACAATATATGTAAATGACTTTAGACAGAAACAGGCAAAGGGAGCAGAGCTTTACAGATAGATCTTAAATCCTTATGCATTAACCCTTGGCCTGCAGTTGCCCTTACAAATCTTATCTTTTCTGCTTGTAAAACAACCAGGATTAGCGAGAGATAAGAGCATTCTTAACAATAATTACACAGTGTAGAAATAAACTATAGAGCCACTGAATTAATCCCCAAACCATTTTTAAAATGGGCAAATGCATTACCCAAATGAAAAAAGGGTGGTAGGGTGCACGAGGTATTATTTAAGTGTTCTTGTAAGCCATCTAAGATATTAATGTTTCAAAGCTACTTATGAATATTTAAGAACTTAAAATGGAGATCCACTTCTGCAGTCTTCTCCAGCCTGACCGCAGAAGCCTGTAATACTGCAGAGTCCACTTAAGAAGGCAATATTTGACATCCGTGACAGATTTAAACATGATAGAAAACAATCAGCCTTTACGGGGTAAAACCTCATTGTCTGCATTTTAATGCCGTATCAAGTCCCGGTGCCTATTTTTAATGAAGTAAAAGAGCAGATGTATTTAAGGTACATATTAAGAAACCTGCATATTTCATTGAAAAAAAAGATGTGAAAAAGAAACAAAAATAGAACTATGCATAATGTTTTGAAAATGCTGACATGGAATCAAGCATCAGCTCTTGTCTTGGGCCTATGTAACCCTAGTGTGAAAAAATCCGAATGGAGTGGTCCCTTCAGTACTCCCATATAAATTTCTCTTTAGCGTTACTGCAGGAGATCTCCGAATGGATAATTTTACAGTTTAATGTAACTGATTGGCAGCACGGTGGTGCAGTGGGTAGCGCTACCGCCTCGCAGTTAGGAGACCTGGGTTCACTTCCCGGATCCCTCCCTGTGTGGAGTTTGCATGTTCTCCCCGTGTCTGCGTGGGTTTCCTCCGGGCACTCCGGTTTCCTCCCACAGTCCAAAGACATGCAGGTTAGGTGCATTGGCGATTCTAAATTGTCCCTAGTGTGTGCTTGGTGTGTGGGTGTGTTTGTGTGTGTCCTGCGGTGGGTTGGCACCCGGCCCAGGATTGGTTCCTGCCTTGTGCCCTATGTTGGCTGGGATTGGCTCCGGCAGACCCCCGTGACCCTGTGTTCGGATTCAACGGGTTGGAAAATGGATGGATGGAGGTAACTGATTGTACTGTGCAATCATATAGAATCAAGAACATTAAGTTATATAATATTTATTACATACAGAAATAAATGTACACTCACCGGACACTTTATTAGATAGACCTGTTCAACTGCTTGTTGATACAAATATCTAATTAGCCAATCACGGGGCAGCACCTCAATGCATATCGGCCCGTAGACATTGCCAAGATGACCTGCTGAAGTTCAAACCGACCATCAGAATGGGCAGGAAAGAGGATTGAAGTGACTTTGAACGTGGCATGGGTGTTGGTGCCAGATGGGCTGGTCTGAGTATTTCAGAAACTGCTGATCTACCGTGATTTTCACGCACAACCATCTCTAGGGTTGAAAGAGAATGGTCAGAAAAAGGGAAAACATCCAGTGAGTGGAAATGCCTTGTTGATGTCAGAGGTCAGAACAATAACAACAACAACATTTATTTATATAGCACATTTTCATACAAAAAATGTAGCTCAAAGTGCTTTACATAATGACGAAAAGAAAAATAAAAGACAAAGTAAGAAATTAAAATAAGACAACATTAATTAACATAGAATAAGAGTAAGGTCCGATGGCCCGAGAGGACAGAAAAAAACAAAAAAAAACTCCAGACGGCTGAAGAAAAAAATAAAATCTGCAGGGGTACCAGACCACGAGACCACCCAGTCCCTTCTGGGCATTCTACCTCACATAAATGAAACAGTCCTCTTTGTATTTAGGGTTCTCACTGGAAGGACTTGATGATGATGGTCATGCAGACTTCTGGCTTTTAATCCATCAATGTAGGAACATCACGGTGCTTTGAGTAGATGGTGGTGGTGCAGGCCCCCAGCACAAAGAAACCGGAAAAAGAAACAGAAGAGAGAGTAGGGGTTAGTACGGATTTTAGAGCCACCATGAATAGTTACTATAATAAATTTAATATACAGAGTATCAGGATTAAATTACAGTGAAGTTGTGAGAAAGCCATGTTAAAATAATGTGTTTTCAGAACTGTTTGAAAGTGCTCCACTGTATTAGCCTGGCGAATTCCTATTGGCAGGCTATTCCAGATTTTAGGTGCATAACAGCAGAAGGCCGCCCGCCTCACCACTTCTTTTAAGTTTTGCTCTTGGAATTCAAAGCAGACACTCATTTGAGGATCTAAGGTTACGATTTGGAATATAAGATGTCAGACATTCTGATATATAAGATGGGGTGAGATTATTTAAGGCTTTATAAACCATAAGCAGAATTTTAAAGTCAATCCTGAATGACACAGGTAACCAGTGTAGTGACATCAAAACTGGAGAAATGTGCTCAGATTTTCTTTTCCTAGTTAGGATTCTAGCAGCTGCATTCTGCACTAGTTGCAAACGATTGATGCCTTTTTTGGGTATTCCTGAGAGGAGTGCGTGACAGTAATCTAGTCGACAGAAAACAAAAGCGTGAACTAATTTCTCAGCATCTTTCAATGATATAAGAGGTCTAACTTTTGCTATGTTACTTAAGTGAAAAAATGCTGTCCTAGTGGTCTGATGAATATGCGATTTAAAATTCAGATTACAGTCAACAGTTACCCCTAAGCTTTTTACCTCCATCTCGACCTTTAATCCTAATGCATCAAGTTTATTTCTGATACCCTCATTGTATCCATTATTGCCAATCACTAAAATTTCAGTTTTTTCTTTATTTAGCTTGAGAAAATTACTATTCATCCATTCAGAAATACAAGTAAGACATTGTGATAGTGAATCAAGAGAATCGGGGTCATCAGGTGCTATTGATAAATACAGCTGTGTGTCATCAGCATAGCTGTGGTAGCTCACATTGTGCCCTGAGATAATCTGACCTAACGGAAGCATGTAGATTGAGAAGAGCAGAGGACCCAGGATAGAGCCTTGTGGAACACCATATAGGATATCATGTGTCTTTGAGTTGTAATTACCACAACTAACAAAGAATTTTCTCCCTGCCAGGTAGGATTCAAACCAATTTAAGACACTGCCAGAGAGGCCCACTCATTGACTAAGGCGATTTCTAAGAAAATTGTGAAGAGACTGGCCAGACTGGATTGAGCTGATAGAAAGACAACAGTAATTCAAACATCCACTCATTGCAACTGAGGTATGCAGAAGAGTATCTTTGAATGCACAACACGTCGAACCTTGAAGCTGGTGGGCTACAGCAGCGGGAGACCACACCGGGTGACACTCCTGTCAGCTAAAAACAGGCAACTGAGGCTACAATTTTCACAGACTCACCAAAATTAGGCAGTAGAAGAGTGGAAGAACGTTACCTGGTCTGATGAGTCTTGATTTCTGCTACAATGTTTAGATGGTCTGGTCATCAACAACATGAAAGCATGGATCCATCCTGCCTTGCATCAACTATTCAGTCTGGTAGTGGTGGTGTAATGGTGTGGGGGGTATTTTCTTTAGCACACTTTGGGCCCCTTAGAGACAACTGAGCATCCTTTTAAATGCTACAACCTACCTGAGTATTGTTGCTGACCACGTCCATCCCTTTATGATCACGGTGTACCCATCTTCTGATGGCTCTTTCCAGCAGGACAACACGCCATGTCACAAAGCTCAAATCAATTCAAACTGGTTTCTTGAATATGACAATAAGTGCACTTTACTCAAATGGCCTCCACAGTCACCAGATCTGAGGCTAGGGATCTGCACTGGCAATTGGAAGGTTGCCAGTTCGAATCCCGTAAAATGCCAAAAGGGACTCTGCTCTGTTTGGCCCTTGTGCATGGCCCTTAACCTGCAATTGCTGAGCACTTTGAGTAGTGAGACAAGCGCTATTAAATGCAAAGAATTATTATCATGATTAATCCAATAGACCGCCTTTGGGATGTGGTGGAATGGGAGATTCGCATCATGGATGTGCAGCTGACAAATCTGCAGCAACTGCGTGATGCTATCATGTCAATACGGGTCAAAATCCCTGAGTATTGTTTCCAGCACCTTGGTGAATCAATGCCATGATGAATTACAACAGTTCTGAAGGGAAAAGGGGGTCCAACCCGGAACTAGCTTGGCATACCTAATAAAGTGGCTGGTGAGTGTAGAGTAAAATGAACGTGAAATTGAATGAGGTGAACAACTTAAATAATATTTCATTTGAAACTAAACACATTTGGTCAAATGAAGTAGCCAAGCTGGTGTCACATGTGACTGCATAGGGGAGTGGCGAAGGTCCGCGGTAATTGTAATTTCTCGCTGCTCCAGGGGTTGGCGCTGTGTGCTAATGCCTATTTTCTCTTCCTCCCTCTGCAGACAGGAAGATTGACGACTATACCAACACTGATGTCACTTCTGGTGTCCACCCACCTGGACCCGCCTCTTCTCATAAACCACAGATCCGCTTTCTTAATTCAGTTCAATCTGGATCTCTCGTCTGAGAAGATGTTTCTGCAGTTGTTGTGTGATTTTATTTTTGTTTTCAAAACCTTCAGTTACATGGGGTCAGTAAGGTGTTGCCCCAACCCTTTTATCTTTGTCAGAGCCCTTAAGCTGTCCCCTATGTGCACACGTCTGACGCTGCATAGTATAAATCCTTGACAAACATTTTTGCAAAGTCACTGTGCACTAGGGAAAATGCTAAGGAATGGAAAATAGTAAATATTATCCTGTTATGTAGAGTGCCTTTAGAAAGTATTCGGACCCCTTTTACACATTTTGTTATGTTGCTGCCTTATGCTCAAATAATTTAAATCTATTTTTCCCAGCATCAGGCAACACCCTATACCTCAGAATGACAAAGCGAAAGCAGGATTTTAGGAATTGTTGCAAACTTATTAAAAATGAATAAGAAACCATGAACTATCCCACTGACATCATTACTCAGACCCTTTACTCAGCACTTCATTGAAGCCCCTTAGGCTGCCATTCCAGCCAGAAGTGTTCTTGGGTCTGACGTGACAAACTCAATGATCTCCCATAGACACACTCCAAAATCTTGTGGAAAGAAGACTGGATGCTGTTAGAGCCACAAAGGGGGCACAGACTCATATTAATGCCCATAATTTTGGACAACATACAAATGTAATGGTTTGATGTCCACAAGCTTCTGCCCATATAGTGCACGTCTGTCTATCACCTTTCTATCCTCCCTACAATCCTCCGACAGTTTTGTGTGTCACAGCATTCAGGATGAGACCAACGACAAAGCCCAGCTATCTACCTGTCTAACTTGTTTGATTTAGATCCTACCTCTCAGGCTGCACTCAGTTCATTCAACATAAAACCTTCACATCCCAACCAACTGCTGTTACTTCAGGTGGGCTCTGTCCTGGGGCCTCTTCTTTTTATTATTTACCTTCTTCCCCTTGGCAATATTTTTCGTAAATATAACATTAATTTTCACTGTTATGCTGATGACACCCAGCTCTACTTTGCTAGTAAACCCACCTCATCTTTTCCACCACCTTCGTTTATTGACTGCATTGCTGAAATTAAATCCTGGTTTTCTTCGAATTTTCTTAAATTAAACAGTGACAAAACCGAGGTTCTCCTCATTGGTTCAAAATCATCATTATTCAAAACCAATAATCTTTCTCTTATTATTGATAACTCTGTTGTTTCCCCATCATCTCAGGTCAAGAGTCTGGGTGTCATCCTCGACAGTACTCTATCTTTCCAATCTCACATTAATAACATCACCCGGTCTGCTTACTTCCACCTACGTAATATTAATCCCACCCGCCTCTCCCTCACTCCTCATACCACTGCCATTCTTGTTCACAGTCTTGTTACTTCTCGTCTCGACTATTGCAATTCACTCCTCTTTGGTCTCCCTAATAAATCTCTTCATAAGCTTCAGTTAGTCCAGAATTCTGCAGCACGCATCATTACTCGAACCTCATCTATTCACCATATTACTCCGGTCTTGCAGCAGCTTCATTGGCTCCCGATTAAGTTTTGAACTAATTTTAAGATTCTGTTATTAACATTTAAGGCCATTCATAACCTCGCCCCTCCATATCTGTCTGACCTTCTTCATGTTGCCATTCCCTCCCGTAACCTTAGATCCTCTTCCTCCACCCATCTGACCGTCCCTCTCGCCCGTCTATCCACCACGGGGAGCGGAGCATTCAGTCGTTCTGCTCCCAAGCTCTGGAATTCATTACCTACCGAGCTCAGAAACATCAAATCATATTCATTCTTCAAATGCAAACTTAAAACGCATCTGTTTAAAATGGCTTTTTCTTTTTCTTTATGATTACAGTGGTTTTGTTTGGTTTTAATTTTTAGATTTTCTGATGTTTTAAGTTGTTTATAATTGTGTCTTTTATTTATTTATTTATTTATTGTTTGTTCAGTGTCCTTGAGTTCTCTGAAAGGTGCCTTGTATAAATAAAATGTATTATTATTATTACCTGTTCACTCCGTCAAGCCCCCAGCAACCTTTAAAATGTATTTCCATTTAGACTGTTGATGCTTTTGTCTTGAAACTCACCAAGTAAATCAAGTGACTATTTGGCACATAAGAACTGCCTTTTTTATGTTCGCTATATATGCATTGAATTATCATTTTTATTATGGCTCTGCAAAGCCTTACATAATCACACTCCATCCTATATTTCGGAATGCCTGTCACCTTACACTCCAAATCGTAACCTTAGATCTTCAAATAAGGGTCTGCTTATAATTCCAAGAGCTAAACTTAACAGAAGTGGTGAGGCGGCCTTCCACTGTTATACACCTAAAATCTGGAATAGCTTACCGATAGAAAGTGGTCAGGCTAATACAGTGGAGCAGTTTAAAAATTGCTAAAAACTCATTATGTTAACATGGCTTTCTCATAGCTTCATTTTAGTGTAACCCTGATATTCTGTATATGCATTGAATTTTCATTTTCATCAAGGTTCCACAATCCGTTCTAATCCCAATTTTTCTCTGCTGTTCTTTTTCCAGTTTCTCAGTGGTGTTGATCTGCGCCATCACCACCTGATCAGGGCACCATGTAGTCTCTACATTGATGGATTGAAGTCTAGAGGTCCACATGACCATCATCATCTAATTCTTTCACATGAAGCCTGAAAACCATCAGGACTGATTGAGATCATTTATGTTGGGTAGAATGGCCAGTAGAGTCTGGGTGGTCTCGTGGCCTTGGAACCCCTGCAGATTTTGTTTTTTTATTTTCTCTCTCCAGGGCACTGGAGTTTTTTTTTTGTTTGTTTGTTTTTTCTATCGTCCCTGCCATCAGACTTTACTTTATTCTTTGTTACTTAGTATTGCCTAATTTTATTTTTATATTTTTCTTTTTTCTTTCTTCATGTTGTAAAGCACTTTAAGCTACATCATTTGTGTGAAAATGTGCTATAAAAGTAAATGTTGCTGTTGTTGTTGTTCACAATTTCCTCTTTTCTTGCTGTATTAAATGCTCTGTTTTTTTCAAAATAGTTTGAAGTTCAGCTATGTGCCAGTACATCAGTTCATGGTGCGGGTTATTTGGAGACGAGTGTTCTCTGTCCCTCACCACCAATCTCTCATTCATAATCTTCTTGAGTCTGAAGCTCATTATCTGGGTCACACTCTTCTGTCGCCGGTGTGTCCTGGCATTGTCGGGTCTCCATTGTCATGGCTGTCACAAGGGTGGACTATTTACTGTAGGTCAGTGAGCTCAAGTGATATCTTTGTCCTTTTCTCATTTTTTTCTTTTTTCTTGTTACTTTTCTATTGTTTGAACTTTATTTCTGTGTTTCTTACATGTTTTTTTGTAAAACCTCAATAAAAAAAAATCAGGTCACTATTTACCAGTACATGTTGTTATATAAATCTTAAAACTGCTGAGCTTATGCAATTAAAAGCTTCTTATCTATTGGCAGGGCTGACTTGTTGGATGTCAACAAAAGAAGATGTACAGATGGTAGGTAATACATTTACTTTAATCAAATGTTGATGATTCAGCTAATGGCTAATGAAACAGATCTTTGACTTCTAAACTGCCTTACTCAAAACTTTAAAGAGAGGTGAGTTTCCTTTTAGCATTGTGCAAATACCCTCACAGTTTTCCTTCAATATATTGTTGAATGCGTTGTGCAGTGTAATAATAATAATAATAAATTTTATTTATATAGCACCTTTCCCATGCATTGTGACCTTGATGTAAACCAACAGGTCCCAAAACAAGTGCTGGGGACTCTCGCCACAGTGTCAGTTCCAACCAACTGCCAAATCTATATCGGCCATTTTTCCTTTAATTGATCCCATTGTTTAATTAGCTTGCCTTTTATTCTTCTTTTATTCTGAATTTCGAAAAGCATAGCAATAATAATAATTCTTGACATTTATATAGTGCTTTTCTTGCTACTCAAAGTGCTTTACATAGTGAGTGAGGAGCCACTTCAACCATTGCTAATGTGCAGCATCTACCTGGATGGCTGAAAGGCTCAGTACAATTCGGTGTAAGCAGCAATGTTCATAAAATTATCACTCATGAATGAAAAAAGTAAAATTCTCATATTTTTATCCACAAATGCTTTAAAAGTCATTTTCAGACTGTCCTTCTGTGATGGCACCAGACACGGCAGTTGAAATTTATGAGGCAATAACAAAAATAAACATAACTATTACACCGATAATAATTTCTAGGAAGATAAATAACTAATTTACAATTTATAATTTCGTTTCATTGTCAATCCAAATGCATTCTTGCTCTGCGCAGAAAACATCCCCACCTATCACTTGTACACTACACTGGTTCTGGTTTTCGCAGCATAATTAAATTAAACGAATAATTAGAACGTGGCTTATCAGTGCATCTATACTATATTCTTGTTGAGTTGATGCTTATAAATAATTATATGTGAAAAATTATTGCTGTTTCTCTATATATGAATAAATCTATGAAAAGAGTATCTTAATTTTTCTCTATACATCATTTTAATTTTCTATTTAAATAGGTTAATATATTCAGATATGTTGGAAGGCAGCAAATTGAAGCACTGCCCCGCCCGAGCGGCACAAACTTGATCTACACCACTGCCTCAAGGAACTGAAATAAGCTCCTCATTTAATTATCAATATTAATTAAAACACAGCAATTTGTTAAAATTATATATACTAAATAAGTAAGAAATTGGAAAGGAACGGGTTTATTGTATAACTAGCAGTGCCCTGCGGCTTCACCCGCGTAGTAGTAAAACAGGACAAACATTAAAAATCGATAAACAAACAGGTATTCCTAGCTAAGCAGAGGCAAGGTCTGCTATACAACGTGGCGAGAGACAGAGCTATTCGAACAGAGGCTGGTGCGTGAGTAACGAGGGTCCCGCTCCAGCTCCCTACTCTTGACGTCACGCTTCCCCCTCCCCTCGGCTCACAGCCTCTGTATTGGATTAGTGTGAAAATATCACTCCTGCAAGCGAACTATGATTCTTAGTGCGATGAGAGAAGTTGCAAAATCAACCGGAATGTTCAAGCAAATTCCAGAAAAAAACCTGATCTATGCCCATTAATTAGTTCTCTCATTCGCTAGCTAAGCGGATGTAAGATACGCCCCGAGGCTAGCAGCCCCATTGCATGTCTCTCAGATTTGCTCAAATAAATCAGCACCGCAAGCGATCTATGATGCTTAATGCGATGAGAGTGGTTGCAAAATCAACTGGAATGTTGAAGCAAATTATAGAAAAAACCCGATCTAAATCTGCTAAGTAGTTCTCTCGTGAAAAGTAGACAGACATACATACATACAGACAGATGTTGGATTTTATATATAGAGCGATGGGAATATGAAGGAGAAAATAATCTTCAAGTTTTTAATTCTGGTCTGAAGATACACAGAAGTAAAGGTAGGTCTTCATGTATGGCAAAACCGTAATGCGCGCTCAGTCTATGGAGTGTCACACCGCAACAAACTGTAATCCTGTTCAGTCATTGCTATTAGCGCCCAGCATGGTCTCATTTTGTAGTTCCATTTCAGAGGGATTTACAGGGATCAGGGGAATCTGTCACACTGTTACACAGAAATACCAATCTGAAAAGCAGGGTTGTGTGTGACTCATACGTGTATGTGGAAAGTAGAAGAGACGCGGTTCTGTCCACTTTCGAGTGTACTGTATGTGTATCTCAAATAAAATACTTAACATTGAATATTTATATGATAGGCAAGAAGATCTGAGGCTTGATGTCCATCCATCCATCCATTTTCCAACCCGCTGAATCCGAACACAGGGTCACGGGAGCCAATCCCAGCCAACACAGGGCACAAGGCAGGAACCAATGCCGGGCAGGGTGCCAACCCACCGCAGGACACACACAAACATACCCACACACCAGGGCCAATTTAGAGTCGCCAATCCACCTAACCTGCATGTTTTTGGACTGTGGGAGGAAACCCACGCAGACACTGGGAGAACATGCAAACTCCAAGCAGGGAGGACCCGGGAAGCGAACCCAGGTCCCCAGGTCTCCCAACTGCAAGGCAGCAGCGCTACCCACTGTGCCACCATGCCGCCCGAGGCTTGATGTGATGGGTCATATACTGTAAATTTGGGCAGCAGAGATCTTGGGTCGAAGACCCCCACATCCCAATGCCACTGTCCATTGTAAACCCTTGCTGTGTTTATTTCAGTTAGGGTAGCTGCACTTTTCCTGTGTTATTGATGACCCAGTTTAGCTGCAAGTTGCTAATGTCCGGTTCTTTACAGTACTAATCTGCAGATAATATGTTTCAATCAATTCAGTCTTATGCTTACATCATTGCTTTCCCCTTCCATTTATTTTCAGAGAAGTGTCTTTTTTGTACTGTAATAAGTAATTTCCCTAAAGCAGCAGGAGAGGGCGCTATTGTGTGAGGTGTTTGTGTCCGCGCTCTGCCCGCCATCTGACTCACTGGCATTGGGCAACCAAGTGGCTGTCAAACGAGTAAAAGAGGAAAAGACACAAAATATAGAAAATACAGTGATCCCTCCTCGATCGTGGTGGTTGCGCTCCAGAACCCCCCGTGAAAGGTGAAAATCCGCAAAGTAGAAACCATATGTTTATATGGTTATTTTTATATTGTCACGTTTGGGTCACAGATTTGCACAGAAACACAGGAGGTTGTAGAGACAGGAACGTTATTCAAACACTGCAAACAAACATTTGTCTCTTTTTCAAAAGTTTAAACTGTGCTCCATGACAAGACAGAGATGACAGTTCTGTCTCACAATTAAAAGAATGCAAACATATCTTCCTCTTCAAAGGAGTGCGAGTCAGGAGCAGAGAATGTCAGAGAGAGAGAGAAAGGCAAACAATCAAAGCTGATAGGTGTTGTTCAGGCTTTTAAGTATGCGAAGCACCGTGCGGGTAGCATATCGCGCGACAAAGCAGCCACAGATAAGCCCAGCAAGGAAGGGAGCAATGTGAAGGTAGTCTTTCATCGTTTTTTGAGGAGCGCCCGTATCCTCCAGGGGTGCGAACAGCCCCCCTGCTCACAATATATTTGAGGAGTTTTATTCTTCAGGCAAGATGTGAAGAAGGGGCCTGAGTTGCCTCGAAAGCTTCATATTGTAATCTTTTTAGTTAGCCAATAAAAGGTGTCATTTTGCTTGGCTTTTCTCTACATTCTTAATGGCTAACACGGTACAACACCCTAATACTACAGGAGTTTAATTTAATACGTAATACATGCTCTGATTGGGTAGCTTCTCAGCCATCCGCCAATAGCGTCCCTTGTATGAAATCAATTGGGCAAACCAACTGAGGAAGCATTTACCAGAAGTAAAAAGACCCATTGTCCACTGAAACCCATGAACCAGCAAAAAATCCGCGATAAATATTTAAATATGCTTACATATAAAATCCGCGATAAAGTGAAGCCGCAAAAGTCGAAGCGCGATATAGCGAGGTATTACTGCATACAAGTTTGTGAAACCCCTCACAAGATAAAATTGAATCAGTAAAGTAATTCAGAGTTAACATCACACAGAACGTTTCTCCATTTTAAGAAGGACAAGTTTGGAAATTCACCAGTGCTTTTCAAGGGGAGATTTTGAAGATTCAAGGCTTTGTATGGCTTGACCTGCTGAAGACATCTCAAAGAAAATTGACAAATTTCTTTAAAGAATAAGTGGGCCACATTTCAATAAAACTGGACCACAGGGGGCTGAGTTGTTTCACGTGGACAGACAGACAGAGTGACATACAGACATGGGCTACCACAATAGGTGCCTTAAAAGCACGTAAAAAGAGCTCCACTGATCCAGAATATATCACAATCCTCATGGACGCATAATGCATTTTTTTCTTCATGCAAAAGTAAATAAGGAAAAATGAAATTACACTTGATTACTTTTTCCAGGTAAAGCTGAAGGCATGTGGGAACAGCGTGCAATAAACAAGAGCTGCCGTTTCAAAATAAGCAAATGTATTTCTCTGGGTTATAATATAATTACAAAATATCTCCACCTTTCAGTATGTGGTTCTTGGTCTTAATTGATTTCATTAATAATCATCATGCCTTCTTCTTCCTCTACAAGTGCAGAGTACCTCAATTAAGACAGTGAATTTCAAATAAATTAATACTAAAATAAGCTATTAAATGTAAACCAGCTGGGTAAAGAATTCAGCTTCCACCTTATCGGTCCCTCGGCTTAGCAATTGCAATCTGAGCCCTGTGTGTATAGTAGCAGGGTCGGATTTGGTCATGCAAATAAAATGTATCAGAACAAAATGCAGTGTTTTGGTGGAATTCCCTTCTGAGCATCTATATAAGAATTGAAATAGTACAATTAAAATGATTTTAAAAGATCCCATATGGTCGTTTATAGTGAATGGTAACAGTGGACAACAATTTTTTTTTTCCAAACCTCTGCTTCCTGAAAATTTTTTGTTGATTATTATGATGGACGGATTCACGCTGAACACAAATATCATTCCAGGTTGACTGTATCATGTCGGGCTTTAGAGAAACACTAAATGAACTTTTATTGCATTTAGTGTGTTTAACCACTTAATGTTGCTAAAACATTGCAGGAGTTCAACTGAGCTGAATGTGTTTTGCTGCTGATTGATGTTTGTCCTCAATATCTGATGCGTCTCATTTCAGCCTCCAACAATACTCAGCCAGCACTGGTGGTCAGCAAACTGGCTGATAATAATGATGATAATAATTCTTTACATTTATATAGCGCTTATATATGCCTACTCAGAGTGCTTTTACATAGAGATTTGGAAGCTTTAAGTACCACTAATGTGTAGCATCCACCTGGATGATGCAACATCAGCCATTAGATGAGCTATTAGCTATGATCTACTAGGCAGTGAAGGGGTGAGAGATAATTAGCCAATCAGAGACAGGAGATGATTAGGGGGTCAGAATGACTTGGTCATTTTGGCCTGGACATTGGTATACCCCCTACTCTTTATGAAGGATGCCCAGGGATCTTTGATGACCACAGAGAGTCAGGACCTCACTTTCACGTCTCATCCAAAGGGTGACACCATTTTTACAGCACACTGCTGTAAACTGCTGTAGACTGGACTGCCAATACTGATACTCTGTGTAAGAAAGGACAGAGCCGACTATACTTCCTTAGAAGGCTGGTGTCCTTCAACATCTGCAATAAGATGCTGCAGATGTTCTATCAGATGGTTGTGGCGAGCACCCTCTTCTACGCGGTGGTGTGCTGGGGAGGCAGCATAAAAATGAAGGACGCCTCACACCTGGACAAACTGGTGAGGAAGGCAGGCTCTATTGTTGGCATGGAGCTGGACAGTTTGACATCTGTGGCAGAGTGACGGGCGCTGAGCAGACTCCTGTCAGTCATGGAGAATCCACTGCATCCACTAAACAGTATCATCTCCAGACAGAGGAGCAGCTTAAGAGACAGACTGCTGTCACCGTCCTGCTCCACTGACAGACTGAGGAGATCATTCCTCCCCCAATCTATGCGACTCTTCAATTCCACCGAGGGGGTAAACGTTAACATTATTCAAAGTTATTGTCTGTTATACCTGCATTTTTATTACTCTTTAATATAATATTGTTTTTTTTTTGTATCAGTATGCTGCTGCTGGAGTATGTGAATTTCCCCTTGGGATTAATAAAGTATCTATCTATCTATCTATCTATCTATCTATCTATCTATCTATCTATCTATCTATCTATCTATCTATCTATCTATCTATCTATCTATCTATCTATCTATCTATCTATCTATCTATCTATCACTGCATGGCACTGCACTGGGACATTGGGATCCACATTCAGACCACAGGGTAAGCGCCCCCTCACCAAAACCTCTTCAAACTGGAGATGTGTGTAAAAAACACAAAAAATGAAACCAAAGGCCAACACAAGAGACAGTAAATGTGAAAAAAGTGAAGGGTCCTGAATACTTTGTGAAGGCGCTGCATACGTATACCAATGATATGAAAGGAGATCACAGACATGGGCGATTAGACCAAACTCCATAAGATGCACTCAGAAGTGTTCAGGAAGCAGAATCTTTATCGTCCAGTTTAATCAGGTCTCTTTCAAATATTAAAAATATATTAAACCCATTATGTTCACCTGCATAGTGGTTAGAACAGCTGCCAAGTCATTTCAGACCTCCAGGTTCAAAGATATATAAGGAGTGAATGTGGATGTGTGCCTGAGTGTGTCACCTAATGGTCTGGCATCTTGAAAAGGGACAGATCTGCTTGGCTTCTGGTGTTGCCACAAGAAGGAATCGATGAAAGTGGCATGTGAGGTTTCTTCTTCACAGAAATGCAGCTTTCAAGGATTACAGAATCAGCTTGAAATGTATGAGAGCTGCGGTTCTGTACACACATTTTGTGTAGCAGATGACTAAAAATAAAATAAAATCCATTTGATGCATTGAGATTATTGTCTGTCTAGCTTGTTGATTCTGATTAATTTTTTATAATCACTTCAATTCACCTCAAGTCCATTTAGTTTTAGATATCGTCCTTGATACTGAGGGTCTATACTATTTATAGCTCTAATGTATTACCATTGAATTACTAAATCGTACCACATTTACATGCATAACCGACTTATTAATCACATAGTAAAACACAGAAACTTCAACCATTAACATAAACAAGTCTTTTATATCCAAATAATAAAGGATAAGTGTCTGTGTGTCTGCCTTTGTGTCTGTCAGGTTTCTGTGTCTCTGCTATACCAAAAGATGGTGCATCACAAACATTGATACTGCTTTTTACAAATCCCATACTAAATGGCATATAACAGAAACATATGCTTTGCATTTGTCATTCTAACAGATGGCGCATCACAAACATTAACACTGCTTTTACAAATCACATACCAAATGGCATATAACTGAGACATATGCATTGCAGTTGTCATCCCCACAGATGGCATCTTACAAACATTAGCACTAATTTTTCAAATCCCATACCAAATGGCACATGACAGAGACATGGGTATTGCATTTGCCTTTGCAGCAGATGGTGCATCACAAATATTAGCATTGATTTTATGAATTCCTTACCAAATGGCGTATGACAGAGACACAATCATTGCATTTGTGATCCCAATAGGTGACATATCACAAATATGAACACTTCTTTTAAGAATTGCATACCAAATTGCATATAAAAGAGACATATGCATTGCATTTGTAATTCCAACAAACGGCACATCACCATGATTAGCAGCACTTTTACAAACCCCATACCAAATGGCATATAACAGAGACATATGCATTGCATGTATCATTCCAACAGATGGAAGAGTACAAACATTAACACTGACTATTTGAATCCCATACCAAATGATGTATGACAGATACATAGGCATTAACTTTATTATTCCAACAGACGGCATATCACAAACATTAACAATTTTCCAAATTCCATACCAAATGGCATATAATAGAGACAAACTGTATGCAGGTCTACATTGAATACTTAGATTTCTACCCATCTTGGACGGGTAACACAGCTAGCAATGATATATTTGAGATGTGGTCTGTTGATATAAATACAATGTATTGTTATTATTATTTATGACAGAGGAGAGAAAATCAAAACTTGAGTTCTCAAAATTACTGGACAACATAAACTGGATGCATCCATGGTCATTTATAAAAGACAAAGTCACAGCTCTGATGACCTTGACCAACTGGCTTCACACCTGCTCCTCGGCATTTTACAATACATACTCTGAATGTGCTCTGGACAGTCCAATACTATGCAAATGAAAACATTCCTTATTAAAGCACAAAACTCACAATCATTTGCAGGGTGTTGTTATTCTTCTGCTACTGAATCATCACAATTTCTTTAAATGTCTGATTGTAACTTGTAATCTGGCTGCCAGATGCTGGTCCTCCAGCAGCTGACCTCCTGTTTCCATTGTTAATTTGTAACAATATTACTTAATGCTGTTGTGCATTTAGTAGCTCCTAATGTTAATATATACTGTATTCTTGTTCTGTTCTGCACTGGTTTGTACTTTTTGGTCCTCTGTGGCTACTGTAACTTTAAGCTGACCAGATGAAGTCCAGCGTTGTACAGTAATGAAGTAGAAATACTTTGTTACTGTGCTTGTGTTATGAACTATGAGTCCCAAGTCACGTAAGTCCCAAAAATCACTTCCAACAATGTCCACCAAAGGGGGATTTACTGCCGCAACCCGGCTAGATAAAAGGGCAAACACAAAATCTTTCTGAAAATAAAAAGGTTTATTTTTCATAAACTCCATAGAGCACAAAAGACATAAAGGATTTGCCTGAAACACAAGGTAATCAATGCAAACTAGTCCCAAAACGAAACACCAAGAATAGTCAAAATAAAGAGAGAAAGTTCAAAAAATCCATTAGATCACAAAATGTATAAGGCACAGAAAAATGTCCATAACACTCACCAGTCCTAAGCGATTCCAAAAAGAAATGAACTGAATTAATGGGGTGAAGTGGAGGTGGCATCACTTCTTGGGGGACCACCCACAAAACACATGGAGCATAGCTGAGGCAGCATACACTATATACAAGATCAGATACAAAGAATAACGTGCAAATTTTATATAATTTTATATGATTTATATATCATTTTAATAATATACATATACTATAAGTGAAATATAAAGCAATAAATGTATAATTTAATGCAATTATATCCAGTTTACATGTCTCAACTTGTTAAAAATATGTATATTTTTATGTATTATTATTTAATTAAATGTATATTAATCTTTACTTCAACAATATATACATTATGTTTATGTTGCATGTGCACCATGGTGTGTAATCATTTCAATGAAGTGAAAGTATTCTTCAACACATCTAGTGTCCCTATTTATGCCCAACTACACCACAGCTGAATTTGATCGTGCATACACTACTACTACTACTACTACTACTAATAATAATAATAATAATAATAATAATAATAACAATAATAATAATAAGGGCGGCATGGTGGCGTAGTGGGTAGTGCTGCTGCCTCACAGTTGGGAGACCTGGGGACCTGGGTTTGCTTCCAGGGTCCTCCCTGTGTGGAGTTTGCATGTTCTCCCTGTGTCTGCGTGGGTTTCCTCCCACAGTCCAAAGACATGCAGGTTAAGTGGATTGGCGATTCTAAATTGGCCCTAGCGTGTGCTTGGTGTGTTTGTGTGTGTCCTGCGGTAGGTTGGCACCCTGCCCGGGATTGGTTCCTGCCTTGTGCCCTGTGTTGGCTAGGATTGGCTCCAGCAGACCCCCGTGACCCTGTGTTCGGATTCAGTGGGTTGGACAATGGATGGATGGATGCGTGTTTGGGGTGTGTGTGTGTGTGCCTTGCGGTGGGCTGGTGTCCTGTCCAGGATTTGTTCCTGCCTTGCACCCCTGGGTTGGCTGGGATTGGCTTCAGCAGACCCCCGTGACCCTGTGTTCGGATTCAGTGGGTTGGAAAATGGATAGATGGATGGATGGATAATAATAATAATAATAATAATAATAATAATAATAATAATAATAATATTTTGTTACATTTAAATAGCACTTTTTCTACTCAAAGTGCTTTGCAAAAAGCATGCAGGGAGGACCTGGGAGACAAACCTGTGACCTTACCTCGAAGCAGCAGCTCTACCAGTGGGCCGCCTGCTCATAATACAAGTAAAGGCACCTGATATTTTTATTGTATTATTACAAAGTATCTTAAAAAAAAGTTTCAAAAAGATTTTTTAAAAAGCCACTTTGGAGCAAAAAAGGGTAGGTAATTACTATTATTATTTTTTTGCAAATTAATCAAAATTGTACCTATTTTTTTGTCAGATCATCAATGAATATAATATATTTTTTGGTGTGCTGCAGAATGTTAGTAATTACTTGATGAAAAAGGTTGAAAATCGCTGACATATGCAGTCATTCCTTTGCAGAAAGGGGCGGAGTGAAGATGTTTGGGGCGGGGCTAGATGTTGGCGACGCCCAGTCCCAGTCTCACTTATCCCCACATCTGATGTGGCTGCCTGCCTACAGACTGCGCCATTGTGAACGGGACTAATCCCTCAGTCTGTGCCATGTTTGCTCGTATAGTCTTTTCATGTTATCCTGGGCATCTCAGCTAAAAAAAGAGAGTGGGGGTTAGTTGGAAAGCCCTCTGAAAAAAATAACTGAAAGGCCATTGCTTTGAATATGAGACTAGAAGTGTCACGGCAAATCTTCTGAATTCTTGTGTTAATGTGATATTACAGTATTTTTTAATCCCTGTATATTTAAAATCTGTCTGTCTGTCTGTACGCTTTTCACAAGAGAACTACTTAACAGATTTAGATCATTTTTTTTTCTGTAATTTGTTTGAACATTCTGGTTGATTTTGTGACTTCTCTCATTGTGCTATGAATCATAGTTCACTTGCAGTACTGATTTATTGGCACGAATCTGAGAGACATGCAGTGGGTAGAGAGGAAGGGGGCAGGGGCCCTCCTCACTCACGCGCCAGCCTTGGGGCATTCACCTTACCTCTGCTTAGCTTGCGAATGAGAGAACAACTTAACAGATTTAGATTGGTTTTTTTTTTGTTAGAATTTGCTGGAACATTCCGGCTGATTTTGCGACTTCTCTCATTGCGCTATGCATCATAGCTTGCTTGCAGTACCAATTTATTTGCATGAATCCGAGAGACATGCAGTGGGCTGAGGTGAGGGAGTCAGGGGCCGGTCTTGGGGCATTCCTTTCCTCCACTTAGCTAGCAAACAAGAGAACTACTTAACGGATTTAGATCGGCGTTTTTTCTAGAATTTGCTTGAAAATTCCGGTTGATTTTGCGACTTCTCTCATCACGCTACGTATGATACTTCGCTTGCAGGAGTGATATATTCACGTTAACCTGAGACAGAGGCTGTGGGCCGAGGGGAGGGGGAAGCGTGACGTCAGGATTGGGGAGCGGGGCGGGACCCTCCTCACTGTCCTGTTTCACTACTATGTGGGCGGAGCCACGGGAGAGAGACGGCTAGTTCTTCATAAATTTAAAAAATAATAATTAACGTCCCGTTATTGCTTTGTCATTCTCAGGATTGAGTGTCACTTGATGTGGAAAAAATGGATTGAAAAGATTTTGGCGCAAGGTTGCAACATAACAACATGGGAAAAAAGTGAAGGAGCTAGAGTCCTAAAATAAACCCTAAATGCAAATTTGTGCTTTAATATGGGAAAAATGATAGTGTGGGTAGGAAGAACTTACCTTGAATCCAAACTGGCAAAATGGTTTGGAAAATAAATGAATAAAAGGATTATATCTTACATTATATATCTTAATCCCCTTGGGATTAATAAAGTATCTATCTATCTATCTATCTATCTATCTATCTATCTATCTATCTATCTATCTATCTATCTATCTATCTATCTATCTATCTATCTATCTATCTATCTATCTATCATACAGTGCCTTTCCTATCTATCTATCTATCTATCTATCTATCTATCTATCTATCTATCTATCTATCTATCTATCTATCTATCTATCTATCTATCTATCTATCTATCTATCTATCTATCACACAGGTTAATGGCAAAATTACAATATCATATTCCTAGAAGCCTTTTATGTTTATAATTGTCAACATTATGATAAATGCAATATTTACGGACTGTTGAAATTCCTTTTTAACAGAACTCTAAAGTGATAATGATTTTTAAATGTGTTTTTTGCAGTTAATAAATTAAAGAACGTTAAAACCTGGAGCTTAAAAATAAAAATGTTCACATATGAATGCGTCCTTATTATTAAAATCGCTTGTTAATAGATAACACGGCTTTTTACTGCTCTTCTGATGTAAATAACACAGAACCTCTTAATCTGAAGATCCACGTTTAAGAAATTTAAATCACCGAGATTTAGATCTGTAATTAACCCTTTTGCATGCTGTAGCACTAGTGATTGCCGAGCCAACTCTTATCTAATGGCTTGATAAATATTTAAGCACTAATGAAGGAAGATAATGCACACTAATCCATTAGGGCACTAGCTGTGCTGGCAAGACACTCAGAGCCCATAGTGCTAAAATGGGTCTTTGCATGCGTTAAAATCCCAGACCAAACACCAGGCCGGGGGAGTCATTTCACAGCTCTGTGGTAGAGAAAGAAGGTCATTCGTCACACATTTAAGTGATTGTGGTCCCACCAGTATACAGTAACAGGCGTCCACTGCGTCACTGCTGGGAATCCAACACTGTCAGCATATGGTGGGGCGGATTGTTATTCTTCTTACGCCATTTACTTTATACACCCTGTTTGCAAACAAACACTGAGCTGCCAATTTATTATTAGATCTTCTTCTTCTTCTTCACAGCTTTATCAACTACTCAATCTGCGATGGCATCACATGTATAGTACTGTGCAAAAGTTTTAGGCAGGTGTGAAAAAATGCTATAAACAAAGAATGCTGTCAGAAATATAAATAATGATTGTTTATTGTTATCAATTTACAAAATGCAAAGTGAGCGAACAAAAGAAAAATCTAAATCAAATCAATATTTGGTGTTACTACCTTTTGACTTCAAACCAGCATCAATTCTTATAGATCCACTTGCACCAAGTCAGGGATTTTGTAGGATTCTAGTCAGGTGTCTGATCAACCAATTCTACCAAACAGGTGCTAATGATCATCAATGTCACACGTAGGTTGAAACACAGTCATGAACATAAACAGAAACAACTGTGTAGGAGGCTTCAAACTGGATGAGGAACAGCCAAACTCTGCTACCAAGGTGAGGTTGTGGAAGACAGTTTCATGTCATGGCAAGATTGAGCACAGCAACAAGACACAAGGCAGTTCTACTGCATCAGCAAGGTCTCTCCCAGACAAAGATTTCAAAGCAGACTGGGGTTTCAAGATGTGCTGTTCAAGCTCTTTTGAAGAAGCACAAAGAAACAGGCAACGTTGAGGATCGTAGACGCAGTGGTCAGCCAAGGAAACTTAGTGCAGCAGATGAAAGACACATCAAGCTTATTACCCTTCGAAATCGGAAGATGTCCAGCAGTGCCATCAGCTCAGAACTGGTAGAAACCAGTGGGACCCAGGTACACCCATCTACTGTCTGGAGAAGTCTGGCCAGAAGTGGTCTTCATGGAAGAGTTGCAGCCAAAAAGCCATACCTCCGACATGGAAACAAGGCCAAGTGACTCAAGTATGCATGAAAATATAGGAACTGGGGTGTAGAAAAATGGCAGCAGGTGCTCTGCACTGATGAGTCAAAATTTGAAATATATGGCTGTAGCAGAAGGCAGTTTGTTCGTCAAAGGGCTAGAGAGCGGTACAATAATGAGTGTCTGCATGCAATAGTGAAGCATGGTGGAGGTTCCGTGAACGTTTGGGGCTGCATTTCTGCAAATGGAGTTGGAGATTTGGTCAGGATTAATGTTGTTCTCAATGCTGAGAAATACAGGCAGATACTTATCCATCATGCAATACCTTCAGGGAGGCGTATGATTGGCTCCAAATTTATTCTGAAGCAGGACAACGGCCCCAAACATACAGCCAAAGTCATTAAGAACTATCTTCAGCATAAAGAAGAACAAGAAGTCCTGGAAGTGATGGTATGGCCCCCACAGAGCACTGATCTCAACATCATCGAGTGTGTCTGGGATTACATGAAGAGACAGAAGGATGTGAGGAAGCCTACATCCACAGAAGATCTGTGGTTAATTCTCCAAGATGTTTGGAACAACCTACCAGCCAAGTTCCTTCAAAAACTGTGTGCAAGTGTACCTAGAAGAATTGATGTTATTTTGAAGGCAAAGAGTGGTCACACCAAATACTGATTTGATTTAGATTTCTCTTTTGTTCATTCACTGCATTTTGTTGATTGATGAAAATAAATGATTAACACTTCCATTTTTGAAAGCATTCTTTGTTAACAGCATTTTTTCACACCTGCCTAAAACTTTTGCGCAGTACTGTACATAAGAACATAAGAAGTGAGCTGTCCGTCCATGAGGCTGGAGTGATTAGCTAATGGCCAGGTTGTCCTAATACCTCATTCAGATACGTTCTACAGTTGTACAGACTCTTTGGTTGAAAATAAACGGAGAAATTAGTTCAGAGTTGAAATGAAGCACTGAATGTCCCAACAGGCATACCACCTGAAACTCAGAACAGGTAATCCGCTTTAAGATAAGCATTTCTGGGCCTGGCCTGTACTTGGATGGGAACATCACAACCTAACAAAATTTGACAAACAAGAGGAGACCATTCAGCTCCTCAAGCCTGTTAGTTTAGCTAATAGCTAAGCTGTCCCAATATGTCATCCAGATCCTTCTTAAAGGTTGTCAAGGTTTCTGTTTCGAATCCACGTCTCGATAGTTTATTACAAATTCCCACAACATTTTGGCTTCAGTCCTAAATTCTCTTCCACTTAATTTCCAATTTCTACCCTTTCATGTGGTACCTTATCAAAAGCTGTCTGAAAATCAAGATAAGTTACACCATATGCACCTCTCTGATCTGACAGAATGCTGCTGACTTCTTAATGCGTCTTTTCTTAACATGTGATGTGTTGCCCTTCTCCTTAATAATTCCTTCCACTAATTCACCTGTGATGCATGTTATGCCTACTGGCTTACAGTTACTTGGATCAGCTCAATCAAAGAGATAGTATTTGGTAGATTCCAGTTTTTAAAGAATTTTCCCAATGCACATTTTGAGATTTTTGAAAAATATCCTTCAAGGGTTTATATATGTACTCATTGTGATCGAGTTAGGAATGACAAGTCCAAGGAAGAAGTCTGGGTAGTTTGTTCCAGACTTCTGCAACTCTTTACGTGATGATGTGTTTCCAGGCTTCAGTCCTAAATGCTCTTCCCCTTCATTTCCACTCATGTTCTCTGTGGCCACCAGAGGGCGTTCCAGCTGCCCAAACCCCGACACAGACAGACGCTGACACATGTTTGCCACATAACACAGGTTTATTCACGTGGGAAGCGCTTTTTTGCTTGCTCCCCACAACACAGCACAGTTCCCAAACACCAAACTACAATAAAACAAGCACATTATTTGTACAAAAATGTGCTATATAAATAAATGCTGTTGTTGTAAAACACACTCCTTTGTTTCTTTCCTTCCTTCTCACTTCCTTGTTCCACCTCCCCTTCCTCCCGACTCTGGCTCTACCAAGTGGAGTGAGGTGGCTCCTTTTATGCAGCTCCTGGGAGGGCTTCAGGTGGCTCATCAGCGTTACCTGGTGTGGTGGAAGTCTGAAGTAGGTCTCTGCAGCCCCCACTGGCTACCCCCATGGAAACCAACAGGGCTGTCCCAAACTGCAACTCTCCTGAAGCCTTGCGCTAATCCGAGACAGAGGCTTTGGGTCGAGGGGAGGGGTAAGCGTGATGTCAGGAATAGGTAGCTGGGCAGGGCTCTCCTCCTCGCTGTCCTTTTTTACTTCTATGCGGGCGGAGCTGCGGGGGACGGCCAGTCATATGTGAATATTATTGTTATTTAATATTCTTTAGTGTAAGTACATAGTATATTGTTAATATTAGAAGTTTGTTTTGGAAAAAAAGAACTGGCATCTATGCCAGCTACTTTCTTCCTTTACTCGTCCCTTAAGTTATTCATCATATGAATTTCCCATTGGGATTAATAAAGTATCTATCTATCTATCTATCTATCTATCTATCTATCTATCTATCTATCTATCTATCTATCTATCTATCTATCTATCTATCTATCTATCTATCTATCTATCTATCTATCTATCTATCTATCTATCTATCTATCTATCTATCTATCTATCCCATCCAGACATCACTTCCCAGCTGTTTTGCACTTCTCTCTCTCTCTCTCGGTGGCTCAGTCACACACACTCCATCTCTCTCTCTCTCATTCGCTTGTGCTCTCTTTCTCTTGTTCTCTCTCACTCACACTCTCTCTCTCTCTCTCTCTCTCTCACTCACACTCTCTCTCTCTCTCTCTCTCTCTCACTCACACTCTCTCTCTCTCTTACTCACATCTACCGGAAGCCTACTCAGCTCTCGCCTTTCTCACACTCACTCGCTCAGTTATCTCATTCATCACACCTACATATATACTGCACATATGGTCAGAAGACTCCTTTCCCTTAATGCCTATCTGTCTAACAGTTCAGTTTTCTTTCTAGCTACCTTACTTCAATCTAAGGGCTGTTCTCTTCTCACACAATGTTAGCATTAAGAACATTCCATTATCTTTAACTTATAGGAAGTAAAACTAAATCTTCCATTATCAATGTTAAGTCAAGTCAAGTCAAGTTGGGGAGCATGCACTGGTACAGTGCATTGCTGCACCCACTACACGATGAAACAACTCGAAATCCCAGTTTACAACCCCCCAAGCAGACACGCGGTCCAGTCCCACCCTCCGGAAATGACCCTTTTTCTGCCGCATCCAGCTGTTATGTGGGCGACCCCTTGGCCTGGTCCAACCACTCGGGTCCCCAACAATAAGGATCTTACGGGGAAACATGCCATATGGCTGTAGTGCTGTAACTGACGCTCCCTCACAATGCAGGTCATGGGCCTCATTCGGGACTCCATGAGCAACCGCTCATTTGACACAAAGTCAAACCAATGGTACCCAAGGATTTTCTGGAGAGACACAGTACTGAAGGAGTCCAGTCTTCGTCTCAGGTCACTAAATAGCGTCC
This sequence comes from Erpetoichthys calabaricus, assembly GCF_900747795.2. Classification (NCBI taxonomy): domain Eukaryota; kingdom Metazoa; phylum Chordata; class Cladistia; order Polypteriformes; family Polypteridae; genus Erpetoichthys; species Erpetoichthys calabaricus. The sequence goes on along the minus strand of NC_041400.2, from coordinate 13,261,801 downwards.
ATGTCTCGCATCCATATAGCAAGACAGGAAGCATCAGGACTCTAAAGACTTGGACCTTCGTCCATTTGCAGAGATATCAGGAGTGTCACACACCCCTTTCCAGATCCGTCTACCAATCCGTCTACTGACTTCATAGGAAGAGTCACCAGAGACATGTACCTCTCGACGAGGTCGACACCCTCTTCGCTGATAGACCCACTGCTGATGGCTGTGCCCAAGAGATCATTAAAGAACTGGATCTTGATTTTTATCCAGGACACTCGAAAGTCCACACAGTCAGACTCCTCGCTCAGTCTCTCGAGTGCCCCGATCAGAGCCTCCATTGAGGCTACATTATATCCATCCATCCATTTTCCAACCCGCTGAATCCGACCACAGGGTCACGGGGGTCAGCTGGAGCCAATCCCAGCCAACACAGGGCACAAGGCAGGGAACCAATCCCGGGCAGGGTGCCAACCCACCGCAGGCTACATTATATTCAAACTCAAAACTAAGCAAACTATTCACTTAAAGGACTTGGCTGTGATGAGTGGTCCATGGTGCCATGTGGGTTTTTAAATAAACGATCGCATCCAGAGAGCATGCAGGATCAGAACAAGTGCGGGTGTGTGGATAACAAAGGCAACCATCCAGGGTTGATCACACACTCACGTGAAAATGCGAGCAAATCAGTCAGGTGACTCATTCACAGGTCAGAGTGGGCGAAGGGTCACATCTGCACCCGATCAGGCCATATATACAGGAGCCTGCACGGCAGAGAGAGAAGACAATGAAAGAATGAGAAAAGAGGCACGAACAGAAAGATTGAAAAGGAGAGCATGAAGGTTAAAGAGAAAGAAAGAAAGAAAGAAAGAAAGAAAGAAAGAAAGAAAGAAAGAAAGAAAGAAAGAAAGAAAGAAAGAAAGAAAGAAAGAAAGAAAGAAAGAAATGGGAGAGCCATTGCTATGAGGAATGGAGGTGGTTGGGTGTGAGTTGTCTCAGGGAGAGGAACCTAGGGTTGAAGAAGGGACGCTCCTATTGAACGATACTGGGGAGCAGGAGCACTTCATTTTGTGCTTTCGAGGGTCTAGCTGTGGGAGAAGCGTGTGCAGCTTGCCGTGGTGCCTCATTTGATACCAAAGGACTGGCAATGGGTTCCCTATCCAGGTACACTATATTGTCAAAAGTTTACACACATTACACATTACACACACTTGGCCTTTAATGACATCTCATTCTTAATACATAGGTTTTAATATGGAGTTGGCCCACCCTTTACAGCTTCTACTCTTCTGGGCATTCTTTCCACAAGGTGTAGGAGTGTATTTATGGGACTTTGTGACCATTCTTCCAGAAGAGCATTTGTGAGGTCAGGCACTGAAGTTGGACGTTGGTCCGAGTCGCAGTCTCTGCTCAAATTCATCCCAAAGGTGTGCTATCGGGTTGAGGTCAGGTTTCTGTTCAGGCCAGTCAAGTTTCTCCACACCAAACTTGCCCATCCATTTCTTTACAGACCTTACTTTGTGCACTGGAAGGGGCCATCCCCAAACTGTTCTCACAAAGTTAGGAGCATGAAATTTTCCAAAATGGCTATGTATGCTGAAGAATTAAGAGTTCATTTCACTGGAACTAAGGGGCCAAACCCAACCCCACACCATAATCCCCCCCTCCACCAAATGTTACACTTGGCACAATGCAATCAGGCAAGTCCCGTTCCCCTGGCCAGACTCGTCCATCGGATTGCGTCATTCGTCACTCCTGAGGACAAGTCAGCACTGCTCTAGAGTCCAGTGGCGGTGGGCTTTACACCACTGCATCTGACGCTTTGCATTGCACTTGGTGATGTCAGGCTTGGATGCAGCCGCTCGGCTATGGAAACCCATTCCATGAAGCTCTCTACGCACTGCTCTTGAGCTTCTGGAGATCTGTAGCTATTGACTCTGCAGAAAGTGGGCGACTTCTGCACACCTCAGCATGCGCTGTCCCCGCTCTGTGATTTGATGTGGCCTGCCACTTCGTGGCTGAGTTGCTGTTGTTCCCAATTGCTTCCACTTTGTTATAATACCACTAACAGCTGACCGTGGAATACTTAGTAGCGAGGACATTTCACAAATGGACATATTGCATAGGTGGCATCCTATCACAGTACCAGGCTTGAATTCATTGAGCCCCTGAGAGCGACCCATTCTTTCACAAATGTTTGTAGGAGCCGTCTACATGTATGGGTGCTCGATGTTATATACCTGTGGCCATGGAAGTGATTGGAAGACCTGAATTCAATGATTTAGAGGGGGGTCCCCAATACTTTTGGCAATATATTGTATTTATGATTGACTGCACCTGCTGGCGGGTGGCTGCAAGGTCCAGATAGGATAAGCAGAGGTGACGGCAGGTTTCAGAAGGTAGCATCGGGGCTCATGTTTTTAAAAGAACTGACTATGGATTTTAACCTTGTTTAATTAAATTTATTTAATGACCTTTAAATCTCCATATATATTTTTCACTGGTTCATGGCTATTGACGGTTCCTGGACGTGACAAGGGAGAGAGAAGCCAACCTGGACCGTCACATTGGCTCTTAATGAAATGGTTAAAGTTATGAAAGGAATTAGTACAGTGGTAATTTGCATCACATAGGACTGTTGAAACCTTCAAATCCAGCCTTAATGCTTTTTTGGACAATCTGGTTTACTAGGATGGACGAGCTTGTTGGGCTGACTGGCCAGTCTTCATCACAAGCGGATGGGGATGAGGGAGCCTATCCAGAGCGAAACTCACACAGATGTTGTGAAGAGCCTGCAAACTCCACACAGATAATGTCTTGGGGTGACAGTTGACACTGGATCCATGAGTCAAAAGGACCATCCTCCACAGGATTGCCCATAAATGTTCATTTTAAAAGTTCAGTATTTATTTGCATTTTGTAATTTATATTCGGTGGCTGAATGCTTCAGTAGCGCAAAGTCCGCGACCCTGCGTTAATGTTGGTCACTTTCAAAGCAATGTTCTGTGTCAAGATGAGGTTGCCTTTAGTTAATTTAAGGAAGGATGGTCTCAAAGGAGCCAGCTTCAGTTTTATTAGTTCTGCATTTCCTCCTTTGGATGATAAATTATTAACCTCATGAACTAAAGCAACTGGGCCGATTGGTAAAAGACGAGCTTTTAATTGCCATTACCTTCACCGTCTTCTATCATTTTCCCTTCGACACAGTGAAGTCCTTTCTATAGTGGAATGCGGAACTCAGGCGACAGTGGCTTTCTGATTTTGGATGTGTCCTTCACTGAACTCTTTAGATGTTTAAATCTTTTTAAATAAAAACGAAAATATTTCTCCTCTGTTTATTGCTTTTTGAAATGCCGGATCACTTGGGGAAAGAACCAATAGAAGAGCCAAGAACCAAGAGAAAAAAAAAACACACATGACATCTCAAATGGAGTTTGTCTAAAGACACATTACAGACTCTGAAGTCAGCTAGAAGAAATTTCTAAGGTTCGATGAGACCAAAATTGAGCTTTTTATCCATCAGACTAAACAGCATATTTGAAAAGTGCACATTATCAAAAAAATAAAGCCCCCATCATGAAACATGGTGGTGCCAAACATCCGGCTGTGGGGATGCTTGTCTGCAGCAGGCTTTGGAAGGTAAAATAAATGCAGCAATGTAAAGGCAAATCCTGGAGGAAAACCGGATGCATTCTGTAAGAAACCTGCACCTTAGGAGAAGATTTGTAATCCAGTTGGATAAATAATGCAAGCAGAATGGCAATGCTACCCAGGAATGGCTTTTAAAACAACAATGTGAAGGTTGAAGAACTGTTCCAGCTTTGCTCCTGATGTTTCCTGAGATAGGCTTCAGCTTCTCTGAGACCCTGCTCAGGAATAACAGGTTTAGAAAATAGATGGATGGATGGATTCCACTTTCATTTCATATCCCAAAAGATGTAATGGGTTGCTTGGCTCTAAATTGAACTCTGCTTTACTAATGTGACCTACCACGGAATGGTGCCCCTTTTCAAAGTTTGTTTTTTGCCTGGCACCCAATTCATTTGGCACCCTACCACCCTGTATTGGTACAGACTGGTATAGAAAATGAAACATTAGTTTGTCTGATGTTGCAGCCTGCATTATTATGGCGTGAATCCAAAAGTTAATTATTAATCAATCAATGCAAGCTTTTTGTGTAATTTGAAACAGTGTGGTGTGTTATTAGTTCATCTTTGTAAAAAAAAAAAAAAACATTAATTAATGCTATGGGAGCTTAACTGCGAGAAGCTGTTTGCAAAATGCAGAGTGGTGATTCTGTCATGCATTAACCTAATTGTGGATCCTAATAAATAAATAATTAAAATGCCCATTAAAAAGTCACTGGCAAAAACAGAAATGTTGTAATAACGCAGGAGCATTAAAAAGGCAATGCAAACACAAGTGGAAAACAAAAAAATCCAAAAAGAATGTTAATTAAAAATAATGGATCACATTTTTAGTTTTATTTGGAAATGAGAATTTAGATTAACAGTCTGTAGAGTCAGGGGTTCATTTGGTTTGATAGATTGGTAGGTAGTGTAAAGAAAAAATAAACAGGAGGGTGTGACCACCAGGGGGTGCCACTGAGCCACCAAAACCCCAGACACACAACCACATCAAAACAGTCCCGGGTGCAAATAAATGTTTTTTTAATCACAAACTACCTTTCATCAGTCCACATTCAATTCATGATACTCCTTCTCCACCTGGTGAGCTCTGTTCTCTGCTTCCCAACTCCAATTCAACTGCAGGGGGCTGGATGCCCTCCTTTAATGCTGTACAGGGGATTACTTTTGGTGGCAGGGCCTAGTACCTCCAGATCAAACGGCAGCGCCCTCTGGTAGCATCCAAGGACATTGACAGGGTTGTCCCTCAGGATTATGAATCCCATGGATTCCTGCGGATATCCTTACTGGGCCCATGCCAGTGGACTGTACTGGGGGAGGAACCACTCTTGATAAACAAACCTCCCTCATTAACCATCCATTAATCTTTCCAGCTAACTGGGATTATAATCCAGCCCTTGTCCTGGTCAGATTATGCCTCCTCTCATGTTGTCCTTCTGTTATGAAAATCTCAGCCAGGCAAGGATCCACCTTCCATCCCAGTCAGGATTCCAATCCATCCAACGTGGCTCTTACAAGGGATATAACAAAGTGATGGGGGCGAGCAGGTACCCCGTTTAAAGGAAAAAAAAAGATGTAACAAAAGTGCTGGGGAGGGTGTTTGCCCATTGGTACCTCTCTTGTCAGGCTTATTAAATACAGCTATTTCAAGAAGCGCCATGCTTGCTGGTCTCAGGTTCACAAGTGAACCCTGACTTTCCGGCATCACCGTCAAGATAGATAGATAGATAGATAGATAGATAGATAGATAGATAGATAGATAGATAGATAGATAGATAGATAGATAGATAGATAGATAGATAGATAGATAGATACTTTATTAATCCCAAGGGGAAATTCACATACTCCAGCAGAAGCATACTGATAAAGAACAATATTAAATTAAAGAGTGATAACAATGCCGATAACAATGCAGGTATACAGACAGACAATAACTTTGTATAATGTTAACGTTTACCCCCCCCCCAGGTGGAATTGAAGAGTCACATAGTGTGGTGGAGGAACGAGTCTGTCAGTGGAGCAGGATGGTGACAGCAGTCTGTCGCTGAAGCTGCTCCTCTGTCTGGAGATGATCCTGTTCAGTGGATGCAGTAGATTCTCCATTATTGACAGGAGCCTCCTCAGTGCCCGTCGCTCTGCCACGGATGTCAAACTGTCCAGCTCCATGCCTACAATAGAGCCTGCCTTCCTCACCAGTTTGTCCAGGCGTGAGGCGTCCCTCTTCTTTATGCTGCTTTCCCAGCACACCACTGCGTAGAAGAGGGTGCTCACCAGAACCGTCTATAAGAACATCTGCAGCATCTTATTGCAGATGTTGAAGGACGCCAGCCTTCTAAGGAAGTATAGTCGGCTCTGTCCTTTCTTACACAAAGCATCAGTATTGGCAGTCCAGTCCAATTTATCATCCAATTAAGTCACTTAAGTAGGCCTTGGGACAGAAGAAGTGGGACCTTTGTGACTAAGACGGAAGTGACATCGTTGTGTGGCGATCATAACCAGAAGAGATGTCAGTCATCCTCCGGCTGTTTCTCTTCCTTTCTACAACAGTGGGTCACTGGACACCCTAGATCCGGCCTATTCAAATGGCAGCCCACGGGCCACATGCATCCCGAAAGCAACCTCCGAGTGGCTCAGCCAGAAATGCAAGGAAAAACACATTTCGTGAGCCTTCAGAAATTCCTAAGTAGTAGTAGTACAGACCATGAATGCAAAACTCTCCATAGCATAGTAACATTCTACCCCCAATGCAGCGCACTGTTATGTGTCTACAAGTGGTGGTAGCAGCCTACGATACTGTGACGACCTGTCGAAGGAACCCCTTCTCTAGGGGAATCTCTTCCTGCTCTTTTTACCTGATCCTGTCACTCAGCTCTCTCTCTCTGCAGAGGTGCCCTGAGCCCCCACAACGATCTTTCTCCCAAGACCCCCCCCCCCACAGCCCATGCACTAGTGAGACACATCACAATATCAACACACATGTGGTGATTTCAAACAAGCCTGTGTTCCCTCAGTGTGCCGCAGAAGTTGTTACCACTTGTTATGGGTTTGTGCACTGATAGCTCTAATAGTTCTTTTTTTTATTCTGTTAAATGCACTTTGTGATGTGCTTGGGTCACATTTATATGCAGTGCCACAACTGCACAACTGCTGCCTCGCAATAAAAAGACAGTGGGGCACAAAGCATTTTAAGTAGTGAGAAAAACTCCATGTAAATATAAAGAATTCGTCTTCTTCTTTCGGCTGCTCTCGTTAGGTGGTGTCACAGTGGATCATCTTGTTCCATATGTTTCTGTCCTCGTCATCTTGCTCTATCACACTCATCACCTGCATGTCCCCTCTCACCACATCCATAAACCTTCTCTTAGGCCTTCCTCTTTTTCTCTTCCCTGGCAGCCCCATCCTTAGCACCCTTCTCCCAATATACCCAGCATCTCTCCAAACTAACACAATCTCGCCTCTCTGACTTTGTCTCCCAACCGTCCAACCTGAGCTGACCCTCTAATGTCCTCATTTCTAATCCTGTCTATCCTCGTCTCACCCAATGCAAATCTTAGCATCTTTAACTCTGCCACCTCCAGCTCTGTCTCCTGCTTTCTGCTCAGTGCCACCGTCTCCAACCCATATAACACAGCTGGTCTCACTACCATCCTGTAGACCTTCCCTGTCACTCTCACGCTGATATCTGTCTGTCATAAATCACTCCTGACACTCTTCTCCACCCATTCCACCCTGCCTGCACTCTCTTTTTCACCTCTGTTCCAGAATCCCCATTCCTCTGTACTGTTGATCCCAAGTATTTAAACTCATCCACCTTCGCCAACTCTACTCCCTGCATCCTCACCATTCTACTGACCTCCCTCTCATTCACACGCATGTATTCTGTCTTGGTGGTCCTAATGACCTTCATTCCTCTCCAGGGTCTCCTCAGTCTGCTCCCTACTATCGCTACAGATCACAATGTCATCAGCAAACATCACAGTCCACGGGGACTCCTGTCTAATCTCCTCTGTCAACCTGTCCATCACCACTACGAATAAGAAAGGGCTCAGGGCCGATCCCTGATCATCATATGACCAAAATATTTTATTTCAAAAGGGAAAAAAATGCTATTGCTAATAATGTGCACTTTTATGATTTTATGCAATTTGAGAGGTGCCTGGGCCAGGTGTGTGCAAAATGTTAATTTTATTTCAAAAGGGAAACATATGACTGCCGATACCGGGCACTATTTTGGTTTTATGCACTTGAGAAGTGCCTAGGTCAGAGATGTTTATTTTTTTTATTTCAAAAGTGGAAAAAAGTGTTGCTACGACCTCAGATTCTGTTCAGTTAGAGCTTTTTAATTGTTTGTTATGCACTTCCTGATGTGCCAGTGTCAGATGTGACCAAATTTTAAAGGGAATCAATGAATAAACATTCCTTGCTTTTTCAATACATTCATTTGTGTTGGTTTAAAATTTGTTATTACCTGCTGCTTACTGGCTGCTGAAAATGTCTGACCTCAGGTTTAAAAATCTGGCCCAACCGAATGTGTAACTGAATACCCCTGCCCTAGATGGTTCATCAGCTAAAGTTAAAAACAAAACAAAACAGCCATTGCTTTAATGTTTTAGGGGGCTACTAATTGTAGATGTCAGTTCTGCACTCAGTCAAAGGGACATTTTGCTCCTGCATAGTGGGGAATTATAATGACTGACATAAATCCACCTAAGATGCTAAGATTTGCACTGGGTGTGACTAGGATGGATAAGATTAGAAATGAGTACATTAATAATAATAATAATTCTTTCAATTTATATAGCGCTTTTCTCACTACTCCAACCGCTCAGCAATTGAAGGTTAAGGGCCTTGCTGAAGGGCCCAACAGAGCAGAGTCTCTTTTGGCATTTACGGGATTTGAACCAGCAACCATCCGATTGCCAGTGCAGATCCCTAGCCTCAGAGCCACCACTCCACCTATTAGAGGGTCAGCTCAATTTGGATGGTTGGGTAACAAAATCAAAGAGGCGAGATTGCGTTGGTTTGGACAAGTACAGAGGAGAGATGCTGAGTATATTGAGAAAAGGGTGCTAAGTATAGAGCTGCCAGGGAAGAGGAGAAAGGGAAGGCCTAAGAGAAGGTTTATGGATGTGGTGAGAGAGGACATGCAGGTGATGGGTGTAACAGAACAAGATGACGAGGACAGGAAGATATGGAACAAGATGATTTGCTGTGGCAAGCCCTAACGGGAGCAGCCGAAAGAAGAAGAAGAAGACATAAATCTAGCTACGAGCGGGTGACGCCATTAAGAAAGCCAATAAATAAGGACAAGTTCTTCAAATGGCCAGTAAGCCCACCTACTCTGAACTCTTCCAATTGCATATCATCCTCACCAGATTCATCCCAAAAACATGAACCAACCAGGAATGTGTAAAGCACATAAAGCCCAGATTTTCTGAAGTATAAATGAACTTTAACCATGAAGTGTGGTGTGTTTTCTGCATCGTGGTGCTACCAAACAAATCATGCAGCTTACAGAAGTAAATCTTTTGAAAGGTTAAAACGAAAATGTTAAGGTTTAACAAAAAAAATTAAGACACTGAGCACTTGGGGCATACGTCTTATTGCACACTCAACAGCCAAAAACAAAAAAATACAACTGCAGAACAACTCATCTTGCCTTGTACAACTGACATGTGCACCAAAATTCTAAATGAGTTGGCCACCCACAAACTACAACAGATTTCCTCTCTGCACTCTCTTCACTTACCTCTCATTTCGACAAACTTGACAACATCAGACAAACCCAGGGTATGTACTAAAAAGAAGAATGGATGCTAAGTTGTTGATCTATGTTCCAACCCTCACCTATGGTCATGAGCTATGGGTAGTGACCGAAAGAACGAGATCGCGAATACAAGCGACTGAAATGAGTTTCCTCTGTAGGGTGTCTGGGCTCTCCCTTAAAGATAGGGTGAGAAGCTGAGTCATCCGGGAGGGACTCAGAGTAGAGCCGCTGCTCCTCCGCATCGAGAGGAGTCAGATGAGGTGGCTTGGGCATCTGATCAGGATGCCTCCTGGATGCCTCCCTGGTGAGGTGTTCTGGGCACGTCTAACCGGGAGGAGGCCCCAGGGAAGACCCAGGACACGCTGGAGGGACTATGTCTCTCGGCTGGCCTGGGAACACCTTGGGATTCTCCCAGAAGAGCTAGAAGAAGTGGCCGGGGAGAGGGAAGTCTGGGCATCTCTGCTCAAGCTGCTGCCCCCGCGACCCGATCTCGGATAAACGGAAGAGAATGGATGGATGGATGCTAAGTTTGATTCAGTATTAAACCTTAGTGTGTCAAGTTATTTTTGCCTATTTACCATGCATATATTGTCTATTATAGACACTTTTTGGATGCTGAATATGTATTTACTGTTGTTCAGAATTGACTTTAAAATTCTGCTTATGGTTTATAAAGCCTTAAATAATCTCGCTCCATCTTATATATCGGAATGTCTGACGTCTTATATTCCAAATCGCAACCTCAGATCCTGAACTGAGTGTCTCTTTAGAATTCCAAGAGCAAAACTTAAAAGAAGTGGTGAGGCGGCCTTCTGCTGTTATGCACCTAAAATCTGGAATAGCCTGCCAGTAGGAATTCGCCAGGCTAATACAGTGGAGCACTTTAAAAAACTGCTGAAAACACATTATTTTAACATGGCCTTTTCATAACTTCACTGTAATTTAATCCTGATACTCTGTATATCCAATTCATTATAATAACTATTCATTCAAAATCTGTACTAACCCCTGCTCTCTCTTCTGTTTCCTTTTCCGGTGTCCTTTTGGTGGTGGCGCCACCACCATCTACCCAAAGCACCATGATGTTCCAACAATGATGGATGGATTAAAAGCCAGAAGTCTGTATGACCATCACCATCAAGTGACTCCGTGAGAACCCTAACTACAAAGAGGACTATTTCATTTATGTCAGGTAGAATGCCCAGAGGGGACTGGGTGGTCTCGTGGCCTGGAACCCCTGCAGATTTTATTTTTTTCTCCGCCTTCTGGAGTTTTTTTTTGTTTTTTCTGTCCACCCTGGCCATCGGACCTTACTCCTTTCTATGTTAACTAATGTTGTCTTATTTAAATTTTGTATTTTGTCTTTTATTTTTCTTTTCTTCGTTATGTAAAGCACTTTGAGCTACTTTTTGTATGAAAATGTGCTATATAAATAAATGTCGTTGTTGTTGTTGTTGTTGTAGTCAATTCTTGTTACTCATGGAGGTTATGTTCCTGAAAAGCCTTGTGAATGATGAAACCACAAATGTGGAAGCAACGATCCTTTGAGAAAAATGGAATGAGTTTCTGGATGTGGGCCTGGGGCGAGGATCAGTGGGGGAAGATAGGGTCAGGCAGATGCTCTTGCCACTTGAAGCTCAGAGACCTTATTACAACTTTTACTTCTTCTATTGCCAAGTTCGATCATCTTTTAGATGCACTGCCAGAGACCACCTGAGATGATCCGAGCACCTTACTAAACCACCCAATCAGTAGTAGCAATGGACGATACGTACAAAGGGCAGCTACTTAGTCACTGTGAGCTTATAACCTGCACTTAAGGCTGATTTATACATCTAGTCCGCGTCTATGACTCTGATTTGCCAGCTTGGCACCTATGCCTTTCCTGAAACTCGCTTCCTTTCATTTTCCAGTTTGGAAGTCAGCGAATGTATGGAAAAGTGGAAAAATGCTAGGGACAAATAGGTTTACCTACAATAGAAAATGTGTAGCAAGGGGAGCGATGATCATGGAAGGCAGAAACTGCCAGCATTTCAATGGATCATTCGCTTTCCTTGAATGCTATTAACACCACCATCCAGTGTTCAGGCAAGTGTCTGCAGCATGGCGTGACACGGAAGTATAAATTGCGTTTGACAACATAGCCTATACAAATAGCTATGTCGTAAGCTCAACAAAGAAGTATAATTAGCTTTTACTGGGAATTCCTTGCTCTTGGGGAAACAATATCAAGCCATGGTCTCCATTATGAATGGGGTTCATTGGCATATCCACACCTCTCGGCACAATGTTGACCCTTTCAGTGTAGCGCGTGTGCAGCCCCAGACATCTAAGAGCATCACAAGCCTGTTATTGCTCGATATCATGTTTCGCTACTAAGGCAATAGGCCCTTTGAAATGTTGTTTCTGCTGCATATGACCGAGGAGAGGCACAAATAGGATGTGGGTGTCCCAAAATGGCTCACACTTTTATAACAGAGTATAAGAGATCCACAGGAATGGATTTACCATATTTGTTAATGTGTGCTATTCAGGACAAAATTTTGGGCTAGTGCACGTTAAAATTACTACTAATAAAGGCACATCACTGAACAAGACGAGAAAAAAAAAAGCTGAGAATCACCATTGTAGAGGAAAGGAAACCATGCCAGTTTGGGCGCAACACTTTTTGTTTGAGCCAATCCCAGCCAACACAGGGCACAAGGCAGGAAACAAACCCCGGGCAGGGCACCAGCCCACCGCAGTTGATAACAACAGTCACAATATAAAATTAATAAAATATTAAAGTACAATAAAATCAGAATAAATCTCTATATTATATAAAATAATCCTGGGACAAGGCAAGACTTTTTAGCTTGGGAAGAGATGTGACTTTTTCAGAGAGACACTTTCATGTCCTGTGAGATGACACTTTGTGCCAAGAGATTTAACTACACCCGGGTCTGGAAATAAAAGACAAAGAGTAGATGACAAAGTAGAAAATCGTAAAGAATTCAAAAACGTTTGCATGATACACGTGCAGAGCAGGTTAGAGATAATGAAAGTACTAAAATTCAAAAGTCTTAGAAAAATGATAGTAAAGATCACATTAGTGCAAACAAACAGAAATTATTACTCGGTGAAATAACGGAACAGCGAAAAGAGATCGATTATATTGTTCGGATTTAAACAACAACACTGCGCCACCCTCAGCTAAAATTATCAGACAGAATAAGCCAGCTTAAAAAGATGTTTATTAAAATGAGATTTAAAGGTAGGAAGAGATTCGATATTACAAATTTTTTGTGGGAGAAAGTTCCAGAGGCGAGGGGCTGCTCGAATGAAAACTCTAAGCCCCATGGTAGTCAAGCGAGCAGGAGGTATAATAAGATTGATAGAGGAAGAAGATCTAAGGATACAAGAAGGAATGGAGATGTGAAGAAGATCAGAAAGATAAGGAGATGCCAGGTTGCGGAGGCTCTTGTCTTATATATAAACGTCTACGTGTGGAAGTATGTGTGAGTCTGTCTGTCCGGCCCGGAAGTACGAAGCTACAGCATGAAGCTCAAATATCCGGCAAGGCGGCCCCAAGTTAACGAGTCAGAAGAACAAAGAAGTGCGAGGCTACAGCACGAAGCTGAAAGAAAGCGACTCTGTGAAACGGCCGAGGAAAGACAAACTCGCTTAGCCGCTAATACACAAGTGAGGCGAGCACATCGACAAAATGAAACCTTCGAGGAGAGAGAAACTCGCTTAGCTGCTAATACACAAGGATAAAGTGGGCGAGTATGTCCGCAAAACGAAAATCGCTTAGCCGCTAGTACACAAGTGAGGCGAGCACATCGACAAAATGAAACCTTCGAGGAGAGAGAAACTCGCTTAGCTGCTAATACACAAGGACAAAGTGGGCGAGTATGTCCGCAAAACGAAAACCGACGACCCTGCATTTCAATTTTGTTTCTGATGATTTCAATAGTTTCTAGGAGCCTGGGCTTTTTATAGCACGGGCTTACACAGCTAGTAAGTAATAAGCCGAATCTTAAAATCAATCCGATTGACATTGACAACATGGCTTTGTGCAGCGTTTCTCAACCCTTAAAGTATTTGCGACCCGAGTATTCATAACAGTTTTAATCGCGGCCCCCTAACGTTTTTTTGAAAGGAGCACACTAATACCAATTTGTTCTTTTTTAATTAATGATATATCATAGGTGCATATTTTATTATACCAACTTAACATTTATCGACATTTATCTTACTCTATATTTATTTTTCTAGTATCAGAATGTAGTTTAAGTTAATTTGTTTTGGTTTCAATAGATGTATTTTTCATATTTTCGATTCTTGTTTTCTTTTTTTCACATCTTCGTGCCCCCCTTTTTGTTACTTCATGCCCCCCTAGGGGGGCCCGCCCCACAGTTTGAGAACCACTGGCTTTGTGTTTTGTGCTTTCCTGCCTGTATATGATAAGGCCTGTGTTAGAGGATATCCAAATGTTCTATGCCAACCAATGCCCGAAGTATGGAAATTAATTACAGAGTTCGGTGATTTAAGGCTTTGCTGTGGCACCACCCCAAGACTGCTTATGGACTCTGGGTGATGTCCCGTTGCCTCATGTGGAAGTAACCCCTGAGGAAGACAGGATAGTTCAATCAATCAGTCTTTATTCAGTCACATATGAGTACATGGATTCATGCTCTGCAAAGCAGAAGAGCCAAATGTTCCAGTTTCAATCGGCTTTTAATATTCATTTTCCTCCCACCCCCTTACTTATGAAACAGCATCTAAGCATTTCATCAATTTGGCCAACCGTTTCTTTTTCGTGTACTTATCAAGAGGGGCCCCAAAGAAGGAAAGGTCATCTTTCCTGTGTCTAACAGACACATTCCTAAAAAAGGAAGGTACCCAAGTTCAGCTTACTTCACCTTATCTTATGACAGACGCCTGTATGAATAACTTGTCATTATAATAAAACAGCTTTTAATCCTTACTAGCTTGCAAGCAGTAAAATTTTCTATCACACTCACAATTGTCAGTCAGAGATGTGGCATATCCGCTTACTTTAATGCTATCTTGCACTGGGTGGTTGAGTGCTTCATGAATCTAGCACGGCCGGGTCAAATCCCTTGTTTGGTTATCCTCGGTGTGTATATTTTTTTGGATTCCTTTCCCACATTCCAAAGACATGTATGTGTGTGTGTGTGTGTGTGTTAGGTTAGGTTAGGTTAACTGGAGTTTAAACTGGCATGTGGGCTCAGTGATGGCCTGCCACCTCTGTCCTTGATTTGCTCCGCCATGAACCCTGCATTGGGTTAAGCAGGTTTGAGAATCTTATGTCGTCTGATGAGGCATCCCAAATCTGGTTTTGTCCCCACTGATTCAGTGTTACATTATTTATAATAACTCTGTGTTCAGACTTGGATTATAGCTAAATCCGACACTAGCCTATAGAAATATGTTATTCCTCCTTAATTCTCCAAACTTTATCTTCCCTTCCATTAGTTATTTTTTGGGGGCATGAGGCTGTGTTATCCCTTTTAAATACAGCTGCAAATGGAATAAAACAAATATGTAGATGTGTAATTTAAGGTATTTTTTTTCATTAAGAGGATTGATAAGTTAAAAAAAAAAAAGGCCGAGAAGCATCAACTATCAGTGGAGAGAGGAGGTTAATCCAATTGAGCTTTTTGATTTGTGTACTTAACAGCCAGTGTTAATGTGTGCTGATGACCTCCATGTAATCTCCCTGTACAAATCCGATGTTAAACAATTACCAGCTGCTCATTAGAGTTCTAAATACTGCAGAGTGTAAGGGATTGTATCTGAGCACTTCCTTTTATTAACAACATTAAGTGCTTTGGGACCGCAGAATTGCTTGGCTCGTTTAGCAGTAGCAATATCCCGCTCACTGTTCAAGGAGTATCATTCAAGGTAGTCTGATTAGAATGGCATCAGAGAGACTGAGCTCATATGTCTGCGAAAAGCCGCTGTGTGTGCTTTGCTGGATGTACGGTAGATACATTTAAAAAAAAAAGAAAAGCCATTAAGGGCGGCAAACTGGCACACTAGTTAGTGCTATGTTTCCTCACAGCGCCACAGTCCTGGATTGGATGCTGCCTGTGCAGATTTTAATAATAATCCATCCATCCATCCATCCATTTTCCAACCCGCTATATCCTAACTACAGGGTCACGGGGGTCTGCTGGAGCCAATCCCAGCCAACATGGGGCACAAGGCAGGAAACAAACCCCAGGCAGGGTGCCAGCCCACCACAGATTTTAATAATAATATTTTTTTACATTTATATGTGCGCTTTTCTCACTACTCAAAAACATTTCAGTGAGGGGGGAGCCACTTCAACCACCACTAATGTGTAGCTTGCACCAGGATGATGAGACGGCAGCCATTTTTGCACCAGTACGCTCATCACATATTAGCTATTTAGGTGTGTGAAGGATGGCCGGCTTCATATTCCGGCCCTCACCCCCAGGCTGCCAGGAGGAGCTCTCCCGACAGCATGGACGGGCCCTGAATTCCAGCAGGGCCTCATGGACTATGTAGTTTTTATGCACAGCCCTGCTGGATACCTTGGGGGCCACTAGGAGTCGCTGTCGGGAGGCCCGGGGTCTCATACATGCCCTATAACCTGGAAGTGCGTCATAATCCCGGGACAGGAAGAAATGACGTGCTTCCGGGGTGAAGATAAGGACTGTTTACCCTGACGTGGAAGGAATAAGGAATTGTGGACTGTTGGACAGGAACACCTCCGGGTTGGGGTGTATAAAGGGACTCTGGGAAAACCCAGACACTGAGCTGAGCTGGGAGGTAGGGTGGCTAAGTGTCTGGGAGCAGAGGATTTGTGATTATTGTAGAGAGTTGATTTATTGTATGAGTAGTGTGGAGTGGAGGGTGCTTTGTGCACGTGATTGCAAAATAAAGAAGTCTTGTGCTTATACCTAGTGTTTGGAGTGGTACCTGAGGTTTCGAGAGGTGTACACATACCTCTACTGCTACAGGTGGTAAAGTGGTAACAGACAGGGGATGAACAGGGGCCAGAATGACCAGGCCATGGACATTACAATAGATTCTTTCTGAAAGATGTCCAGAGATCTTTTATGACCATAGAGAGTCAGGATCCTGGTTTTTATGTCTTATACGAAGGACGGCAAAGTGTCCCTGTCGCCACACTGGGACATTGAGATCCACGTTCAGAGCACAGGCCTCACCAACACCTCACCCAGCAGCAACCCAAGCATTTTCCTAGACGGTCTCCCATCCAAACATGCTGAGCTTCAGGTGGATGACCCGCTCTGAAGTGCAGGTGCAGGCCATCGCAGTTTTGCCGTCGCTGTACTTTGTATATAAAAGTCAGATCGAACGTTATTTACCTATTTACCTTGATTTATTTACTTATCTTCCTACAGCGTAAAGTCACAAGTATACTGTAGAGCTTCTTGTGTTTGATCGACAAGGGCATGCTCAAAAAGTACAGTGACGGCAAAAGTGCGATAGCAGCTTCTACCTGCAGCTTTAGACTCTTCAGTACGTGAATGACTCTCCACACTAGTGTTTAGATCTGGACAGTGTATGTGCCCAAAAAAGAAGTCTGACTGCATTCTCGTACCATTGCTCGCGTACTAAAGTGTCAGCAGGCACTTTTAGTGGCATTACACATGTACTTTGTGAGCATGCCCGTATCGATCAAACAGAGGAAGCTCTGCAGTCTACTTGTGACTTTACACTGTAGGAAGACAAGTAAATAAATCAAGATAAATAACATTTGATCTGGCTTTTACATAAGTAACATTTAAATGTTTTTTATATAAATACCATCACAAAACACAATCGCAAACAGGACTTTGCCCGATACCTTGGCGAGCTCTGTAAGCCGTGCTGTTTTGTTGAAGGACAGGTGTGGGGCAGACTGCCTGGCAGGATAACGCCAGACCACTTGCTGCATTCAAACGGTACCATCTTTCTCCTTAACACCTGGTGTAGCCGCATTGTTCTTATATGTGAGTGGACGTTTCATGCGGGGAGGGCTTCTGTTCTCTTTCTCCAATGTAGAACCCTCATCATCATCTGAATTCACCCCTGCTATAGCACATCTTTATGTGAAAACAGCAGTGTCAGATCGGGGCGAGTGTGAACGCGACAGAAAGAATAAAACTAAATAAAAAAAAAAAACGCTAACCTTTACAAGTACCATAAATTTACACCGGTTGTTACAGACTCAAATCAAATGTATGTTTTTATTCTATTACAGTAAGAATAAGAGCAGCTCACTTCTCAAAATGGAGGTGTCCGGCATCAAACCGGCGACCTTTTGATTACCAGTCAGCAGTTCTTACCACAGCACCATTAAGTGCGTGTCAATGTGGCACCCTAACGCAAGTTCTTTTTCTGGAGTTATATTCTTGAATAAAATCACACTTGTTTTGTTATACTTGGCAGCTGGCGCTTTTGTGAAAGTGTTTATTTGATATTTGGACTTAAGGCTTCACACATTATACACTTCATGTCTACATTTTGTCAATTATTATTAAAACATGAAAAACGTTTCTGTTTTAACGATGCGTTTACATAGATTGCTGTAGACACGGAACACACATGAAATGCATGTATTCCAAATAACGATATATTATTTACCCTATAGAAGTCCAGGCAACTCACACGAAGGTAAACAGACTTGAGCTGAGAAAACTTTCTGCCCTTTCTGCGTTGGTGGGGGAATGGAATAGCAGGCTGCTTGCTGCTTGTGTTGATCGACACATTTACAAGACAAAAGACGCTGACGGAATGGTGCGAAGGGATTTAAGGTGGGACGGGTTTATGGGTTTTTTCGTAGGCTTTGGAAATTCTAGCCCTTTAGATACACTTCTCCACTGTTAAATTTCATTAGCTTAAATGTGAAGATCCTGACTTGGACTGGTTTGCATAATTGGGGAACATGAGTACCGATGGTGTAACCTCAGACCCCAAAAAGAGCAGTGTAATGCAGAGCCCATGGCACAAATGTGGTAGCAGGTAGTGCCCGAGGCACATAAGAGCTTGTGGAGCCACTTGGAAGGAACTGTGGAAGATCAAGGCACTGGCAGCAAGCAGATGAGGAACAAGATGACAGTTTCAGCAGCAGAATAACTTTTAGGGAGCAATTTTTCCTGCTTTCTACCTGAAAAGAAATAAGTAATTTTAGTGAGTTTATCAGTTGTGAAATTTCATGCTTAATGAATTTTTGGGTCAATTTTGCAAAACTTTATGTGAGAGGACACTTGACTGTTGCACTCATAGCTAGTTGTGATTGTTTTTGACTGGTACTCGTGGTCCTTTAACTTCATGGTCCTTTTACAACCTCTCAGGACTCTCTCTCATTACAGGTTTGCCCTTAACAACCTCGGTTCATTTACCACTGTTCATTCCCTCCATTGTGTTTATTATTTATAAAATTAATCCTTTCTATTGGTTTCCTATTGGGTTCAGCACACCATTTTGTCCACCCTCTGCAGTGAACAAAGTGCCTTCATTGAGGTGAGGTTTCTCTTTCGTAGACAGTGTTCAAGTTGAATCCATATGCATTCATGTGAACTCTTTTTGCTGAATACAAACTCATTTCACCCAGCTCACCAAGTAACTTTGTAATTTATTTCTGTAATTCGGTCTTTTTTACTGGATTTTTCTTTCCTCAGGTGCGAGATTCATTTCATTCAAATGTAGGTGTTTTAAAAATGTTATGAACGACACTTGAATTGAAAGCATACTTTACAAATTTCAACTGTCTTTAAAATAAGTCATTCTGAGATCATAAGGTGTTCATAGTATAAAATATTGCATATGGGGAAGAGGGCTATGAGAGCAGCTGTGACTTATTTAGTTCCCCGGCACCATGACAAAGAACGCCATTTATTAAGGGTGCACCAAAATGAAAGGTACAACAAAATCTCTTTTGGGAAGAAAGAGCATCATAATAAAAGACATATTCTCATGAAAGAGTTTTCATTATTTTCATTAAATGTCTTTTTTTTCAGTGTGGCACATGCCTGATGCTGCTGGGTAAGTTCTGGCCATGGATCAAGCAGGTTTTGATGCTTGTTGATTTAATGGATGGACATGACTTATTAAGTAAAATCCGGTCAATCGCTTTTGTCATTTATTTAATTGTTTTCTTGTTGAGTCCTATTCAGAGTTCCATCCATCCATCCATTATCCAACCCGTTATATCCCAACTACAGGGTCACAGGGGTCTGCTGGAGCCAATCCCAGCCAACACAGTGCGCAAAAGCAGGAAACAAACCCCAGGCAGGGTGCCAGCCCACAGCAGGGCACACACACACACACACTAGGGACAATTCAGAATCGCCAATGCACCTAACCTGCATGTGTTTGGACTGTGGGAAGAAACCAGAGCACCCGGAGGAAACCCACACAGACACAGGGAGAACATGCAAACTCCACGTAGGGAGGACCCGGGAAGTGAACCTGGGTCTCCTAACTGAGAGGCAGCAGTGCTACCACTGTGCCACCGTGCCACCCACATTCAGAGTTTCTGACTATATTTTAATCTTTTGGGTGGCATGATGGAGCAGTGAATAGTAATTTTGTCTCCCATCAATTTGTGGCATAATGTGAAGTTTGATTGCTCTCCTCATGTCAGCCATGGTGTTGATGACTGAAATCTGCCAAAGCATTTTTTACTACAGATTTGCTGGTAACCTTCTTCAGTTTCTCTGAAAATTTTCCGTGTAGACCAGATTAGGAAAACTTTTTTCCCCCGGCGCCCATGATGCTTTGTGAGGCCAATGTGTGACATCACAGAGCTGTAGCAGCCATATTGGATGGGGAAGTCACTTACCTGTCTGTTCTTTCTACCCAGTTTGCCACCATGAATGGCAGAACCTTGATACATGGTGTAGAAGCCAAGGCAACTGGACTGGCATCCTAACTGGTACGGATAATCGAAGGACAGCTTGGAAGGAACTGCAACCCCAGCTAGAATGGGTAGTGATCCTTTTCCTAGTTGGGTCGAGAAGATAATAAATGAACTGGGCAAACATGGATGCCAAATTCAGTTCATTCCCTTGCATGATAGGTGGCAGTGTCCCTACTGGATGGTCCCAAGAGGTCACTGTCGGGAAGAGACTGCCCTGGTTTCTGTATTATTATAGTAATAATAATAATAATACATCATATGACCCAGAAGATGATCAGTGCTGGAACACTGGAAGAATTCCCAGGTCTGATTTAGAAGTTCGTTGCATCTCCTTGGGGAGTCAGAGTTGGGAGGAAGTGGCAAAACTCACTTGGAGGAGGAAAGGAAAGAACAACATACTGTATTATAGTAATTGTATTCACCCTTGTGTTAGTCTGGCGGATACTCATTTGGAAAGGTGCTTATTGTCAAATAAAATCATGTATTTGAGATTAAAGTTGTGCTGGGTGCTGTTGTTTGGGGCCCAGTGAGCCCCCCATCTGTTGCAATGTGTAATGTAAGCGTATTCCACCTCATACTTTACTGTGTTGTACGATCAGCTTCATGTATGCGTGAGTAATTTACGCTGTATACACACAAGTGTGATGTCACTACCTATATGGTAATCCAGCAAGTCAGATTTGCACCCTGCATATGTTTGCAGTATTTTCATTTTCGGGGTACATTAGCTGACCATAATGAGAATATTATCAAAATACTTGTTCTGCACAGATTATATATTGTGTCTTTACAGACAGATTAAAGATGTTATGCTCCTATCTATGCAGCCAAGCTCGGGTAGTGAAAGGGATAGCCCCTCGAGTATATAACGCTGATCCCTTGCAACACAGTCTCTGTGGGTGTTAGTGTCAGTGATAGGAACATGGGACATGCAGAAATTACAATGTATTTTTGTATTGCGCTCATCACAGACTTCAGAAACAGAGCATTGTGAACAATTCTCCATTAAAATACGGTTATTGTCAGAGGACATCCCCAAAGACTCAGCTGAGGTATGTAGTAACCTGCGGAGATGAGAGAGGGTACTGATGCTAACTTTGCCTTCTTCTTTTTTCTTCCCAGCACCAAGAAGCTGCCCAGTGAAGGCATTTGACCCCGCACCTTCTGTTCAGGTCCCCAAAAAATCCCATGCATCCTGGAAGGAGGCATCATTTACGGACTACAGCAACCTGCCTGACAGAGAATGAACTCTACACCTTTGTTTTGAGTTCCCGCATATAGGACATATGCCACAGAGTGTTACTTCTATTCTGTTTTTTCATTTTGTTATCCGCTGACAATAAAAGGGATGACCCAGTTGAGGCTCCAACCATTTTTTTTGTTGTCAGAAGAACTTGTCATTCCTGCTTCTGGCTACAGCAGATTAAACTAATTGCTAAATACAGAACTGGTACACATATACAGTGCATCCGGAAAGTATTCCCAGCGCATCACTTTTTCCACATTTTATTATGTTACGGCCTTATTCCAAAATGGATTAAATTCATTTTTTTCCTCAGAATTCTACACACAACACCCCATAATCCATCCATCCATCCATTGTCTCCCGCTTATCCGAGGTCGGGTCACGGGGGCAGCAGCTTGAGCAGAGATGCCCAGACTTCCCTCTCCCCGGCCACTTCTTCTAGCTCTTCCGGGAGAATCCCAAGGCGTTCCCAGGCCAGTCGAGAGACATAGTCCCTCCAGCGTGTCCTGGGTCTTCCCCGGGGCCTCCTCCCGGTTGGACGTGCCTGGAACACCTCACCAGGGAGGCGTCCAGGAGGCATCCTAATCAGATGCCCGAGCCACCTCATCTGACTCCTCTCGATGCGGAGGAGCAGCGGCTCTACTCTGAGCCCCTCCCGGATGACTGAGCTTCTCACCCTATCTTTAAGGGAAAGCCTAGACACCCTGCGGAGGAAACTCATTTCAGCCGCTTGTATTCGCGATCTCGTTCTTTCAGTCACTACCCATAGCTCATGACCATAGGTGAGGGTAGGAACATAGATCGACTGGTAAATTGAGAGCTTCGCCTTGCGGCTCAGCTCCTTTTTCACCACGACAGACCGATGCAAACGCCCGCATTACTGCGGATGCCGCACCGATCCACCTGTCGATCTCACGCTCCATTCTTCCCTCACTCGTGAACAAGACCCCGAGATACTTGAACTCCTCCACTTGGGGCAGGATCTCGCTACCAACCCTGAGAGGGCACTCCACCCTTTTCCGGTTGAGGACCATGGTCTCGGATTTGGAGGTGCTGATTCTCATCCCAGCCGCTTCACACTCGGCTGCGAACCGATCCAGAGAGAGCTGAAGATCACGGCCTGATGAAGCAAACAGGACAACATCATCTGCAAAAAGCAGTGACCCAATCCTGAGCCCACCAAACCGGACCCCCTCAACACCCTGGCTGCGCCTAGAAATTCTGTCCATAAAAGTTATGAACAGAATCGGTGACAAAGGGCAGCCCTGGCGGAGTCCAACTCTCACTGGAAACGGGTTCGACTTACTGCCGGCAATGCGGACCAAGCTCTGGCACTGATCGTACAGGGACTGAACAGCCCTTATCAGGGGGGCCGGTACCCCATACTCTCGGAGTACCCCCCACAGGATTCCCCGAGGGACATGGTCGAATGCCTTTTCTAAGTCCACAAAACACATGTAGACTGGTTGGGCAAACTCCCATGCACCCTCCAGGACCCTGCTAAGGGTATAGAGCTGGTCCACTGTTCCGCGACCAGGACGAAAACCACACTGTTCCTCCTGAATCCGAGGCTCGACTATCCGACGGACCCTCCTCTCCAGGACCCCTGAATAGACTTTTCCAGGGAGGCTGAGGAGTGTGATCCCTCTGTAGTTGGAACACACCCTCCGATCCCCCTTCTTAAAGAGGGGGACCACCACCCCGGTCTGCCAATCCAGAGGCACTGTCCCTGATGTCCATGCGATGTTGCAGAGGCGTGTCAGCCAAGACAGTCCTACAACATCCAGAGCCTTGAGGAACTCCGGGCGTATCTCATCCACCCCCGGGGCCCTGCCACCAAGGAGTTTTTTGACCACCTCGGTGACCTCAGTCCCAGAGATGGGGGAGCCCACCTCTGAGTCCCCAGGCTCTGCTTCCTCATTGGAAGGCATGTTAATGGGATTGAGGAGGTCTTCGAAGTATTCCCCCCACCGACCCACAACGTCCCGAGTCGAGGTCAGCAGCGCACCATCCCCACCATATACAGTGTTGACACTGCACTGCTTCCCCTTCCTGAGACGCCGGATGGTGGACCAGAATCTCCTCGAAGCCGTCCGAAAGTCATTCTCCATGGCCTCCCCAAACTCCTCCCACGCCCGAGTTTTTGCCTCAGCAACCACCAAAGCCGCATTCCGCTTGGCCTGCCGGTACCTATCAGCTGCCTCCGGGGTCCCACAGGACAAAAGGGTCCTGTAGGACTCCTTCTTCAGCTTGACAGCATCCTTCACCGCCGGTGTCCACCAGCGGGTTCGGGGATTGCCGCCACGACAGGCATCGACCACCTTACGGCCACAGCTCCGGTCAGCTGCCTCAACAATAGAGGCACGGAACATGGCCCATTCGGACTCAATGTCCCCCCACCTCCCTCGGGATGTGGTCGAAGTTCTGCCGGAGGTGGGAGTTGAAGCTACTTCTGACAGGGGGCTCTGCCAGACGTTCCCAGCAGACCCTCACAACACGTTTGGGCCTACCACGCCTGACCGGCATCCTCCCCCATCATCGAAGCCAACTCACCACCAGGTGGTGATCAGTTGACAGCTCCGACCCTCTCTTCACCCGAGTGTCCAAGACATGTGGCCGCAAGTCCGACGACACGACCACAAAGTCGATCATCGAACTGAGGCCTAGGGTGTCCTGGTGCCAAGTGCACATATGAACACCCCTATGCTTGAACATGGTGTTCGTTATGGACAATCCGTGACGAGCACAGAAGTCCAATAACAAAACACCGCTCGGGTTCAGATCAGGGGGGCCATTCCTCCCAATCACGCCCTTCCAGGTCTCACTGTCATTGCCCACGTGAGCATTGAAGTCTCCCAGCAGAACGAGGGAGTCCCCAGAAGGTATGCCCTCTAGCACCCCCTCCAGGGACTCCAAAAAGGGTGGGTACTCCGAACTGCTGTTCGGTGCATACGCACAAACAACAGTTAGGACCCGTCCCCCCACCCGAAGGCGAAGGGAGGCTACCCTCTCGTCCACCGGGGTAAACCCCAATGTACAGGCTCCAAGTTGGGGGGCAATAAGTATACCCACACCTGCTCGGCGCCTCTCACCGGGGGCAACTCCAGAATGGTAGAGAGTCCAGCCCCTCTCAAGGAGATTGGTTCCAGAGTCCAAGCTGTGCGTCGAGGTGAGCCCGACTATATCTAGCCGGAACCTCTCAACTTCGCGCACTAGCTCAGGCTCCTTCCCCTTCAGAGAGGTGACATTCCACGTCCCAAGAGCCAGTTTCTGTAGCTGAGGATCGGACCGCCAAGGTCCCCGCCTTCGGCCACCACCCAACTCACACTGCACCCCATAATGACAACGTGAAAAAAGTTTACTTGAGATTTTTGCAAATTTATTAAAAATAAAAAAATTGAGAAAGCATATGTACATAAGTATTCACAGCTTTTGCCATGAAGCTCCAAATTCAGCTCAGGTGCATCCTGTTTCTCCTGATCATGCTTGAGATGTTTCTGCAGCTTAATTGGAGTCCACCTTGTGGTAAATTCAGTTGACTGGACATGATTTGGAGAGGCACACACCTGTCTATATAAGGTCCCAGAGTTGACAGTTCATGTCAGAGCACAAACCAAGCATGAAGTCAAAGGAATTGTCTGTGACCTCCGAGACAGGATTGTCTTGAGGCACAAATCTGGGGAAAGTTACAGAAAAATTTCTGCTGCTTTGAAGGTCCCAATGAGCACAGTGGCCTCCATCATCCGTAAGTGGAAGAAGTTCGAAACCACCAGGACTCTTCCTAGAGCTGGCCGGCCATCTAAACTGAGCGATCGGGGGAGAAGGGCCTTAGTCAGAGAGGTGACCAAGAACCCGATGGTCACCCTGTCAGAGGTCCAGAGGTCCTATGTGGAGAGAGGAGAGCCTTCCAGAAGGACAACCATCTCTGCAGCAATCCACCAATCAGGCCTGTATGGTAGAGTGGCCAGACGGAAGCCACTCCTTAGTAAAAGGCACATGGCATCCCGCCTGGAGTTTGCCAAAAGGCACCTGAAGGACTCTCAGACCATGAGAAAGAAAATTCTCTGGTCTGATGAGACAAAAATTGAACTCTTTGGTGTGAATGCCAGGCGTCACGTTTGGAGGAAACCAGGCACCGCTCACCACCAGGCCAATACTATCCCTACAGTGAAGCATGGTGGTGGCAGCATCATGCTGTGGGGATGTTTTTCAGCGGTAGGGACTGTGAGACTAGTCAGGATAAAGGGAAAGATGACTGCAGCAATGTACAGAGACATCCTGGATGAAAACCTGCTCCAGAGCGCTCTTGACCTCAGACTGGGGCGACGGTTCATCTTTCAGCAGGACAATGACCCTAAGCACACAGCCAAGATATCAAAGGAGTGGCTTCAGGACAACTCTGTGAATGTCCTCGAGTGGCCCAGTCAGAGCCCAGACTTGAATCCGATTGAACATCTCTGGAGAGATCTTAAAATGGCTGTGCACCGACGCTTCCCATCCAACCTGATGGAGCTTGAGAGGTGCTGCAAAGAGGAATGGCCGAAACTGGCCAAGGATAGTTGTGCCAAGCTTGTGGCATCATATTCAAAAAGACTTGAGGCTGGAATTGCTGCCAAAGGGGCATCGACAAAGTATTGAGCAAAGGCTGTGAATACTTATGGACATGGGATTTCTCAGTTTTTTTATTTTTAATAAATTTGCAAAAACCTCAAGTAAACTTTTTTCACGTTGTCATTATGGGGTGTTGTGTGCAGAATTCTGAGGAAAAAAATGAATTTAATCCATTTTGGAATAAGGCTGTAACATAACAAAATGTGGAAAAAGTGATGCGCTGTGAATACTTTCCGGATGCACTGTAAATGCAGCTTTGTTAAAACACAATGAGAACAAGGTAAAAACTGATTAAACATAAATGGAAACCAGCAACATGAACTATGGCCAGCTGGCAATGGGGTAGATTAAAATTGTAAAAGAGAACGTCAAAGACAAAGTCAGACACAGTCACAATCCTGGAGACCTCAGCCAACTAGCCCCCAAAACCCCTGGTCTTTCTACAACAGAGTCTGTGCTGGCAGTCCAGTCTGATAAGAGAATCTTTCCATTCGATGATTCCAATGCTCCTTTATTTGAGATGACTTTTCCATGTACAGGAGAGCTGCCAGTGGCACCAAGTGCCACACCCAGATACCGAGAGGCAAAACAGACTAGAGGAGGGTTTGTGATGGTTTAGAGGTGTTGTAATACTTTTATTTCTGTACAAATGATGAACAAACAGAGATACAGTATGCACAGCTAATCAGCAGCTCTAGTCAGGGTATGCCAGACTAAAGTGGTGAGGATTTAAAAGCTGAGACTGAAGGGGCATCTTTTATATTAGCAGGCAGAAAGAGACAAAGGATGTGGACTACTGTGTACTTGGATTATATTTTTTTTCTCAGGGAGCTACTACTGTGTCACAGCCAGGTCACATTTTTGGCCAAAATAATCGGTTCAGCATCGGTCCCTAGCACTCAGGGATACTTAAAAGACCATCGAACCACTAGAATCCATTTGAAACTAGTTCAGTTTCTCCTTCCCAATTGACTATGAAGCATTTCACCAAGTTGGCAAAAATTTCAGAACTTTTCTACGTTTTCTCCGAACCTGAGGTGAAGCAAATTCAGTGGGAATCGTTCATCACCTGTCAGCAAGGATTTCCTCCAGGTACCTTCCTCCTGTGTCAACTCTAAATTGCTCTTGTGGGAACACTGCGATGGATTGGCACCCCATCCAGGGTTGATTTCTGCCATGTGCCTGATGCTGATTGGCTAGGTTACAACTTCACCAACCCTCCAATGGATGAAGCACCTTTGTGGATGTTATGATATCTTAAAAGCTCGGCTGCATTTCTGAGAGATGAAAAAATAAAACGCATGAGTAAATTAACTTCAGCTTAATTTTTATGTGCCCCGTGATTAATGATTGTTTATGCATGGTGAGTGTACCCTGTGATGGACTGGCAGCCTCTCTACACCAGGGGGCTCATTTGTAAAGCTTACATACACACAAAAGGAGACTTGAAATGTGCGTATGCATCTTCCCACACAAACGTCAAGATTTATAAAAGAATGGGGGAGTATGCCTAAATATACGGCAACTCTGATTCATTTGTAAGCAATATTTTGGAGAAACTGGGAAATGAAGGATCAAGGAGGAAAATGCAGCTCACCCACCTAAATGACTCACATATAGTAATTCATATCACTGTGCCGTTATTATAAAGTACGTTGACGTGACAAACATATTACATCTCAAAAACGATGAATATAATGCACAGACTGCATTTTACATTTAAAAGGGCCAATGCTACATATTTGGCACTAAAGATCATTTCTGGATTTTCATCAGTTTATATCGGCTACCTGTCGAAACTTCTCAGGGAAATATACAACAGGTCAGTAATATGTCCGCCAAACTTCACTCTGCCATGCCCGCTGTGCCCTAAGCCATTAATCAACCCACATTGATTTACATCAAGTTTCAATTTGGTGTTGATGTACAAGACATAAAACAACTTGTTGTTACAAACATAATGAGGCAATTTCAGCAAGTGTCTGGTTCTCCGACCTAATGTAATTGGATCTCTTGACTGCACTCATATTGCAATAAGGGCATCTAGCGAGGACAAAGCTGATTTTGTTAACTGCAACTAATTACATTCTATTAATGCACAAGTCATTAAAGATGTGACTGACAAACGCTGTGTCCCAGTGACCTGTGTCAACCCATGATTCAGCTATTTGGAGGAATTGTAGGTTTGAAAGACGTGATGGTAGCGTACAAGTTGGCTGGTGTGTTGATACGATAACTGGCTGGGCCTTCAGTATTTCATATTCACTGTAACAGCAATCATGTCATTACATGTGCCAGGTGATAGTGGCTACCCGTTCAGACGCTGGTGCCTTATAACTTTTCCGGACACCCGGAGTGTGGAGGAGAGGTGCTATAATGCCGCGTATGAATCTTGCACTTTCAGTTGTGGACCGCGTCCAGATATTCCTGAATGCAGGTGGTGGGTTCTCGACGCATCAGGAGGGAGGGCTGCTCTACCGGCCAATAAACTTCTTCATCATCGTCATTGCATATGTATGAGGTTGATTAACATGCTCCACATAGGGTTGTTTCAGGGCGGTGTTTGAGGTACGTTCATTTATGCACATTTACAAGGTGTTTCTAAATTATCCATCCATCTATCCATTAACCAGCCCGCTATATACTAGCTACACGGTCACGGGGGTCTGCTGGAGCCAATCCCAGCCAACACAGGGCACAAGGCAGGAAACAAACCCCAGGCAGGGTGCAAGCCTACCGCAGGGCACACACAAAAACATACACCCAGCACACACTACGGACAATTTAGAACACCAATGCACCTAACCTGCATGTCTTTGGACTATGGGAGGAAAGCGGAGCACCCGGAAGAAACCCACGCAAACACGGGGAGAACATGCATATTCCACGCAGGGAAGACCCGGGAAGTGAACCCGGGTCTCCTAACTGCGAGGCAGCAGCGCTACCCACTGTGCCGCCCTGTTTCTGTTTTTATGAAGAGTAAATTATGTAGAAATGTGCGTATGCCAGGTTTTAAAAAAATCATTTTATTTTTTGGTGTACACGTTTTCCTGTTTTTTTGGCCTGCACTTATTTTCACGCTCAAATCCACTCAAAGTTTTATAAATGAGGCCCCAAGATTCTGCAGTGTGTCTGAGGATTCTGGGATAGCGTTCAGCCTCTGTGTCCCTGAACTGGATTAAATGAGTTCTAAATTGCATACGCCGGTCAAATCATTATCGTATCTTATTGACCATCCTAGAGTGTCATTTTTTTTTATATATCAAAAAATCATACAGCATAATATGGAATCCAAGAAGGAGGAACGTTCTCTCAAGGTTAAGAGTCTTCCACATCCCTTCATAGCAAGGTTTTTTTTTGCCTCCTGCGATAGCGTGTATGCCATACATGGGCTCTCCATTCCCTTTTCTTGATGTTCTTGTGCATTACCGTCATTTCAAAGGGGAAAATGGGTTAATCCGCTCAGTTTTCATCTATCTTGAAAATAGGCACCTTTGTCCCACTCAGGGTCCCTCTTCTCCAAAGGCAAACCATGAAGCAACTGTACTTAGTTATATAAGCAATTAGACCTTTATCCGCCGAGTCCAGCAAGATTTTCCCATCCAAGTCCCTGGATCCCCCCAGAGTGCAGAGACCTCCCTCAGAGGCCATCCTAACAATTCGATCAATTCTCCTCAATTACAAACAAATCTAAATGTGATTTATCTGCCCAGAAATCATTTCAATATCAGACAGGCCAGCCAGCCTATCAATAAAAACCCCAAAGGCAATCATTTTCCGAGCTGTCAATAGAACCTCTGAAGCACAGAAAAAGAGCAAGCGATTGAGATATTTTGACTTTTTTGAGCACTTAATTAAGTCGACAAGAAGCTGTCAAGGATAATTTTCAAAGCACACGGCCGCAGCGGTTGACATTTGATAATATTACACTCCATGCTGATTGAAATTGATTTTAGAAGCTGAAAGCAGGGTGTTTGACAACCCTCTGCCAATAAAACCAAGGACAAGGATCCTCCTGTTAAGGTAGCTCATAACCAGGAAAAAGTGAAAGGTTTCTGAAAGCCGGTGGCTTTGGTACTATGGGGGGACGCTGCTCCTCGGGATTCAGGGGTCATGGAAGTGAGTATAGCAGTCTCAATAAATTATTCAGTGAAGAAAAAAAAAAACACTAAGCAGGTAGGAAAGACGGCACATGGGTCACTGAGCCTTTTTTCTCCAACAAATTAATTGCCCTTAAGCGTTCATGCCTACTGTATTATGGAAAGCAAGGCGGCAGAGCCGAAGCAGTATAGCGCTACAATAGTAACTTCAAGCTGCACTTGGCATTTCCAGGGCCAGAATTGTTAAGAACTGGTAGTGCTGGTGGTGCAGACATTGGGGCTTTAAATTTTAAGACTGTCGGTTCAATCCAGGCCTGTGAGACCCTGAGCGAGTCATCTAACCCACCTGTGTCCCAGTCTTAAAAAATGCTGCAAGTTAACAATTGTACTGCATACCACCTTGCGTTTTTCTTCATAAGGGGGATCGGAGGGTGTGTTCCAACTACAGAGGGATGACACTCCTCAGCCTTCCTGGAAAAGTCTATTCAGGGGTCCTGGAGAGGAGGGTCCGTCGGATAGTCGAGCCTCGGATTCAGGAGGAACAGTGTGGTTTTCATCCTGGTCGCGGAACAGTGGACCAGCTCTATACCCTTAGCAGGGTCCTGGAGGGTGCATGGGAGTTTGCCCAACCAGTCTACATGTGTTTTGTGGACTTGGAAAAGGCATTCGACCGTGTCCCTCGGGGAATCCTGTGGGGGGTACTCCGAGAGTATGGGGTACCGGCCCCCCTGATAAGGGCTGTTCAGTCCCTGTACGATCGGTGCCAGAGCTTGGTCCGCATTGCCGGCAGTAAGTCGAACCCGTTTCCAGTGAGAGTTGGACTCCGCCAGGGCTGCCCTTTGTCACCGATTCTGTTCATAACTTTTATGGACAGAATTTCTAGACACAGCCAGGGCGTTGAGGGGGTCCGGTTTGGTGGGCTCAGGATTGGGTCACTGCTTTTTGCAGATGATGTTGTCCTGTTTGCTTCATCAGGCCGTGATCTTCAGCTCTCTCTGGATCGGTTCGCAGCCGAGTGTGAAGTGGCTGGGATGAGAATCAGCACCTCCAAATCCGAGACCATGGTCCTCAGCCGGAAAAGGGTGGAGTGCCCTCTCAGGGTTGGTGGCGAGATCCTGCCCCAAGTGGAGGAGTTCAAGTATCTCGGGGTCTTGTTCACGAGTGAGGGAAGAATGGAGCGTGAGATCGACAGGCGGATCGGTGCGGCATCCGCAGTAATGCGGGCGTTGCATCGGTCTGTCGTGGTGAAAAAGGAGCTGAGCCGTAAGGCAAAGCTCTCAATTTACCAGTCAATCTATGTTCCTACCCTCACCTATGGTCATGAGCTATGGGTAGTGACCGAAAGAACGAGATCGCGAATACAAGCGGCTGAAATGAGTTTCCTCCGCAGGGTGTCTGGGCTTTCCCTTAAAGATAGGGTGAGAAGCTCAGTCATCCGGGAGGGGCTCAGAGTAGAGCCGCTACTCCTCCGCATCGAGAGGAGTCAGATGAGGTGGCTCGGGCATCTGATCAGGATGCCTCCTGGACGCCTCCCTGGTGAGGTGTTCCGGGCACGTCCAACCGGGAGGAGGCCCCGGGGAAGACCCAGGACACGCTGGACGAACTATGTCTCCTGGCTGGCCTGGGAACGCCTTGGGATTCTCCCGGAAGAGCTAGAAGAAGTGGCCGGGGAGAGGGAAGTCTGGGCATCTCTGCTCAAGCTGCTGCCCCCGCGACCCGACCTCGGATAAGCGGGAGACAATGGATGGATGGATGGACCACCTTGCGTAAAATGTACAATAATAACTTAGAAAAGTGGTTTCAAGCACAAGTTCCCTCCTTTTGTTCATCCAGTCCCATAAGCACTCATCAAGGCGACTCACTCAAAGGTGAAGTACACCTTATACTGTTTTCTGTTATTTGAATTAATAGTGACTAGCTTTGCTACTGTCTAAGATGGTTAAATTCTAAGTAATCAACACAGACCATGTTTATTTTTTTATTTGATAAAGGGGTTGTCTTTTTCGTCCGGTATAATAATCCCTCATGGCAGACTTTTCCTCTTCGGATAGACCTGCCTATTTTTGTTGCTTCCTTCCAGTGTCACTTATTAAACTACCCACTCTTAAAGCCGAAGTGTTTTACTGGGAAAATGCGGCAGAGGTCACTACCACATTGGCCTAGTTTAACGACTCTTGTACAGTCATGTCAGAGTTTTGGTTATCCTCTGTGCGCCCCAATTTTTCATGATTTTCACTCATCCACTGCTCACCACATAAAGTTACCAGTCATAAGTAATAGAGCTATAAGCCTCATTCACGTGGCCTGAAAGGGTTCAAGAAAGTCGCTATGACACTAATGTTACCAGTGTGTAACATTGGACAACAGTTAGGCTGATATTTATAGATCCTTTCTTGGCATTTACAGTATATCATTTTTGATTTTTTGACCCGTCTTCTATATTTTTTGCCTACTTTTACATTTTTCTTCCTAACCCTAGCAACTGGACACACACATGCACACAAACATTTGTCCTTTCTTTAACGTGGATAAACTGATTTCTGTCCATCCGACAGTTATTCTCTGTTGGACGTATTCAGTATTAATGTTTGCAGTGCGTCATCTATTGGAATGTACATTGTAATACATGTAGCAATAAAATGTATAGCACTTTCCAATCCAACAGATGGTGTATCACAAACATTAGAACTGCTTTTATGGATCCCATACCAAATCCACCTCAACAAAAGGATAAGTGTCTGTGTATCTGTGTGTCCGTCCAGTTGCTTTGTCTCTGTGACATGCCACTTGGTATGGGATTCAAAAAAGCAGTGCTAAGATACAAACCAATGGTGACCAAAACTGTGTACAATATGAAAAAAGTCAATGGAAAAAAAATCTCATGTTACTATTGTTGCATAATCCATGAGTCACCTAGCCAATTGTTGGCCGCACAACATGCAAAATACATAATTTTCTTTTACTAAAATGTTGTTTTAATAAAAGCTGCAAGAGAAATCAGTACACATCATAAACTGAAAACTCAAGTTACGTAAGACTAACTTTTTGAACTGAAGACAGGACTCTTGACCAATGAAAGAGGGTGAGAGGCGGGTCTTCAATTTCAATGTGCGCTGTTTTTTCTGGAAGAATTTATTTAACAATACTTTAACAAAAAATGGTACAGCTTAGTTAAACAAACAAGCTTGATAAACTGAATGGTCCCCTCTAATTTGTCAAATTTCTTGTGGGTTTTGTATGTTCTGAGCATGTGACTGGATCACTGACACAAGTAAACTGAGGTTTTTATTTTTTCTGTGGATGTTTCTCCTATTGTCTGCCATGGTACTGCATTAAAAATAATTTACTACTACTATTACTGCTACCAATAAATATAAAACTACTATGGCAGCTACAGCTACTATTAATACTATTGCTGTTAGTAGTGGTACTTCTCCTACTATTACTACTACTACAACAATAATAATAACGATATGAATAATAGTGATAAAAATAATGACAATAATGTACTCCTACTATTACTAACACTAATAATAGTAGCAGTAAATTATCAATATTATTTTTACTACATAATTATTAATACTACTAAAACAATAATGAAATTTGATTACTAATAAAAATATTAATTCTATTAATTTACTACTACTAAATACTACTACTAATAATAATGCTACTACAACAGTAACTACTACTCATAATAAGTCTAACAGTATACTACAGTACTACTATAAAAAATAATGCTACTTCTCCTTAGCTACAGCTACTGCTATTACTACTACTACTACTACTAATTCTAGTAATTTACTAATACCACTACTACTAGTGCTACTAATAATAATAAAAATAATGATAATTTACTACTGCTAATTATTAATAATAAAAATAATGCAACTACTACAGTAACTACTACTACTAAGATTAATATTAATTCTAATAATATACTACAAGTAACAAAAATAATGCTACTTCTATAGTGACCATTGGTACTACTACTATTAATAATAAAAATAATATAATTGTAGTAATTTACTACTAGTGCTACTACTAGTAGTGCTACCAGTAAGAGTAATAATAATAATGCTACTAATACTGGTACTAATTATTTTAATAATTTACTACTATGATTAATACTACTAATAATGCAACTACAACTGCTACTACTACTTCTAATAAGAAAAAAATAATAACACTAGTTTGCAGCCACATTATTACTGCTGCCACTAATATTACTACTAGTACTACCACTAATAATAATAGTTTACAATTACAGTTGCTAATAATAATAATAAATTACTACAACAGCTACTACTATTAAAAATAATAATTTACTATTACTGTTGTTAAAAACAGTAACTGCTCCTACTTCTAGGTCTACTACTACTATTACTAATACTACTATTACTACTAATGATGGTTGTGACAGTGTTTAGCCCCACCGCCTCACACCTCCAAAGTCCTATCTATGAATCTCCACCCCGTCACTGTAAATGTGTGTGTTCTCGCTGTACCTCCATGGCCTCTTGTTGTTTCCCCAAGGTTTCTTGTCAGTTCAGACAAGGCCTGATGTGGTTGTGTTTGGCTGGTGCCTCTTCCACAGTTGTTTGCCACGTTTCACACAGTGCTCCTGAGAGGCCATCAGTTCCTCTTAACTCTAAATTAGATAAGTGTGTTGCAAGATGGCTCAGTTATATCATGTTGTAGAATGTTTCAGATCCTCATGACCTTAAAACTAGAATAGGCAGATTTAGTAAATAATAGGAAACAGAAAACAAAACAATAATAATATGGAAAATAACAACAATAATGTTTACAGTATTTTAACTGTATTTACATAGTGGTAAGATATTGACTTCCTCATTTGCTTTACTCTTTAGCTAATTTTATAATAAAAATCAAGCTTTTATCCATTCACAATTGATAAAGCGTCAAAATGAATGAGCTGCCATCTTGCACTCGGTTCAGTTCACTTTACACAAATTCCCCTTTTCTAGCTTCAGTCTAATGAGCACACATGTCTGTTTAAAACTTAAAGAATGAATCAGCTGGCAATGTTATATGATTAATTGAAAAAACAGTACTATGATATTGCACTTAAGTCTTCAGTCTGCCTCAAGAATGATTTAAGATATGAAGAGGTGAAGGTGGTAGGAATGAGAACGGCGCCCATACGCATGTGCCACACGGCCGCCCTACTGATCGCTGCCGAGAGTTGATTCTACATTAAAATATCATAAAAATAAAAAGAGGAATAACCTTTTAGGTCAATCATCACCCCGAAAGCGGACCGTAGAGGTCACGTTGTATATTTGTACCAAATTTCAGGTCAGTTGGTCAAATGGTTTGCAAGCTACAGGTGATTTAAAATCCTGGACAGACAAATAAACAGCCTACGGTAGCGTATTATATAAGAAGATATATATCTGAAAGTTAAAAAAGGATAACATCAAAACAGAATTCAACCCCCACCTGAAACATTATAATACAATAAACCAAACCAAACAATATAACATAACAATCTCAAACCTGCCTAATCCCATTCAGGGTTGAGGGGCTGGAGGCCATCCCAACAGCAAAGCAGGAATCAGCCCTGGACAAGTAGCCGGTCCATCGTAGGGTCAAAGACAAACTAAAATTTATTAAGTTACCGTGGATGCTTTTTTTATATTTATTTTTTTCCCATGAAGACCTTAAGCAGCTGCATATGTGGCTTAACTTCTGGGCAAATTTCATTTCAAGAATATAATTAGCTAATCCGTTAAATTTAAGTGATATGGTTACCAGGCATTTTGGCCTTTTTGAGTGACAGTAAAATGAAAAAAAAGATCATTTAATTTAAGGCACAGCCTTTAGGTATTGTTAAAAAAAAAAGGAAAAGGAAGGTAATTTTAACAATTATTAGAAAAGCTGAAGGTCAAAACTTGACGTCCGTCACATTTTGTACAATTTGAATGTAAAATTTACCGTTTCTACATGCAT
Organism: Erpetoichthys calabaricus; assembly: GCF_900747795.2. Taxonomy (NCBI): domain Eukaryota; kingdom Metazoa; phylum Chordata; class Cladistia; order Polypteriformes; family Polypteridae; genus Erpetoichthys; species Erpetoichthys calabaricus. The sequence goes on along the minus strand of NC_041400.2, from coordinate 13,225,566 downwards.
AGCATGCGGTCCATTTACTCTTCAAGACAGGTTACAGATTTTGTATTTTTCTCAAAATAGTGTTTGTACCATACTATGCAAAAGTCTCAAGGCTACCTGAGAATATTAATTTTTAAAGGGAGTTTAAAGTGTTTATTGACACATAAAGACACTAAATACAGGCTTTCAGGTTTCTTCACTTTCTGCGTGACTCTTACTGTGTTGTAGATTTCATTTTAAATTTATATATTTTGCCATTTGTGTCCATCAATCTACATTCAATAACCCATAATAACTGACAAAGTGAAAACATGTTTTCAAAATGGTTTGCATATTTATTTAAAAATCAAAAAACAAAATCTCTCAAATATTCATATCAGTATTCAAACCATTGCTGTGGCTGTCCAAATTGTGCTCACGTGCCTCCTCTTTGGCCTTAATTCTCCTTGAGATGTTTCTTCAAATTGATTGGAGCCCCACCTAGGGCAAACGGAATGTATCGGTCATCGTTTAGAAAGGCACACGTGCCCCCGTGTATAGAAATTCCGCACAATTCATACTGCATGTCAAGAACCAAGCCGTAAAGTGCAAGGAACTCTCTGTAGACCTCAGGAATCAAACCGTGGTGAGGCACAGACCATAAAAGGGGACACAACCGTTTCTAAAGCTTTGAGTGTCCCCATGAACACAATAGCCTCAAGAATTGTGAAATGGAAAAGGTTTGGAGTTATTAGAGTTGGATGTCTGGTCAAACTGAGTAACCAGGCAAGAAGGGTCTTGGTCAGGAAGGTGACACAAAACCCAGTGGTCACTCTAACTCAGCTTCAGAAGTCCTCTGTGGAGAAGGGAGAATCTGTCAGAAGGATGACAGTCTTAGCAGCACTCCATTAATGAGGTGTTTGATGTAGAGTGGCTAAACAGACCCGTCTGACGTTCCAGCTGGAGTTTGTGAAATGGAGACAAAAACTGAACTCTTTGAGTAGAACTCCAAGCATTATGTCTGGCAATGAGCAACCGCTGCTCATCACCTGCCTAATACCATCCCTACGGTAAAGCATGGTGATGGCAGTATCATGCTATGAGGGTCCTTCTCAGCGGCAGGAACACAGAGACTGGTCAAAATCAAAATCAAGGAAAGGATGGGTACAGCCAAATAATGAGACATTCTTAAAGAAAACCTACTTACAGTGCACACACCCTTGGACTTGGACAACAGTTCACCTTTCAGCACAACAGTAATCTGAAGCATACAGCCAAGACAATGCTGTCCTTGAGAGGCCCAGCAAGTGCCCACACTTAAACCCCATAAACCTGTAGTTCTTAAAGTATTTTTTTTTCTCGCAACCCAATTTTGCCTTTTTTGTATCTTCCAGCGAACATCATCTGGTGGATCCATCCCTCTGTTAGAATCGTCGCCGATCTTTTTGCCTGCGGTAACCCATCAGAAGACATTCTGTAAACCATTCGCAAACCCTTTCTCATTCAGTACTATGGTGATTCACGACTCAGCTTGAACCAGGATTAGAACCTCAAGTGATCCAAAATGGGCCACCACCCATGGTTTAAGAAACACAGCCATAGATGATCTGTGGAGAGACCTGAAAATGCTTCCCTTGTCATTAAATGGATCTTTGAGGAAGTTTGACACATTCCCAAGAAGACTCGAAACTGAAATTGCTACCAAAGGGGCTTCCACAAAGAACAGAATGAAGGGTCTGCATACTTCTAGGAATGAGAGATGTCAATTCTTGATTTTAATACATTTGCAGATCTTTCTGAAAACAGGTTTTCACTTTGACATTATGGGTTACTGAGTGTAGATTAAGAAAGTTATCCATTTACAATTAAATCTACAACACAAAAAAATGTGTGGAAATTAAAGGGGTCTGAATTCTTTCTGAATCCACTGTATATACTGTAACATTAAAATAAACATTGGACAATAAGAAGTAATGGAAATAATCCTGTATGTTTAAAAGCAAGCCCACCATAGTGCATATTAACACTAATTTGTAATTAATGGGTTTGGAATGAGGTGGAAACCAGCAAAAAAATGCAAAAACAAAAAAAAACCCAAAAAGACCCTGGGAGAAAGTCTACATCTACAAACTCAGCAGCCGCAAGAATAACAAACAGGCCATCTTCACAATGCAAAACGGAAGAAATTTGTTTTAGTCCGTTGCTGTATGAGTTTTTTTCCATTATTTCAAAAACAAATTCTTCTGAGTCTGCATTCACACTTCTTTATCTTCCTTAGCTTTTCCCATTTACTACACTTATATTTATAAACATCGTTTTTAAATTAAAATGATCTCCATCCACCCTATACTTACAGGAGAGTGTGACGCCATTGTGATAGTTACAAAATCAGTATTGAATACTTCCTGGGTGTCCAAAATTCTGGATACAAAGCAACTAAAAACTTTCACAGTATTAGTAGTATGTTTCCATAATGGCTTCAGACATTTTTACTTGATTCAGATTAGCTTTGTAGGTCCTTGTTCTCTTGGAATTACGTTGAGTCTGGTAACGAGCAGGCAGAGAGGTGCAGTGGTTAAGGCTTTGGACTTCATAACCTGAAGTTGTGGGTTCAAATCCTGCTACTGACACTGGGTGACCATGAGGAAGTCACCTGACCTGTATGTGTGCCAATTGGAAAACCAAAAGAAATGTCACCAATTATATCATAAATGTTGTGCTTTTATGATATGTTACCTTGGATTAAGGTATCATCCAAATATGTAAATAGCTCATTTTTTTCATCGTGAGTGTGGATTGTCCATCTGCCATTCGCTTTAACTGATCTGTGTCTGCCTTTTTCCAACCGTGAGAGAACAATGACTCTACTGGATGCTCAGCACGCAATTCACTGGATGTCCTCCTATCCCTTAAGAAGGTGAGCTGTAACTCCTGCTCTTCAGATGCAGAAAGCATTTTAAGTCTTCGAGAGTGCAGGCAGGGTGTAATGGGTGGAGAAGAGTGTCAGGAGTTATTTGTGACAGACAGGAATCAGCAAAAGTGAAAGGGAAGGTCTACAGGACGGTAGTGAGACCAGCTATGTTATATGGGTTGGAGACGGTGGCACTGACCAGAAAAAAGGAGACAGAGCTGGAGGGGGCAGAGTTAAAGATGTTAAGATTTGCACTGGATGTGACGAGGATGGATAAGATTAGGAATGAGGACATTAGAGGGTCAGCTTAGGTTGGACGGTTGGGAGACAAAGTCAGAGAGGTGAGATTGCATTGGTTTGGACATGTGCAGAGGAGAGATGCTGGGTATATTGGGAGAAGGATACTAAGGATAGACCTGCCAGGGAAATGGGACAGAGGAAGGCCTAAGAGAAGGTTTATGGGTGTGGTGAGAGAGGACATGCAGGTGATGGGTGTAACAGAATAAGATGCAGAGGACAGAAAAATATGGAAGAAGATGATCCACTTTTGCAACCCCTAATGGGAGCAACCGAAAGAAGAAGAAGACGACTGCATTCTCTTTCTTCGGTTTGCCCATTTTCTTTATGACAGTTTAAACACCACATCTTGAAAATCCAGTTTGGTGTACTGTTGTTCATTGATCATTGCGTTGTTAATACAAAGCTATATAATTTAAAGTCTGTCAGTGTTTGTTAGCTTATCCATTTTCATACTCCTCCTAGAGGTGCCATGGTACCATCCATCACTCCAATTTATTGGTTAAATTCAGGATGTTTTTGAGGATGGTACGTGGAGGTACAAAAGACGCGATTCATAGATTCCATCAGTACCTCTTCATAAAACAGTCTGAAAAACTGCAGCCTCTACTGCATGCACTTAGTTGTATTCCAGTTTCATCAAGTGAGTGCAGACATGGATTTTCGTAACTCCATTGAGAGCCTTGTTACTGACAAGCACTGTCTCTGAAATTTCTCTTCATATGATTGGTTGGCCCTCCACTCACATGTTTCAATCCTGGGGATTCATGACTGGACGAGGACGATGATCAGCCACTGACAATCAAAGCAAAGAACGAATTTGGAAGACTGCATTTGATGAAAACATGCAGAAAGTTTGGAATTTCCATTACAACTCAATCTAGTTAAGCATTGATTGCTTTGCGGAACTACATAAGAACTTTTTTTTTTAGGATGTAGAGCTTGTTCTTAACTTTCTGTTGATATTCTTTGATTTTAGAAATTCTGTACAGTGGAACCTCGGTTTGCGAGTAACTTGGTTTATGAGTGTTTTGCAAGATGAGCTGAATTTTTTAATAAATTTTGACTTGATAAACGAGTGAGGTCTTGCAGTACGAGTAGTATGTATACGCTTTGTCTGCTGAGCGTCATGTGATCACAACTGAGCTGATAGTTCTTCTCTCTCTCTCGCTGCGGGATTGTGGGTAATCATCTCCTATTCTCTGTCTGAGTCGGCGTGCCTAACTCTTATAGTCAACATCTGTACGAGTGTATACTGTTTACTACAGCATTGTGACTGCGTGTGTGTGTGTGTTTGTGCTGTGACGTGCGTGCTGTGACATGCGAGTCCCCGTCTTGCACCCGTAAACACAAAGCTGAGTCTCAGTACTTTAGCAACACCAGCTTTATTCAGCTTGAAACAGCAACAGCGTGGTTATTTATTGTAGTGGGATCTGACGCTCTCCTATACACAGACACAGCAGTCAGGCAGGGTAATGGTCAAGTAATACTGTGCCCTGCGCATTTATAATGTTCCTTGTTTCTTGTATCACTCATCGACAGCAGACGCTTATAGCATGTCCGCGATCTTTTCAGATTTGCTTTTACGGCAAACTGCTGCAGCGCTGGGAGACTGCAATTGCTTTGGGACGCTCTTCCGCGTGTCGTCTCGCTGGGTGGAATCCCACAAGAGTTTAGAAACTCTCTCACGCCAGCCATGATTCTTTTCAAAAGTAAAGTGCAGGTTAATTTGTTTTATGTATTTTTACTTTATATTTTGTATAAATCATTTTTATAATTTTGTGTTGTGGAACAAATCATCTGAGTTTCCCATTATTTCTTATGGGGAAATTCACTTTGATATATGAGTGCTTTGGACTGCGAGCACGTTTCCGGAATGAATTATGCTCACAAACCGAGGTTCCATTGTATTTATATTTTTAAACTGTCAAGCAAGCATTGCATTATGCAGTCAAGTGGTACAGTTGACGATTTGTCAATTTCAGATTTTAAATGTTATGTTTCACCAAATAAACAAAACATGCAGGAGTTGCGAGGAACTAATTATGGAGCTACTCTCATCCTACCTAGTATCAGAGGGTCTACTTCCCGGCTCATCTGGGGTAAGAGATACTACTCTGGGACACGAGGAGGCACCGTCACTAATGGTACTGTCTATTTTTCTGTCCACATCTCAGAGAAGCCATCGAAAGAGGGTAACTCACTCCACCACTTCCGGCCAGGGGATTATAAAGCCAAGACGATCCTGTAAGGTGGAGTCTAATTTTGGGGACACAGAGGGACTTCAACTGAGCTAACCTGTTGTTAAGAGGTTGTTTTTGTTACTGTTTAGCACCATTGCGCACCTGTTTATTTTGCTTTGCTGGAACCATAATTAAAAAGGACATCCCGGTTTGCATTCCAACATTTTCTGGACTCATGTGAACCTCATTCGATCACACTAGCACTAGTGTGCAGCAGGTATTTAAAAATATGTTTCCTAAACTCTAAGCAGTTATTTAAACCGCATAAGACTAATAACCATATTAGGGTATATGAGAGCATCAGGGCAACCATTAAAAATGATATTAGGGAAACTAAAAGGCAGTTAGAACGGAATATTGCAAAAAAGATGAAAGATAACCCAAAGATATTCTCGCAGTATGTTAAAAGTAAAAGAACAGTCCAGGAGAAGGTGAGGTGCATCTGGAATAGTACAAGGGAATTTAAAATACAGATAGTGATACAGCAAATGCTCTAAACTTGTATCTTTCTGAGGTCTTCACATATGAGGAAGTGGATAATCTCCAAGCGGTAACAGGGACTACTAAGGAGGTATTGAGTGATTTGGAAATTGTAGAGAGAGAAGTGCTGCTTAGATTAAATAGGCTGATATCAAACAAATCACCAGAACCAGATAATCTTTATCCTTGAGTGCTTAAAGAGGTTAATCATTTCAGATATAAACCATTGACAAAAATTTCTATAAAGTTACTGTGCACTGGGGAAATTCCTAAGGACAGGAAAATAGCAAGTATGATTCTCTCTATATATATAAAAACCAATGTCTGTCTATCTGTCTATATGTCTGTGTGCTTTTCACGAGAGAACTGCTTAACAGATTTAGATCAGGTTTTTTTCAACAATTTGCTTGAACGTTCCGGTTGATTTTGCAACTTCTCTCATTATACTAAGTATCATAGTTTGCTTGCAGTGGTGATTTATTCACTCTAATCCGAGACAGAGGCTGAAGTGTGACGTCAGGAGTAGGAAGCCTGGCTGGATCCTCCTCACTCACGCGTCAACCTCCGTTCAAATCGGTCTACCTCTCACCACGTTTTGGTGAGTACCTTTTCTCCGCTTAGCTAACGATACTTGTTTGTTTATTAATTTTTAAAGTTTGTCCTGTTTCACCACTACGCAGGCAGGGCCATGAGGGATAGCAATTTATATATAAAGAGTGATCAGGGAAATCCAAGTAACTACAGTATATGCCATTAAGCTTAGCTTGCATCATGGGTAAATTAATGGAAGGAATTGTTAAGGAAAAGATCGAGCAACACATGTCAAGAACAGGAGATATAGGTAACAGTCAGCATGGGTTCAAATGAGAGGGGTTTTGTTTCACAAGCATCCTTGAACTCTATTAGGAAGCAACAGACGTATATGATCAGAGTTGTTATTTATATGGATTTTCAGAAAACATTTGATAAGGCACCACATGAGAAGTTGGGCCTCTAACTAAAAGAAGTGAGAGTTCAGAGTGTTCAGTAGAATGTAGATGGATATAGGAAGTTAAATATGTTACATTTCATTACATAATGGGAGGTCTGAAACTTGAAAGTAACCCTTATGAGGAGGAGCTGAGAGTGGTAGTAGACTATCTACATCGAGACAGTGGACAGAAGCGATCAAGAAGGCTACTAGGATGTTAGGTTATATAGCACGAGGTGTAGAGTACAAGTCAAAAGAGGTTAAGCTTAAGCAGTATCACACACTAGCGAGGCCTCACCTGGATTACTCTGTGATTTTTTGGTCTCCATATTACATAAAAAAGAAAAGTCCAGAGAATAACAACTAGGCTGATTCCAGGACTACAGGGGATGAGTTATGAGGAAAGACTAAAGGAGTTGAAATTTTCAGTTTAAGCAAAAGAAGATTAAGAGGAGACCTGACTGAAGCTGTTAAAATTGTGAAGGGACTGTGACTTTAAAATGAGTTCACCAAGAATACAGGGACACAGTTGTTAAGGGTAAATTAGGAAGTTCTTCTTTACACAGAGAACCATAAACACTACTAGTATGGTGGACAGTAGGACTTTAGGAACGTTTAGTACTCAATTTGATGTTATTTTGGTGGAATTAGGTGGCAAGCTTTGTTGGTCTGAATGGCCCAATCTCGTCGATTTATTTCTAATATTCTAATGTTGTCTCATTTGGATTTTTTTCTTTGAGAAGATGGGATGAACATCGGGAGAGGTTCCACCAGGACATTGTTTATAGTGGAAAGTGGAGTTAAGTGTATGTTAGCATGCATCTGTAGGTCATTCCTCCATGAAACACCTTCAAAGGATTATAAAGAGACAATGGATCATAACATTTTTATGTACCATACCATTTTCTAAGCCTGCCTAATCCTATACAGTACAGGGCACAAGGCAAGAATAGTTCCTCGGACATCCCAGAGTGAACATACACACCATACACGTCCACTTGGGCCATTTTAGTGTCATCAGTTCGCCTAACCTGCATGTCATTGGATTGTGAGAGGAAACCTAAGCACCTGGAGAAAACCAACATGAGCACTTGGAGAATATGAAGGACCCCCAACATGAACCCTGGTCTCCTTACTGTGAGATAGCAGCACTACCATTGAGCCACTGTACTGCCCCGACAATTATCTGTGTAATAAATCATTTTTACAAGTCTCAACAATATTTTTGTAAAAATATGTCCATCCATCCATCCATTATCCAACCCGCTGAATCCAAACACAGGGTCACGGGGGCCGCTGGAGCCAATCCCAGCCAACACAGGGCACAAGGCAGGAAACAATCCCGGGCAGGGTGCCAACCCACCGCAGGTAAAAATATGTCTTTTTCTAAAATGTTGTTTTTCATTAAGTTTAAATCGTTTATTTTTTTGTATTATTATTTTTTTTCATACCAGTCATTCCTTTGAGCACTAATATGTGAGGCTTAACAAAAAATGGTAAACATTTTCTATTCAGGAACTTTCTAAGCTGGTAAAATGTTTGCCATCAGCAGTGGCACTTCATATTTCTCTTTATATTTGAACTTCAGTGCTGTTTGCCCGTTGCAGGCAGTGATCCACCTTAAACGCCAGGCTTCTCACATCCACCCCGCTTGTCAGGCAGCGCCGGGAGAACAAGGGCCTAATTGATCAGCTTTTGCAGTAGCCTTGAGAACTTGATTCAGATATCGACTTCTGAGAAGCTAGTTTAACTCAGGCTTCCAGAGCCGGCAATAGCTGAACATCAAAACTATTAACCTCTGCCCTGGCAGTCTGCGAAACATCACAGCAGCAGTAATTAGGGAGTCAATCGGAATCACATGTATCACTTACAGTGGCATGTCAGTCAATACTGTCGGTGACAGATTCATTAGGCCACAGGCCACAGCTCTCCAGTAACAGGCTCATAAACTACTTTTAAAATGGGGTGCTAGCTGAGAAAAACTGCTCCTGAAGACCCGGGCGACGATCTCTTATTGATCAGGACTTCAGCGAGCACAACTCATGTGACAGGTATCACAGCTTCTGTCAAGCTCACTTCTCCGTACCCGCATATCTTTAATGCCAGGTCTGATAGCAACATGGTTAAGGATCGCTGATACAGCAGAGTGGGGACAGTGAGACGGACGGATCCACAGCCCCACTTGGTTGCTTTCCGCAATCGTCAGGAGAGCACAGGACTACATGGCCGGTGTCATTACAGTCTGAGTTGAAGGGCTTGAGATGGTTGAATGTCTTATCCTCAAGTGAACTCACAACATTTAGTTGTGATTTTTTATTCTCTTACACTACAAATCAAATCTGTTCTTGCTAAGATTTGAAAAGTCAAGTTCAGGTTATTTGTCATAGGCAATGATAAAAGTGACACTGTTACACTGCGCAGTAAAACTGACAGTAGGCTACGTCTCTTTCAAAGCGACAAATAGCAGATTTGGTGTTGGTGGTGATTTTTGGATTTGGTGGTGAATTTCCAACATGTTTAGGAGCCCGAGACCACTCACCATGCAGGCGGAAGACATACAGTGCATCCGGAAAGTATTCACAGCGCATCACTTTTTCCACATTTTGTTATGCTACAGCCTTATTCCAAAATGGATTAAATTCATTTTTTTTCCTCAGAATTCTACACACAACACCCCATAATGACAATGTGAAAAAAGTTTACTTGAGATTTTTGCAAATTTATTAAAAATAAAAAAATTGAGAAATCCCATGTCCATAAGTATTCACAGCCTTTGCTCAATACTTTGTCGATGCCCCTTTGGCAGAAATTACAGCCTCAAGTCTTTTTGAATATGATGCCACAAGCTTGGCACACCTATCCTTGGCCGGTTTCGCCCATTCCTCTTTTGCAGCACCTCTCAAGCTCCATCAGGTTGGATGGGAAGCGTCGGTGCACAGCCATTTTAAGATCTCTCCAGAGATGTTCAATCGGATTCAAGTCTGGGGCTCTGGCTGGGCCACTCAAGGACATTCACAGAGTTGTCCTGAAGCCACTCCTTTGATATCTTGGCTGTGTGCTTAGGGTCGTTGTCCTGCTGAAAGATGAACCGTCGCCCCAGTCTGAGGTCAAGAGCGCTCTGGAGCAGGTTTTCATCCAGGATGTCTCTGTACATTGCTGCAGTCATCTTTCCCTTTATCCTGACTAGTCTCCCAGTCCCTGCCGCTGAAAAACATCCCCACAGCATGATGCTGCCACCACCATGCTTCACTGTAGGGATGGTATTGGCCTGGTGATGAGCGGTGCCTGGTTTCCTCCAAACGTGATGCCTGGCATTCACACCAAAGAGTTCACTCCTCTCCATCGAGCTCTGTCTTTCTCCACTCCCGACTCCAGCCATCGAATGGAGGGAGGTGGCCCCTTTTATACATACCCGGAAGTGCTTCAGGTGCCTCCTGATGAGCTTCCGCCTCCCCTTCCTGGTGTGGCGGAAGTACTGGCTGTGTACCTGGAAGCACTCCAGGTGTCCTGGTCTTAATCTCAGGTGTGGCAGAAGTGCTGAGGGCCAGGGCTCCACAGGCATTGGGGCTTCCCCTGGCGGTGACCACGGGCCCCTATAAGGTTGCGTTTCTAAGCTCCGTTTCCATGGTCCCCAAAGCCACCAGGGCAGTCGCCCCCTCGAGCCACTCACCACAATATATACTGTATATATATATATATATATATATATATATATATATATATATATATATATATATATAAAACGTATATACTTGCGGAGAAGTTCTCCCACGCAAGTTGGGACTTGATTTTACCGTATAATTTCTGGTATTTTATAATGTCGGTTGATTAAGTCGAATGTGGAAAACTCATGCTATTGGTCCAAGAGATTATGATATGCTAATGCCCACCTGAGAGAGTAACCATGGAGCACATGGCCTTTTTTTCTATGTGGGTGCAGTAATGAGCTGTATCAGCGTGTGCTCCTAACCTCTCTCTCTCTCTCTCTCTATTCTGCCTACGTGACCACATGGTAATACATGAACTACTCCGAAGTGACGTTTGCACTGATTTGTGTTTTTTGTATCTCACCCTCATACACCTTTATCGTAAGAGCACTCCTTATCTACAATGGAGAGTTAGATCAGAAGAAAATATGAAGCTGGTTTTAAATTAAAAGTCATTGAAGGGGTGAAAGACATTGGTAACTGCACTGCTGTAACAAAATTCAATGTGTGTGAGAAGCTGATGCGAGATTGGAGGAAGCAAGAAGATGTAAAAAAAATTAAAGTGTCTCATTTGTGAATGGGCGTATAAGTCAGGGTCTGATTTTATGATAGATATTATACGTGAGTATATACGGTATATATAGACACTTCTGAGGTCCTATTTTCCTTGCTCACTCAAGTCTGCTAATGAACGGCATCAAATCTCAATCCAGACTCTTTCGATGTGAAGCTCCTAGCTGGTGGAATGAGCAGGCCACCTCCATTTAAAAATCTGACTTCCTCAATGTGTCTGAGAAGTGTTTGAAGGCTCTCTTGTTTGATGAATCCTCCCAGTGCCCTTCACTCATTCTGGCATCCCATCTAAGAAAGAAAACACTAATCCTCCCAGTCAGGTAAGAAACAGCGATCCCCACCAGGACATCAGTCAGGCTGTATCTTCCATTCGCCTGGCTGAGACCATCCTCTGCATCTGTCTCTCATCAAGGAATACCTGTCCATTCATTACATCATATAAATACTATAAAATAATAGATATATATAATCCTAAGGGTAAAAGTGCAACGATTTTGTACTACTATTTTATGTGGCATTTTTATGTCACACTTTAAGTCGGGCTTATTTTAAAACCTATATATATATGTTTGGTATCATTCTTTTCAGAATTTATCGAACTTTAATGTGATGTTGTTAGATTTTCAGATTCTTATTCCATTTTTAAATTATAAACTAAAAAATATAAAGAACTCACATCTCGTAAGACGAGATTTTGTGTCAAAAGATTTAACCATGCCCGGGGCCGGAAATAAAAGACAAAGAGTAGGACAGCTGCTGTACAGGCTTTTAAATGTTAGAAGCGCTGCATGAGATGCAGATCATGCAGCATGGCGGCAGCAGCAGCAAGCCAGCAGCTGATTGAGCAAAGAGGAGGTAAAAAAAAACTGTATTTGTTTCCCATTGTATCACTGTTTAAGAGGGGGTTTCGGAGGAGTGACCGCGTCTTCTTGGGGTGCGTTCAGTCCCACTCTTCACAACACGAGTGGCAGAGAAGCAAAGTGGCTGGCACGTAGCGCAGGCCTGGAGCGTTGGCAAGCGAAGCAAGTAGGGGGTTTGGCGAGTGAAGCGAGGGAACCCCCTTGTATACATATACTGTAGATAGATAGATAGATAGATAGATAGATAGATAGATAGATAGATAGATAGATAGATAGATAGATAGATAGATAGATAGATAGATAGATAGATAGATAGATAGATAGAATTAGAGGACAATAATAAAGATTTGGGGTGCCAAGCCAACCCCCTTCGTATAAAAAATATGCAATTATTGCAGAGTTATCTCTGCAGACTTGAGTTTCTTGTTTTGGGCTGGGCGCTTCTGACAGGAAGTGATATCAGAGGCATTATAGCTGTCAATCATCTGGTCAGTAGAGGGAGGAATAGAAAGGGCATTAGGACATAGTGCCAACCTCTGGGGCAGCTGTAGAAATTGTGTCAATAAACCCCTTCAGCTGTCTCCTATGCGCACATGTGTGACTATATATATATATATATGTTACGGCCAAAACCCGAAGTTCAGCCAGTTCCCGAATTGACCGGCCATTTCACATTTTGGCTGCGAGGTGTGGCCAAAGTCCGAAGTACTAGAAATGACCAGCATATATCCTACTTTGGCCAGCCATTACGCGAAGTGGCGAGAACTCCCTGGTCAAAATCCGATGTGCTGATGTAAGACTGTCCGCTCAAGGTGCAAAGATGCTTAAAAATTTTCAGATGCAGATTCAGAAGTGAGTTTTCCATTGTGCATGACAAACTGCTCAAGACGGGTCTTGTTCAGCAAAGCGGATGCCACTTGAGACGGCCTTCCCCTCGCCCAAACACTAACCTTAAGGTCAATAAAATAGGTCCCTGATGTTAAGTCACTATTTTATTGCTAAAATGATAACAGAAATGTGAAATCTACTTATAATACCTGATCTTAATTATTGTGAAACAACCAAGTGGCGTCCGCTTTCTGAACATGAGCCGCCAAGGCTACACTCAACGCAATTGCACTACTAAGTGCGCAACAAATCGCTGCTCATGTCTTTTTCCTTCAGACTTTGGTCGGTAGCCCCATGCCATTTCGCAAACTGGCTGGCCAAATCCCGAAATCGAGGAAAAGATCGGACATTGGCTGGTCAATTTACAGCGACATTGGCCATTTCCCGATTTGGCCAGACATTTCCCGCTTTGGCCAATTTCGGGTTTTGGCCGTAACATATATATATACAGTATATATATATATATATATATAATATATATATATATATACTGTATATATATATATATATATATATATATAATATATATATATATATATATATATATATATATATATATATATATATATATATATATATATATATATATATATATGCACAGCATGTGTGTATGTTTTTGTACAAATTGTGTGATGCTTCTTTGTATATGTCTCAGAATTCACTTTTGTGTTGCATTTTAATTATTCACATTATATTTATTACTTGCCCAGGATTTACAGGTGGAAATGAGCTTAATAACAATAAAGTAAAATTCAAAGAGAAGCTCTTAGAAATTTCAAGTTTTACCTATACGCAATAATCAGTCAATAACTTAGCAGCAGATGAGGCAACTCAACGAAGCGTATTGCCTGCTCATTGTGTATCTGAGGACATATTGGAAATTGGTTACTGGCCTTTAATTACTGATTAGGACCGATAGTTTACTTTGCTCAGCTCCAACAGTCTTAGCAGGTTTACTTAGTGATAACTCCGGTCCTCAAGGGCCTCAACGGCTGTTGGTTTTCACTCCTGCCAAAGTCATTAATCTTCATACTTATTCATATTGACATACAGTGTATGGAGTGCATTGTATTCTCATTTGCTTTGTAAAGTGCCTTTTATTTGTGCCCAGCTGTAATATGTTGTATGATATATTCAGTGGATTCACAAAGTATTGAGACCCCTTCACTTTCTACACACTTTATACTGAGTTGTAGACTGTAGAGAAAAGCCAAGCAAAATGACACCTTTTATTGGCTAACTAAAAAGATTACAATATGCAAGCTTTCGAGGCAACTCAGGCCCCTTCTTCAGGTTAAACTTTTGCCCATCAATTGACATTCAGTAACTCATAATGTCAAAGTGAATACATGTTTTCAGAAAGGTTTGCAAATTTATTAAAAATGAAAACCTGAAATCTTTCATTCCTGTTCAGACACTTAATTGAGTATGCTGTAGAAGCTCCTATGGCAGCAATTACAGTTTTGACACTTCTTGGGTAATTCTCCACGAGCTTTGCACCCTTTGATTTGGGCAGCTAAGCCCATTCTTCCTGGCAGATTTTCTCACGCCCTGTTAGATTGGACAGGAAGCATTTGTAATCTGCCATCTTCAGGTCTCTCCACAGATGTTCCATGGGGTTTAAGTCTGGGCCACTCACGGACACTCAGAGACTTGCTTCAAAGTCACCGGCATGGTCTTGGCTGTATGCTAAGGTCATTGTTAGGCTGAAAAGTGAACCATCACTGACGTGTACTCTGGATCAGGTTTTCGTCAAAGACTTCTCTGTATTTGGCTGCATTCATCTTTCCTTCAATTCTGACCCTGTCCAAGCCAGGACCATCATTGCACGATGCGGTCATCACCATGCTTCACCACAGGGATGGTATTAGGCAGTTGATGAGCAGTGCCTGATCTTCATCAGAAACAGTGCTTGGAAGGCTTCTCAAAGAGTTCAGTTTTTGTTTCAGAACCAAATGCTCCCTGTGTCCTTTAAATGCCATCACATGCCTTTTACACAAGAGTAGCTTCCATCTACCCACTCTACCATAAATACCTGATTGATGGAGTGCTGCTGAGAAGCTGGTCCTTCCGACTGGTTCTCTAATCTTAGAAGGGAACTTCTGAAATTTTGTTACAGTGACCAATGGATTCTCAGTCACCTCCCCAACCAAGGCCCTTCTTTACTCAGTTACTCAGCTTGACTCTATAAAGGGTCCTGATGATTCTAAAAGTCTTCTTCCATTTCACAATTACTGAGGCCACTGAGCTCCTGGAAACACTCAGAACTTTAGAAATGGTTTTATCCCCTTGCCCTGGTCTATGCCTAACCACAATTTGATCACGGAGGACTGCAGAGACTTCCTTGGAATTAATGACTTGTTTTTATTGTCCTGAAATGCAGAATGGATTGTGGGACCTCATACACACAGAGTTAAAGGTGTGCCTTTGTAAATGCAGCTCGACTCCAGTCAAGTTCTAGAAACATCTCAGGGAGAATTAAAGCAAACAGGAGGCACCAGAGCACAAGTTGGAGTGCCATAGCAAAGGGTCTGGAATATTACAAGAATGAGGGCTTTCAGCTTTTGATTATGAATACATTTTGAAACCTTTCTTAAAACGTTTTTCCATGTTATATTATAGGTTATTAACTGTAGATTGATGGAGAAAAAGGGCACATTTGTCTCCTGAAAATTAAATCTACAAAACAAAACAATTTGCAGAAAGTGAAGACGTCTGCATACTTTCTAAATCCACAGTAAATATACTGCCTTGTTAACTGTCACGGTGTTGGTTGCTTTGTGATATACCACATTATGGTGCTTTTCATGAAATACACCATCTGATTGCTTTTAGTCATTCTGGTGTGTGTCGTTTATTTATTTTTTTATTTATAGGGCTTCTGCAAAAAAGCCAAATTAAGTTTTATCTATCTATCTATCTATCTATCTATCTATCTATCTATCTATCTATCTATCTATCTATCTATCTATCTATCTATCTATCTATCTATCTATCTATCAAATAAAATTGGCGTGACGCATGATTAATACTACTGCCAGAGTCCTGGATTCAAATACTCTGTTAGACATTGTCTCTGTGGAGTTTGAGTATTCTCTTCATCACGGTGTGGGTTTTCCTCCTACACAAGGCTGGATTATGCCCACCTGATGCCCTAAGCATAGCCCAACAGTTTTGCCCCCTCCACCCTTCCATTGCTTAACTGACAAGATACTAAGACTCAATAAGTGCTAAGGGTGAAATAAGAGATTAAATCTTGTCTCATTTATATGAAAAATAAGTAAAAGAAATACTAAAATAAGGAGCTTTAGAGTCCGTTACATAAATCGGGTGATGGGTTAAAGGCTAGTCAGACACAGGCAGCTGTGGTTGCACTTGAGGGAAGTGAAACTCTTATGTCATGAGATGAAAACTAATATGATACCTGAAAACATCTTCAAACCAAACTTTTAAACTTTAGTCACTCACCAATGAAAATGTTTTTTTTTAACATTGTAGATGTTGTGACTTTGAGGCCTTTGCAATGCTCCACAAAATGCAGGCCAGGAACTTCACCAGCCTGTTCAGAAGAAGCTCACCCCAATCCAGCTTACTCCAACTAAAAATCTGATTTCTAGAAGATGGCTTAAAAGTGCAAAATGTAAGGAAATGGTCCAAAATGATCTCAAAAAGCAACGCAAGGAGAAGGATTGCTAGAAACCCCTGGCTTGTGCATAAAAAAGCAACCAAAGAATCTTTATAAATAGATTATTTAATTATCAAAATAAAGAAATATAACAAGAAAGCTCAAAAGAACAAAAAGGACTCGTCTAATGGACAACCTCAAGTGAAGACATTCAAAAATACAAATCAAGAGCAGGGCAGAAATATGTGTCAAAAGCCAGGAAATTCACAAGAAACATATACCTAGAAATGGCTCCAAGAAACTTCAGTACTCGACTGCTGGGTCTCACCTTCTGACGGCAAATAAATTTCCAGAGGGAGGATCCAGCAATTGTGACAGCAGGTTGGCTCCGCCTTCCTGAGGGCTCCACCCACAAAATACATGGAAAGAGGGCACATTTAAGGGGAAAGAACACAAATATGAAAGGAGAAATGAAACTAATAGAAATAACATAAAATATTAACTCAGAATTAACAAAAACAAAAATAAAACTAAATACACATAGATTCAAATTGATACATAAAAGCAGACTAAAATCAATTATGGCAAACGTGGACAATTGTAAAAAATTGACTAAAGTCGAGTGTTGTAGTAAAAGAGTTAAGGGCTTGATAACTAGCAGAAAAAAAACTCTGTGGTGCCCCGCTTCTCTTGGCGCCCTAAGCAGGTACTTATTTCATTTACTGGTTAAATCGGTGCTACCCCTACACCATAAAGAAGTGCATCATTAGGTTAGTTGTCCAGTTATCTGCATATTCTATTCAAATATGTGTATCATTTATCACTCCCCATAAATGCCCTGCTATGGGACTGACTTACACACCTACTATTGTCGACTTGATGTAATTTGGAGAAATTCTGCACATGGGAATGGTTGACTGTAGGGATGTGTTTAGATTTAAATGATTTTAACTCTGATAGCAATTAACAAGGTAAGGTAGTTATTTCAGATTTGGAGATCCAATGTTTTGAGGTAAGGAAGTCTGAAGTTTTGAGTATAAGATAGATAGATAGATAGATAGATAGATAGATAGATAGATAGATAGATAGATAGATAGATAGATAGATAGATAGATAGATAGATAGATAGATAGATAGATAGATAGATAGATAGAACTTTATTTGTTCCCAGGGGGAAATTTGGTTAAGGTAGTAATCCTCACTGATCATGGCACCGGAGAGAGACAATGTGTTACATGTCAATTAGCACATATAGGAAGGAATTTCATTGGACTCTGGACAAGTGACAATATTGACCCTATAAACTTTATGGGTCTTTGGCACATTTACACATAAAGTTGTTATCTGCAAGTACCCTCAAGTCCTTCTGGTCTGCAGTTTCCAGTTTTCTGTCTTCTTTTCTTCTGATGAATGTTCTGCTTTTGCCATTAATCCTTCCCCTCCTAGACTCCCTCTTCTCTTCCCCTTTTGTATGTTGAGAGGAGGCTATTTTATTTAGCATTGATAGCCCCACACTGAAAATCTCCAGACTAGTCTTTTGTTTAGTGTATGGAGATCTTTTTCATTTCACTTTTTTTGATCTCTCTGTGGTGCAGATTGACGTGTTGTGTAGCTCAGACCATAAAAATCTCCCTCCAGGGTGCAACTGGTTCAGGGCTAAGTGTCCCCACTTCTCAACTCCTGATGCTTTTTCTCTTTCTTGTGGGCACTCGTACCTACTCTTCCAATCGGCTCAGTTACGTTTTTACTGCCACCCTTCGATTTCTCTTAACACAGGGCTCAGTTTAAATTTGGGGAGGTCACTACACTCTTAAATATAATGGTATTAAAATTTGTGTGATCTCTGGTAGGGCTGTAGCTTGACAAAGAACCATTTAATTCTGGGAAGGGTTCTTTAGATATAAAAAAATTAATAAAAAATAATTTTGAAAAAACTACCTGGATGGGATGTGACCATCCTCATTTTGCAACATTACAACAAAAAAGATTGCAAGATCAACAGATAAATGCTTATTTTATATAGTGCCTTTCACCACAGGCAGTTTCTCAAAGATTGTTTTTTTTTTTCTTTTCAGGATTGGATAATAATTGAAAGGATGTCAGTAAGAATGAGGGTTAAGATAAATGACTTCTTACGGAAGGTGCCAAATCCTTTCACTCTCATTGCTTAACACTAAATAAGCCAGTTAAGATCATTGCAGTTTATTGAAGTAAACTATTGGACTTAATCAGTAATTAAGAGTCAGTAAGCTCTTTCCAATATGCCATCAGATGCACAACAAGCAGGCAGCATGACCCTCTAATGGGCCACCTCATTTGCTGTTAAGGTCTCGATACATTATTGTACACGTTGTTAACACCTGAATTTTCTAAGACCTGTATATAACTACAATCCAAAATGTATTCAGTATTAAATAACCAGGGTGACGTTTCATTTCTGGAGCAAAATAAATGGAGATCCCAGGAACACATCAGATATGAGAAACAGTAATGACATGGCACCCTGTCCACAGCTGGTTAATGCTTTGGGTCTATCTGACCCTAGCAGGCCCGACTAAACCGGACTAAAGGGATTTTAGTTTAATGAATAAATGGATTGGTTGTGACATTTATCTATTCATGATTTATTGAGATCTATTTGCTGATTTGAGTAGAAGGAAACTGTATGGACAATATCTCACTATATTTAGGCATGAAGCACCTATTGCAATAGCCCACATCTGTCTGCAAGAAGCAACTTGGACCCCCACAGACTAATGTGGCACACTCATTATTCAAAGAAATTTGTCAAGACAGTTCAATTTTCATCCAGATATCTCAAACAGATCACACTACTGTATACACAGTTTTAACATAGCAAAATCTGCCATTGGAAATCATTGCCAAATTTGAAAACACAAACATTCTGTGCTACTTCAGCTTCTAACCAGTTTACTGTATTAATTTTCTTTTGACTGCAGTTACACCAACTTGTATATTTTGTATATTTTGCAGTTTTTCACCTACGATAGCTGATACTGACTGCAAACAGACCCCCAGTACAAGTTAACGAAACACCAGCAGACTGTGAGCGGTAGGAAGGTCCTGTCAATGGCTGATTGAGTGCATGCAGGACGCCTACTGGAGCTCACATGGCTTGAACTCAAGCAGAACAGAACAACGGCATCAGCACCTCAGTCTTCCTGGTGCCTTTACTTATAACAGGTAGGTTAAAGGAACTTCTTAACCGTAAAAGTACAAAATGCAAGCAAAAAAAAAGATGTTACTTCTATCTCTCTGTATATATATATATATATATATATATATATATATATATATATATATATATATATATATATATACACAGTGATCCCTCGCTATATCGCGCTTTGTCTTTCGAGGCTTCACTCTATCGCGGATTTTATATGTAAGCATATTTAAATATATATCGCGGATTTTTTGCTGGTTCGCGGATTTCTGCGGACAATGGGTCTTTTA
Organism: Erpetoichthys calabaricus; assembly: GCF_900747795.2. Classification (NCBI taxonomy): domain Eukaryota; kingdom Metazoa; phylum Chordata; class Cladistia; order Polypteriformes; family Polypteridae; genus Erpetoichthys; species Erpetoichthys calabaricus. The sequence goes on along the minus strand of NC_041400.2, from coordinate 13,205,577 downwards.
ATTTCTGGTACATGCTTCCTCAGTTGGTTTGCCCAGTTGATTTCATATAAGGGACGCTATTGGCAGATGGCTGAGAAGCTACCCAGCTTACTTTTCTCTCTCTCTCTCTCTCTGTCTCTTGCGCTGAGTTTTTCTGATCCTGACGTAGGGGGATTGAGCAGGGGGGCTGTTTGCACACCTAGACGATACGGACGCTCGTCTAAAAATGCTGAAAGATTATCTTCACGTTGGCTACCTTCTGTGCAGCTGCTTCGTGAAGTGACATGCTGCACGGTGCTTCGCATACTTAAAAGCACGAAGGGCACGTATTGATTTTTTTATCTGTCTCTCTCTATCTCTCTCTCTCTCTGCTCCTGACGGAGGGGGTGTGAGCTGCCGCCTTCAACAGCTTTGTGCCGCGGTGCTTCGCATACTTAAAAGCCAAACAGCCCTATTGATTTGTTTGCTAGAGATTGTTTTCTCTATCTATGTGACATTCTGTGCTCCTGACACACACTCCTTTGAAGAGGAAGATATGTTTGCATTCTTTTAATTGTGAGACAGAACTGTCATCTCTGTCTTGTCATGGAGCACAGTTTAAACTTTTGAAAAAGAGACAAATGTTTGTTTGCAGTGTTTGAATAACGTTCCTGTCTCTCTACAACCTCCTGTGTTTCTGCGCAAATCTGTGACCCAAGCATGACAATAAAAATAACCATATAAACATATGGTTTCTACTTCGCGGATTTTCTTATTTCGCGGGTGGCTCTGGAACGCAACCCCCGCGATGGAGGAGGGATTACTGTATATATATATATTAATTATATAAAAAAATTTTGGGTTGAGACATGATCATCTCTGGGAGACACTTTGAAGTCCCGCTAGACTACTTGCACGTCACGCCCTACTTACAAACAATTTCTCTGAGACACTTTAATGTCCCGGGAGACAAGGAAGGGAGACAAAAGGAAAATTGCTGTACAGGCTTTAAAATGACCGTCGCGCAGCGCGACATGCAGAACATGCAGCTCAGTAACAGCAGCTGCTGTACAGGCTTTTAAATGATCGTCGCGCAGCACGACATGCAGATCACGCAGCTCGGTAGCAGCAGCTGCAAGCCAGCAGCTGATTCATCTGCATCACCTTAGCGTGCGTTCAGCCCACCCCTTCACAACGCAAGCGGCAGAGACGCGAAGTAGCGAGGGTGAAGCATGCCCCCGGAGAGAGGGGTTGGGGGTGGGCAAGCGAAGCGAGTAGGAGGCAAAGCCCCCTAGTATATATATATATATATATATAAATATATATATATATATACTGTATATATATATATATATATAGTGGGAGCCCAGAAAGGAGGACAGGTTTCATACCCAGCCAGGAGGCCATTATGGAAGGGCCAGAAGAATGGGCATACCAGGGCTAAACACAATTAGAACACTTGCCAGGTTGCATGGGAAATGGAGTCCGGAAACATAACCCTGTCAGTGTCTTTGGGGACCACCAGAGGGCACTACCGGACGTGAACTGGCCTGGTTTTCACCCGACCCAGAAATACTGTGGATGACTTGGAGAGGAAACCAGAAGCAGCTCCCTGATTGGCTTTAAAAGAAAGCCTGTTGCCTCAGTTTGATGAGTCAGAGTCAGGAGGCAGCAAGCGACACTCATTGGGGAAGAGAAGGAGTGAAATAAAGAGAGAGAAAGAGAGGACTTAAAAGGTACTACATTGGCTGTGATCATTATTGCATATGAGTTGGATAGATTAAAAATACTTTATTTTGAACCCAGAATTGTGTTGGGTCTTGTGTGTCGGTGGTTTGGGGGCTTGGTGGCAGCCCCTACTGTTCAATATACACACACACACACACACACATATACACATATATATAGTGACGCATGAGTCACTGTCTTGCACATCAAAACACGAGGCTGAGTCTTAGTACTTTAGCAACACCAGCTTTATTTATAACAATACAGTTATTTATTTTACCGGGATCTACCATTCTCCTATACACAGACATAGCAGTCAGGCAGGGTCGTGGTCAGGTTAGTGGCCAAGTAATACTGTTCCCTGAATTCATAATGTTCCTTGCATCACCCATTGATAACATAGGCACTTATAGTACAACTGTGATCAGCTTGGATTTGCTTCTGCGGCAAGCCATTGCAGCACTGTGAGCCTGCAGTTGCCCCGGAAATGGATAAGTAGTCTTCCACAGATGCAGTGACCATGCTTCAGGACACTCATTGACATGTCGTCCCGTTAAAGGTACTGGTATATATATATACTTATATACAATTTTTGTGAACAATTTATATGCCACATGTGTTGAACATGATGAGTCATTCCGGTAAATTATCTTGCACATATGAAGTATGTTTTGTGAATAAATTGTTTCCACCATTCAAATGTTAATATAATTTTGACTCACCCTGTATATATACTGTATATCTTCTTATATAATACGTTACCATGGCTGTTCGTTTGTCTGTCCAGGATTTTAAATCACCTGTAGCTCACAAACAGTTTGACCTATTGACCTGAAATTTGCTACTCATATACTATGTGATGTCTACTATCTGCTTCGGGGTGATGATTGACCTCCAAGGTTGTTCCTCTTTTTATTTTTATTTTATTTTATTGTAGAATCAACTCTCGGCAGCAGCCCTCAGGGCGGCCGTACAGTGCATGCATATGGGCGCCGTTCTCATTCCCTACCACCTTCGCCGTTACTTCACCTGCCTCTTCATATCTTAAACCATTCTTGAGGCAGATTAAAGACTTAAGTGCCATCTTAAGTGAAAAATTAAGAATTAAGTAACTGCAACACAAACACCGACTTAATCAGTTTTAACGCGAAAAGATGCCAACTGAAGAAGAGAAGAAGCAGACCGCTAGGGTGGAGAACAGAAGAGTTGCTTAGGAAGCGCATCAACCTCTGAGCAAACAAATGCTAAATGTACAGAGAAATAGGATGAAAACTAGGAATGCTCAAGTCAAGTGTATTCACTGCACGTTATCGCGCAGTGCACCGTTACTGGTATATATAGAAATAATAGACTCTCTGGCATGTAAAGCTTAGTTTATACTTGACACGTCCGCACAGGGTACAAGAGTAACGCAAGGAAAAATTATGTCAGATTTAGAGGCATGCCGCTATGTGCATTTGAAGCCCATAATTTTTTTGCCACGCGCTGTGCACAAAAATTTTTCTAACTACGTGCTACAGCGAACGCGGTGGCCGTGCATTTATAATAATGAATTTCAAGGAGAGGCTGGTGATATGGGTGCCAGAATGATGAGTGAAGGTCTGCATAAGACACAAGAAGTCATCAAAGCACAAGGAAAACATGCAAAATCATTTGAAATGCATCTGCCCATCATGTAGGTCCCCCACTTACCTGCCCTTCCTTCACCGTTTTTGGGCCTATGTGGAGGGATCTCGATTTGGTCTTGCTGTAACTTGTTTGACAATTATATAGACAATACAGAAGAGTTTATACTGGTCATTTATTCTGCGCCCATATTTTCCAGAAACATATAAATACCATAATGTCAACATAAATGCAGTAAGAAAGGTACTGTATGTCTAGAGCTGAGTGCTGTGCAGGTGCAGATTTTGTACACGTCCTTCATATGACATGTTTGGAAACACCAACACACAGCCTTATGCCGCAATTAGACAGCAGAAGTGTGTTTCTTTGTGCACTTTCCTTTTATTTTTTTCTACTGCTGGCATGTGAGAGGGTAGAACGACAGCACCTGATCCACATGATGGATGCCTCCCAATTATGTTATAGTAGGCTACTACAGCAGAAGTGACTTCCACATTTCCTCTGACACAAACATTGACAGCAGCCACATTGTGATGAGGGGGGGGGGGGGTTCCTTGTCCTTGCACTTGATTGCAACCATTTTGTCTTTTTGTCACTTAACTACTGTCACACCACACTGAAGCCTCACGTGACCTATTTCACCAGACATATCACAGCAGTTTGGTCATACAGTACCGTATCATGTATAAATTTCACTTTCCGTGTTAATGTCCGATGAACAATTCACATCGTCATCACTATCGGTCGACTCAGGTAATGGTTCAGTTTCAGTTTGGTCTAAAACTGCCTTTTGTTTGCCATTTTGTTTTTCATTGAAGGCTCCGCTCCAACCATGAATATTAATGAGCTACCTTGGAGTTACCACAAAGTGGCACAGAGCATAGAAATATTCACGTTTTTTGGCTAGAATAATGGCATTTCATCTGCTAGATGGCAGCAGATAACTGTCCTAAGAGTTTATTCGGGCTAAACACTATAAAGCATCACCACGACTCTGACTCGGGTTTAACTGTAATTACATAGAATTCTGAACCTAATGCTAAGGAGCTTAAACAAAATTTGTTATTGGTTTCTGGTTAAGCAATTGGGTTGAAACAAAAACCTAAATAAACTACGGCCCTCCAAGACCGACTTTACAGACCCCTGACCTAAACTGCATGTTATTGGTAAATGTGTTAAAACCAGAGAGCCCAGAGAAAAAGGTCATGCAAACTTAACACAGACAGTATCCGGTGAGGGCTTCCAAAACATCTGTAAGATGCCAACCTCAGCCTCAGCATCACCACGAAACCTGAGAACAACTTTTATTTTTAAATGTAAAGAGAAAAAATGCTGGATAAACTTAACTAGAAAAGGAGGCTTCCAGACTACATAGACTTAAGATGTCCAGAAATCCTAACCCCTTGCAACTGGAATGCAATGACAAAGTAACACCCACCATCGAACCGATTGATGGGAAGTATTTTTTTTTTCATATAGACTTTCTAAGTGTTATTAGATGTCTTAATCCTTAATGTATGCAATGACAAACAATGGCGTGACTTTATGCCTTGGAGATGATGCCAGTTACAATACTGCAGCCCACTTCTGAAATATGACAAGAAAATGCCCATCATGCCACCACTGCGTCCATCCATCTAACCTTTCTGAATCTTATGCAAGCTTGCACCAGAGCCATGGACACAGCAGGGGTGTCCAGTCCTTAGCAGCTTACAGGGTACACTCCCGCACTCAGCTGACCAACCCCTTAAGAGCATTTTTAAGAAGAAGACTCTCTAAGAGCATTTTCTTCGTATCTTCTCTAGTCTTTTCCCTGCCACAATTGATATGGCTGTGATCACACTGCAGCGCATATGCACCGAGCAGGTATGCGCTCATTATCCAGCTGAGCATTGCCTTGCTTAACAATCATTCTGTAATTATACCGGAGATGAGTATTTTTTTTTTAATGCCATGCAAATTATTTCTTCTTAATTAAGCAAATAGTTCTTTCACACTAGGCAAGCTAGACATTATTACCTCTTTGGGTGCGACGGCAACATCTGTAATTGCTTTGAAAACAAATTATGACAATTATTCCACCTCTCATTCATCTTGATAATGTTAACACATAGTATTTATGAACACTGTTGAACACAAAACGTCTGAGGTAATAATCCGCGTTGAACCTCTGGATTTGTGTTCATATCTAGGGGTCGTTAGTTTAGTCTATCATGATGGAGCAACTGTTACTAAGACAAAATATTAATAATTGCTGTATATTACTATAATTGTAAAACTCATTATAATTATTATTGAATTATATATCGAGTGTGTAGTTACCCCTGTGACACTGAATTGGATAAAGTGTGTTTGAGAAAGTTATGCTATGTTATGTTAATCTTAATTGATCTTGTGCCACTACTTCTGAGAGATGTAAACACCACCCACAAATTTTCTGATATCCTTATTTTCCAGTCTGTTATGTTAATTTAATGTATGTTCTGTTATGTTATGTTAATTGATCTTGCTCTGGTACTTCTCGGTATGGTAAACACTGTCCACAAATTTTCTGATATCCTTATTTTTCACTATGTTATGTTATGTTAATTTAATCTTAATTGATCTTGCTCCATTACTTTTCAGTATGGTAAACACCATCCATAAATTTTCTGATATCCTTATTTTCAACTATGTTATATTAATTTAATGTATATTATGCTATGTTAATTGATCTTGATCTGGTACTTCTCGGTATGGCAAACACTGTCCATGAATTTTCTGATATCCTTATTTTTCACGATGTTATGTTATTTTAATTTAATGTATTTTATGTTATGTCATGTCTTGTCATGTTACGTTATGTTAATTGATGGTGCTTCACTACTTCTCAGTATGCTGTGTGTGTGTGTGTGTGTGTGTTCAGCCAGTGATGGACTGGCACCCTGTCCAAGGTTTATTCCTGTGGTCACAGCCACAACATTGGTCTGGATTAATTGGATTAGAAAGGACCTTTGTGCACAGACTTCACAGTCAGTCAACTGAATTTACCACAGGTGGACTCCAATTAAGCTGCAGAAACATCTCAAGGATGATCAGGGGAAACAGGATGCACCTGAGCTCAATTTTGAGCTTCATGGCAAAGGCTGTGAATACTTATGTACATGTGCTTTGTCAATGTTTTTATTTGTAATAAATTTGTAAAAATCTCAAGTAAACTTTTTTCACGTTGTCATTATGGGGTGTTGTGTGTAGAATTCTGAGGAAAAAAAATGAATTTAATCCATTTTGGAATAAGGCTGTAACATAACAAAATGTGGAAAAAGTGATGCGCTGGGAATACTTTCCGGATGCACTGTATATACAGTCATGTGCATGCACATAGGGGACAGGTTAAAAGCTGTAGTTATTGTAATTTTACCACCACACCAACAGTAGGCGCTGTGTCCTAACGCCTGTCTCTCTTCCTCCCTCAGCAGACTGGTTGACAGACAGCTAACACATCTCTGATGTCACTTCTGGTGTCCATACACCTGGACCCACCTTTTCCTGCCTTTAGGACTGAGAACTGGATGCTCCACCATCTTTGCCAGTTCTGACTTGATCTCAGAACTCTCTGCAATCATTTCCTTGTTTTTTTCAATTTTCCTACAAACCAGTTATAGGAAGTTACCGGGTAGGTACCCCATCTCTTTATCATTGTCCTTTGATTCTCATACAATATATATATATATATATATATATATATATATATATATATATATATATATATATATATATATATATATATATAGATATGCTGTATTTCACAATTGGAGTGCACTGGGTGTCACTGGCTAGAATTCTTTCTCCATTTTGTGCCCTCATATGTAAGCCTGGTTGTGAACTCCATAACGTGGGGTCTGAAATCACCATTTTACCTTGCAGAGCTATAGGACAGTTTTGGGTTCTAAAATGGCTAAAATATTACAATTTTCCCAAGAAACATGTCAGCCTATGGTTTATTTATTTAGCATAATGAAGGGTGTTCCATGTTACAGAGTACCAATAAATTGAAGATTTCATACTAAGGTGTCCATTACTCTCTTGAGAGAAGAAGGCAAACTGAATCTGACCAGGACAGAAGAAGACGAAGGCCCAGATGGACAACTGCATAAGAAGATAAGGACAGTAGAGTTTGTAGGGTGTGAGAAACAAATGCCTTAAGGGTCCTCAGTTCACTTCTTCCTTAAATACACACCAAATCCCTGTGTCATCTTCAGCAGAGAAATGATAATAATAATAATAATAATAATTAATAATAATTCTTTGCATTTATATAGCGATGACTCCTGGAACTGAATTTTAGGAATGGCAGATCCTCAGCACCCAAATGAACAGAATAACAGACTTCACTGGTGCTAATGCAATTTTAAAGGTTTCTCTAATAACCAATTAGCACTTAAAATGTTGAATTAACTCTTTGAGGGCTGAATATTTTTCCAGTTTTCTGAAAAGCACACAAAGCAATGGTTTCACACATAAATCAATATGAAACATCTGTTGCTGCATGCTGTGACTGCTGTCAGTGACCAGCAGGAATACGCGGTGCACCGGCTGCCTGGCTGTGTGATGCAATCTGGTTTGTACCTCTGGTCATCATAAGAGGCTGTCCCCCCAGGTGAATGTTGGCGTAGGTGCATTAGCTACACGGACATGTTCAGCACCGCACAATCAGCTGACGTCGGCCCCTCATGTTCGTTTTCGATCTCCAGATCACTTACATCAACTCAGAGTCTGACTCTGCAATATGATACCCAAAACATCGTCCACAGAGTGTTTTTGCTTTGCACATTCGCTTTGGTCTTTCACCAGATGTTGATGCCATTTGAGGGGCTGTTTGCTCTTCGCTACTCACACACGTGCAGGAAACCTCAGTCAAATCAACGAAGCTAACTTTAGTTGAACTAAAACAGAATGGCGAGTTTTGTCACTGTTTACAGCTGATTATCGTCCTCTACCCCGGAATTTCAACTAAAGTTGACATCCGCCCTGAAAGAGTTAAGGAGTTGACCATTAGGACAATGATGACTGCTAAAAATGGTGGATTTGTAGTCAAATGTGAATAATAAATTAAAAATCAGTCATTTCAAGTAGTAATAGCAAGACTGGTAATATCTTGACTGTATTTTTAAATCAGTTTAGTGGTTTCTTCATAAAAGAAGTATCAATTTCTATCCAAAACATAAATAATTCTGGGCGTGTCCAGACTTTTGATTAGAACAATATATAATGCCTTTCAATAAAGATTACAGTTACGGTGTATTTCTGCGTATGGAGCACAAGAGGGCAAGCCATGTCTGGACGCTTCATAGTCTAGAGCTTTAAACTTGTGGGCTACATCACTTGTCTAGATTCATGCCTGTACCTGAGGTAGTTGTAAATAGAATAAATAAATAAATAAATAAATAAGAATGGCGTGTGTAAATTCAGTTCAACAGTTCAACAATGTATTTTTGTGTAGTATTTTCACTGAGTTCAATAAGGCAAAGAAGAGGAAGTGAATCATTTTGAGTAACATTCAGATCCTGCACCTTACCATAATGCACCTTACCAGATCCTAGCTGTTATAATAATCTGGAAACTCTTTATTTTGTCATTAAGCAATTCCTATTATCATATTCTAGTATCTTTTTAAGAGTTATTTTTAATTGAATATTTCACAAAAGATCATCATCAAATGTGTAAAAAATGATAATATTCCGTTATTTTGATCTCTTTTGTGTGAACAGTGATCACTTTTATATGTTGAATTTACATTTGTTATTATTACTTTTAACAAAAATTTGCACCCCAGATCTGACTTGATAGGTTCAAGCTGACCCTATTTTCTGATGACCTTTAGAAATAAGGTTGTCAGCCAGGGGCTCAGATGTCTTGTTTTCTGCATAAGAAAGAAGCCCCAGCATGCCCTGTCTTGCTACAACCGTTTAACTGAGAAGCCCTTGGGAATATTTCTCTATTTATTCTGAATGATTGCTTTCAGTCTTGTCTTTCCCATAAATTAATCCCCAAAGACTTTTCCTTTGAACCCCGGTGGCTGTCAGGTGTACTCGCTGGGTGACAAGTCAATACCCCATCTCTTAGGATGCTGCTGTAGGTCAAGGTGTTTGCATGCATCTGAACTGCAGCCGGTATTTAATTTCTCATCTTCTACAAATACTCGACTATACAAATAGAAAGGCCGACATAAAGGTTTGCAGCTACTGCCCTGAATTTTCTCCCACTTTTTTTTTTATTATTATTGTGAAAATTTCTCCTGATACATTTCAGATTTTTTTTTTTTTTTACTTTTTGCTATGTTAACATTCAGAACCTGCTTATCATGGCCTGGGTCATGTAACTGAACTCATAATGTTTATAGCAAGAGGTCAGTCTACTCTTTCCTAAAGGAGGCATTGGGTTATAGACATCATTTTTGATGGAAACATGCTGTCTAAATAAAATGTGTTATTATTGTTTGAAATATTTTATGATTCTTTAATATTTTGTAATTAAGCCTGTCTTCATTTTTGGCTTAATGAAAGAATTTGATGGCTTTATTTCATAAATGATCGCTTCAAAATAAAAATTGGTAGTGGATAGTTTCAGATGTTAGACATTATGAATGTGAAACTATTCCTTAACTGATTTGTTGTAACCTGATTTTTTCCATTACAGGGTCACTTGGATCACGAGCCTGGGGAGTATCACACGGTATTGGTACGACGAAACATCAGGGGCAAAATGGAGGGTGAAGCACAACTGCTAAACCTGGTTTCTGTTTCTGTTAGAATGCTAGACGCCTGACTTCACTTCCAGTTTAGTCCCGTAAGCACTGGCTTTTCTGGTTCACAAAATGTATAAACCTTCCCAGATGACTTAGTTCATTTTGGGATCTGATTCTGATGAGGATGGAGCTCCACCTTCGGATAGCATTTTTAAGCTCAATGGAGCTGCACATATTAATGGCAGACATTAAAATGGATGTGCTGGTATTATTTTTTCTTTTCATTTTACACTTGATATTTAACAGGGTTCCCATTGGAACCCCAATCTATTTTCCTGTTCTTTCTGTTAATTTTAAAATTACATATACTATATGCACACAAACACACACACACACACACACATATATATTGTGATGGATGGCTGGGGACCTTGCCCCACTGGGAGGCCTAGAGAAGCAGGGGACCTGGAGAGGGGCACAAGAGGGCAGCCATCCTGGATTGTGTGGGAGCCATGGAACTGGAAGGCTCAACACTGTGGGGAACCGTGGCCACTGCCAGGGGGCACCTGAAGGACTAAGGAGTCGGGTGAAAGAGGACGGCGCTTACAGGAGAAGAGTGGAGGCGGTGAAGAAAAGGCAACAGAGAGAGAAGAAAAGGGCTGTGAGCTATTATTGTGGTGGTTTGTACACTGTGTGTGCTGTGCTGTGCAAGAACTTAAAATAAAACGTGTGTGCTGTGGACATCTGGTGTTGAGTCTGTCTGTGTCCGGGGCATCTTTCATAATATATACAGTACTGTGCAAAAGTTTTAGGCAGGGGTGAAATAATGCTGTAAACAAAGAATGCTTTCAGAAATATAAATAATGATTGTTTATTGTTATCAATTTACAAAATGCAAAGTGAGTGAACAAAAGAAAAATCTAAATCAAATCAATATTTGGTGTTACTACCTTTTGCCTTCAAACCAGCATCAATTCTTATAGGTACACTTGCACAAAGTCAGGGATTTTGTAGGATTCTAGTCAGGTGTCTGATCAACCAGTTCTACCAAACAGGTGCTAATGATCATCAATGTCACACGTAGATTGAAACACAGTCATTAACTGAAACAGAAACAGCTTAAAACTGGATGAGGAACAGCCAAACTCTGCTACCAAGGTGAGGTTGTGGAAGACAGTTTCATGTCATGGCAAGATTGAGCACAGCAGCAAGACACAAGGTAGTTCTACTGCATCAGCAAGGTCTCTCCCAGACAAAGATTTCAAAGCAGACTGAGGTTTCAAGATGTGCTGTTCAAGCTCTTTTGAAGAAGCACAAAGAAATGAGCAACGTTGAGGATCGTAGACGCAGTGGTCGGCCAAGGAAACTTAGTGCAGCAGATGAAAGACACATCAAGCTTATTACCCTTCGAAATCGGAAGATGTCCAGCAGTGCCATCAGCTCAGAACTGGAAGAAACCAGTGGGACCCAGGTACACCCATTTACTGTCTGGAGAAGTCTGGCCAGAAGTGGTCTTCATGGAAGAGTTGCAGCCAAAAAGTCATACCTCCGACGTGGAAACAAGACCAAGCGACTCAAGTATGCACGAAAACATAGGAACTGGGGTGCAGAGAAATGGCAGCAGGTGTTCTGGACTGATGAGTCAAAATTTGAAATATTTGGCTGTACCAGAAGGCAGTTTGTTCGTCAAAGGGCTAGAGAGCGGTACAATAATGAGTGTCTGCAGGCAACAGTGAAGCATGGTGGAGGTTCCTTGAATGTTTGGGGCTGCATTTCTGCAAATGGAGTTGGAGATTTGGTCAGGATTAATGGTGTTCTCAATGCTGAGAAATACAGGCAGATACGTATCCATCATGCAGTACCATCAGGGAGGCGTATGATTGGCCCCAAATTTATTCTGCAGCAGGACAATGACCCCAAACATAACAGCCAAAGTCATTAAGAACTATCTTCAGCATAAAGAAGAACCAGAAGTCCTGGAAGTGATGGTATGGCCCCCACAGAGCCCTGATCTCAACATCATCGAGTGTGTCTGGGATTACATGAAGAGACAGAAGGATGTGAGGAAGCCTACATCCACAGAAGATCTGTGGTTAGTTCTTCAAGATGTTTGGAACAACCTACCAGCTGAGTTCCTTCAAAAACTGTGTGCAAGTATACCTAGAAGAATTGATGCTGTTTTGAAGGCAAAGGGTGGTCACACCAAATATTGATTTGATTTAGATTTCTCTTTTGTTCATTCACTGCATTTTGTTGATTGATAAAAATAAATGATTAACACTTCCATTTTTGAAAGCATTCTTTATTTACAGCATTTTTTCACACCTGCCTAAAACGTTTGCACAGTACTGTATATCTATCTTATACAGTGTATGTATATGTCTACACATTGTGTGTGTCTGTTTGTCGGGCCTACCGTCAAACTCACTGCTTCCTTACTTGTTATATTGGAAATATCAAAATAAATCAAACAAGAACTCGGGGATGGGGGAATTGTGGACCTTCACAAATCTCGTTCATCCTTTGGAGCAATTTCCTAACGTCTAAAGGTTCCATGTTCATCTGCACAAACAATAATTCTCAAGTATAAACACCATGGGACCACACAGCCGTCACACTGCTCCTAAAAAAGAAAGTCCATTGGCGAGAAAAGTGCAAATTAATTGCAGAACAACAGCAAAGGATTTTGTGAAGATGCTGGAGGAAAACAGGTAGTCCTATATCGACATAACCTAAAAGGCAGCTCAGCAAGGAAGAAGCCACTGCTCCAAACCTGCCATAAAAAAGCCAGACTGCAGTTTGCAGTAGGACATGCAGTCAAAGATCTTACTTCCTGGAGAAATATCCTCTGGTCTGATGAAGCCAAAGATCAAACTGTTTGGCCATAATGACCACTGTTATGTTTGGAGGAAAAAGGCTTAGTTGTGCAAGCCAAAGAACACCATCCCAACCATCACGCATGGGGGTGGCAGCATCATGTTGTGGAGGTGCTTTGCTGCAGGGACTGGTGCACTTCACAAAATAGGTGGCATCATAAGGAAGTAAAATTTTTATTGATATACTGCAGCAGCATCTCAAGAGCTCAGCAAGGAAGTTGAAGCTCAGTCAAAAATGGGTCTTCCAAATGGATAATGACTCCAACCATATATTCAAAGTTGTGACAAACTGGCTTAAGGACAACAAGGTCAGTGTATTGGAGTGGCTGTCGCAAAGACCTGACCTCAATCTGATTGAAAATTTCTGGGCAGAATTAAAAAAAAAGTGTGTGAAAAAGGAGGCCTATAAACCTGTCCCAGTTACACCAGTTCTGTCTGGACAAATGGGCCAAAATTCCTCCAGGCAGAACTGGTCATCATATTCTAAGAAGCCTGTGGAAGGCTACCCAAAATGTTTGCCTCAAGTGAAACAATTCAAAAGCAATGCTACCAAATATTAACAAAGTATAATGTGAACTTGTGACCCACTGGAATTATGATATAGTCAATAGAAGAGTGAAATAATCTGTTAGTGAACATTGTTGGAAAAAATTACTTTTTTCCCTGCACAGCAGAAGATGTCTTAAACAATATGTCAAATTTATAGTTCTCTAATATAAAATCTGTGAAGGGGTTATAAAGAGAGGCTACAACATGAAGCTCAAAGAGCCTGCAAGGTGGCCCCAAGTTAACAAGTCAGACGAAGAAAGAAGTACGAGGCTACAGCATGAAGCTGAAAGAAAACGACTCCATCTCCAAAGTGAAATAACCAAGGAAAGACAAACGAGAGAGAAACTCGCTTAGCTGTTGATAGACAAGGGGGGCGAGCACGTCCGCAAAACGAAACCGCCGACTCTGCATTTCAGTTTTTTTGCTGATGATTTCAATAGTCTCTAGGAGCCCGGGATTTTTATAGCATATGCTTACACAGCTAGTATATATATAAAATCCAACGTCTGTCTGTCCGCTTTTCATGAGAGAACTACTTAACGGATTTAGATCGGGTTTTTTTCTATAATTCGCCTGAACATTCTGGTTGATTTTGCAACTAAGTATCATAGTTCGCTGGCAGAAGCGATTTATTTGCCTGCATCTCAGAGAAACGCAGTGGACCGAGGGGAGTGGTATGCGTGACGTTAGGAGTGGGGAGCGGGGTGGGGCCCTCCTCACTCACACATCAGCATCTGTTTGAGTCCGTCTACCTGTTGCCACGTGGTGGAGTGTACCTTTCTTCTGCTTAGGTAGCGATACCTTTTTGTTTATTGATTTTTAAAGTTTGTCCTGTTTCATTACCGCAGGGAGCGGCTAGTATATATATATATATATATATATATATATATATATATATTGTAAAACGCGCTATATAGCACCCGACCCGGCACAGACTCAGGCAGAGACACGTACTTAAATAAAACACGCTTTATTATTTCTTCAGCCGTGGGGCACGCCTTCCCCGTGTCCCACAGGCCCAACACAGTCCCAAATACACTCACAAGTACTCTCTCTATCCACCTCAGCACCACCACTCCTCCTTAGGCTTAGTCCTCCTCCTCTCGACTCTGGCTCCCCCGAGTGGTGGTGGCTGGCCTTTTTTATACTCCACCCGGAAGCGTTCCAGGTGCTTGATTACCTGGTCCTAATTGACCTTCCGGGTGGGGCTGACGAGTCGACCAGCTGGGCTGGAAAGTCCATGCAGCTCTCCCTGGCAGCCATCCAAGCCCCAATCAGGCTGTAGAGGACTCCATCTCCCATGGAGCCTTGCGCCAGGTTGGGGAATCATCGTCCACCAGGGAGGCTGCCACCAAGCGTCCCGGGGGAGGTACTGAGCTGCCCATGGTGGCTCCCCCGGAACAGATGCAGCAGGGGCGTCCCTGCCGGGCCAGTCCTTCACAATATATATATATATATATATATATATATATATATAAATCCAACGTCTGTCTGTATGTCTGCCCGCTTTTCACGAGAGAACTACTTAACGGATTTAGATCGGGTTTTTTTCTGTAATTTGCCTGAACATTTCGGTTGATTTTACAACTTCTCTCATCACACTAAGCATCATAGTTTGCTTGCGGTACCAATTTATTTGCGCAAATCCAAGAAAGACGCAGCGGGCCGTGGGGAGGGTGAAGCAGGACCTCAGGACTGGGGAGGTGGGGGGAGCCCTACTCACTTACGCACCAGCCTCCCTTCGAGTTGCTCTACCTCTCACCACATGTTGGAGCATACCTCGCCTCCGCTTAGTTAGCGTTACCTGTTTGTTCAGCAGACATTATCATCTAGAGATTCTTAAAGGGTAATGTTTGACGGTATTGAGAGACAGAGGTCAGAGCTACATGTTTTTTAGAGGGTAGCTGCTGATTGCCAGAGATAACACAGCCACGTGCACTTCTCCCTATGCAGGGGATGTTCTCCCGTCGTGCTGAACACGATCACATACAGTGCCAATGTTTGACGTTGGAGCCTACCTACCTTCTGCTTGACCAGAATTACATTTAATTTTTTTTGATTGATTGATAAAGTTTGTCCTGTTTCACTACTACGTGGGCCGAGCCGCAGGGTTCAGCTAGTACAGTATATAATCAAACTTGGGAGACAACTTCAGGGCTTCTCAAATGGTAATTCCACACCAAGTCAAGAGTTGGAGCTGTCTCTTAATGCCTCCTGTATATTAACACATTCCTGTAAAGTTATGTTTTGCAATGACCATCATCAAAAGCCAAGTCACCAATAAAAGCAAAAATAAAGCAGGAATGGGACTAATGCAGGAATGTTTTACTCAAGGACAATTATGTATAGCATGTTGAAGAATAAGCAGCTCCAGTGAGCTAATAATATTATCATTATTACTTATTATTTGACTGATGCCTTTATCCAAAACATCTGAAATACAAACTGGTGGCATTTCCTTTGTTTTTTCCTATTGGAGGTCAGGCAGGTGCAGAGACTTGCTCAGGGCCACACAGTAGTGGGATTTGAACACACAACCAGGGGGTTTGAAGTCAAAAGCCTTAACCACCATACTATGCTGTCTGCCAGTAATATAAACTCTTAAACCTACAAATATTATATAGAGAAAAGCACTATTTAGTTACATAATTAACCCCAATTAACCAATGGCACAATAACGAACGAGCATTATCTTACAAAATTTCCCTTGTGAAGCTGGATAATATAGCTAGTATATATATAGTAGTATATGCAGTATATACAAGGGTAAGTCATCAATCAACTGCACTTTTGTGAAAATTCTGTTTGGGTTGGCTGTAAGTGAATGTGGACGGACGTCCGTCTCCTTCTTCGTGTTTAGCACTTGTCCAGCCATTTTTGATCTTCTAACTCCATGCATAAACACTCCACTGTAGTAAATACTACATATTGAGCAGAAAGCCTTCAATGGAATATAAGGAGAATGACATTGGAAGTCAGTGTTCACTTTACAAACCAACACAGTATGTCAGACCACCACACCATCAGTGACGTACTCATTGAAAGAATTTTAATTATTTTGAACCTGTTTCTTTGTGTGTTTGTGCTTTTTCTTACAACATATTTGCAATTATTATGCACTACAGTAAATGATTAAACATCACATACATAAACAGGATTCACTGCTTTCCTGCAAAAAACTACTTTCTTAATTATTATTTTTTCATGCAAAATCAAAAAAATTCTGATATCTTAAGTATTTTCTATTCCTAGAAATGGTGCTGCATGCTAATGCAGTTAGGGTTCTGACACTTTTGAGGTTTGGATATAAAATGTTTGGGGAAAATCAAGAAAACAATTATTCTCTCTTTACTTGATTAACTTCTAATTGTTGTTCTAAGTGTTAAAGGTCCCAATTTGATCATTACAGTTATTGCTTTCTATAATTACCGGTAATGTTCTTCGGAAAGCATTTTCATGACACCACATAATAGTCTGTTGAAAGTACCATGTCTGGAACATGCAAAAATACTTTAATTTAAAGTTTTGATCACACTGAGCCTTCAGTTAAAATGAAATCTTTCTGTTTATGTTATAATGCTATTTAGATCTATCTGTCTGTTGTGAGAGACGGCTGGGATCATTACCTGACCACAATGCCTCCTTAATGGAAGGACAGAGGGAGATTGTTTTATTTGGTCTATGGTCTATTTATCATATATTGCCTTTCATATCTATCTATTTATCTATTATACAATGCCTTTCATATCTATCTATCTATCTATCTATCTATCTATCTATCTATCTATCTATCTATCTATCTATCTATCTATCTATCTATCTATCTATCTATCTATCTACGAGGGCAATCCCAAAAGTAAGGTCTCCTATTTTTTTAGAAATACAAACAACCGTTTATTTTCTATAATGTTTACATCATTTTATAGGTTAAAGACTTATTTATTTTTCTACATAATCGCCATTTCGGTCGATGCATTTTTGTAGACGCTTTGGTAGTTTTAGAATGCCCATGTCATACCAGCTCGCCGCCATGTCCTTCAGGGAGCGTTGAACCTCATCTTTCACCTCTTCGTCGGAGCAGAATCGCCTTCTGGACAAATGTTCTTTCAACTTAGGGAACAGGTCACTGGGTGCTAAGTCCGGACTATAGGGTGGGTGGGTGATGAAGTTCCAACCGCCGATCTTTACGCATGTTTTCCTCAACCTTCGCGACTGTCTCGTCGGAAATTGACAGTCTCCTGCACGAACTTCGCACTTGGCGGTAGTGTTCAACAGGAGCTCCATTTTCAAGGGCTGCCAAGCCAAGATTGAGCATCCCAGCGAAGCCGCACATGCTTGTTTGGGAGTGGAGGAAGCACCAATCACAACAGTGTGGCCAACAGCCGTACGAACAGTTTCTCTACGTCCCCAATGCTTTGGAGACCTTACTTTTGGGATTGCCCTCGTATCTATCTATCTATCTATCTATCTATCTATCTATCTATCTATCTATCTATCTATCTATCTATCTATCTATCTATCTATCTATCTATCTATCTATCTATCTATCTATCATATATTGCTTTATATCTATCTATCTATCTATCTATCTATCTATCTATCTATCTATCTATCTATCTATCTATCTATCTATCTATCTATCTATCTATCTATCTATCTATCTATCTATCTATCTATCTATCTATCTATCTATCTATCTATCTATCTATCACATAGTCATTTGGGGGTAATATCATTATTGCACATAAAGTGTTTTGGTATGCTTTCCACATTAAAATATAGCATCTATCTTAGAAGTAGTATAAAAGGCCTAAATAATTACCAGAAACTTATTCAAGCATATCAGGAAACCAGATAAAGGTCCAGTGAACAACAAAGAACAAGCAGGTCCTGGGTGATGGTACAAGAAGTTGGCTGACTATCATGTACCCAGTAAAACTTGACAGATGTCACATACACAGGAACTCAAGAAATACTGAAAAGTATTGTGAGGACCAAAAATGTAGTACAAATGATACTTATATTTTGGGGTATGAAAGCTGGCCAGGCTCTCTGCTGAAACATCTCATGTCTTTTAACCAATCTGAGTAAATGTCAGGATTAATTCAGCAGTGTTATGTAGATTCAATTGTTTATAAAATGACAATCTCTGTCGCTGTTCTGTGACCATTTTGCTGACAAACTCTGCTCAGGGCACTGTCATTTATTAGATTGATGTAAGAGGATGCTCCCTCCTTAGACATTTACTGAAGAGAAATTAAAGATACATTGAACAATTCTCCTGCCTAGTTCCTGACTCAAAGAAAAATTTCATTGTTAATATATTTCCAATTTAATTTCCTAATTAAATTTAATTACAAACAGTACGCTCACTCCTGCCTAGTTCCTGACTCAAAGAAAAATTTCATTTGTTAATATATTTCCAATTTAATTTCCTAATTAATTAAATTTAATTACAAACAGTACGCTCACCACACATTAGCTATTAGGAGGTGAAGGGGTGAAAGAAAGTTAGCCAGTTAGAGACAGAGGATGATTAGGGGGCCAGAATGACTGGGCCATGATGGGCAATTTAGCCAGGACATTGGGATACCACTTACTCTTCACGAAGGATGCCCAAAAATCTTTTATGACCACAGAGAGTCAGCACCGCGGCTTTACATCTCATCCTAAGGACGGCGTTCATTTTAACAGCACAATGTCCCCTGCAGGCCTCAACCCAACACCTTTTCCAGCAGCAACCCAAGCTTTTCCTAAATGTTCTCTAATCCGAGTACTTGCCAGACCCGACCATGCTTAGCAATTGACCCTCAAACAATGTTTGTCAAGGATTTATACTATGCACTGTCACGTGTGTGCACATAGGTGACAATTTAAGCGCTCTAGTGATTGTAATTCCCCGCTGCTCCAGGGGTTGGCAGTATGCTGTGCTCTAATGCCTCTTTTCTTCCTCTCTCTGCAGTCCAGATGATTGACAGCTGTAAAACCTCTGATGTCACTTCCAGTGTGCATCCTCTTGGACCTGCCTCTTCCTGCTAGAAGGACTTTAGACCAGAAGATTCCGCCATCTTAAAATGGTTCACTTTGGAACTTGCATCTGGAAAGACATTTTCGTAATTATTGCTTTAGGTGAATGACCTGTTCTGAAGCGTTGGCGGTATGACGAACTAGTCTTGTGGGAATGAATCACTTATTTACTCATGAAAACAACATTCTACAATATTTCAAATCAGTGGCGTAGCGTGGGTGTCAGCCGCCCGGGGTGGAGGAAAATTCCGCTGCCCCCTTATTTAGGTATGGTTCAAATTTTTACAAGATATTATTATTATTTATTGTGAAATTTTGCCGCCCCCTAAAAGTGCCGCCCGGGGCGGGCCGCCCCCACTACACTACGCCACTGTTTCAAATGAATACAGATAAACATTGATGCAATAGAACACAACAAAAAATGTCTTGTGCTTTAAAAAACATACTTGATATCTTGGTCACCTTAGTCATTCCTTGTATTTGTTGAATTTCCCTACAACAGTCCATCTGATTTAAATGAATGAGTTTATGGTTAATTCAACCAAGTGTGCTAGTGATGCAATTTTACAAAAATAAAAAATAAAAAACATTAAGGGGGATTGGATGACAGTGTTGTGCATGAACTCATTCAAAAGAGCACATTCATTGAACAAGCTCATTTTTCTAAGAACGGTGAACTTAATGTAACGTATTTGCAAGTGAGAAACTTGAACGTGAACTGGTTCAATTTTAGGTGACATTCTGGATCTGGTTTAGGTCCACATTAAACGTTTTGCCTTACCCTGTGTGGGATATGGCCGGCCTTTCATCCCGGCCAATACCCCCAGGCAGCCAGATGGAGACCTACCTGCAGCATGGAGGTGCCCCAAAGGCCAGCAGGGAATCCTGGACAGTGGAGTTTTTATCCACAGCCCTGCTGGATACCATGGGGGCCGCTAGAGGATGCTGCAGGGAGGCCCAGAGACTCTTACGTGCCCTATAACCCGGAAGTACGTCTTAGTCACAGCGACAGGAGGAATGACGTGCTTCCGGGATAAAAAGAAGACTTTTGGATCTGACTCGGAAGTGCTAAGAAGTTACATGGACAGGGGTTCAGGAGCACTTCCGGGTCACAGACTATAAAAGGACTGTGGGAGATCCCAGACGTTGAGCTGAGCTGGGTGGAAGGGTGGCAACGCGTCTGGGAGTGTGGAGGATTGTTTACTGATTAGCTTATTGTGTTTATGAGTATTGTGGAGAGGAGGGTGCTTTGTGCACGTTATTGTCTAAATAAAAACAATATGTGATCTTTTACCTGGTGTCTGGCGTACAGTCTGAGCGTTCAAGGGAGCGATAGCGCCGCCTATCTGTCACATCTGTAATGTAGGGGTGGAGCCGAATATGGTATTCAGATAAGCAGAAATAGTGAATTTTTACAAATATTTATTTCGTATGAATTTTTTGCCATTTATTTGTATTCAGGAAAATATAACTTCATATCAAATAGGCGCTGTCTGTGTCTGCCTGCTTGTGCTTAAGCTGCACTCCCGCTGACACAAGCACACGGTGAAGCTCCACTTTCGCTTTTAGGAAAACGTTGGACTTTGCGAGGTCACTTTAAATTTTTCCCCATTGGACATGCAATATGTGATGCGAATTTTGACCAGCAGCATAACAGGTTAGTTCACCAACACGCTTGGTTCCAGAGTCACCATTTGTGTTACACGATTGGAAATAGAGCGGTAATTTATATGTATACTTGCATCTATTTAGGGGCGGCACGGTGGCGCAGTGGTAGCGCTGCTGCCTCGCAGTAAGGAGACCTGGGTTTGCTTCCCGGGGTCCTCCCTGCATGGAGTTTGCATGTTCTCCCCGTGTCTGCGTGGGTTTCCTCCCACAGTCCAAAGACATGCAGGTTAAGTGGATTGGCGATCCTAAATTGTCCCTAGTGTGTGCTTGGTGTGTGGGTGTGTGTGCCCTGCCCGGGGTTTGTTTCCTGCCTTGCACCCTGTTTTGGTTCCAGCAGACCCCTGTGACCCTGTGTTAGAATATAGTGGGTTGGCTAATGGATGGATGGATGGATGCATCTATTTAATTTCTTTTTTGACCGGAAGGATAAAAGCATACAGTATATGATTATAAGTGTTTATTGCTGGGTATAACTCAATAAAATGCATTTAAATAAAAAAGTCTTCATAATTATTGTGTTTTATTCAAGAACACTGTAATAGCCTAATATAAGGCATGCAAAATTGAAAAAAGTAAACTCATGGGTCATTTATTTTCACTCCTTAAAAAATACAAAATGAACTGAACATGAACTAGTCAGTCAGTCATCATCCAACCTGCTATATCCTAACACAGGGTCACGGGGGTCTGCTGGAGCCAATCCCAGCCAGAACAGGGCACAAGGCAGGGCACACACACCCACACACCAAGCACACACTAGGGCCAATTTAGAATCGCCAATGTATCTAACCTGCATGTCGTTGGACTGTGGGAGGAAACCCACGCAGACACGGGGAGAACATGCAAACTCCACACAGGGAGGACGTATTACTATTATTATCATTATTATTAGATTAGATAAGGGTGGCATGGTGGCGCAGTGGTAGCGCTGCTGCCTCGCAGTAAGGAGCCTTGGGTTTGCTTCCCGGGTCCTCCCTGCGTGGAGTTTGCATGTTCTCCCCATGTCTGCGTGGGTTTCCTCCGGGTGCTCCAGTTTCCTCCCACAGTCCAAAGACATGCAGGTTAGGTGGATTGGCGATTCTAAATTGGCCCTAGTGTGTGCTTGGTGTGTGGGTGTGTTTGTGTGTGTCCTGCGGTGGGTTGGCACCCTGCCCGGGATTGGTTCCTGCCTTGTGCCCTGTGTTGGCTGGGATTGGCTCCAGCAGACCCCCGTGACCCTGTGTTCGGATTCAGCGGGTTGGAAATTGGATGGATAATAGTAATAATAATCATAAAAATTGTAATTTTCCCATAATAAAGTTGATATAATAATAATAATAAGAATAATAATAATAATAATAATAATAATAATAATAATAATAATAATAATAATTGGACCCTACATGGACTAGTTCAAAATTGAAATGGTGAACTATGAATGTGAATTTATTCATTTTAATCTGTGTGAACTGAACTTTGAGTGAGTTCTTGTGAGGTGTGAACTTGCACAACACTGCTGGATGGTAACCAAAAAATATGGGGAGGTCTCAAGGAGTTGTCGGGGAAAATGGCTAAGCTGACAGACACTGAGAGGTTTCCCAGAGACTGGTGCCCATCCTGGCAGCCGGTCCACTGCAGGGCCCCACTCATGCACAATCCCTCAGGGGTACGATTTCAATTCATCAATTAACCATCTTGGACATCCCAGAGGAAGTGGGAGGGGAAAACCTCACGAGGACATGGAAAGAATGTAGAAACGTGGCATTGACAAAAACCGAGCGCACAGTAGGACCTGAACCTCTGTGAGGCTGCAGTGCTCCACCCTTAAGGCTATAAAGCCAAATGCATATTAATGAATGTAAAACATGCATTTTAGCAGCATAAAAGAGAATTGTTTGTTCAAGTACATTTACTTTCCAAAAGCTTTTTTATGGCTTCTGCATTAAAGGCTGTTGCGTGTGCAGAAAGCAGGCTTAAAACGTAATTCTCCAACTAAACTTCCTTCTGGAGAGAGCACTAAGTGGAAGCATGCTCAAGTTTATAATCACTTTCATTTTTTTTTGTTATCCCAGGATAATGTAGCTTGGGTAAGGATGACCATGGATTTATTTATTTATTTATTTGTTCAGTTCCCCTCCCCTGCTTTCCACTCCATTACTATTATTACTAGTTTTGGGACCAGCATGTTAAATCACTTAATCAAAGGCAATGGGTCGAAAATCTTGTTTCAGCTCTTCTTATATTTGATTAATTCCTCCAGATAAAAAAGAAGTAAGAAACACATTACAAGCATCCCAACAGCACATGCATTATCTGCTAAGCGGCTGAAAGGGCTATCATTGGATTTATCCCTCTGGGTACTGGGCAAGCGCTTCTCCACTCATCCATTCAGCAGGCAAAATTCTTTTGCTTTTTTTTTTTTTTGTTCCCCATTCTCCGACTGTCACTACTGTGGCGTAAATAAATCGAGCCTCTTAACTTGAACTGCCTGCGTTGTAATTCTAAACTGTCAAATACAGAAGTGTAATGCTGTTTCCTTTCCTTAATAAAGTTCTTACCAAACAAAGGCAGAGCTCTGCGATGGAATTTTCTTGACCCATCTTAGGTCCTTAGGCTAGCGAGTGGCACACACTGCAGCGCTTGAGCCGGTGAAATACACAGTCAAAATGCTGCTCCTTTGGGGTACAGATGAGACGTGTATTCTGCTGAAATGCATTTAACACGCTTGGTATGGGCATAGCAGAGCTGAGTCTGAGTAGGGCTAACTTTCCTCTGATTTTCTTACATTCCAGTCAGGTTAATTGGCGTTAATTGATGTGAGCAAGTGTGGGTGGGCTTTTCAATAGATTGGCACCTCAATCGGGGTTGCTTCCTCTCTTATAATAAAAACAATTCTTTACATTTACATAGCTCTTTATATAAAGAGTGGGGAGACACTTAAACCACCACCAATGTGCAGCATCCACCTGGATGATATGACGGCACACATTTTGCGCCAGTACGCTCGCCCCGCATTAGCTGTTAGGTGATGAAGGGGTGAGAGAGACAGCCAATTACAGACAGGGTTTAATATGGGGTCCAGAATGAATTGGCCATGGAGGGCAACTAGGCCTGGACATCAGGATACACCCTGCTCTTTATGAAGGATACCCAGGGATCTTTAACACTAGAATTACCAGAGCCTACGAAAAAACTCGTAAATCCGGCCCACCTTAAATCCATTCGGACCTCTCCCTCAGCATCTTTTGGCCTGTAAATGTGCCGATTAAGACAAGCAGCAAGCAGCCTGCTATTCCATCCCCCCATCATCGCAGAACGTTCACAAAGTTCTCCCAGCTCATGCCTTGATTGATTATCTGGGAGTGAACTGCTGGAGTTTTAGAGTGGAAATAATATATCGTTATTTGGAACAAATGCTTTTCATGTGTGTTCCGTTTCTATAATAATCTGTGTAAACACATTGTTAAAACAGAAACGTTTGTCATATTTTAGTAGTAAATGACAAAATGTTGGCATAAACTATATAATGTGTGAAGCCTGAAGTCCAAGGATCAAATAAACACTTTCACAAAAGGTTCAAGGATAAAACAACAGCTTCTGTGGCGTAGCAGAAAGATTTGCTGACTTGTAATCAAGGGGCCACCAGTTTGATCCCCACTGCCTCCTGTATTTGCCATTTTCAGTAGTGAGCTGCTCTTATTGTTAATATTATACAGTACACACATACATTTGGTTTGCGTCTGTAACAGGCCGTGTACATTTATGGTACTGTACTTGTAAAAGTTACCTTTTTTTCACTTTTATTCTCTCAGTCACGATCAATATACATACTACCACCCTAGGGATCTGACGCTGTTAGTTTTTATTTGAAACTGGGAATAACTGTAGATGTGAGTGGTGTTTTGGGGCAATGGAACTGGACATTCTCTGATCTGGAGAGATAAAAGCTGACACAAACGCTGGTGAATCTGCCTTCTTCGTATCTCACCATCACTTGATTTAATTTTCATTCAGTTTTATTCAGTGTTCCTGATCATGCAGAATTAGTGTGCACCTTATGGTGTATGATGTCAAAAAAATAAACAAAACACAGACGTAGGTATATATGATATTCTGAAGAAATCATGCTATGACCTGAATAGTACCAATCAGAAAACATCATCGCACTAATGTAATGTTATTTGAAAATGAACAGCACCAGATCCGGTGTGAAATTTATGCTGGCGCTGTTACTTAGAGTCAGATCAGGAGTGGCGGGGGGATGAAGAGAATACTCAAACTCCACAGAGACAAAGCCTAACAGAGTATTTGAATCCAGGACTCTGGCAGTAGTATTAATCATGCGTCACCCCAATTTTATTTGATAGATAGGCAGATAGATATTTTAGCGTAGTTGGCAGGATTACATAGATAGATAGATAGATAGATAGATAGATAGATAGAATAGATAGATAGATAATAGATAGAATAGATAGATAGATAGATATTTTAACATAATTTGGCATAGATAGATAGATAGATAGATAGATAGATAGATAGATAGATAGATAGATAGATAGATAGATAGATAGATAGATAGATAGATAGATAGATAGATAGATAGATAGATAGATAGATATTTTAGCGTAGTTGGCAGGATTAGATAGATAGATAGATAGATAGATAGATAGATAGATAGATAGATAGATAGATAGATAGATAGATAGATAGATAGATAGATAGATAGATATTTTAGCGTAGTTGGCAGGATTACATAGATAGATAGATAGATAGATAGATAGATAGATAGATAGATAGATAGATAGATAGATAGATAGATAGATAGATATTTTAGCGTAGTTGGCAGGATTAGATAGATAGATAGATAGATAGATAGATAGATAGATAGATAGATAGATAGATAGATAGATAGATATTTTAGCGTAGTTGGCAGGATTAGATAGATAGATAGATAGATAGATAGAAAAACATCAGTGTTATTGGCAACTAAAATATTTTTATTAGCAAAACAATCAGCTAATAAATGGGATTGCACTCAGTACCCCCGGCTCTTTTTACGTGTTCTGCCTTTATTTTTTACAATATCCATAATTGTTGCAGGTTATTGCATGAAGCATCTTGTGCAGTGAAGAAATGGGGCATCAGACTGGTAACAATATGGCACAGTCCTAGGCAGCCTATCAAACATAAAAAATTAATACTGTATGGAAATCAGTTCTGCTTTATTAAGTTCCATCAGTGAAGCTATAATGAAGAACAGCAACCAGTGGGGGGTGATATGTAGTGTCTGTCCACCCATCTGGCAATCAGCATTTTTATTCCTAAACTACAAATCAAATCTGACTGAAATGAAGAAGAATGTCAAGCTAAAGACAATAATTAAGTGACAGGATAGAAACTTAATTTAAAATCTCTTGAGCTGCGTCCTTTGTCAAACTGTGACAATCGTTTGCCGCAAGCATAATTATGAATAATATAAAATGCAGCCTTTTGCCATTCTCTAAAAATTACAACCCTGATAACAAGTTATAAAAACACCAAGTTATTACTATTGTATGTTTAGCGGTCACCATTTTTTCACAGTGACTTACAAGATCAGCATACTGTATGCTACAGGTTCCAGGAGAGTTTTTTTATCTGGTTGGAGAAAAGATAAGTTAAGTGTCGTGTTCAAAATGTACTTGTGCTTCTGCACATTGTTTGTTCTGTTATTTAATGTTGTCTCGATGACTGGCAGCATTTACCCTTTGGAGGCAGGATTTCCTGCACCTTAACTGTCATGTTTTGGGTTACCTGGCCAAGGCCAACTTGTTGAACAGCCACCTGCTCACATTGCTTATTTATTTTAAACGTCTGCTGCCACTAGTGAAATCCAATGATTAGGACTGATCTGGTCACCCCCGCGATGACGTGTGTGTTTCTGGACTTTCTGGACTCCCCACGGCTGTCTTCTCATCTTTTTAAGTTACAATACAAGAGCGTTTTGTTTTATACAGGGAGGCCCATGAAAAAATTGGGCCCGCCTCCACTGGGGTGACTCCCGTCTCATCTGCCACTGGATATGCAGCCTGGTTGTGTCACCTGCCTTGTTCCCCCTGGAAGCCACTTTTGTGGTGGCAGTGTACTGAAAGCGTATGGCTACTTCCACGAAAATGATGCAACTTGCCATACGTCCCGCATGTCTATGGCTACTGTTCTGGAGCATTTCCCTGACAAAAGGATTATTAGCAATTGGCCACAACAATCGCCTGACTTAACAACGTGCGACTATTTCTTGTGGGGTCATTTAAAGGGCTGCGTGTATGAGACAAATCCACGGACTGTAAATGAGCTGAAGTTGAACATTGAAAATGCGATGCAGAGAATCAATCCCATGACGTTGCAAAAAGTGTACATGAACAAGCTAAACCGGGCACAGAGATGTACTAACACACAAGGAGATCACTTTCAGCATCTTCTGTAAATGTGATCATTTTTCTCTTCGCCACGTAATGCAGTCGTCTCGGTGGAGACGAGCCACTTTTTCGTGGACCACCCTGTACAATTGTGTTATGGGGATTTATATACTGGTATTTCAGTATGTGAGGTGAACATGTAATACACTGCTTTTCTTATAATTCATAAAAGCTTTGTCGAGAATATTGTACTGAGCATATAAATATGATATTTTTAATCTCGACTGTAGTGGTCAAGCTGTGCAGCTGCAGCACCAAAAGACCCCCAAGGCTTAAAACATGGAGGAAATTAAGAAACTTGGAAATGTTTGACCAAGGACAATTGAGAGACTTCAAAATAGAGCAATGACAAAAGAATAGCCTTTGTAAATTAAGAGTTGATTAAGAAAAATAGAGAAATACAACAAAAATGCTTAAAACAGCCAAAATAGATGTGCTTAAAAATGCAAGTTGAGGTAACCAAGTCCAATCCGTAATCGGAAAGCAGAAATCCAAGAACAAAAGTGTAAAAGTCGCAAAAGACAGTAAAACAATTCTTACAAGCTCTGCTACAAATGCAGTGCTCCACCGCTGTGTCTTCTCTGTTCTGACTGATGTAATGGACGGCCGGGTCCCATGCCCGGCCGGGACGCCCCTGTTGTATATGGTCCGGGGGAGCAGCCATGTGCTCCTCACTACCTCCCCCGGGATGCTTGGTGGCAACCTCCCTGGCTGACGATGGTGCCTCAGTTTCCCGCAGGGTTTCATGGGAGATGGAGTTCTCCACAACCCTGTGGGGATCTGGGATGGCCGCCAGGGAGTGCTGCATGGATCTCGGAGCCCACCTGGACACCTCTACAGCCCCGCCCTGAAGTGCAATTAGCCTCAGGTGATGGAGCACTGGGCTATAAAAAGGGCCAGCATCCACCACTCAGGAGCCAGAATCGGGAGGAAGAGGGCGAGGTTGCCTGGGAGGAGTGGTGGTGCCAGGTGGAGAGTTGCTCGTGTTGTATTTACGTGCTTTTGGGACTGTGTATTGCCTGTGGGGTTCACGGGGAAGACGTACCCCACAGGTGAAGAAAAATAACAAGTGCGCTTGGTTTTACATGTGCCTCTGCGTCAGTCTATGCCGGGTCGGGCGCTATATAGCGCCTTTCACACCGAATATAAAATTGGAAGGAGGATCCAGTGGTAGTGACATCAGGGTTGCCCCGCCTCCTGAGGCTGTACCCACAATCTACAGAAAATGTGGTATTTTGGTATTTGAAATGGCAGCATATTTAAAGTTATACAACTTTAAACATAATGATTCCACTGGTCTACAAAAAAATATTTTTTGTTTGCTACTGGGAACTTCAGAGCAGCTCTTTATTAAGTTTTTTACACTCATTTCATATATGAAATCAGAATTAAGCTAGCACATCAGGTTTTTTGAAATACACATCATTGACATTTTGACACTTTTGAATATCAATATCATATATCAACACAATATCTGGAGGTTGGACTCTGTCCCACCATAATTGCTTTGATGTGTTTATTCTGAAAACAAACCAGAAGATGATACCAGAGACACGTTAAAGCATATTTATGTCAATTTACCTCAATATAAAAGTGAGGTCAGCGTGCCCAAAAATGTTGGAGGCCCTCGCTTTTGCGCTTGTACTGCACATCCATCTCTCTTTGCAAGAACCAACAGTAGTCACCCATCATGCTTGGAGTGAATTTTCCCCGATATCAGTTTTCCATCACCTTTGTATCTTGATGAAATCTTTCCCCATACTCATCTCTGACATCGCTTAGATTTGGTGGAAAAAAGTCGAGATGGGAATGTAAAAAAATGACATCTTCAGTGACATTCTGGCTCCCGTAAGCTAATATATTTTCAGCATATTCTCCACAAGCTCAGTATAATTCTCTGCTCTGTGACTGTGAAGAAAATTCTGGACAACCTGCACGAATGAGGGTGCTGATTCAGCGGGCTTCAGTTTCCTTTTGAACTCATCGTCAAGCATCAGTTCACGGATTTCAGGGCCAACAAAAACACCTTCCTTTATTTTGGCTTCACTTTTCTCGAGACCAAACTTATTTCTTAAATGCTGAAACGCATCACCTTTACTGTCCAGTCACCCTAGTTGTCCAAGACCTGGAACATCATAACTATAAATGGGACATGCTGGACGAAAACGTTTTTCAGATTTGGAGTGAGCAAGTGAAATTTGTTAAAGTACAGGTGAAAGAATCCCAGTAGCAAAATGCTTGTTGACCAGTGTTCTTTAATGGCACTTTATGCATCTTTACTGGGCGGCGTGGTGCATCTATTGCTGGACACAGCACCATTTCATTCTGGAAAGCGTTCTGGGTGTATGAAGTTGGTTCTTTGTGCTTTGAAAAATTTATGTGCATGTGTGACACTATCAAATAACACAGAAACAAATCTAACAGAAAATATAAAAAGTATGAAAATAATAATTCAAAACTAAGAAAAACAACCAATGAATCAGAAACAAACTGAAGCCAGGGAAAAATAGAACCTTGTGTTACAGGAGTGCGCATGGGAGACAGCTTAAGGGCTCTGGTGATTTTAATTACCCACCATGCCAGGGCCTGGCGCAGTGTTCTAATGTTTTCCCACTTCCGCACTCCACAGAATGGAAGACTGATGACCATTCCGCCTCTCTTATCCACCATCCTGGACCCGCAACCTTCCTGCCTGCAACCCATATGACTGGAAGTTTAGCCATCTTGAGGCAGTGCAATTCTGAGCTCCTGTCTGAAAAGAGATGATCCTCAACTTCTTGTGTGTTCTTCAGTACAATTTCCTTTCAGTTATACAGGGTCACCACGGCGGTGACCCAACCCTTTGACGTTACTTTGTCTCCCCTTTACACCTGGTTGTTAACACAACAAATATTTTGTTTTTAGTGTGCAGTTGGGTAAACTATTACAGACAAATCCACCCGTCTGTCCACCAATGACCCTCTAGGTCTGTGATTCTTAACCTTTCTCAGAAATATTCACATAAACACAACTTTGCATGTAATGAATATAATGTACTTAATTTATCGAGATTTGATTGTTTCATACATTGTAGCGGTGCTACTGGGAAATGAAACTTCAACTCTCAGCAGTCCCTGCAGTGGCTCTGATTGGTTGTCTGCTGAGGGTTCCGTGGCTGCTGGGGACAAGGAGACTGGCACGTCTTTTAATAGGAGGTCATTACTACAGGATTAAAGGAAGAAGTCTTTTGTGTTTCATGTCTGTTTTCCATCCTGTTTTTCTACCTGTGGATTCTTGTTTTGTCCTGAATCATCTCCTGTTTTGGGTATATGGACTGTCATTCACTCGTATGCAGATGACACCCAGTTATACCTTTCTTTTAGATCAAATGAAGTTTCTCTGATGTTGTCTTTAATTAGTTGTGTTAGTGAGTAGATGAGTACCTGTCTTTAAACACTGATAAAACAGAGATGTTAATTGTTGGAGGGAATGACGCTGATCACAGCAATATTCTGTCATCATTTAACTCAGTTGGAATCCCCATTAATTTTACTGAATCATCCCACAATCTAGGAGTTATCTTTTACTCTAGCATGTCATTTAAAGCGCACATTACAAAGTTGTCCAAATCAGGTTTCTTCCACCTTAAAAATGATGGGAAATTAAGGCGCTTTCTAAATAAACAGGATTCTGAGAAATTAATTCATGCATTTATTTCTAGTAGGATTGACTACTGCAATGCGGTGTTCACTGGATGTTCAAACTGTTCTTTATACAGCCTCCAGTTAATACAAAATGCTGCTGCAAGAATTATTACAAGAACAAGAAAATACGAACACATAACTCCAGTTCTTCAATCCTTACACTGGCTCCTGGTTAAGTTTAGGGCAGATTTCAAAATCCTCCTTTTAACATATAAAGCATTAAATGGCCAAGGTCCAGCTTACTTGTCTGAACTTATCATGACTTACAAATCAGAGCACACATTAAGATCTCAAGATGCCGGTCTGCTTATAATTGCAAGGATTAACAAAATAATAGTGGGAGGTCGACCTTTTAGTTACAGGGCCCCTAAACTGTGGAATGGTCTGCCTGCTACTATAAGAGGTGCCCCTTTGGTCTCAGCTTTTAAATCCTGTCTGAAGACTCACTACTTCAGTTTAGCACACCCTGACTAGAGCTGCTGATTGACTGAACAGACTGCATCTCTGTTGTTAGAATTTGTTACTAACCTTCACCTATTCTGTTTCTCTTCTCGGTACTCAAATGTGACACTTGGTGCCACGGTCCACCTGCCAAGTTGTTTTGCCTGCCTAAGGTAAAGTCATCTTTGATGGAGGATCACAGGAATTGTGGGAAAGAGGGGTCCTTTCATTGGATTAGCGCTATTTCAGATGTGAAATGTTCAAATGGGGGAGGCAGCTTGATGAATGAGGTCTCCAGGACTCTAAACAAATCCAAATCTTATTATGTGATATCATCTACTGTTAAATTTTACTCCGTACTTCTAAAATTTTTATTTTTATACTGTATTGAGGATTTATTCTGTTCTGTGTATTGTGTTGTATTGACCACCTTCTTTTTGACACCCACTGCATGCCCATCCTACCTGGAAAGGGGTCTCTCTTTGAACTGCCTTTCCTGAGGTTTCTTCCATTTTTTCCCTACAAGGGTTTTTTTTGGGAGTTTTTTCTTGTCTTCTTAGAGAGTCAAGGCTGGGGGGCTGACAAGAGGCAGGGCCTGTTAAAGCCCATTGCGGCATTTCTTGTGTGATTTTGAGCTAAACAAAAAATAAATTGTATTGTATTGTATTGTCTTGTGTGTTCCTGCTGCATGAGAACTGTCTGCGGATTTGTTGTCATCCAGCAAACTAAGGAGTGCTCCTGATCTCACTCACGCATCATCATCACATCAAGACATACTGGTAGGACTGTCTTTACATTCACATACAGCGTGCTGATCTTTGGACTATCTACCTCCATCATTTCATTTCATCAGTGGCTGTTTTCATGGACTTTATCGTGTGTGATTTTTGTTAGTAATTTGTTGTTACTTAATTTGTGTTTATTGTATAATCGCTGGAAGAGAACGGCTGGGATTGCTGTAGTTTGTATAGTTATGTTTCATTTATTATTATGTAACCAGTAACCAGCACGATAACGTGCAGTGAATACACGTGACTTGAGCATTCCTAGTTTTCCTCCTCTTTCTCTGTACGTTTAGCATTCATTTTCTCAGAAGTTGATGCGCTTGCTGCTTCCTGAGCAGCTCTTCATTTCTCCACCCTAGTGGCCCGCTTCTTCTCTTCTTTCGTCTGCATCTTTTCGCGTTAAAACTGATTAAGTCAGTGTTTGTGTTGCAATTACTTAGTACGTTTTCCTTAATTTTAAGTTGGCACTTAAGTTTTCCATCTGCATCAAGAATGATTTAAGATATGAAGAGGATGGGGAAGTGACAGCGAAGGTGGTAGGGAATGAGAATGGCATCTGTATGCATTGTAGATGATTCTACAATAAAATAAAAAGTAAATGGTGGCGCAGTGGGTAGTGCTGCTGCCTCGCAGTTAGGAGACCTGGGTTCGCTTCCCGGGTCCTCCCTGAGTGGAGTTTGCATGTTCTCCCTGTGTCTGCGTGGGTTTCCTCCCACAGTCCAAAGACATGCAGGTTAGGTGGATTGACGATTCTAAATTGGCCCTAGTTTGTGTGTGTGTGTCCTGCAGTGGGTTGGCACCCTGCCTTGTGCCCTGTGTTGGCTGGGATTGCCTCCAGCAGACCCCGTGACCCTGTGTTTGGATTCAGCAGGTTGGAAAATGGATGGATGGATGGATAAAAATTAAAAGAGGAATAACCTTGGTGGTTAGTCATCACCCCGAAAGCGGATAGTAGACAGCACGTAGTATATGTGTACCAAATTTCAGGTCAATAGTTCAAACGGTTTGCGAGCTACAGGTTGATTAAAATCCTGGACAGACAAACGGACAACCACAGTAGCGTATTATATAAGAAGATAAATTCTTTATTTTTCTGTTTTATTACCGGTTGCTTTTTTGACTCTGTCAGGGAGTGTGTGTGAGTCGGGCCAAGGCTGGGAACGTTCCAAGGATCCCCAATGAAAAACTAAATAAATCATCGTCATATCGACGGCGTGAATCTTAGCTGGGTTTTTATGACATACACAAAGTATTATTAAATTTTAAAGTAAACAATCTAAAAAAACACTCCTTTTTTATGCAAAAAGTAATGGTCACTCATTATAATTATGAAATACAATCCTCTTGTGCAAATTAAAACAGATCTACTACTACTGTGTTTTCTACTACCATTACTACTACTACTACTACATCTACTCTAAATCAACAATACCGGGCTGTATAGTGAATATAAATGCTAAAAAAATTCTGTAGTGAATATAAATGATAAAAAATTTTTTATCTGACCCTCACGGACCCCCTGAAACCCATCCATGGACCCTCCTAACGGTCCATGGATCTCAGGTTAAGTGCCCCTGCTCTCGGTGGTATCACACTCTGTGGACCCCACGACCCGCACAAGCTCTTTTACAGTTACAGTTTGATCTTCTCCTTTATCAAAGTGCAAGTGTTTTTGCTTTCTGGTCTGTTTCTTAGGGTGAGAAAGATTTATGTAATGTGTAATTCACGCTGCAGGATCAGAAGCAGACGCGTTAAGTGTATAGTGTTTAAATATCAGGTTGTACCGCTGAGAAGCAGATCTCTAGCAGATTTTCTCTAATTAAAAAAAAAAAAAAAAAAAAAAAACTGGCATACCATACAAGCAGCAGGCTGATGGGACTTCTGACAATAAGCATGATAAAGTGCCATTTGAGTTGCTTTGAACTATGATGTAGTAATTAAATAGTCTGGTAATTAATCAACTGAGATAGCATTTGCATAACTTTTAGGTTCAATTTCTTTTCCCGCGTATGCATTCTGGGGAATAATTTCCTGTTTATTAAACACAGCATTTTTTTTTTCTTTCAATTTGTTTTTCTTTTTTCCGATGACACAATGTGTGCGGAGGTTGAAGTGGCAGAGGAGAGGCTATCAAAATGCTGGAGCTGCTGATGTAAATAAATGTATTTTTTTTTTAATCCTTACTTAAAATGAAGTTGCTGTACATGCCCACACATTTGTTATATTATTAGAATAAAGGACAATAAACAGGTCTCTGATCTGTAGCTACGTTGCGAGATGCCACCCTCTTCCATAAATACATTTTAAAAGGCCCGTTTATGCCATTTTTTTTTCCCCTTCTTCTATGAAGCTTTTAAGTTGCTGTCACGGACCATTGGACATTGAGTCAAGTAGACAAGTAAATATTTGTGACATCTGACCTTTGAGCTCTCTGGGGCAGCGTCCTTTCCTTTTGTTACTCACCATCTGGGCCCCTTGTATCGTGCTTCATGTTCACCATAGTGGAGGTGAATGAAAAGGAAACTGAAGTGCCTTTTAAAACGAGGAGGGCCAGAATACGCCTTTCCATGCATGAGTGACTCTAATGCACCCTTCCCCTTTCCCTCGCCTTCCCCTTGTTATCTCTTCTTTTTTTTTTTCTCACCCACACTATTGATCCTAGCCATTCCCTATTGATGACAATTTGCCGATTTCGTTGCTAATTAGCCAAAAGTATTTTACGTTTTCTTTGGCGCGGCGATCAGCTGTGCTGTCTCAGAGCTCCATGGATCTGGGTGTCAGACTGAGTTCACGTGCTAAATGAGAACTTCTTCGGAGCCGCCACCTTTGACATCTCAGTTTCCCAATTCATTCTGTTCATCTGCATTGCCCCGTCAGTGTTTTTGGGGAAAACACAAGGTGGCCGTTTCCCTTATGAACACAGTGCCTTCATAAAGTCTGCAGAACCCTTTCGCTTCTTTCATAGTTCATTGCAGCCACCTGCTAATTTTTCCCTCGCCAAGTAACGCTTGATACCCCATGATGACAAAGTGAAAACAGGATTTTAGAAATTTAGTAAATTTATTAAAAATAAAGGGAAATATAACCATGACCTAAAAAATATCACCTATGTAAGAAAGACATCAACCAGTTGCAATTAGGATAGAATGCTGGAGACAGAATCTTAATTAGAAAAAGAAAAGTTGAGCACATCTCACCAGTTTTAGCGTTGTTATACTTACTGGTTACCCGTGTCATTTAGAATTGACTTTAACATCCTATAGTATACTAAAGGTCTATGAAGTCTTAAATAATCTTTGATCTGTCCTATATTTTGGGATGTGTGTCCCCCAACACTCCAAGTCCATCCATCCATCCATTTTCCAACCCGCTGAATCCGAACACAGGATCACGAGGGTCTGCTGTAGCCAATCTCAGCCAACACAGGGCACAAGGCAGCAACCAATCCCGGGCAGGGTGCCAACCCACCGCAGACACTCTAAGTCATAACCTTAAATCTTTTAATGTAAGTCTGGTGAGGCAGCCTTCTGCTGTTATGCACCAAAAATCTCAAATACATTATCAATAGAAATTCAGCAAGATAATACTGTAGAACGGTTTAAAAACCTGCTAAAAATTTGTCTTTCTCGTAGCTACACTTTAATTGTACTCCTAATGGACTATGCAGGCTTAGAATGATCCTATTCTTCAGGGATTTGCAATCTTTTGTCACACACGTGTGCTTGGCAGGCAGGCTAAGGGCTTGACAAAGGGCAAGATACGAGAGCAGGCTTTGACGAAGTGCACTAACCTTTCTTCTCCATCTTCTACAGCTCACCCAAGGAGAAACCAGCCTCCAAAGCTTCCTCCAGTTCCTGTTCCCCTTTCCTAGCCACACCTCCCATCGACATCACTTCCTGCTCTTTGATTTTTGGACCCACCTCTTCCTCCCCTGCCAATTAAAGAACCCAGCACCTCCCCTCTTTAGTTTGTCCCCCTTTGGATGTGGAACCAGAGAGTGCTCTGAAGCCGTTTACTTCTGTATTGTCTGCTACAATATATGGGGCGGATCCCCAAAACTTTTTCTGCTCTCCCTTTGTGTTTTGACCCTTTATAATCTCGACTGTTCTCTGTTGTCTTTTCTGATTCTTCTCGGGTGGCGATTAACGAGATGTTAATCACCTGTGATGATGCCAAGCTGTCCATGTGACCAACTTTATCCAAATCCTATCAATGAAGCCTGAAAACAGGAATAAAGAAGGAATGAATTAAAAAATGTCCTGTATATTAGGTAGGAATCCTAGTGGGGGCTTGGTAGTCTTTTGACCGTGGGACCCCTGCAGATTTTATTTTTCTTCTCCGATCTAACTGGAGTTTTTTTTTTATGTTTTGGCCATCTGACCTAATAACTGGACTCACCCTTAGAGATTTACATCATGACACTGTATATAAGGACACTATTCTTCTTCTTGATTTTTATCTTTTTTTAAGAATGTATAGATGTGTTTTTTCTTTGTTAGTTATTCTGTAATATTATTGTTTAATCTTTTTTGTTTCTCTGTTCTTGTAACATTCCCTCTGACATCTTGTAAAGCACTTTGAGCTACATTGTTTGTATGGACATGTGTCATAGCAATTCTTCTCAAACTCAGTCCTGGGGACTCTCTGTGGCTTCAGGTTTTTGTTCCAACCAACGTCTGTTTTTAATTGGACTCCCAGCCCAATTAAGTGAGCTGTTATTTCCCAGTTTCTGTGTTTTGGCGTCAATGGAGAAATAACAAAACTAAGTTTGGTAAATTTTTATTAAACTATAATAAGCACTTATAAGGGAATAGTTTTTTTTTTACTTTTTAACAAAGGCTTTGTAAACCATAAGCAGTATTTTAAAGTCAGTTCTAAATGGCACAGGTAACCAGTGTAATGATGCTAAAACTGGTGTGATGTGCTCGGATTTTCTTTCCCTAGTTAAGATTCTGGCAGCTGCATTCTGCACTCATTGCAATCGATTGATGTCTTTTTTGGGTTGTCCTGAGAAGAGTGTGTTACAGTAATCTGGTCATCTAAAAACAAAATCGTGAATGCATTATTCAGCATCTTGCAAAGTTATAAGGGATCTAATTTTTGTTATATTTTTTAAGTAAAATAATGCTGTCCTAGTAATCTGATTAATATGTGATTTAAAATTTAGGTCAGAGTCAATAATTACCCCTAAATTCTTGACCCCTGTCTTAACTTTTAAGCCTATTTATTTCTAATACCCTTATTATATCCATATTTGCCAATCACTAAGATTTCTGATTTCTCCTTATTTAGTTTGAGAAAATTACTACACATCCATTCAGAAACACAAGTAAGACATTGTGTCAATGAATCAACAGAGTCGGAGTCATCAGGCGCTATTGATAAATACAGTTGTGTGCAGTCAGCAGAGCTGTGGTAGCTCACGTTACACCTTGAGATAATTGAACCTCATGAATGCATGGAGATCAAAAAGAGCAGCGAACCCAGGAGAGATCCTTCTGGAACACCACATAGAATATCAGGGGTCTTCAAAGTATAATTACCACAAATAAGAAAGAATTTTCAAACTGTTAAGTAAAACTCGAACCAATTTAAGACCCTGCCAGAGAGGTCCACCCACTGACTAAGGCGATTTCTAAGAATATTATGATCAATGGTATCAAATGTGGCACTCAGATCTAAGAGGATGAGAACAGATGGACGGCCTCTGTCTGCGTTTACCCGCAAGTCATTGACTACTTTAACGAGTGCAGTTTCTGTGCTGTGATTTGTTCTGAAACCTGACTGAAACTTGTCAAGAACAGCAGGTTTATTAAGGGGAAACTGCACAAAAAAAAATAACAAAATAATAGGACAACAACAAAAGACAGGTAAGCATTTAAATCAAAAGTAGAAAATTTCTAAATGTCTTATAAATGTAAAAATTATACTGTTGTGCTTTTCTAAAGGCAGAATAAGAAAAGGGAAAAAAGACTACCTAAATAAATTAGATCAATTATTATCACTAATTGTGAATTTGTCTGGAATAATGCCTGCAGCTACAGTGGGTCCTCAGGGCAGAGTTTGGGAACCACTGTGCTATAGAATTAAATGTTGTTATTGTTGTTGCCAAGCAGGCCTGGGAGCCTGCCTACTGGGTTCGGGGCCTGGCTGCCTCGGGTTTGTTGTTGCTGATGACACAAGTACTCAGAACCCTTGCTTTGGCTCGAATGCATCCCATTTTTGTGATCGTCATTGAGTATGTTTCTTCATCTTGGTTGGAGTCTACCTGTGGTCAATTCATTTGATTACACACACCTGTCTATAGGAGGCAGCGGCAAAAGCCAAGACAGAAGCTTTGGAGGAGATATATGAAAAACTGAAGACAGAAGAGGGAGAGAGGATTTTTTAGAACAATGAAGGCTATGGAGAGGGGTTGGAAAGGATTTTAGTCAGATAAAGCAGATGAAAGTCTTGAGTGAACATGATGGGATAAACAGTAGATGGAAGAAGTCATTTGAAAAGCTGTTCAATGAAGAAAATCCAAGGGTAGTATATGAGGATGGAGTCCCAAATGAAGGGCGAGTACCAAAGATAAGGAGAGCTGAAGTAAAAGAGGCACTGAAAAGAATGACAAATGGTAAGGCAACAAGACAGGATGAAATACCAACAGATGTGTGGAAGAGTTTAGGACAAAAAGGAGTAGATGTGTTGTGGGATCTAATCTATGAACAGGAGAGAATACCAGAGAAGTGGAGGAACAGTGGGATTGTCCCCATTTATAAGGAGAAGGACAATACAGTGAACCCTTGACTTACGAACTCAATTCGTTCGCGTGGGCTGGTTGTAACTCAAGTTGGTTGTAAGTCAAGACTATTTTTCCCATAAGAAATAATGGAAATACCCATAATGCGTTCCGAACCACCCACAGCAACACTTACTTAACCTTTTCATAATTAAAAGGGGTTGTATAATGTGCATAATTTACCAAAACACCAATAATTTTTCTAATGTACTAACCAAAAAGTTATAAAAAGTGCCTAGCCTACCAGAAACAACAATTTCATACTGTACTCACCATTTAAGTTGACATCTTTGCGCTGCAGGAAGGGAGGAGGAGGAGAATGAAATGGAAAGTGGTTATTGTTTGGAAGGGGCCTCCTTATACAAATCTTTTCTTTGTAAAATTGTCGAGATGGTGGATTTCGACATGCTGTACATATTAGCGAGATCGGTCACACGAACACCACTCTCATATTTCTGCACAATTTCCTTCTTCGTTACGATTGTGATCGCTTTCTTTACCTTCGTTACCTTCTCTTCCTTCCTTAGCAATTATCGAAAAAAATTATATAAATCACTGCACTTACCGAAATTATGTCCACAAACACATGTATCTCGGCTCCGACTGACGCTTACAAACGCTGTTTGTTTACAATCGTGCAAGCGGATACATGTGACCGCATTCAGGTCATAATGCAAGATGTTGGTCGTAAATCAAAACAAATATTTTGGTCGTAAATCAAGTTGTTCGCATGTCAGGCCGGTCGTACATCAAGGGTCGACTGTAGTCAGGATTTTGGAAACTACAGAGCGATAAAGATGATGTCACACAAAGAAACTTTAGGAAAGGGTTACAGTGAGAAGGCTTAGAGAAAAGGCCATCAAACGGGAGGAGAAGTTTGGTTTTATGTTAAGGAGAGGACCAACTGATGCATTCTTTGCATCAAGACAACTCATAGAGAAACATCGAGAACAACAGAAAGGTCTGCATACGGCAGTTATTGATTTGTAGAAGGCTTATGTTGGAGTGCCACATCAAGAGGTCTGGAAGTGCATGAGAGGGAGGACCAGGGAAGTTTTTGAAGATATGGATATGTATGAGGGAGTGAGAACCCAGGTTAAAAGCAATGTTGGGACACAGACAAGATTCCAGTTCGAGGAGGTCTGTACCAGGGATTTTCTGTAAGACCTTACCTCTTTGATCTTGTTATACAGTAGATAGGTTGCATTGTGGAATAAAAGACCAATACCCCTGATACAGGCCTTTTCCTGATGACACTGAGTTGTGTAGCACCAGAAAAGAGGAAGTGGAGAGGAAGTTGGAAGAACAGAGAAGGGCTTTGGAAGAGAGAGGGTTGATGATAAATAGGAAGAAGAAAACAAAATATCTGAGGTTTAATGATGATCAAGATTCAGAAATTAGCCTGCGGGGAGAGCTAATAAAAAGATTGAAGAAGTTTAAATATCAAGGATCAGTGGTAGCCCAAGATGGAGAATTAGATCCAGAGATAACACATTGAGTGCAGTGTGGATGGAAATATTGGAAGAAGATATCAGGAGTGCTCAGGTGTGATCGATGAGTTAAGGTGAAGATTTAATGTAAGGTTTACAGACAGTGGTGAGACCAGCAATGATGTATGGAGATGAGACATGAGCAGTAAAGGGAGCACAGCAGGAGAAGAAATGAGATGTGGCAGAAATGAGAATGTTGAGATAAATGTGTGGAGTTTCAAAAAAAGACAGAATAAGAAATGAGACAATAAAGTAGGTGAGATATCTCAGAAAATAGAGAAAAGCAGATTGAAATTGTGTGGACATGTGATGAGGAGACAATGAAGCTGTGGGAAAAGGAGTGATGGGAAAGGAAGTACTGGGGATGAGAAAGTCAAAGAGGCCAAAGTGGTGGGATAAAGTTAAAGAAGATTTGAAGGAAAATATTCTGTCTGGGGAGGAGGTGCAGGACCAAAGACATTTAGAGAAGGTTGTTCAACCAGATCATATAGTAATGGAAGGTACATGTGGACTGGCTTCCTGACCAGGACTGAAAAAGAATCCTTACCCAGCCAGAAGGTCAGAACAATGGAAGGACTGGGGGGGGGATGAGTACGGAGAAAGATTTTCTCCCCAAATATGCTAGGTGGCAGCCTCCTTGGGTTAGGATCCCCATATGGAGGCCTGAAGGGCATGCTGGAACCTGTAGTCCCATGAAGAAGCCCAGCTGGGGTCTGTGGGGGCTACCGGTGAGAGCTGAGGGGAATCACAATTTAGAACCTCTGATTGACCTGGAAGTACTTCCATCGGGCTATGCCCTAGCACCGGAAGTACTCCCAGGTCTGGCATAAAAGAAGCCGCTTGACCTCACCCAGGGTAGAAGGAGGACAAAGCTCACCTGGGATGTGTGGAGGAGAGAAAGAAGGGAGAAGAATTGTGTTGTGGTTGGTTGATGCCTTGTTTAAAGCCTTTGTGCAAGGTATTTTATATAAATAAACCTTTTATTTATACCAGAACATGTGTCTGTGAATTTGTGGCTTGGGTTTGGGTTGCTATATTGTCCCAGGTGGCCATTATATATATATATATATATATATATATATATATATATATATAATATTGTGAAGACAGAGAGAACACAAGAGACACACATAAAGGTTTGGGACCCGGTCCTGTGTCCTGAAGGTCTTGTGGAGAATTCCCTCACTATAGTGATATAACAGACTTCCGTGAGACATTGCTTGAGTAGTACAGGGAATTTTTATATGAGACGGACAGGAAATGACATGGATAATTGACAATGATGTTGAAATGGTGAGCCGGAGATAATAAGATGGGATGAAGGTGGAAGTGAAGTCACCTAATGCAGTCGTATCTTCAGCACCTGGAAGAGGACTGTTTCTTAACGCAATTGTTGAATGGATTTTGTATGGAGTTCCGGAAGGTAAGTCTTCTAATCTTCTGTTTTCCTGGAGGGTAAGAGAGAGACGCATTAGTGTTGAACGTCACATACGTCCAATTGTTGTATTCATGCTGTGTCAGGCCCTTTGGTGCCCCCTATTTGCGCATGTG
The DNA here is from genome assembly GCF_900747795.2 of Erpetoichthys calabaricus. NCBI lineage: Eukaryota > Metazoa > Chordata > Cladistia > Polypteriformes > Polypteridae > Erpetoichthys > Erpetoichthys calabaricus. The sequence goes on along the minus strand of NC_041400.2, from coordinate 13,163,250 downwards.
TGACAATATATATATATATATATATATATATATATATATATATGGAGAAAGTCAGGTGGATTTCAGATGATCAGATGGCCGAGGCAGCTTTCACATTGGATACACATACAAAAAGGGAATGCACTTAAAAAGTTACTTTGCCTGCAAAACCATTCGTTTTTTTGATCTTTGAGGACTGAGAGGCCTACATAAAATGAAAGCCATGCAAAATGCACCACAATCCTATTAACAGCATCTATGCAAGGTCTCTTTGAGGTAATTTGAACTTTAAGTATTTGGTTTAGTAGCTGTACTACATTAAAATCTACTCTGATGTAAAATAGACAAAGGAGAACAGACACAATCAAATTAAGATGTACCAGAGGACAGATGGGGCCCGCGTTTTAATGCAACTTGGCCTATTCATGAAAGGGCTTTTTTTTTTTGAAAACAGAAGAGAGGTGTAGCACTGGATATAAATAAGAAACGTTATTATCATGAAGCTTGCCTTAACCAATTCAAATTCATAATGATGTTTCATAGACCTTTTCTCATCGGCCGTGTGTGTCTTTTCCCTGCTCCCGTGCTTTTTGTTTTATTTTTGTTCCTTTCCACTCACATATTTCTCTAAAGGTCAGATTTACTTCATTTAGTCAAATGTTTTTAGTATGGAGAGGTAATTATATGTAGAGCAACAGGGTATCCATATTGCTGTTCTATCGAGAAGATATAAACAAATTCACTTTTTAGCAATGACTGTAAAACGTATTTAAAGCATTGAATTTCATATCTTTATGGTTACGAGAACTGATGTTTTGGCATGTGTATGTTATTTAATCAAACCGATTCAAAGGTGAAGAAACTTGCCCTGGTACGCCCCAAGATCATGTTCCTGGTGAAAAAGAATATTTAGAATTAAGATGCTTCAGCATTGCCAAATAACAAAAGTATGGTAATAATAGAACTATAAGAAGCATGTCAATTATGCATTAAATAAGGATATGTTAAGCTAACCGAACAAATGTAACCTAATACAGACGCTAAGCTGTAAGAGTGTATTCTTGTAAGACAAATGTGCTAAACTAACTTTTAAGGTAGCTTTTGATATTGTATAATCAATTATTATGTGTGATGATCATTATGTGCGAAATGTAAGCTATAATAAGAATGTGCTGTGCATTAACTGACAGTATAACATTAATCCTTTTATAAGCTGAATCAAAAGATTCTTAAATTGTAACTGCCACATAGCCGTTGAAGTATTGTAACCCTGATGGTGCAGAAGAATAGGGAAGTACATGTTTTGCAAAGTGCTGTCTCTGTAAAACTAGTCATAGCTGAATTGCATAGCCTAAGTTGAATAGGGAACCTGGAATTTTGGATATGCAGACAGTTCTTCTTATCTAAAGACTACCGTGTACTTCTCGTGTACTGATCTAATGTGTCATCTTAAGCTACTTGCAAACTCTACGTGACCTCAAAATTGAACTGCCATACTTCCTCTTTTTGTTTAATAAACAAACTGGTATAAAACTGAGCTAACTTCCTTCTCTTTGGGGCTGTCTGTAGGAAACTGACAAGACAGGGGATGCAGCCTTTGCCACCAAGAATAAAGAAATTGCTTTTTACTGGTGTCCACCTTCTGTTGTTCCCGACTTTCAGCGACCACACCAGTCACGGTCTGTGTGCCCTTTGTATGCTCTCCTCATGTCTATGCTTTGCTCTAACATCCCAAATATCCATCCGTCCATTTTCCAACCCGCTGAATCCGAACACAGGGTCACAGGGGTCTGCTGGAGCCAATCCCAGCCAACACAGGAACCAATCCCGGGCAGGGTGCAAACCCACCGCAGGACACACACAAACACACCCATACACCAAGCACACACTAAGGACAATTTAGAATCGCCAATCCACCTAACCTGCATGTCTCTGGACTGTGGGAGGAAACCGGAGCGCCCGGAGGAAACCCACGCAGACACGGGGAGAACATGCAAACTCCACGCAGGGAGGACCTGGGAAGCGAACCTGGGTCTTCTAACGGTGAGGCAGCAGCACTACCACTGCGCCACCATGCCGCCCCATCCCAAATATGTTCAGATTAATTTAAATGATGATTCAAAATTAGCCTCGTGTGAGTATGAGTGTAGGTGCATGGCAGACTAGGCTCTGTGTGGACTATAATCCCCTCCAGGATTTGTTTCTGCCTAGCCGTTGTTGCTGGTGGCAGAGGCTTAGACAGCTCTGAAGACCCTAAACTGGATGAAGCAGGCTTAAGAATGTTACATTATGGTTTGTCATCTTCTACAGTACTTGAGATTTATGGGTACGGAAACCAGGAGGTGAATCTTAGTCAGTAAAAACATTAGTGACGATCAAAAATCTGTCGTCACAACCGAAACACTGAACAATGGTCAAAGGCAAAACGGAAATTGGTCATTTTCCAAAGTCGTTAAACGCATCCAAATTTCTATAGAAAGTACGGGTATGACACGTAAGGACATACAGCTCGCTAATAACATCACACAGTGCCACCAGATAATTAGACCCGTAGCAAACACAACTCAAAGTATAGCATCAGGATCATAAAATAGCAGCAACCACAAAAGTATGATAATAATTTACTACAAAAGGGTACAAAACACAGAAGTAATAATTACGCCAGAAGAATCCGTGCTCATCCAAGTTATGCAATACCCTACCAGGTGAGAGGGGGCACTAGCGCTAACAGGCTCCTCTTTTTTTCTCTTCTTCAGCAGCGAGAAGACGCCCCTTAAGGGCAACTAACCCTGCCCCTTTTGGCCACACAGCTATAAAAGTTAGTTTGGACCTGGACCACCTTGAGGCCGCAACTCCGAGATCCTTGCACACTTACAAGAGCAAGACAGGCGATTAATGTTCTGCTTTGCACCCTCGAGTGCCTGTTTTGTTCATTATCTGCCACAAAGTAAAAGGGGTGGCCCGACTGGCACCCGAACACTTCATATGAGCATCCTGTGTATTAAAAAGATTCTCTACCAGTTTCTTTACAGCTGAGTCTTGCCTGATTTTCATTTATTCATTTATCTTCCAATGCTTATCCGGGACTTGTTTGAGGGGGCATCAGTAACATCCCTTAGCCCAGCCACACTTGCCAACTCATACTTTGGGATCTCAGGGCCCAGCAAGCCCTGGGTCTTCCTCTGGGGTCTCGTCCCATACCCATAAAAGCCTCCACAGGGAGGCATCCGTATCAGAGGCCCAGACCACCTCACTTGGCTCCTCTCGATGTGGAGGGTCAGCAGCTCTACTCCGAGCCTCTCCCAGATGTCCATGCTTCTTACGGTTACCTCTAAGGGAGAGTCCAGCCACCCTGCAGAGAAAGCTCATTACGGCTGTTGATTTTTCACTGCTTAATTCTTCATCTCCATTATGCAGGTGTCATTAAGTTAGTCACCTAATCACCTGTACAGTTTGCTTACAACGACACCTGAAAGAAAAAGATAATCATTTGCCAGATTATTTTAGGAGCGAGGACCTCACTGATCTATCCACTTGAATGAAGGCCAATGCCAGGAGGGAAATCTGAGTTGATTCCATGTGTCACTTAGAAATGAGACTCTGTTCTGCAGCACTTCACTGGACAGGAGACACAAGAAAAGAGCTTTAGGGGCCACTGCTGTGGGCAGCTCTCCATGTAAAATCAATAGCTGCTACAGCGTAGCAGCAGCTTGTCACAAAAAACTGATCAAACATCCTTTCTAGACGAACAAATAATAAAAATGTCAATGTGGGACATGAAGCCATCATTTTAGCAGTTCTACAAATCGCCAGTCAGTACATTCTTTAACGTAACATCTCTTCTTATTTCTGTGATGCCCCGTGCAATGGCACCATGCACCAAGCTCAGACTACGGGCACTAGAGTGAGGAGATATAGAGAGAGAGACGTGGACACAAGCTTTTTATTGAAAAATATACAAAAGCTGTTTATTATGTAGAGTGCCCTCCATAATGTTTGGGACAAAGACACATTGCTCCTCGATTTCCACCCTCTGCTCCACAGTTTAAAATTCCAAATCAAACAATTCAGACATCGTGATTAAAGTTCACACTGCAGACTATCATTGAATCAGATTTGCGTACCATTTCGGTCACACCGTGTAGAAACAACACCTTTTATAAATGGTCTGCCATTTCAGGGCACCATAATGTTTGTGACAATTGGTGTCACAGGTGTTTGTGATTCCTCAGGTGGGTTTCATTGCTTCATAAGATACCTTGGTTTGCTTCTACCCTTTGGAGTCTGTAGCTGCCATTGTTCAACATGAGGACAAGTGCTGTGCCAGCTAAAGTCAAAGAAACCATTAAGAGGCTGAAAAACAAGACTAAAACCATTAGAGGCATCGGAATAACCTTAAGATGACTGAAATCAACTGTTTGGAATATCATGAAGAAGAAAGAACACTGGTGAGCTCAGTAATCACAAAGGGACAGGTAGGCCAAGGAAGACCTCCACTGATGAAGACAGAAGAATCTTCACTCTGGTAAAGAAAAAGCCCCCAACACCTGTCCAGCAGATCAGAAACAGTCTTCAGGGGTCCGATGTGGACATGTCAGAGACCACTATCAGCAGAGACTTCATGAACAGAAATACAAGATGCAAACCACAAAAACAGGATGGACAGATTATAGTTTGTGAAAAAGGACTTGGAGGAGCCTGCAGAATTCTGGGAAAAGGTCTTGTGGGCAGACGAGACAAAGACGAACCTCATCAGAGTGATGACAAGAACAAAGTGTGGAGACCAGCAGGAACCACCCAAGATCCAAAGCAGACCACCTCATCTGTTAAACGTGGTGGTGCTGGTGGTGTTAATAATAATAATTCATTACATTTATATAGCGCTTTTCTCAGTGCTCAAAGTGCTATCCACACAGGGAGGAACCAGGAAGTGAACCCACAATCTTCCATAGTATCCTTACTGCAAAGCAGCAGCACTACCACTGCGCCACCTGTGAGGAATCTATCTATCTATCTATCTATCTATCTATCTATCTATCTATCTATCTATCTATCTATCTATCTATCTATCTATCTATCTATCTATCTATCTATCTATCTATCTTATAGTGCCTTTCTATCTATCTATCTATCTATCTATCTATCTATCTATCTATCTATCTATTTATCTATCTAATCCTGCCAACCACACTAAAATGTCTATCCATCTATCTAATCCTGCCAACTACGATAAAATATCTATTATATATTGCCCCATTCATATCTATTATGTAGTGCCTTTCACATCTATCTGTCTGTCTATCTATCTAATCCTGCCAACTACATTAAAATATCTATCTATCTATCTATCTATCTATCTATCTATCTATCTATCTATCTATCTATCTATCTATCTATCTATCTATCTATCTATCTATCTATCTATCTATCTATCTATCTTATAGTGCCTTTCTGTCTATCTATCTATCTAATCCTGCCAACCACACTAAAATGTCTATCCATCTATCTAATCCTGCCAACTACGATAAAATATCTATTATACATTGCCCCATTCATATCTATTATGTAGTGCCTTTCACATCTATCTGTCTGTCTATCTATCTAATCCTGCCAACTACACTAAAATATCTATCTATCTATCTATCTATCTATCTATCTATCTATCTATCTATCTATCTATCTATCTATCTATCTATCTATCTATCTATCTATCTATCTATCTAATAACAATAGATAGATAGATAGATAGAAAGGCACTATAAGATAGATAGATAGATAGATAGATAGATAGATAGATAGATAGATAGATAGATAGATAGATAGATAGATAGATAGATAGATAGATAGAAAGGCACTATATATATATTTTAATGAAATCTATCTAAAAATTTTAATGTGGTGAACCACAAGTCTTTTAAATTTTAAATTATTTCATTATATAATTTTTTTAAAAATATTTTGAATAATTTAAGACATTCCTTTGTATCTATGCAAAATAAATGATCCCATAAGTGATGCATTAATGTTGTGTTCCCTAACATATGGTGGTCCTGTAATGCACTTCTTTTCATTTACTTCCACTTGTACTTTGGGGCCACCATAGACTGGCAGGTGGAAGCCATTGATGACATCTTGAGCTCTGGCCTGCCATAGGTGTTGTTTATGGATTTTGTTTATTGGTTTTGTTTATAGGTCTTATTTCTCTGTATTCTCCTAAATAATAGTGCATGGAGCTGTACGACCCACCAAGATGTTATTTTCAACTTCACTACTTACTAAACTGGACACATTTTCATTTTGCTTGAAGAAGGCGCACTATACATTCCTGACATTACTGTATCTCTTTAGCTCGCTGAACTGTTTCCTAAATATCCACTAAACCATGGACAGATGTCTCTTGGAAACCAAAACCATTTAGCAGCTTAGTCCATAATTCAATGGCGGTGATATTTTTGAGTCTTTTGGTAGAAAAGCAGGACAAATTGCATCCTTAATTGCGACACTTTCTTTTCTCAGCATTTCTTTTTTTTTTGCCATGAATAAAATATGCATTGTTTTGCATATGTAAGGTTAGAGTGCAAAACCTCATCTGGAGCTTTCAATTTGAATGCTTCCCTGTATTGAGGCCGGGGACAATATTGAACAAAGCAAGTGAGAACACATTTTAATGCGATACATTGGGCTGCTATTTCAAATTAATTCCTTCAGTTGAGAAAGATTGCTTTACAGCTATGTCATATCTCCCTGAATGCCGCCATCCCCCTACTGCGGCCCCACTGATGAAAATGGAGGGTGACAAGTACCAAAAGGAACTCTTCTGATGAGGCTGGACAGACTGATAGGGGTCATGGTAATTGTTATTACATTCAACAGTACAATGTCAAGGGAACCTTTGCTACTATATATTTTGATAAGAGGACTGAAGGTTTATTTTTATGTGCTGTTGGCTTTAAAAGTAAAAATAAGAATCAACAGTGCTCCCAAAGCCTAAAACATGATTAATGAGTTTGTAGAATTTTTTACATCCTTGAAGGAAAATTTCTGCCAGTTGAAACGACTAAATGGAGTATAAACAGTTTCTTAAATCTCTCAGACTTTTTAAGCATCTATCGGTCATCAACCATTGTTTTAGTACATCATTTAAATACAAATAATTGAATCATTGTTATGCTGATTTACCAAGACCAACCACAAACCCAATTTTTTTGTTTAGGAGTTCATATGTAATTAGTATTAATCACAGCTGTAAATAATCACATAACAACACATTCCCAAACATGCTTAAACCAATCCAATTGTCATAATTTAGGGATTTAGTTGAGTGCAGAACCCATTTCTGCAAACGCTTTGTAAGATACGAGTCTGATGAGTGCCTTACAGGTGCTATGACTTCAAAGGATGGCAGCAGATTTGAGTAGAATGGAACTAGGCGACGCCATGTAAAATTAATAATGATGAGCCAAGGTTGTCTTCGGGAGGGTCAGAATCGAATAAACAATGTCCAGGACGTGAGACAAAATTATAAATCGAGAGACGTAGCGAGAGAGTCAAAAAAAAAACCAGAATATTTCACCCAGCCCAAAGACTAAGTCAAAGCTGAAGAAGTTGAAACAATTCATAGCCAGAGAAATCTTTAACAACGATGACAGTAGAGTTATACATTTTAATTAGTCACAAATTGGGACAGTAATGGGAGTGTATGACACAGACTTTTATACGATTGCGGTAATGACATCACACGTGGCAAGCTCCCGGACATATCGCCTAAGAACGGAGTAGCAACCCTGCATTACAAACAGCAAACAATGGTGGCACCAATACTAAAAACAAATTGGCACCTCGGGAAGACATCTTTCAAAATTAAGATCTTCTAAAACATCCTAAACCAAAAATAGGCCAAATCGTGTCTTTGGAGGCAAAGTAAAAGGCAGTAAATTAAATGAATAAAAATTGTAAGTTCAAATGATCGTGACAATAGGGATTAGTTTGAAGGGAAACCGAGGGGCAGGTAGTAGGGGCTGCACAGACTCTGTACTAATATTTCTGTTCCCATCCACAGTCAAGAAGAAGTCCCACCTGACAAAATATGATGTCACTTCCAGATCCAGCTGTCCTGACTTAGTAGAAGACAGATAAGTAATTTTTTGAGTATAATTGGGAGAAGCATGCAAAACAACAAGAAGAACAACAACATTTATTTGTATAGCACGATTTCATACAAATGATGGAGCTCAAAGTGTTTTAAAAGAAAAAAATATAAAAAATAAGATTAGGCAATACTAAGTAACAAAGAATAAAGTAAGGTCCGATGGCCAGGGAAGACAGTGAAAAACAAAAAATAAACTGCAGAGGGCTGGAAAAAAAAGCAAAATCCGCAGGGGTCCCAAGGCCACGAGATCACCCAGCCTCCATTAGGCATTCCACCTAACATCAATGACCTCACAATCAGTCCTCATGGTTTTCAGGCTTCACATGGAAGAATTAGACAATGCTGACATGTGGATCTCTGGCCTTCAATCCATCAATGGAGAGCATCACGGTGCCCTGATCAGGTGGTGGGGATGCAGATCGGCACCACAGAAAACCAGAAAGAGAACAGCAGAGAAAGTAGGGGTTAGAACAGATTGAGGAGATATGATAAAAATAATAATTCAATGCATATACAGAATATCAGGGTTACGCTAAAATGAAGCTATGAGAAAGCCATGTTTAAATAATAGATTTTTAGCAGTTGAGTGCTCCACTGTATTAGCCTGGTGACGTTCTAGCAGTCAGCTATTTCAGATTTTAGGTGCCTAACAGCAGAAGGCCGCCTCACCACTTCTTTTAAGTTTAGCTCTTGGAATTCTAAGCAGACACTCATTTGAAGATCTAAGGGTACGATTTGGAGTGTAAGGTGACAGACATTATGAAATATAGAATGGAGCGAGATGATTTAAGGCTTTGCTAACCATAAGCAGTATTTTGCATGCAAAAGACAAAACAATACAAATAAAGAGAAACAAAGAGACCGAAACCCAGGCAGGGAGGAAGTCGAAAACCAGGCAAGACAAGAAAATTAATGACAAAGAGAATACAATAAAGGTGTAGGAGGATTTATCTACAGATGGAATAATAAAACTCAGTGCAACTGCTGACATTTTATCCTGCCGCTGATGATCTGATCTGATCACAGAGACCACACCCCTAGAAACGTGGGTCACGACTCTAACAACAGTACACAAAATGGCGTCTACTATTGAAAATAGGCCCATCGTGACGTCAGTCAACCCGGAAGTCAGCCATCGTTTGACCAATGTCTGCCCTAGAGAACATTTCTCCAAAGTTCAAGGTACTTTTCTGTACAGAAGATTCTTCCATTTTGTTCCTCTCCATTTTATTCCTTTACATTTTCAATCATTTATTAGATGGGAATTCCCTGGCTAGAAATCAAACTCTTTTCATGTTTAGGCAGAATGTTTTCACAGTACTTTTAATTTAGTTTTAAGGTTGTTATCTTTAATCCAAACTTATCTGACGTTTCTTTCCCCACCATTTTGCATTTTCTTTTGGACATCAGCTGAGCTGGCATCATTTTGTGTATTTCCGTAAGGCATGTTGTTCTTAACCTCTGTCATTACATGTGAATGGCACTGCAACTCGTTCTTTAGCTCAGTCTACTTGTTTTCAAAACACAAATGATTTAATTTTAATGTTTTATCCTAAACTTTTCTGACATCACTAAGCCATCATGTTGTATTTTGTTTTGGACTGAGCTAAAATGCAATCATTTTGTGTATTTTCAAAAGTCCCACAGCCATACTATTGTTATTCTACCTGAAGACTGGAAGAGGACCAGGAGATGAAATGTAGTGAAATCCAGAAACAACTCAAAACCATTGTAATATAAAAAAGAAAAAAGTTTGGGGATGGCCACCCTGTATACTGAAAAAGTACGTTGAAAACTAACAAGCACATCTTCACAGAACTGGGGGGTATTTTTCGTATGTGGATTATTCGTTTAGCTGGATGTAATTGTTGACGATTTGGCCTGATCCTGGACCTGTCGGTTTTTCGAAACTCTTGCTAGAAGTGTTGTCATAGCAACACATCCAAATCCTCAAACATTTGGTTTGTTCGATGTAAACAAGGATTAACTCACATACTTAATCAGTGTCCATGCATGGAATCATTCAGTCATGTCTTCGCCATTCATGAATGAGCGACCAATTGATATATCGGTACGCAAATTATAAGAAGAAAATTTCATATAGAGAGGGGTTTGCGCAATCAGCAAGATACTTTATTGCTCCCGGAGGGAATTCTTTTCGAAAGATACCGCTTTAGCTGAGGGGGAATATTGTACCGCAAAAATTTATTAGGACCTTATATTTGAAATCAAACTTGGCGAAGTCGGGCTGTCACAACCACACAGACAGTAGGCATTGCTTTGAGGTTTTTTGTAAGCAGCACTTTTTTATATACTGTAGGTGATGTGGAAAATCTATCCAAAAGTGCATTTTGCCAGGCAATTCATAAAGTCTGTTTGGCTCTGAAATATTTCCTTCGGGTTTTCATTGTGTTTCCTGGACACCTGTGTGTGCAGACAAACGAGGTGTTTCATGCCATTGCAGGTAAGTAATACACAGACAAAAACACCCACAGTTCCATAAAGTATCTCACAATCAGCCTAACATTCTCATTACCAGGGTTTCCAAATGTGATTGGGGCACATGGGACTAATCACAGTGGAGTTTGATCAAACATTATTTGGAAAATGTACCTCTCTTCCTGATGAATAATCAGACACAGTGTCTTCATCAAATATTTGACCATTGTCAATATCTCATTGGTCAGACACAAGTTTTAGGGATATGACATTCCCTGCAACTGACCCAACAAAAAAAAGGGCTATATGGAACATACCTATGGCACACATTGAGGACAAATATATGCAATGACCATCCTTTACCTGAAATGAAGTGACCACTGCATCCTGCCACTGGTTCTGAGGAGGAGCTTCCCCCTGGAATGCCCTCAGAAACAGGGCAATGGGCATTTTGCTGGAGAGCCAACTCTTCTGCAGGGGTTAGGTCTGGACCGTGTGGACCTCCACCTGTTTTTTGCTTGTCTGCCTTCTTATTAGCTTTAAAATTAATGTTCTTTACATTATATATGATTCTTTATGTCAACAATTCTTTAAATAGTTATAAACCAATATTTACCAGTTTGAAGTATATTCTTGTACTTCACTTTAACCTGTTCCCGTGTTCTCCTTGTGCTCACGTTTGATCTGGAATTATGACATATTAAATAATAATTAATCTGACACATAGGAAATGAAACGCTGCTTTCAGTAAGTACAATACGTTTAATTTGTCGGCCACTTTTTGCCAGCCGTCTTTTCTGGTTTGGGCTGCTTTTGCAGTGTTACCCCTTGTGCATATTAAATCTTGAAATTCTTCATGCCCTTTGAATAAAAGGTCTTGCTCCGCTTGTGTGAAAGAAAAATGTGCCCATTCATTCGTCATTTTGTTACAGCCTATCAAAGACTTGCTGATCATGTTTTCTAGACTCAATATATATGGGTTTTACAATCAGCGCAGGCGCGCGCATTCATCTCGGATGATTAGATCCAGCTCGACTAATCTACTACATGGCCGCGTTTGAAAAACTGACTTATCCCGGAGGAGTTTCACCGGCATTAACTCATCCAAGATGAGGCGTCTGATCTCGGATGATTTAAGTGACGTATGGAAAATACCCCCCTAGTATATATATAACATAAATAATAATAATAATATATATATATATATATATATATATGGAAGAGAAGGTCTGTGATACGGTTTGCATATTTGCAGCTGGAGATCCACGAAGGGAGAAAAAAGAATCACGTATCATAAAATAGTTTTTTATTCCTGAGCTTTCAACCCCTATCAGGGGTCTTCATCAGAGGATAATGCTTAGACTTACAAGAATCAAAGGCAATATAAAGCAACAAATTCAGTGGTGGGGGGTGGAGGTGACTAAGTCAGTATGATCAAGGTGGGGGGGGGGGGGGTTGTATAGTTTATTTATTATGTACATGTTCTTCTTAAGTTGGCATATGCTGGATTTATGTCCAAGTGTCTGTTGATGGCGTTTTCATCTGATAGCCAAGACTCGGCCAAAATAGCACACAAACCCACGAACAATCTGCGCATGGTCCTGTTTAATGCTAAAAACAAGAAATCGACAGCCGAAACACGAAACGCAGTTTATAGTATTCCATGCAATTCTTGCTCAGCAGTATACATAGGACAAACGTCAAAAAGAATCTCAACACGTGTACAGGAACATCGCAACGCCGTCAGAAGAAAGGACGCACTATCTTTGATCTATGCACATACTAAATCGACAGGACACACATTCAACTGGGACAACGTAAAAGTAAAATTTAAGGCCAGTACTAAAAGTGCCAGAGAGTTGGCCGAGTCTTGGCTATCAGATGAAAATGCCATCAACAGACACTTGGACATAAATCCAGCATATGCCAACTTAAGAAGAACATGTACATAATAAATAAACTATACAACCCCCCCCCCCCCCTTGATCATACTGACTTACTTACCTCCACCCACCCCCCACTGAATGTGTTGCTATATATTGCCTTTGATTCTTGTAAGTCTAAGCATTATCCTCTGATGAAGACCCCTGATAGGGGTTGAAAGCTCAGGAATAAAAAAATATTTTATGATACGTGATTCTTTTTTCTCCCCTCGTGGATCTCCAGGTGCAAATATATATATATATATATATATATATATATATATATATATATATATACACATACTGTATATATATATATATCTCTATTATAAAAAAAACGTTGGAAGGCTTGAAAGGAAACGATACGTGATTTTCTCGTTGACACTTTAACGTCCTGAGAGACAATGCAGCATGACAAGCAAAACACGCAGCTCAGCAGCAGCAGCAGCAAGACAGCAGCTGATCCAACCGCATGTTCTTAGCGTGCGTTCTGCCCCCCCCCCCCTTCACAACGCGAGCGGCAGAGATGCGAAGTTGCTGGCGCACAGTGTGACCCAGGGGTGGTCTTGCTGCAAGGGGGTGGGCGTGTGAAGTGAGCAGGGGGCACAGCCCTCTAGTATATAAATTGTGATAGACGGCCAGGAACCCTGCCCTGCCAGAATGCCTGGAGGAAGGAGGGACCGGGAGAGCGGCACTTCTCTTCCCTGGGCACCCACATAGTCCTTGATCCCTTGGGGACAGCGCTTCCGGAACACCAGGAAGTAACAGACCAGGGATGGTGTACACCCGGAGTGCTTCCGGGTGCAAGGGCAGCACTTCCACCACACTGGGGAGTGCTGCCAAAAGTTCATCATCCGGCATCTGGAGCACATCCGGAGCATTATAAAAGGGCCTCCTCCATTCCTGTCTCGCAAGCTCTGTTCTCTTCCGCCCTACTTCGGCTCCCCGAATGGAGTCAGGCGACACCTTTTATAATGCCCCGGATGGTTGCTAGTTCTAATCCCTGTTACTGCCAATAGACATCATGCTTTGCTGGGCCTTTGAGCAAGGCCCCTAACCTGCAATTGCTCCAGGGCTTCTGTAAAATGGCTGACCTTGTGCTCTGACCCCAAGGGGTATGTGAAAAATAACAAATTCCTACTACAAGAAATTGTATAAGGCAAAATAAAGAACAAAAAAAAAACCTAGAAATTGTTCCTAAATAGCCCCTACTTAATTATGCCGTCCTCTTTTTGTAAGTCGCTTTAGATAAAATTATCTGCTAAGCAAATAAATGATAAATGTAAAAACCTGAGCCCCAATTTGAGCCTGAGCAAGACTGGCTAGATTACTGTAATGCATTCCTAAGTGATTTACCTAAGAAAGACATCAATCAGTTACTGTTAGTCCTGAATGTAGCAATAAGAAAAGAATCTTAGATAAAAAAGGAAATCATAGCACATTACACCAGTCTTGGCATCGTTGTATTGGTTACCCGTGTCTTTTAGAACTGACTTTAAAATACTAATGGTTTACAAAGCTTTAAATAATCTTGCACCTTCATATATTTTGGAGTGCCTGTCCCCCTACCCTTCAAATCATAACCTTAGATCTTCTAATAGCGGTCTACTAATAATTCCAAGAGCCAGGCATAAAAGAAGTGGTGGGGGCATCCCTTTGCTGTTATGAATCAAAAATCTGGAATATTAAACCAATAGACATACAGCAGGCTAATACTGTACATCATTTTAGATAGATAGATAGAACTTTATGAGCTTTTGAGTTTCTCCGACACTCTATGTCACTCGATCAGCTTCCTTTTGTTGTTTATACCACTGTCTTTCACAGAACGCTGAGCTTAAGGGTTATTTATATTGATTTGCATATTCAAAGAGGCGTAATTCTGGGAGGAGTTTGGGAGAGGCAGCAGGCCGCGTGCATGTGCGTTACTTTTCACGCTGACCGGGATTTATGTAGCGGAAGAACGTGGAAGTTGGCATAAGCACAGATTTATGCATCTGGATTTTTTTGTGCATACAAATATTTCCGCTTTTGTCCGCATGCCATGTTTTAGTGTGAATTCTATGCACGGTGTTATGCATGAGGCCCCTGGTCATTTCAAGCTTTACGTATTTCACGATTATTGAGGTCACTAAGCTCCTGGGAACATTCCAAGCTTCAGAAATGATTTTATCCCCTTGTCCTGATCTACGCCTCACCATAATTTGATCCCAGACGTCTACAGAGAGTTCCTTGGAGTTGATGGGTTTGTTTGTCCGGACATTCAGTGTGAATTGTGGGGTCTTTCATACACACAGAGGTACACGTGGACCTTTCTAAATGGCATCCAGTTAATTCCATTTTCCACAGGGGAACTCCAATTAACTTCTCAACACAATGGAAGGAGAATGAAAGCAAACAAGAGGCACAATCCGGAGTGTCATGGTGGTGGGTCTGAATACTTACAGGAAGGGGAGATTTCAGTTCTTGATTTTTAACAAATTTTACAAATCTTTCAGAAAACGTGCTTTCATTTTGTGATTATGGGTCATTCAGTATAAACTGATGGGGAAAAAATGGCAAAAATTGAAGGTTTCTGAATGCATTTTAAATACACTTTATCAACAAAAAGAAATACTTGATAACCTAACCCTCGTCTTCCCCATGCGAGGAAAGTGTTCTTTAACATTTGTGAGAAACTTCCCCATAAGTAGCTTTCATCTTTGTCCCTATGTTCTTCTTAAATAACTCATTATAAAGTAAGATAATAAGTCATTTTAAACAAATAGCTGACCTCCACTCTACTAATTCCCTCCATAATTCTGAACCCTTCAGTCCCCTAAAAACTGAAAACCTTCCACACTTTCGAAGTTCACTCCTAACTCACTGGTCTACCTCTAGTTACTCTACTGCTGCTTCTTTATCTTCTTTTCAGAAAGACTCCTCTGTTTTTATAGAAGTTATGTCAAACCTAACCCCGTTGTCAGCAGACCTTAAACAGAGTTCTGGCTGAATGACCGCTTCCTAACGTTTATCACTAACTTGAGGGTCTACCCTCTCGGTTTCTTTTATAAAATGCTTGTCCTGGCTCATTGACTTGGTGCAGAGATGGCAGGTTAACTAAAATGAAAGAGCTGCATGTACCTTCAACCTCCCATTTTATAATTCGTTTTACCTTCCACACCCTTGATGTCTTTTCTTTTTTTTTTTCTTTTTGTTCACATGCCCACCTCTGTACTTTGCGTCCTTCTGTGACTCTGCAGTTAATAAAGCAAACCATCCTGAAGGCTGACCTTGGTTAGAAAGCCAAGATTAGGAAATATATTGCTGCTGGGTGGCTGTTATTTACATTAAATGAAATGGGCTGGAAAGATTGGAAGTGTACAAGAAAGACATAAGAGGCAGAGCCATTATCTTTGCTACTCTAGCAATACATTATAATTATATTAGTTGGTATTAAGGCCAAAAAAAAAAGGCTGCCGAGTGACATCAGAAAGAGTCATTATCTATTTGAAGCAATCCATTTTTATTTTGTATAATGCCTTTCACTGCATGCACTATCATAAAACACTTTAAAATTAATAAAGGACAGTATTAAACTGTAATGAAGGATATTAATGCAGGAGATATGAATAACATGGCAGAGGTAAAAGCGGAGACAAACAGGAAGCTGTAGGTTTAATCCAGTAAATGAAATGATCTCTTATCACAACTTAATTATGTTTGACTTGTTTCTTCCCATATCAATGCAATCACAGATGAAATCAACAAATGTATGACATGCTGACTATAACTCTGGGGCACAAAATGGGCCTCTAAAAACCACCAGTTAAACCAGGGCTTCACTGAGCCTGACCCCAGAATAGGCCTCACCCCAGGCAGCCAGGCCCCAAACGCAGTAGGCAGGCTTCCAGGCCTGCTCGACAACAACGTCTATTGCTATAGCTCAAAGTGCTTTATAAGATGTCAAAGAAATAGATGCAAAAAAAAAAAAAAATTAGAAAAGATTGATAATACATAAAAAGTATACAAAAGATAAATAATGAATACACACTTACATAAGACAGATACATAATTAAGAGAAACAGAGAGAGAGAGAGACGGGGTAGGAGCAGGCACTGACACAGCATGTCGCTGCACCCACCACACGACGAACCACCTCAGGATCCCAAATTAGGATCCAATGGGTGACACCTCAGCATTACACTGGTTTGAATGGAATGGCACAGTGTGAGTTTTTTTAGGGTGGCTGGAGTGCCAATCCTTCCACCAACCCCCAAGTTTTCCCTTGCAAGTTGGAGGATCTGCTTGGTTAGCTGGATTCAGGTTAACATCATACTCAGGGCAGAGCAATTGCAGGTTAAGGGCCTAAAGAAGTGGAACCACTTATGGCATTTATGAGATTCAAACCAGCAACTTTTCAATTGCTGGTACAGATCCCTTTCCTTAGAGCCACCACTCAGGCAGAGTGGTAAGAGTCCTTAAATATAGAATTGCTTTTTTAAGTCTCTAAATGACAGTCTGATGATAAGGCCAGTTGGCCAGGGTGGACAGAAAACATTTTTAAAAACTCCAGTTAAGCTGGAGAAATAAAATAAAATCTGCAAGGATTCAAGGCCAAAAGACCACTCATCCTATTGTTTTTTTTCTTTATTTAAGGTGTCATCAATGTAGTGAGTCTCATGGCTGGTTGGGGTATCTGCTTTCATTCAAACATTCAAACACCACAGACAATCTTCACAGGACTTTGAATAGGTGTTGGAACCAGAAAAGTGAACAGAGAAAAGTAAAGATTAATAAAGATTGCAGGGTCATTGAAGAGTGTGATAATTCTATGCATATCTAATTTATTAAGGGTAGAACTAAACTGCAGTTCTGAAACAGTCAAATTAAAAATGTGTGTATGTTTTTTTTATTTTAACAGAGTCCTTCACATTTTCTATAAGTCTGTAATGGTCAGTGTGCTTTTCTATGCTGTGGTTTTCTGGGCTGTTAACATCATTTCAAGAGAGGGCGGGCTCAGTTATGGGACACACTCTGGACCACCTGGAGGTCTTAGCAAAGGAGAGAATTAAAAGAAAACTAAGTGCCATTATGAACAATGCAGCACATCCTCTCTCTGACACACCAATACTGGGGACTTTCAGCTAATGACTTATTCAGCAGAAGTGTGTCAAGAAATGTCATGGTGGCTCCTTTATACCAACATCAATACGCCTGCAGAGCACCTCACTGGGACTGGGACTGGGACAGGTAAGTTAGAAATTTTCTTTCTTTTTTAATTTTCTTGCTGTATAGTCATTCTAGTGTGTGTTCAGACCAAAGTGTGTTTGTATATTTATTAATTTATTTATATATTTCTGTACTGCTTTCTTTTAAATGCTTCTGTAAAAAGCCAAATTTCCCCCTGGGGACAAATAAAGTTCTATCTATCTATCTATCTATCTATCTATCTATCTATCTATCTATCTATCTATCTATCTATCTATCTATCTATCTATCTATCTATCTATCTATCTATCTAAAATGATGCATAGTATTAGCCTGCTGTATGTCTATTGGTTTAATATTCCCACCACTTCTTTTATGCCTGGCTCTTGGAATTATTAGCAGACCGCTATTAGAAGATCTAAGGTTATGATTTGAAGGGTAGGGGGACAGGCACTCGAAAATATATGAAGGTGCAAAATTATTTAAAGCTTTGTAAACCATTAGTATTTTAAAGTCAGTTCTAAAAGACACGGGTAACCAATACAACGATGCCAAGACTGGTGTAATTTGCTATGATTTTCTTTTTCTATCTAAGATTCTTACTGCTGCATTCAGGACTAACAGTAACTGATTGATGTCTTTCTTAGGTAAATCACTTAGGAATGCATTACAGTAATCTAGCCAGTCTTGCTCAGGCTCAAATTGGGGCTCAGGTTTTTACAATTATCATTTATTTGCTTAGCAGATACTTTTAGCTAAAGCGACTTACAAAAAAAGGACAGCATAATCGAGAAGGGGCTCTTTAGTTTTAATTAATTTAAATTGAAATTAATTTAATTTTTAATTGCTAGGTTTTTTTTTTTGTTCTTTATTTTGCCTTATACAATTTCTTGTAGTAGGAATTTGTTATTTTTCGCATACCCCTTGGGGTCAGAGCACAAGGTCAGCCATTTTACAGAAGCCCTGGAGCAATTGCAGGTTAGGGGTCTTGCTCAATGTCTCAGCAGAGTAGGATCTCTTTTGGCAGTAACAGGGATTCGAACTGGCAACCTCAGATTCTTAGCCGCAGAGCTCAAAACAAAATATAAAAGCAAGTGAAGTGCTGGTTACAGTTACAGACCCTAACAGCTAATATTATTTAGACCAGTGGTTCCCAAACTCGATCCTGGGGACCCACTGTGGCTGCAGGTTTTTGTTCCAACCAATTTCCATTTTTCATTGGACTCTTAGTTTGTAATTTCTACACTGACTCCAAAACACTAAGTTTGGTAGATTTTTATTAAACTAAAAGTATTTTCAAACCTAATTTTCATTCTGATTTTCCAGGCGTTCTGGTTATTTAATTGATTATTTACTAATTAGTGAGTCTCACACTGTCGTTGCTGCTTTCATCAACCTGGGTGTCAACTGTGCTGGATGTTAATTGTCACTATTAGGGTTAAATGTAAATGAATGGAGCAAACTACACAGGAAAAGGGGAAAATAATAGGAAAACAACAAGAGAGTTAAGCATTTATAACTTTAGAAAAAAAAATAGAAATTATTCTAAATGTCTTATAAATGTAAAAAACATATTTGTTTTGTTTTTCTGAATGCAGAATAAATGAAGAGTAAAAAAAGACTAGCTAATTAAATGAGTTGTTATCTATTATCACCGATTGTGAATCTGGCTGGAACAAAAACCTGCAGCCACAGTGGGTCCCCAGGATTGAGTTTGGGAACCACTGATTTAGACAGAAATCTACCGAATAAGACTCTTTAAATGCTTCATATACACATTGAAGGAGTCCGAATTTTGAATGGAGTTGGATAACTTGTTTCACCAGCCAGGTGAATAATAATCATAATAATAATAATAATAACAATAATAATCTTTACTTTTATATATTGCTTTTCTCACTACTTAAAGCTTTTTACATTGAAAGAGGGGAGTCACTTCAACTACCGCTAATGAAAAGCATCCACCTGGATGATGTGACGGCAGCCATCTTTGCGCTATTACATTCACCACACATTAGTTCTTAGGTGGTGAAGGCATGAAAGATAATCAGCCAATTAAAGACAGGGAGTGATTGGGGGTCCAGAATGACTAGGCCATGGTGGGCAGTTTAGCTTGGTCATCCCCACAATTTATGAAGGATACATGGAGATCTTTTATGAGCACAGACAGTCAGGACCATAGTTTTACATCTCATTTGTACAGCACAGCGTCCCCTGTCATTGCACTGGGACTTTGGGATCCACATTCAGACCACGGGGTAAGTTCCCCAACTGCTGGCCTTGCCAAAGGAATGACAGGTACAGCTGTGTATCAATGTAAGTCACTTTAGGTTATAATAATGGGCAGAGTGGTGGCTCTGAGGCCAGGGATCTGCACTGGCAATCGGAAGGTTGCTGGTTCGAATCCCGTAAATGCCAAAAAGGGACTCTGCTATGTTGGGCCCTTGAGCAAGGCCCTTAACCTGCAATTGCTGAGCACTTTGAGTAGTGAGAAAAGCAATATATAAATGCAAAGAATTATTATTATTATAATATGTTTTATTGGATGACATGAAGCGTCAACCAACAGCACATCATCAGGTCACCCAGAGAGAAGGCCACACGGGCCACAAGGAGAACATTCAGCCTCCACACAGACAGTGGGCGGGCTGGACTCTGATAGACGGCGGCAGCATTCTTTGTCAAGCGCGGCGCACTTAGGTTTGTATTCGTTTTTTTGTATGCTTGTCAGCTCTTACCGAAATGTCAGGTATTTATTTCTAAACCTCTGTAAATGAATTCTAACGGTGTATAATGTAGGGATTTGAGGAGGCTACCAACTAGACATACTCAATCATAAAACTGTCCTCGACTGAAATGGCAGATGGGCTGTTTTCAACCTGATTGTAAAATTACTCTATAGAAAATATGCATATGATAAATTAATTACGGCTGAGTCCCATTACCTGTCGCATTCAAGTGCAGATAAAAGAGAAATGTAAAAGCACAATGAAAAAAATAAATAAATAAAATAAAGAGGAATTCTTCCAGTCTTTGGGGTTTGCAAATGAAATGCAGAAATGTAATGAAAATTTTCAGCTGACAAGGATGCAATCTCCTCTCCCCAAACTAAATTTCAATTTGTTCACTGCAAATGTTAACATTGAAATGAGCCTTTTTTCCTTGAGGACCCCAGAGAGAAAGACACCTTAGTATGCAAATGCAAAAAAAAAAGGGAGCAATGCACGGGAAATCTCTGCTAAAATGAGCGCTCAATTTGGTGGAGTTTAAATCAAGATTCACTTCAGAGGTAAGGAATTGGCTCGGCTACGTGTCTAACAAATGTAATCTGAGTGGCGCTTTGCTGTGTGGCATTGTGTGGTCTTTATGGAATATACACGTGTTATTGGCGGAGGACAACTTGGTCAGAGACAAGCCTGTGGAATCGAATGAGGGAGTTAAGCGACATGGCAGAAATGCTATACGACATATTGTCATCCACTGTACACACCAAGTCTAAAAAAAGAAAGTTTGGGGTGCCAACCGGGTCGTCCCTTTCAATATTGGTGCCAGCAAGTCAAAATAAACAGGCACATACAAAAACAAAAAGCATTAGGCTATAGAGCCCTAGAAATAAGGGTAAAGGTGGGCCTGTGGAATGGTCAAGTTAGGCAGGAGCTCCATCCAGTGGTTGGCTCTTTCCCTTCAGGGGGCATCTCGGTCTTATAGCTCTCAGACCAGAAGGGGTCCCTCACTGGGCATCTTAACTGAGAGTCGTGGGTGGAAAAGTAGACAATACTATCAGCTACAGCGCCTCCTCGTGTTCTGGAGTGGTAGTGCTTACCTCTGATGAGGCCAGAAGGTGACCCTCTGACGTTCACACATGACGGGTGTAATGCAAGAAAGGACAAGAGGGAGATGGTATGAGCAATACGGGCAAACTACTGTGACTTGTGAACCATTCGGAAAAATGCAATATTTATGTAGTGAGAAGTCTAGCAAAATGACACTACAAAGATAACAATATGCAGGCTTTCGAGGCAACTCAGGCCCCTTCATCAGGCAAAGATGTAATACAGAAACTGGAGTTCCCTGTGTTTATATACACACTCTAGGACAAATAACAATATTGGAAAACCTTTAAGTGGGACATCTTAAATGTAAAAAATGAATAGACCTCTTTAGGATAAGATTCATTTAGCAAGAGATGAGAACAATGTATAGTCAAGATCTTAGGATAAGATAACTGTTCAGCAAAGTCTTTTGAAGTTTCTGATGAGTTTTTCAATACACTGTGAGTCTGTAGACAGGGTTGTCTGTGCCAGTCTGAGAGATGAAAACAATCCTCATATCTATTTATCTATAAATTTGTCTTAAAACATGTTTTGATCTTCATCTAAGCTGCAATAATGAACAAACCGTTAATGCACAATTTGTTGCATTGTTCTCGGCCATTTTAAATATATCACTCGACAGTCACAGTGTAGGTTGGAAAAAGTCTGTGAACCCCTCAGCTGACAAAAGCTAACTGGGGTCAGGAGACAGCAAACCAGGAGACCAACCAATGAAACAAGATTGGAGGTGCGGTTTAGAGCGACTTTGACCAATCATAAAGACTCAAACATTTTCAGTTTGCTATTCCTGAGAAGCATCTGCTCATTTAAAGCACAGCTCACAAAAAAGGAGACTGCAGACACTTCTACAAGATGTTAATTTGCATCAAGCTGGAAAGGGTTAAAAAACTCATTTCAAAGAGTTTAGATATCTGTCAGGCCACAGTTGGACAAACTCTGGCTATTTTCCAATAGAACTGGGACAATGCAGAATGCTCAATGAGGTAAAAACGGACCTCTGAGCAATAGCAAAAGACTCAAAGGAATCGTTGGAACAGGTGAACGTCGCTGCTTCTACCATATGTACCAGATGGAGTGCATCGGAGCTGGGGGGTCCTCTACAGCGCATCTTCAACCTGAGCCTGGAACAGGGGAGAGTCCCGAGGCTTTGGAAAACATCTTGCATCACCTCAGTCCCAAAGGTATCACGTCCTAGTGAGCTGAATGACTTCCAGCCTGTTGCTCTGACATCACATGTGATGAAGACCATGGAGAGGCTGCTGCTTCACCACCTGAGGCCACTGGTTCAACACACCCTGTAAGAATTATGTTTCTAGACTTCTCTAGCGCCTTCAACACAATCCAACCTCTGCTCCTTAGGGACAAGCTGACAGAGATGGGAGTAGATTCATACCTGGTGGCATGGATCATGGACTATCTTACAAACAGACCTCAGTATGTGCGTCTTGGGAACTGCACGTCTGACATTGCGGTCAGCAACACAGGAGCGCCACAAGGGACTGTACTTTCTCCGGTCCTGTTCAGCCTATATACATCGGACTTCCAATACAACTCGGAGTCCTGCCACGTGCAAAAGTTCGCTGATGACACTGCTATCGTGGGCTGCATCAGGAGTGGGCAGGAGGAGGAGTATAGGGACCTAATCAATGACTTTGTTAAATGGTGCGACTCAAACCACCTACACCTGAACACCAGCAAAACCAAGGAGCTGGTGGTGGATTTTAGGAGGCCCAGACCTCTCATGGACCCCGTGATCATCAGAGGCGACTGTGTGCAGAGGGTGCAGACCTATAAATACCTGTTAACATTATATAAAGTTATTGTCTGTTTTTACCTGCATTATTATCAATCATTAATTTAATATTGTTTTTTGTATCAGTAAGGTGCTGCTGGAGTATGTGAATTTCCCCTTGGGATTAATAAAGTATCTATCTATCTATCTATCTATCTATCTATCTATCTATCTATCTATCTATCTATCTATCTATCTATCTATCTATCTATATATCTATCTATCTATCTATCTATCTATCTATATGCAGAGAATTGAACAAACATGGTGTCAATGGCATCAAGAAGAAAGCTTTTGCTCTCCAATGTCACTCCATGCGTGATCCGATGTCAGCATTCAGGGAACGCATGAGGAACTGACCTTTGAGATCAACAACACCAACAAGAACATTTATTTCTATAGCACATTTTCCTACAAATGATTTACCTCAAAGTGCTTTACAAGATGAAGAAAGAAAAAATAAAAAATATAAAAATAATATCAGGCAATACTAAGTAACAAAGAATAAAGTAAAGAAAATAAAGTAAATAATAAAGTAAAGAATAAAGTAAGGTCCGATGGCCACTGAGATTGCACAGGTGGTGAACCAGCTGATTTGGGGGGGAAAGGCTGCAGAGATCTGTGGTATCCGGGGTGAACTTCTCCAGGCTGGTTGTAAGGCCGTCCTCTTGGCATTGCAAGCAATCTTAGCTTCCATTTGGGTGACTGGCATCATCCCAACTGACTGGAAAATGGAACTTGTCATCCCTATCTGAAAAGGGATGGGTGATCGCCTGGATTGCAGCAACTACAGGGGGATAACGCTGCTCTGGGTGCCGGGTAAGGTCCTTACTAGGGTTGTCCTCAATAGGATCTGTGATCACTAGCTCACCTATCAGCGACCAGAACAGTCTGGTTTTACATCTAAGAAGTCAACCATCGACCGTATCCTGGCACTGAAGGTTCTCATGGAGCGCAAATGCGAACATCAGCAGAATTTCTTTGCACCCTTTGTCAATTTTCATAAACCATTTGACTCAGTTGATCGAGTTGCCCTGTGGGACATCCTGAGGGTTCGCAGGATCCCCTGGAGGTTGCTGGATATCATGGCCGGAATGTACACTGGTACTGTGAGTGCTGTGCAGAGTGGAGGCAGAACCTCTGCGTTTTTCCCAGTTGTTTCTGGGGTTCATCAGCGGTCTGTTCTGCTCCTACTCTGTTCAAAGCTTGTATGGACTGGGTATTGGGCAAGGTTGTGGGGTCCAGCGGCTG
Organism: Erpetoichthys calabaricus; assembly: GCF_900747795.2. Classification (NCBI taxonomy): domain Eukaryota; kingdom Metazoa; phylum Chordata; class Cladistia; order Polypteriformes; family Polypteridae; genus Erpetoichthys; species Erpetoichthys calabaricus. Next base: position 13,138,695 of record NC_041400.2, on the reverse strand, counting down.
CGGGGCATCTGTTGGTGAAGAAAGGTTCACGGATCTTGACTTTGGTGACGATGCTGTGATCTTCACAGAGTCAATGGAGGCTCTGATCGGGGCGCTCGAGACACTGAGCGAGGAGTCTGACTGTCTGGGCTTGCGGGTGTCCTGGATAAAAACAAAGAGCCAGGCCTTTAATGACCTCTTGGGCACGGCCATCAGCAGTGTGTCTGTCTGCGGAGAGAGTGTCAACCTCATTGAGAGGTTTACTTACCTCAGAAATTACATTCATGTCTCTGGTGACTCTTCCTATGAAGTCAGTAGACGGATTGGGAGAGCATGGCGGGGTCATGAGGTCGCTGGAAAGGGGTGTGTGCAAAAGGACGAATGTCCAAGTCTTTAGAGTCCTGGTGCTCCCTCTCTTACTATATGTTTGCTATCCAGTGACCTGAGATGAAGACTGGACTCCATTTGTACTGTGTCTCTCCGGAAAAAACCTTGGTTACCGCTGGTTTGACTTTGTGTTGCTCATGGAGTCCCGAATGAGGCACATTACCTGCATTGCGAGGGAGCATCAGTTACAGCACTACGGCCATGTGACGCGTTTCCCCGAGGGTGATCCATCTCGTAAGATCCTCATTGTTGGGAACCCGAGCGGCTGTACCAGGCCAAGGGGTCAATCACGTAACACCTGGCTGCGGCAGATAGAGGGTCATTTCCGGAGGGTGGGACTGGACTGCATGTCTGCCTGGGGGTGTGCCAACCGGGATCCCAAGTTGTTTTGTCATGTAGTGGGCGTGGCAACGTACTGTACCAGTGCATGCTCCCCAACTTGACTTGACTTGACTTGATGGCCAGGAGGACAGAAAAAAAAAAAAAAAACTCCAGAGGGCTGGAGAAAAAAACAAAATCTGTAGGGGTTCTGAGACCACGAGACCACCCAGCCTCCTCTAAGCATTCTACTTGACATAAATGACCTCATAATCAGTCCTCATGGCTTTCAGGCTTCACATGGAAGAACTTGATGATGATGGTCATGTGGACCTCTGGCCTTTAATCCATCAATGTAGGGACAACACGGTGCCCTGATCAGGTGGTGGAGGGCGCAGATCGCCACCACATAAAAACTTGAAAGAGAACAGCAGAGAAAGTAGGGGTTAGTACGGATTGTGGAGTCATAATAAAAATGATAATCAAAGCATATACAGAATATCAGGGTTACACTACAATGAACCTATGATAACACCATGTTAAAGTAATGTGTTTATAGCAGTGTTTTAAAGTCCTCCACTGGTGAATTTCTATCGGTCAGCTATTCCAGATTTTAGGTGCCTAATAGCAGAAGGCCGCCTCACCGCTTCTTTTATGTTTAGCTCTTGGAATTCTAAGCAGACACTCATTTGAAGATCTAAGGTTATGATTGAGTGAGATGATTTAAGGCTTTGTAAACCATAAGCAGTATTTTAAAGTCAAGATCATTAAATGTGTGTGTGTGCCAGATGGTGATCTTCCATAATCATGTCCTCCACTTTCTGGCACATTTCCTGTGAAGATGCCTCCACAGGACAACCCTGTGTTATGGTTTTGGGGTCATCTCCAATTGACTTCTGACTCCATTTTAAATTTCTTGGCCCAAAACTTTACCTTATGGTATGAAGGTGCATCATCACCATATACAGCATTCAATCTCTGATAGATTTCCATTGGCTTCTCCCTTTCCTTTGCAGAAGGAATCTAATGATTGAACGATGCCCCCAATTTGTCAGCTGCTTTGTAGACTCACAGGTAGATGTGTTTGCCATCCTCTCTCCCTGAGTGCTTGATATGAAATGACCTCAAACTACATGTGTGGCATTTCAAGGCACATCTTGATCTCCAGTAACAAGTTCAGATTTGAAACACCAATACATGAGACTCAGATGGGTATATTTTTGAACACCTCTCAAATATTAAGGACATCACTCATCCAATGGTTCTTCTCTTCTTAGGCATTTTGTTGGGTTTCTTGGAGCTCTGAGATCTCTGGGATCTGATTCCTGAATGGACTACTGTACATGCATGGCAATACTGACGGCATCTACTGTGGACCTATTTGCTCGGTAGGCAAACTTGATAGGGTAAGATACACTGGATGTAAGTTATGACCAGTCTTTCGAAGCACTGTATCACAAGAGGTGTCCATGCAACCAGTCGACGGTGCTCTTCTTCATGATAGGCACACCAGTCATTGACATGAAACAAGTGGGGTCTAAGGTTTGTAGAAGGTACAGATTAAATATGTGTGGGATGGGTGTGATCAGGACGCAGGCTGAAGGTGAGTTCATGATGTCCTTTGCCAACCTCCAAGAGTGTTTGTCTGTCATATTTTATTAATGTGAAAGAACTCTGTATATTTAAAACATGAAAAAATAACTAAGATAACCATATAACATAGATAATGGTGGTTGTAGAAAGGGCCCACAGGGACACCTGCCATGGTGGCTGCCATTTTATCTTAGCTCAACTGAGCTAAAAATGTTTTGCTGCTGATTCTGTTTGTACTCCGCATGTGATGTTTATCATTTCAGTGCCAAGCAATAGTCGACGAGCATTGATGGGATTCCACGTGCTCCGATACCACTTTTCCATCATTGCTATGTCCAGTTGGAAGCTTTCTCCATGTTCATCACGGACTACTACAAGATTAACAGAGAAGAAGTGCAAGTGTGAATACAAAAACTGAAAAATGAGTTCTGGTTTGCCACTGTCACGTACGCATGCACGCACAGGGGACAGCTGAAGAGGTCTAGTGACTGTAATTATACCACCACACCTGGGGATGGCGCTGTTTTTTAATACCTCTTATTCTCTTTCTCCCACTACAGATCGGATGATTGACAACTCGGATATCACTGATGTCACTTCTGGTGTCTGTTCACCTGGACCCGCCTCTTCCTGCTGGGAGGTCTGAAAACTTAACTTCCTTAGGAGGCTGGCATCCTTCAACATCTGCAATAAGATGCTGCAGATGTTCTATCAGACGGTTGTGGCGAGTGCCCTCTTCTACGCGGTGGTGTGCTGGGGAGGCAGCGTAAAGAAGAGGGACGCCTCACGCCTGGACAAACTGGTGAGGAAGGCAGGCTCTATTGTAGGCATGGAGCTGGACAGTTTAACATCTGTGGCAGAGCGACGGGCGCTGAGCAGACTCCTGTCAATGATGGAGAATCCACTGCATCCACTGAACAGGATCATCTCCAGACAGAGGAGCAGCTTCAGCGACAGACTGCTGTCACTGTCCTGCTCCACTGACAGACTGAGAAGATCTTTCCTCCCCCAAACTATGCGACTCTTCAGTTCCACCCGTGGGGAGGGGGGGGGGGGGGGGGGGGGGAGGTAAACGTTAACATTTAACATTATACAAAGTTATTGTCTGTTTTTTTATCTATCTATCTATCTATCTATCTATCTATCTATCTATCTATCTATCTATCTATCTATCTATCTATCTATCTATCTCTGCCATCTTTGCCAGCTCCATTCTGAACTCTTGTCTGAAAAGACCTTTTCACTGTTTATTTGATTTTTCGTTGCAGCTCAAGTGTATGGAGTGCCGGGTTGGAACCCCTTTGTTATTCTCTTACATCACCCATATCCCCAAGAATCAGTGCCCCCTGTTAGGTTAATTGGCAATTCTGAGCTTCCCCCTGTGTAAATGTGGGCATGACTGGCCGTAGAGATGAACTGCCATCCTTTCCAGGGTTGGTTCCTGACTTGCACCCTATAACTCCCCATTGGATTCAGCAGGCTGGCTGATGAATCGATGGATTTTATTATGTTAATGGGGCCAGTTATTATTATTCAGGTTATGTGGTTTAAAAAATGAAGGCACTTTGGATTTTCTGTTTAATTAACAAAAACGACAAAGTGTTTCTGGTTGCTGGGAAAGAAAAACAAATCAATAGATATTGATTGCTCGTTGAAAAATCAAAATGTAATCTTTTCATTAAAGCCCTGCTGGCCTATACTTTTATGATCGGAAAATCAAATATTTTATTGATGCAGGACTGGGACATTCAGAGTGCTTACATCAGTAGCAGCCAATTTGCTTCATAGTGTGTGTGTGTGTGTGTGGTGGCACTTTTCATGCCTGCTTCCAAGGCCTTGACTGCAAATATATTGAGCTATACTTCATCATTTAATCAAAATCTGTGGGCACCCCTTCAAATTATTGAGCTTCGGTATTTCATTTTTAACAGGTGCATAAAGTCAGCCCACAGCCATGCAGTCCCAATTGACAAACCAAACGTGTTGTGACTGTAAATGTGGCACTGTAACAGTGTGCCACCTGTGCCAAGAGTCAGGATGTGAAATGTTTGCTCAGGTAGATCTGCCCAGACAACTGTAAGTATTACTAAAGGAGCAACAACAGCCCAGCCACAATGTGATAGACCACCCAAACTCAGAGAGTGGAGCTGCCGAGTGGCACAGCACTCCACCTGCATGAGTCAGATGTCACCTCCATCCCAGTTCATCAGGTGACCCTAATCAGTTATGGCCTGCAGTATTGTGCAGTCTTTCTGCCTCACAGGTTTGGGCCTGTAGCAGGATCACATATAAATGAACTGGCCCGTGCACTTCAACGTTTTTATTTTGGATATACTTTGTTAATCCCTGAGGGGAAGTTGTCTTTTCACATCACCTTTGGAAGTCATACCGCAGGGTCAGCCATTATACAGCACCCAACAGAGTAGGATCCTTTCTGGCAGTAACGGGATTTGAACCGGCAATCTTCCAGATACCAGCGCAGATCTCCTGCCACAGAGCCAGCACTCTGCTCCATGTACCTTACTCTCCCCTGAGGTTCTTGTCACCGGAACTGTGACTTTGTAGAACCGTATGGCTCTGGATATGCCATTGCCACCTGCACCTGAGAGGACAAACATGCTGCTCCCTGAGTGAACCAACAGAAAACAGTTCACCAACCTGTGAAACCTGTGCTGATAGTTACACCAGAGATCGGGTACTTATACCACACTGCCAACAAGAACATCGGATAATGGGATTGTTTTCTTGTAGATCATCTAATGTGGTCTGCCTAGTTCTGCACGTGAAATGTCTCAACGCTTTATGAGAGAAACTGGACAGGCACTTTACCAGAAAATAAATTCACACAGGTTTCACATTAAGCATGGCAATAGAGATGTTCTTGTAGGAGTTCACTTCAGCAAAAATTATTTTAAAGCCACAGTGCGCTGATGGCCAACTTTGAGACACAACAGGAGAGAAAGGAATGGGACGTTAAACAGATTTTAACACATTACAAAACATGTCCGCATATTGTGTTATGTTTCTGCCAGCATTTCTCCCCTGGCTGGGGTTCAAAATTTTGTCTCTTTTCCATTTTGTCTAATTTTGTATCATCCATCCATCCATTTTCCAACCCGCTGAATCCGAACACAGGGTCACGGGGGTCTGCTGGAGCCAATCCCAGCCAACACAGGGCACAAGGCAGGAACCAATCCCGGGCAGGGTGCCAACCCACCGCAGGACACACACAAACACACCCACCCACACACCAGGGCCAATTTAGAATCACCAATCCACCTAACCAGCATGTCTTTGGACTGTGGGAGGAAACCCACGCAGACACGGGGAGAACATGCAAACTCCACGCAGGGAGGACTCGGGAAGCGAACCCAGGTCCCCAGGTCACCCAACTGTGAGGCAGCAGTGCTACCCACTGCACCACCGTGCCGCCCACATTTTGTATCATTTATTTGTATTAATGTTTGTTTATTATGTACTAGCTGTCCCCTGTCGCTCTGCCCATGTAGTAGTGAAACAGGACAAACTTTAAAAATCAATTAAAAAAATGTAAATAAAAAAGTAATGATTTGTATTGGGCGACACGGTGGCGCAGTGGGTAGCGCTGCTGCCTCGCAGTTGGGAGACCTGGGGACCTGGGTTCACTTCCCGGGTCCTCCCTGCGTGGAGTTTGCATGTTCTCCCCGTGTCTGCGTGGGTTTCCTCCGGGCGCTCCGGTTTCCTCCCACAGTCTAAAGACATGCAGGTTAGGTGGATTGGCGATTCTAAATTGGCCCTAGTGTGTGCTTGGTGTGTGGGTGTGTTTGTGTGTGTCCTGCGGTGGGTTGGCACCCTGCCCAGGATTGGTTCCTGCCTTGTGCCCTGTGTTGGCTGGGATTGGCTCCAGCAGACCCCCGTGACCCTGTGTTCGGATTCAGCGGGTTGGAAAATGGATGGATGGATAGATGATTTGTATTGAGAAGAATTTATATTGATAGCTTTGGTATCTGAGGGCCTCTTGATGTACAATATTTTTGGTTCTGCTATCAGAGGCGAGAATGTAGCTGTGATCTCTTTGCAAAAAGTGCAAAAAGTTGGCAAGGTATCTCTGGCCAAGCAGAAGGTAGGTACGCTCCAGTGTGAAACGTTGGCACTGTTTCTGATCGTGTTCAGCTCTGACAGGATTGCGTCCCCCCGCGTGGGGAGAAGAGCATCTCTGCCAATGAGCAGGTACCCTCTTAAATGTAGCTGTGATCTCTCTTTCAAAAACATCAAACGTTACAATCTCTAGATGATAATGTCTGCTGGACTATCTGTCAGTTATACTACTGTTTGTGAGATTCAAGTACTGTGTGAGCAACACAAGGACCAGACCTGTCTCCTCTTTTCTTTACTCTGTACTCCTCTGACTACATATAAAACAGCAGGTCACATCATTTGCAGAAATTCTCAGATGATTCTGCACTTATGAGGTGTATTGATAAAGGGGGTGAGACAGAGGAGAGGAGTCAGGGGGAGAGTATGGTATAAAGAGTATGGTCTTAACATCAGCAAAACTGAGGAACTGATTTTGGGCTTTCACCCCACCAAAGAGGACACCAGGGTTCACTCCAGCTCCCCAAACCCAACACAACAGACACAGATCACAAGTTAAAAGCACCAAAGAGTCTTTCTATTGCATGGGAAACTCTTCCCAAAGTGTTTTCCACCACCACAGCCACAAGTACAGGAATAGTGCAGCACACAGATATTCTTCTTTCTTTCTCTCTGTCTCTTGGTCTTTGCCACCAACTCCTCCTCCGCTCCTTCCAGCAGGCTTCACCCACCTCCCACCTGACTTTGGCTCACTTCTGTGAGGCTAGCAAGTCCTCTTACATTGGCCAACCCAGAAGTGCTTCTGCTCTTCCACCCACATGGTCTGTAAGCACTTCCAAGCCATACGGCTCCTTAGTCTTTGCAGCGCCCCCTGGTAGCTCCCACAGTACTCAACTGGACTGAAGTAAAGAACTCCAAGTCCCATGATGCCCTGTGGGAATCTGAGGCACCGCTGCAACCCAGGGGACCTGCCATCTAGCATTCTTGGGGAGGCAGTGTCCTAAAGAGGTTACCTTCCCCCATCCTTCCGTCTCTAGGCCATCCCGGCCGGGTTGGGCTGCCGGCCGTCCTGGTCACTATTCAAAGAGTGGATGTAGACAGAGGTGGTCCACTCCTTCAAGTACTTGGGGGTCCACATTAAACGTTAACATTATTCAAAGTTATTGTCTGTTTTTACCTACATTTTTATTACTCTTTAATTTAATATTGTTTTTTTGTATCAGTATGCTGCTGCTGGAGTATGTGAATTTCCCCTTGGGATTAATAAAGTATCTATCTATCTATCTATCTATCTATCTATCTATCTATCTATCTATCTATCTATCTATCTATCTATCTATCTATCTATCTATCTATCTATCTATCTATCTATCTATCTATCTATCTATCTACAATGGGCTTTAACGGGCCATGCCTCTTGACAGCCCCCCAGATAGATAGATAGATAGATAGATAGATAGATAGATAGATAGATAGATAGATAGATAGATAGATAGATAGATAGATAGATAGATAGATACTTTATTATTAATCCATCCATCCATCCATCCATCCATTGTCTCCCGCTTATCCGAGGTCGGGTCGCGGGGGCAGCAGCTTGAGCAGAGATGCCCAGACTTCCCTCTCCCCGGCCACTTCTTCTAGCTCTTCCGGGAGAATCCCAAGGCGTTCCCAAGCCAGTCGAGAGACATAGTCCCTCCAGCGTGTCCTGGGTCTTCCCCGGGGCCTCCTCCCGGTTGGACGTGCCCGGAACACCTCACCAGGGAGGCGTCCAGGAGGCATCCTGATCAGATGCCCGAGCCACCTCATCTGACTCCTCTCGATGCGGAGGAGCAGCGGCTCTACTCTGAGCCCCTCCCGGATGACTGAGCTTCTCACCCTATCTTTAAGGGAAAGCCCGGACACCCTGCGGAGGAAACTCATTTCAGCCGCTTGTATTCGCGATCTCGTTCTTTCGGTCACTACCCATAGCTCATGACCATAGGTGAGGGTAGGAAGATAGATCGACTGGTAAATTGAGAGCTTCGCCTTGCGGCTCAGCTCCTTTTTCACCACGACAGACCGATGCAATGCCCGCATTACTGCGGATGCCGCACCGATCCGCCTGTCGATCTCACGCTCCATTCTTCCCTCACTCGTGAACAAGACCCCGAGATACTTGAACTCCTCCACTTGGGGCAGGATCTCGCTACCACCCCTGAGAGGGCACTCCACCCTTTTCCGGCTGAGGACCATGGTCTCGGATTTGGAGGTGCTGATTCTCATCCCAGCCGCTTCACACTCGGCTGCGAACCGATCCAGAGAGAGCTGAAGATCACGGCCTGATGAAGCAAACAGGACAACATCATCTGCAAAAAGCAGTGACCCAATCCTGAGCCCACCAAACCGGACCCCCTCAACACCCTGGCTGCGCCTAGAAATTCTGTCCATAAAAGTTATGAACAGAATCGGTGACAAAGGGCAGCCCTGGCGGAGTCCAACTCTCACTGGAAACGGGTTCGACTTACTGCCGGCAATGCGGACCAAGCTCTGGCACCGATCGTACAGGGACTGAACAGCCCTTATCAGGGGGGCCGGTACCCCATACTCTCGGAGTACCCCCCACAGGATTCCCCGAGGGACACGGTTTATTATTAATCCCAAGGGGAAATTCAAATACTCCAGCAGCAGCATATTGATAAAAAAAAACCAATATTAAATTAAAGAGTGATAACAATGCAGGTATAACAGACAGTAACTTTGTATAATGTTAACGTTTACCCCCCCGGGTGGAACTGAAGAGTCGCATAGCGTGGGGGAGGAACGATCTCCTCAGTCTGTCAGTGGAGCAGGACGGTGACAGCAGTCTGTCGCTGAAGCTGCTCCTCTGTCTGGAGATGATCCTGTTCAGTGGATGCATTGGATTCTCCATAATTGACAGGAGTCTGCTCAGTGCCCGTCACTCTGCCACAGATGTCAAACTGTCCAGCTCCATGCCTACAATAGAGCCTGCCTTCCTCACCAGTTTGTCCAGGCGTGAGGCGTCCCTCTTCTTTATGGTGACTCCCCAGCACACCACCGCGTAGAAGAGGGCGCTTGCCACAACTGTCTGATTGAACATCTGCAGCATCTTATTGCAGATGTTGAAAGACTCCAGCCTTCTAAGGAAGTATAACCGGCTCTGTCCTCTCTTGCACAGAGCATCAGTATTGTCAGTCCAGTTCAATATATCATCCAGCTGCACTCCTAGGTATTTATAGGTCTGCACCCTCTGCACACAGTCACCTCTGATGATCACGGGGTCTGTGAGGGGCCTGGTCCTCCTAAAATTCACCACCAGCTACTTGGTTTTGCTGGTGTTCAGTTGTAACTGTGTGCTATTATGAACAATTCTGCACATCCTCTCTGTGACACCCTAACACTGAGGACTTTCAGCCAATGAGTTATTCAGAAGTGTGTGAAGAAACACTATGGGGACTCCTTTATACCAACATTAGTACACCTGTATAGAACCTCAATTGGACTGGGATGGCCAAGTCAGAACATTTTTCTTTTTAAAATGTTCTTCCCTTTTAGTCATTCCAGTGTGTGTTCAGACCAATGTGTATGTGTACTGTGTGTTAACAAGCTTCAATAAAAAGCCAAATTTCCCCCTGGGGACAAACAAAGTACTATCTTAATCGTAACAAAATTAATTATGCCCAAATAATCCCTGACGTTAAAAACACAATTTTTAATTTTAGTAACAAACACCTTGGCAGCGTTTCTCAACCTTTAAGTATTTGCGACCCAAGTTTTCATAACAGTTTTAATTGCGCCTCCACCTAAGGTTTTTTTAAAAGGAGCCCACTAATACCAATTTGTTCTTTTTTAATTAATGATATACTGTATCATAGATGCATATTTTATTATACCTACTTAACTTTTATCGACATTTATCTAACTCTATACAGTATTTATTTTTCTAGTATCAGAATGTAGTTTAGTTAATTTGTTTTGGTTTCAATAGATGTATTTTTCATATTTTCAATTCTTGTTTTCTTTTTTTTACATCTTCGCGCCCCCCCTTTTTGTTACTTCGATCCCCCCAGGGGGGCCCGCCCCACAGTTTGAGAACCACTGCCTTAGGATAATCTTATTTAACACATAATAATTTTTTAACTCCGTCGTAACACAATCAACCTAACATGCACATTTGTAGGAATGTGAGAAGACAAGTAGAGTATTTGGAGTAAAACTCCCACGGACGTGAGGAGAGCATGCGAACGTCACCGAGCTCAGCACTGGGGTCTTGGGTGCTGTAGCTGTGAGGGATCAGTGCGACCCACTTCACCGCCATGCTGCCCTTGAAGAAATTCAACAACAACAACAACAACATTTATTTATATAGCACATTTTCATACAAAAAGTAGCTCAAAGTGCTTTACATAATGAAGAAAAGAAGAATAAAAGACAAATAAGAAATTAAAATAAGACAACCTTAGTTAACATAAGAAGGAGTAAGGTCCGATGGCCAGAGTGGACAGAAAAACCAAAAAAAAAACTCCAGAAGGCTGGAGAAAAAAATAAAATCTGTAGGGGTTCCAGGCCACGAGACCGCCCAGTCCCCTTTGGGCATTCTACCTAACATAAATGAAATAGTCCTCTTTGTATTTAGGGTTCTCACGGAGTCACTTGATGCTGATGGTTATACAGACTTCTGGCTTTTAATCCATCCATCATTGTTGGAACATCATGGTGCTTTGGGTAGATGGTGGTGGCACAAGCCACCACCAATAGGACACCGGAAAAGGAAACAGAAGAGAGAGTAGGGGTTAGTACAGATTTTGAATGGTTATTATAATGAATTGGATATACAGAGTGTCAGGATTAAATTACAGTGAAGTTATGAGAAGGCCATGTTAAAGTAATGTGTTTTCAGTAGTTTTTTAAAGTGCTCCACTGTATTAGCCTGGCGAATTGCTACTGGCAGGCTATTCCAGATTTTAGGTGCATAACAGCAGAAGGCCGCCTCACCACTTCTTTTAAGTTTTGCTCTTGGAATTCTAAGGAGACACTCAGTTGAGGATCTGAGGTTGCGATTTGGAATATAAGGTGTCAGACATTCCGATATATAAGACGGGGCGAGATTATTTAAAGCTTTAAAAACCATAAGCAGAATTTTAAAGTCAATTCTGAATGACACAGGTAACCAGGTAATTCAGACTTAATTCCGTTAGATTTTTGCTACAAATGCCTTACAGAAGTAAAATGGCGTATCTAAATAAAAGCAAGAGTGGTGGTGCAAAAACTGACTTTATTTTTATCCACAGAATTTATGTCCAAGTTTCTGATCTCAAATGTGCCCATAAAAAAAAATAAACCAGGATAAGGAGACTATTACTCTGCTCTTTTATAATACCGGTGGCCATTTTCTAACTATGCAGTTCAAGTTACAAGCTGTGTTTACAAGAAGGTCCTCCTTTGACAGCGGCTGACATGTTCATAATTGAAGAAATCATAGCAGGTAATTCAGCGTTCTGAAACAATTTCCATAGGCCAGCCTACCAAAGCAATATGTCAGATTTTTGTTTATAAAGCGAGACTGGGAGAGCATATAATTGAGGAGCACAAGGTTGTTTAAAAAAATGCATACTGTAATTTGTGTAGCCATCACGCAGTCTCCAGGCAGGCGGCATGAAGATGATGACATGTTTGACAATCATTTTTGTGTGTTTATTAACTTGATTGACACCTAATTCTTTGCAGTATATTTATGGCTGCCCTCCAGTGTTCAGTCTGCTGTATCGAGGCAATTGTCGACATGTTATTACCAAGTGGTGGGGTAGGTAGCCACGCTTTGGAGACCTTCAGATCTCAACTTGGTGAAAAAGTTATACGAATAGAGATTGACAAACTCGGCCGGGCTGATTGGCCTGCTCTTGTCGAAACGTTTCAAGTTCACACGGTATAATGAGACACTTCTATGTCATTGACACACTAGTTACAATACTGACAATGACGAAAACAGCATCACACATCAGTTACAACACCAGTCACACCATCGACATTTTGAGTATCCTTACAACCTGTGGATAAAACACTGTCTCCGAATCAAGGTGTGTGAGTGACAGTGGGCCAGAATGGAGAAGCAAGAAAAGTACAATACAATACAATACAGTACAATACAATTTATTTTATTTTATTTTTGGTATAGCCCAAAATCACACAAGAATTGCCACAATTTGTGAATTTCCCCTTGGGATTAATAAAGTATCTATCTATCTATCTATCTATCTATCTATCTATCTATCTATCTATCTATCTATCTATCTATCTATCTATCTATCTATCTATCTATCTATCTATCTATCTATCTATCTATCTATCTATCTATCTATCTATCTATCTATCTAATGACAGGTTGGACTGGTTTTGGAACTATAGAAGAAAGGGCGAACAGACTCTTCTTCCTCAGGACAGTGCGTTCCATTAATGTGGGAAGTGACATCCTTTACACAGTCTATGGTGATGGCCACTGTGTGGTGTGGTGGGCTGGTAACATCACTTCAAGAGTGACCCACTGAATCAACAAGCTAATTAAAAGGTCAAGCTCAGTTATGGGATGCACTGTGGACCCCCGGTGGTCAGGAGGATTAAAACAAAACTGACAGATAGATAGATAGATAGATAGATAGATAGATAGATAGATAGATAGATAGATAGATAGATAGATAGATAGATAGATAGATAGATAGATAGATAGATAGATAGATAGATAGATAGATAGATAGATAGATAGATAGATAGATAGATAGATAGATAGATAGATAGATAGATAGATACTTTATTATTCCCAAGGGGAAATTCACATACTCCAGCAGCAGCATATTGATAAAAAAAACCAATATTGAATTAAAGAGTGATAACAATGCAGGTATAACAGACAGTAACTTTATATAATGTTAACGTTTACCCCCCCAGGTGGAATTGAAGAGTCGCATAGTGTGGCGGAGGAACGATCTCCTCAGTCTGTCAGTGGAGCACGATGGTGACAGCAGTCTGTCACTGAAGCTGCTCCTCTGTCTGGAGATGATCCTGTTCAGTGGATGCAGTGGATTCTCCATAAATTGATAGGAGCCTGCTCAGTGCCCGTTGCTCTGCCACGGATGTCAAACTGTCCAGCTCCGTGCCTACAATGGAGCCTGCCTTCCTCACCAGTTTGTCCAGGCGTGAGGCGTCCCTCTTCTTTATGCTGCCTCCCCAGCACACCACTCGCCACAACCGTCTGATAGAACATCTGCAGCATCTTATTGCAGATGTTGAAGGACGCCAGCCTTCTAAGGAAGTATAGTATCTATCTATCTATCTATCTATCTATCTATCTATCTATCTATCTATCTATCTATCTATCTATCTATCTATCTATCTATCTATCTATCTATCTATCTATCTATCTATCTATCTATCTATCTATCTATCTATCTATCTATCTACAATGGGCTTTAACAGGCCCTGCCTCTTGACAGCCCCCCAGCCTTGACTCCCTAAGAAGACAAGGAAAAACTTCCAAAAAAACTCTTCTAGGGGAAAAAATGGAAGAACCCTTGGGAAAGGCAGTTCAGAGAGAAAGACCCCTTACCAGGTAGGTTGGACATGCAGTGGGTGTCAAAATGAAGGGGGTCAATACAACACAATACACAGAACAGAACAAATCCTCAATACAATATAATAGAAATGCAATAGAAATATTACAAGTACACAGCAGAATTCAACAGTAAATGATATCCCATAATACGATTTGGATTGGAAAAGTGACTGTGCAGGATGGCTGGGGTCTTTAGCAATACAGTTAGGCTGGGTTTATACACGACGCGAGTCCCGCTCCAGTGGACACTACTGCTACACAAATGCTGTGCTGTTTATACTTCTGCGCGAACTTTATGTAAATCTGGAAGATTCCACCAGGTGGCAGTGTGAGATATCATCACGGTGAGAAAACATTCAACTTTGCCGTGTTGTGAATTGCATGAAACATCCATTAAATTCCGGGCACACCTTGGCACAATATCTCTGAAAGGATGTTTAATGATTACATCCATCAATCCAGGGATGTGTCCATTCCAGCATGCTTCGGGCGCGAGACAGAAACAATCCCTGGACGGGGCATCAGCTCATCACAAGTTGAAAACAAGCACACACACTCACACACACCGGCATCATTTAATGTCACCAAATCCCCAAACCTTCATGTCTTTGGAAGGAAACTGGAGCACACAGTGGAAACACAGCAGAAAAACATTCAAATTCCAGGCAGGGAACGGCAGGGAACGGCAGGGAACACCAGGGACATGAATCCCTGCGAGGCAGAAGAGATACCACTCCGCCACCACACCACCCCCATGTGTAATTATTAACAGTATTCATTATTTAACTGAAGTTAACGACTTATCTGTAAAATGTAACATACATATTTTAACACATTTCATCATGAAAGTGATATCAGGTATAAATCAAAGAATTGTAAATGTGCAGAGAGCTGGAATATCATAAATGTAATAGATAGATAGATAGATAGATAGATAGATAGATAGATAGATAGATAGATAGATAGATAGATAGATAGATAGATAGATAGATAGATAGATAGATAGATAGATAGATAGATAGATAGATAGATAGATACTTTATTAATCCCAAGGGTAATGTGTGCAGTGTGGCGATTGCTGCTTGCCACTGCTGTCAGTTCAGGAGGAAGCCCCAGAAGCACGTAACGATTAACAACTGGGTCGGTTTTAAGATGACATTTACAACGGTCTTCTTTAACGATAAAATAAAATAAAAGCTTAAAGGGGACATTTCGAGATTAAAGCTGAAATTTCCATTTTAATCACAAAATAGATTGTGTCCTTAATTTATTTTCTCTGTGGCTCAAATACACCGCCGTACATTATGTTGCTGTTGTGAAAGTGCAAAAAAATAAAAAGGACAGCACAGAAGATTGCATGTGAGACTTTTAAAATGTATCGCGTCATTACAATGGGGAATATGTGATGCCTGAATATAAAAGCACCATGAATGTATCTGTATATCGGCATTTTGCTTCACCACATCGAACCAATCATCAAAAATCGAAGCACGTACATCGTGTAGGATCTGCATAGCGGCTTTCTGTCACATTCCAACTTCATCACACTGCGCCCCTCGACTTTTTGCTGGTACTGCAACTCGCGCAAATGTTCCATTAATTTCTGAGGATGTGCTTGGAGGATGCATCAAATGAATGCTGGGAACACATGGCAGCCATGATGCAGTGTGAATTATAAACCGGTCCTTAGGCTTACTAAGGCAACGCATGGTAGATATAACAAAAGACAATTTGGTGCCAGTAAGCAGTAAAATGCCATTCTACTTTCACCACCCTCTGAAGTACCCAGCAACCCTGGGCTGAGCAGGTGCCATTGCAGTATGTGTAGTGACTGCTAGGAATGGGCTCCATTGTCAGTCAGTCATTTTCAAGCCTGCTCAATCCTGAACAGGGTCGTGGAGGCTATCCCACTTAACACAGGGTGCAAGGCAGGACAGTGTGCCAGTCCAACACAGGGTGAACACACACACTAAACTCAATTTAGGACTGGCAATTCACTTAAGCTGTATGTCTTTAGACTGTGGGAGGAAACCATACAGACACATGGAGAACATGCAAACTCCATGCAGGGAAGACCCGAGATGCGCACGCTGGTCTCCTTACTGCGATACAGCAGTGCTAACTGTGCCACAGTGTGTGCCCGACTCCATTGTGCACTTGTAAAAGTTGCTGAGTATCGATAAGTGAAACAATTTCTTCAAAACTGAATTTGTAATGAACCTTACAGTTTCACTTTGCGAATAAAAACAACTGGGGGGTTTGCCTCATGCATTGAATTCAACATGCATTCAGCCCCCTCCACATTCTGCATACTTTATTGTGTAGGTTTTGTTCATGGAGGTTGGTTTCCTCTTCCTAAAGATGTGCTGGATTCATAAATTGGCAAAATATGACTGACTGTGGTCTGTGTTGGCCATGTGCCCCCAACTACGGTTGGTTGACGCCTTCTCCAGGATTGTACAGTGGATTCAGAAAGTATTCAGGCCCTTTCAATTTTTACACCCTTTACGGTGTTGTAGATTTGATTTTAAATGGATAAATTTGGCATTTTTGCCCATCAATCTTCACTTAATAACCCATAATGACAAAGTGAAAACAAATGAAAATTTTTCCTACAATGTGATAAAGTATGCAGAAACTGAAGGGGTCAAAATACTTTCTGAATTCACTGTATATTTTCATCTAATCTGCAGAATTTTCCACCGTGTACAAAAATGTGACAAAATGTATTGTGTTGTAGAACATGGAGGAGCTGCTAGATGCTCGGGCCCATCTGAGTGTGTTCTATTTTCATTCACAACAGCATTAGGCCCAGAGGCCAGAGGAGAATGACCAGACTGGTCTGAGCTGATAGAAAGGCAATAGTAACTCAAATAAGCACTCGTCACAACCGAGGTATGTAGAAGAGCATCTCTGAACAAGTCGAACCATGAAGCAGGTGGGCTACAGCAGCAGGAGACCACACTGGGGGCCACTCCTGTCAGCTAAGAACAGGCAATTGAGGCTACAGTTCACACGGGCTCAGCAAAATTGGGCAACAGAAGATAGGAAAAACATCACCTGGTCTGACGAGTCTCGATTTCTGCTGCAACATTCAGAATGCAGTGTAAACAACATGAAAGCATGGCTAAATCTGCCCTTGTATCATTGGTTCAGGCTGGTGTGGGGTGTAATGGTGTGGGGATATTTTCTTGGCACACTTTGAGCCCCTTAGTACCAACTGGGCATCAATTAAATGCTACAGCCTCCTTGAGTTTTGTTGCTAACCATGTCCATCCCTTTATGACTGCAATGTCCCCATCTTCTGATGGCCACTTCCAGCAGGATAACACGCCATGTCACAAAGCTCAGATCACCTCAAACTGGTTTCTTGAACATGACGGTGAGTTCACAGGACTCAAATGGCCTCCACAGTCAGCAGATCTCAATCCAGTAGAGCACTTTTGGAATGCGGTGGAATGGGAGATTTGCATCATGGATGTGCAGCTGACAAATCTGCAGCATCTGTGTGATGTTATCATGTCAACATAGACCAAATCCCTGAGGAATGTTTCCAGCATCTTGTTAAATCCATACCATGAAGAATTACGGCAGTTTTGAAAGTAAAAGGGGGCCCAATCCGGTAGTAGCAAGGTGTACCTAATAACAACACATCACCAGGTCGCCCAGAGAAAAGACCACACAAGGCCACAGGGGGTCCAACCCGGTACTAGCAAGGTGTACCTAATAAAGTGGCCGGTAAGTATATGTCACCTTAGATAATAATAATAATAATAATATATTTTATTGGATGTCATGAAGCGTCCTCAAACAACACATCACCGGGTCACCCAAAGAAAAGGCTACACGGATCACAGGGGGTCCGGTGTACCTAATAAAGCGGCCGGTGAGTGTAAGACACCTTAGATAATAATATATTTTATTGGATGACATGAAGTGTGGGTGGCACGGTGGCGCAGTGGGTAGCGCTGCTGCCTCGCAGTTGGGAGTCCTGGGGACCTGGGTTTGCTTCCCGGGTCCTCCCTGCGTGGAGTTTGCATGTTCTCCCCGTGTCTGCGTGGGTTTCCTCCGGGCACTCCAGTTTCCTCCCACAGTCCAAAGACATGCAGGTTAGGTGGATTGGCGATTCTAAATTGGCCCTAGTGTGTGGGTGTGTTTGTGTGTGTCCTGTGGTGGGTTGGCACCCTGCCCGGGATTGGTTCCTGCCTTGTGCCCTGTGTTGGCTGGGATTGGCTCCAGCAGACCCTCGTGACCCTGTGTTCGGATTCAGCGGGTTGGAAAATGGATGGATGGATGGATGGACATGAAGTGTCCTCCAGCAACACATCACCGGGTCACCCAGAGAAAAGGCTACACATATCAGAGGGGGTCCGGTGTACCTAATAAAGTGGCCGGTGAGTGTAAGACACCTTAGATAATCATATATTTTATTGGATGACATGAAGCGTCCACCAACAACACATCACCAGGTCACCCAGGGAAAAGACCACACAAGGCCACAAGGGGTCCGACCCGGTACTAGCAAGGTGTACCTAATAAAGTGGCCGGTAAGTATATGTCACCTTAGGTAACAATAATATATTTTATTGGCTATCATGAAGTGTCCTCCAACAGCACATCACTGGGTCACCCAGAGAGAAGGCTACACGGATCAGAGGGGGTCCGGTGTACCTAATAAAGCGGCCGGTTAGTGTAAGTCACTTTAAATAATAATCATATATTTTATTGGATGTCATGAAGTATCCTCCAGCAACGCATCACCAGGTCACCCATAGAAAAGACCACACAAGGCCACAGGGGGTCCAACCTGGTACTAGCACGGTGTACCTAATAAAGTGGCCGGTAAGTATATGTCACCTTAGATAATAATAATAATAATAATAATAATAATAATAATAATAATAATAATAATATATTTTATTGGATGTCATGAAGCGTCCTCAAACAACATATCACCAGGTCACCCAAAGAAAAGGCTACACGGATCACAGGGGGTCCGGTGTACCTAATAAAGCAGCTGGTGAGTGTAAGTCACCTTAGATGATAATATATTTTATTGGATGACATGAAGCGTCCACCAACAACACATCGCCAGGTCACCCAGAGAAAAGACCACACAAGGCCACAGGTGGTCCAACCCGGTACTAGCAAGGTGTACTTAATAAAGTGGCCGGTAAGTATATGTCACCTTAGATAATAATAATAATAATAATAATAATAATAATAATAATAATAATAATAATAATAATAATATATTTTATTGGATGTCATGAAGTGTCCTCCAACAACACATCACCGGGTCACCCAGAGAGAAGGCTACACGGATCAGAGGAGGTCCGGTGTACCTAATAAAGCGGCCGGTTAGTGGAAGTCACCTTAAATAATAATCATATATTTTATTGGATGTCATGAAGTATCCTCCAGCAACACATCACCAGGTCACCCATAGAAAAGACCACACAAGGCCACAGGGGGTCCAACCCGGTACTAGCACGGTGTACCTAATAAAGTGGCCGGTAAGTATAAGTTACCTTAGGTAATAATCATATATTTTATTGGATGTCATGAAGTGTCCTCCAACAACACATCACCAGGTCACCCAAAGAAAAGGCCACACGGATCACAGGTTGTCCAGTGTACCTAATAAAGTGGCCGCTGAGTGCAGTACGATGGTCTCTGTTTCTTTTTCTGACAGTAGGAGCGGCTGAAGTGACTCGGTCACAGTAACACAGGATGTCAGAGTCTGGGATTGAACCAGCCAGCGCACTGCCTTTACTAAATGATTACATATCGCCATCTCTTATGCCACCCTTGCATTTTTCACGTTATCTTTCTTTTGCACTTTTTATTTTGTACCCGCGTTCAGTAACAAGGATCAACAAACCTCTGCGCTTTGTTCAAGATTTCACGCCAGTCACCCAGGCTATAAGCCTTCCATTTCAGCTTTATGAAAATATTAAAAACTGTAACATATCTCCGCTTCACACAAAAAAAAAAAGTGATTATTTCTTTGACCCTGCATGCAAGAGGCTTGGGAAGGAATAATGAGGCACCATTTATTGGCATTCACAGTTAAAGCCATTTCCATTCAACTTTTTAACAAAAAAATGTCAACATCCCATTCTGGCCGTGATTAAAATTCATAGGCTCATGGCGACTCACAGATGCAGAAGCAATTTTGGGGCCAGTCATATCATGCTTCTACAAAATTAATTTGACAGGTTTGCATTAAAGCAACTGATCAATATCCACTTAGAACAGTTGGGGGCTAACTGAAGAAAAATAACTGACCGGTTTGTTACGAGATGAGAAAAAATGAATCTTGGAGACTTTGTTCCTCTAAGCTCTCTCCTACATCAGGAGCCCTGACCTCAATCCATTGATCGGCTGCAGTTAACATGACAAAAGGCCTGGCGGATATACCAGGATGTAGCTACCAGGGAACAATCAAGCCTCGTGCACTAAATGCTTGATGGAGTGACTAGTCTTTTGTAAGCTATGTGCAAAAAGTCCTATTTGCTCCTGTAGAAATAAAATACAGTGGAACACTTTTGACAGGCTGTTCGAGTAGTCCTAGATGTGAAATGAGGAGGAAAAAAAAAAAAAAAATAAAAACAAGTTGGCAGCCTGAAGACGGCGACATAAAAAGAGCTCATTTTCGACAAGTTCTTCCAGAGACCGTTCTTAACCTTTTATTCTTCTTCTGCTTTCTGAGCTCTAAATTGAGATGCATTTTCATTGTGCAGGAGGTATTGGATAACAGCTTTGTGTGGATCATACAGACCCCGGCACCCTTCTTTGTCATCTCCAGCAGCACACAGTGCTGTGGAGCTCCTCCTCTACATCTCAAATGAAACTACAGGCTTTATTAATTTGAGAAAAACGGCCATGTTATATTGAGGAATTCAAGATGTTATTGATTTTTGGCCTTGTCGCTGCATCACCTCTGCACGTTCTCCCTGTGCTTGTGTGGGGTTTCTTCATGTAGCCTACGTTCCTCCTCCCAGACTCATAGTGGACTCATAGAGGTCAGTGTTGCCTCGATCTACTGAGGAGGTTGAGGTTGTTCAGTAAGTTTTCTGCCAGTCTGTAGTGGCCTTTGCTAATTTTCCATTTGGTAGCACGCTGGGAAAATGGCATTAGTGCAGGTGATGCCAACAGACTAAATAAACCGATTAAAAAGGCTGATTCAATCTTGGGAATCAGGCTGGACGCACTGGAGGAAGAATTGGAGCATACTGTAACTCAGGAAGCTACTTGATAACCTAGACAATGACCGTCACAAAAAAACAACCATACAGTATGAGGTATTGGCTAAACAGAGGAACCCCTTCAGTAGCAGATTACAGGGGTCGCAAGTCCAGTCCTGGAGGACCACCGTGGCTGCAGGTTTTCATTCTAACCCTTTTTTTAACGAGTGCCCTGTTTGTGCTGCCAATTAACTTCTTGTGAATTCGTTTTAATTGAATTGCTTTTTTAAGATTTGCTCCCCTGAATTTCTTCATCGTTCTTTCTTCATTTCTTTCCTTAAATGGCACCCAAACAGAAATGAAATGTGAAGTGAGGGAGCCAACAGAAGACCATCTAAGTGAGGGCGTCAAACTCCAACCAACTGCTTAATGAGGTGCTGATTCTCATTGTTAATTAAACTCGTTCTTTAATTTTGTGGCTTGTTGCTACTCTCGTGGTGCATTAGCAGACATTTCTCTGTTGATTTTCTCTTTCTAAGAGCTCTGATAAAATGTTTTAGGGACCTGAGAAGATCGACATTCCTGAGACCTTCATCTTTATTTTCACATATTGTATGATGGACACCACTTGTCTTCACTCATTTTGTATCTCATTAGATAGATAGAAGGCGGCACGGTTGCGCAGTGGGTAGCGCTGCTGCCTCGCAGTTAGGTGACCTGGGTTCGCTTCCCGGGTCCTCCCTGCGTGGAGTTTGCATGTTCTCCCCGTGTCTGCGTGGGTTTCCTCCGGGCGCTCCGGTTTCCTCCCACAGTCCAAAGACATGCAGGTTAGGTGGATTGGCGATTATAAATTGGCCCTAGTGTGTGCTTGGTGTGTGGGTGTGTTTGTGTGCGTCCTGCGGTGGGTTGGCACTCTGCCCGGGATTGGTTCCTGCCTTGTGCCCTGTGTTGGCTGGGATTGGCTCCAGCAGACCCCCCATGACCCTGTGTTTGGATTCAGCGGGTTGGAAAATGGATAGATAGATAGATAGATAGATAGATAGATAGATAGATAGATAGATAGATAGATAGATAGATAGATAGATAGATAGATAGATGTTATTTTCAACTTTTTAGTCTTGGGTTTGTTTTAGTATAATTTTGTAATAATATTTTAACACTTCCTTTACAATGTAATACAGTCGATTCCGGTTAATTGGGCCACTGGTTAATCGGACCAGCCGCTTATTCAGACCATATCCTAAATATAAATACAACTCCTAAATACAACTCGGAGTCCTGCCACGTGCAAAAGTTTGCTGATGACACTGCTATCGTGGGCTGCATCAGGAGTGGGCAGGAGGATGAGTAAAGGGACCTAATCAAGGACTTTGCTAAATGGTGCGACTCAAACCACCTACAACTGAACACCAGCAAAACCAAGGAGCTGGTGGTGGATTTTAGGAGGCCCAGACCCCTCATGGACCCTGTGATCATCAGAGGTGACTGTGTGCAGAGGGTGCAGACCTATAAATACCTGGGAGTGCAGCTGGATGATAAATTAGACTGGACTGCCAATACTGATGCTCTGTGCAAGAAAGGACAGAGCCGGTTATACTTCCTTAGAAGGCTGGCGTCCTTCAATATCTGCAATAAGATGCTGCAGATGTTCTATCAGACAGTTGTGGTGAGCACACTCTTCTACGCGGTGGTGTGCTGGGGAGGCAGCATTAAGAAGAAATACGCCTCACGCCTGGACAAACTGGTGAGGAAGGCAGGCTCTATTGTTGGCATGGAGTTGGACAGTTTGACATCCGTGGCAGAGAGACGGGCGCTCAGCAGACTCCTATCAATTATGGAGAATCCACTGCATCCACTAAACAGGATCATCTCCAGACAGAGGAGCAGCTTCAGCGACAGACTGCTGTCACCGTCCTGCTCCACTGACAGACTGAGGAGATCGTTCCTCCCCCACACTATGCGACTCTTCAATTCCACCCGGGGGTGGCAAACATAAACATTTAACATTTTACAAAGTTATTGTCTGTTTTTCATCCGCATTATTATTATTATCAATCTTTAATTTAATATTATTTATTGTATCAGTATACTGCTTCTGGATAATGTGAATTTCCCATTGGGATTAATAAAGTATCTATCTATCTATCTATCTATCTATCTATCTATCTATCTATCTATCTATCTATCTATCTTTGTAAAGATCCGAAACATATCATATTACATAACATTGTTCGCTTTTTTGGACCAAAATTCCATTTAATCGGACCAAAGAACAACGACTTGAAATTTTGCACACTTAACTCACTTCCGATGACAATACATGAATCAATAATCAGTTTCACTAATTAATCAATTAATCCATATTAATTAAGAAATGAAATTTTGATATAATAATAATAATAATAATAATAATAATAATAATTGATATGAAGAATAGTTAAAGAATTCACCAATAGATGGCGCTAGTAACGGATAGAAATATTACATTAAATATTACATTATTACATACAGTCGATTTCGGTTAATCGGACCACATCGGGATGCAATCATTTTGGTCTTAATAACCAGCTGGTCCGATTACACGAACATGCCCTATACATGTGCAACCAAGACGGGACATGCTATAAGTAACATATTAAAATGTCATTATGACTTTCATTGTGCTGCACACGCGTATGGTGAGCGTACAAACAAGAACTACGTACATGTACATGTACGGTTGCTTACAACTTTGTTTATTGAAAAAGAAATCTACAAATTCTTCGAAACGATCTACACGACACTCGGCATGCGAAGCTCAATAAAAAAGGTTACATTACCAAATTCCAGTCAACGTTTGAAGAACATGTCTAGCGTGATCTGACGCATTCTGTTGACGCACTGCACTTGAACAAAATCACCACAAACATCTAACGCATCAATGGGAATGCCTTCATTTCCCTCCTGCATGAAATAGTGACGTCTGGATCCTTGCCTTCACGCTTCTGTTTTTGAGAAGTTCCTTGTCGTCTTTCACATTGTGCCCATTCTTCTCGCAGCTCATTCTCTTGTTTTAACTAGCACGAAATTGTAGTCTTTGCCAAGCCGGTAATTTCAACCAACCGATACTGACTAGTGTTTGGTGGTTGTTGCCTGATCTGATCCAGGAAATCAATTTTTTCAGCTAATGCCAAGTCCCGCCGTGGCATTTTGGCAGGGGAGACAAGACACGCACAGTTCACGGACTGCTGTAAAAGATTTCTGATGAAATCTTGGTGTTTCCGGGTCAAGATGTGGAGGTCAGGAGAGCCACAAAATGCTCGCCATTCAAAGCTTTGGCACTAAAAGCGTCCAGTTTGACTTTCTTGAAGCAAAAGCTTTCTCGCGTAAACTTTAATCCTGATTGACAGGAAGGAATTCCTTGCCCGGACACTCTTGTTTATGCTCAACTTCATGTCGCCGATTACTGGGTGGTCCGTTTTAGGAAAGAAAGGGCAGGCATGTTCACCCCCATTGGTTTGCACTTGGTACAAATTTTCCGACTTCCTGACCTTTGATAAAAGCATAAATTCTCCTGCGGTGCCCAGGGATCCTCCCGATGTCACTGACTCGCTTTACATCGGCTTTCCGCGGGTGGGTTAAATATCAATTACTGTACAAGATTTGTACCAGACAACAATCAGGTGAAGTTAAAATAAGCGTGGTAATAAGTGTGGTAAAAAGACATTAAACAATGGCAGAATCCAAAAGCAAACAAAAGGCTGCAATCAACCAAAAACACGTTGTCACACATGTGTGTCTCAGGATCACCATCCACCCCTGTCCGGGTATATGATGCCACCCCAGGCTAAGTGGGGATGCTGCCACAAACTGTCTTATCATTTTCTTCCTCCACAGTCTCGAGAAACTGACCAATGAGAACAACTGGCTCCGCCCCTTCTGGTCCCAGAGCTTTAAAATGACGACTGCCTGGAAGGAGGTATCATTTACTGCGGAGATGACCCAATGAGAAGAGCCCCGAGGCAAATGACCAATTGGCAGAACCAAATAAATTAGAAGCCACCCCACTATGCGCCGACTGCCTTTTCTTGTTGTGTTTCTTACGAACATCAAGTGCTATTTTTATTGGACGCTGTCAGTAAATGAGGAGGGCCCTGTTGGACCCCAAAATATTCTTGCATTGTTGACCTTCTTTCACACGGATGACCACAAAAAATCATAGATCTGTTTAAACTAGAGGCTTTCACAAGGGTGGGATGTACAATACTACAGTGAAGACCTCTACGTAGACCCTTATTGCATTTCTAATGCCTACCCCATCACACAAGTGAAGAATGATTAACAGTTGCATAGCAACAGACGCTAACAGTAAGAGGCTGAGCAAAGCAAAGACAAAGGGAGGGAACTTGCGTAACAAAGCTTGTTTTGGACTATTTTATAGTTCTCTCTATGCGACTTTATGTGTTTAGACAATGCTGCATTGCTCAAAGAGTCTGTCTGTGAGCCACTTCACTTTTCAGTCGAATTAAGCTTTTATTGGCTCTCTGAAACTAAAGGGAGTTTGTCTGCAGTAGGTGTAATGATGCTGGCTTATGGGTTTCATTTTTTTCCAACCAATTTAATTTTTTTAAGTATCGATCCTGGGGATTTGAAGGTCAAGGAATCTTTTGGTAATATTTTTTTTTCTATGCATTCTATCAGGGTTATATAATTCACATTCTTAATCCCCCTGATACTGCCTTTGTGCAGATTACATTAATATTAGTAATAATAATAATAATAATAATACATTTTATTATATAGCACCTTTCCTATGCTCAAGGCGTTCTGTTGAGTAGCACCAAGAAGTGGAGAGGAAGTTGGAAGAATAAGAAAGGACTTTGAAAGACGGATGGCTGAAGATAAATAACATAGAAAACAGAATATATACAATACAATACAATGCAATTTATTTTTGTATAGCCCAAAATCACACAAGAAGTGCCGCAATGGGCTTTAACAGGCCCTGCCTCCTGACAGCCCCCCAGCCTTGACTCTCTAAGAAAACCCTTGTAGGGAAAAAAATGGAAGAAACCTCAAGAAAGGCAGTTCAAAGAGAGACCCCTTTCCAGGTAGGCTGGGCGTGCAGTGGGTGTCAAAAAGAAGGGGGTCAATACAATACAATACAGTACACAGAACAGAACAAATCCTCAATACAGTATAAAAATAAAAATTTTACAAATACGGAGCAGAATTTAACAGTAGATGATATCCCATAATATGATTTGGATTTGTTTAGAGTCCTGAAGACCTCAGCCATCAAGCTGCCTCCCCCATTTGGCCATTCTACAGGTGAAACAGTGCTGGGCCAGCCAATCCGATGAAAGGACCCCTCTTTCCCATGATTCCTGTGATCCTCCATCAGAGATGACTTTACCTCAGGCAAGCAAAACAACTTGGCAGGTGGGCCGTGGCACCAAGTGCCACATTTGAGTACCGAGAAGAGAAACAGAATAGGTGAGGGTTAGTAACAAATTATAATGATTGTGTTACTTATGTTTTAGTGCTAATGACTAACAACAGAGGTGCAGTCTGTACAGTTCATCAGCAGCTCTAGTCAGGGTGTGCTAAACTGAAGTAGCGAGTCTTCAGCCGGGATTTAAAAGCTGAGACTGAAGGGGCATCTCTTATAGTAGCAGGCAGACAATTCCACAGTTTAGGGTCCCTGTAACTAAAAGCTCGACCTCCCACTGGTATTTTATTAATCCTTGGAATCATACGCAGACCAGCATCTTGAGATCTTAATGTGCGCTCAGGTTTGTAAGTCATGATGAGTTCAGACAAGTAAGCTGGACCTTGGCCATTTAATGCTTTATATGTTAAAAGGAGGATTTTGAAATCTGCCCTAAACTTAACCGGGAGAAAGTGTAAGGATTGAAGAACTGGAGTTATGTGTTTGTATTTTCTTGTTCTTGTAATAATTCTTGCAGCAGCATTTTGGATTAACTGGAGGCTGTATAAAGAACAGTTTGCACATCCAGTGAACACCGCATTGGAGTAGTCAATCCTACTAGAAATAAACGCATGAATTAATTTTCTCAGAATCCTGTTTATTTAGAATGCGCCTTAATTTCCCAATATTTTTAAGATGGAAGAAACATGATTTGGACAACTTTGTAATATGCGCTTTAAATGACAAGCTAGTTTATGAAGTTTATTGATGAGAGCAACAGAAAAGAGTAAGTTTAAATAGCTAGGAGTCAGTGGTGGCCCGAGACAGAAAACTACATGCAGAGATAACCCATAGAGTGCAGTGTGGATGGAACAACTGGAAGAATATATCAGGAGTGTTGTGTGACTGAAGAATTAAGGCGGAGAGTTAAAGATCAGGATTTTAAGACAGCGGTGAGACCAGCAATGATGTATCAGAATCAAAAAAAACTTTACTAATCCCGAATGAAATTACTTTTGTTTCATCTGTACAAACATACAAATGCACAAGTAACATAAAAAGCATATAAAAATTAGCATGTTAAATAAAATACAGAATATAAATATCAAAATAAACTAAAATAATCCTCATTCACTATGCTCTAAAGGTACTCAGTGAATTAAATAAACTAAATACTATATACTATCAGTCAAAGGTTTTAGAAAGCCTCAGTTTTTCCATTTTGCTTCAAATTTAATCAGTTGAAATGCAATGAGTGACCTAAAATGGTGAAAAGGTAAGCAATAAACTGCCAAAGGTTTAAATTTAAAGTTTAGGTTAGTAACAATCTGAAAGAAAAAGGAAATTACGGAATATTACAAATGGGAACAGCTAATAAGTGACAACCTACTGATGTTCTACAGCAATTAAAGTAAATGAAGCCTTGTAAGTTGAATCAAATAATTTTCACAGGAGTCCCAACTTGCGTTGATTACTCAAAAACCCTGCATGGGTCTTAAAGCAGAGTTGGACCAGACTGTGTTACTAACACCTTCTGAAGTACTACTTGAATAATATTCAAAGGGATAATATCAAGAAAATGGCAATTAACAAATGAAATTAGACAGAACATTTTTACCCTTAGAAGTGCAGGTCTTTCATTTAGAGAGACCAGGGATCAGTGAGTCCAGGGAATTGGAAACTGGAATAAACTCTGATAGGAGGAGATCTGGCAGAGCCAAAGTCACAAGCCAATCAGAAGACAAGTTTCTGAGGGTCACAGGGCTTGCGTGATCACAGAGCGCCTGACAGCACAACAGCTTAACAGTGCAGGTTGACAAAAGCAAAAGTCATTTTGTACTGAGAAGAGGAGACTTTGTGCTGCAGGTCTGACAGGGTGAGTGGCAGGAAGAAAGCCATTCAAAAAGATAAAATGGGGCCTAGAAATACCAGCTGTGGACTACTGCAGACTGGAAGAATGTCTTATGGACTGATGAATCCAAATCTGAAATCTTCAGTTCTTCAATCAGGGTGTCGAGTTGGTGATGGTGATGGTTCCTCAGTGTGTGACACCAACTGTCAAACATGGAGGAGGACGTGTGATGGTCTGGGGTTCTTTTGCTGTAGGCACAGTTGGTGACTTGCACAGAATGACTGGCACTGTGAATCACAAGGGTTACCACAGTCTGGCTGTTATATCAACAAAAGGGGGGTAATTTGGATGAATCAAAAATTTGAATTAAATTTTGTACACTTAATGATTCCTTGACTTATTTTTTTTTTGTCATTGTTTCTTTGTTCTATGCGTTCATTCCATGGAACATTAAGACATTAAACTGTGTGCACTTCCATAAAAACTGAAAAACTGAGGTGTTGTAAAATCTTTGACCAGTAGCGTACATCTGAGTCTCTTACAAAATCCCTAGTTTACTAAACAGTAATAGCACATTGAGCTGGATGTATTTCACATAATAATATTGCATGTATAAGTGAAATATTGTACACTCTGAGAACCAAAAAAAAGTTATTCACATGAGAAGCAATGCACATCTAAGTAGCTGGAAAACGTTCTGGGAGATCCATTAAAGGAAAGAAGAAAGAGCTTATACTGTGGATGAGTGACTGGAAGAGGAGTTCTAGAGTCTGATGACTGTGGGGAGGAAGAATTTGCTGTGACGTTCAGTGGTGCACTTTATGCTAGTCAGTCTACTGCTGAAAACGCTCCTCTGTCCAACCACAGCACCATGAGTTAGGTGATAAGCATTTTCAATAATAGACAACATTCTCTGATCTGCCACAGCTTCTCAACTGCCCAGTTCCTCTTCTACCACAGAGCCAACCTTCTGATTCACAATTAATGTCTGTCACCTCCATGCTGCCCGCCAGCAAGCCACAACAGAGAAAAAAAATGGTACTGGCAACGACGCACTCATAGCAGATTCACAGCATAGTGTTGCTAACCCTAAAGGATCTGAGTCTGAGTAGGACGTACAGCCCACCTTGACATTCCTTATATATGGCCAGTAAGTCCTTAGATCAGTCAAACTTACTGTTCATATACACCCCCTGATACTTGGAGCTATGACAGGGGCAGTAAACACAGCAGGAGAAAAACTTGGATGTGGCAGACATGAGAATGTGGAGATGGTTGTGTGGAGTTACAACACAGGACAGAATAAGAAATGAGACAATCAGAGGTACAACAAATGTGGGAGAGATGCTTAAGAAATTATAAGAAAGTGAGTCAAAGTGGTGTGGACATGTGATGTGGAGAGACAAGGAAGGTGTGGGCAAAAGAGGGATGGGAATGGAAGTACAGGGGAAAAGAAAGTGAAGGAGGCCAACGCGGAGGTGGATGAATAAAGCCAAAGAAGATCTGAAAAGGGCTTGACTGGTGAGGAGGAGCAGAACCTGAAGATGAATGGAGAAGGCTGATCAAGGACATCAACCCAACATGGAAGTGGGAAATCATAAAGCAGAAGAAGAAGATAATATACATTCTCCCCTGATGCTATCTTGTTTTCCTTATGGTCGCCACCATTCTGGGATAGTTTTGTTGATAGCTGCTATGCTTGACACCCGGGAGCGTGCAACACGTGATGTCATAACTACAATGGTATAAAGGTCAGTGACTTACAACTCCCGGTCGACTGAGACTTGGATGCACAAACGTAAAAACCTCTCATATGTTTCTTATGATTATCTTCAGAGTTAATGGTTGCAACAACTTCTTCTGTCCTCCGACGAAACATGACTCTCATTTTTTAACATTTTTTTTTTGGATTACATTTCGGCCAGCATGGTGGGGTAGCGTTGCTGCCTTGCAGTTAGGAGACCCGGGTTCGCTTCCCGGGTCCTCCCTGCATGGAGTTTCCATGTTCTCCCCGTGTCTGTATGGGTTTCCTCCAGGTACTCTGGTTTCCTTCCACAGTCCAAAAACATGCAGATGAGGTACCCTGCCCAGGGTTTATTCCTGGCTTGTGCCCTGCGTTGGCTGGGATTGGCTCCAGCAGACCTCCGTGACCCTGTAGTTAGGATATAGCGGGTTGGAAAATTTACATGTGCCATTGATTAAACTGATTGTCCAGGACTGACAACAGCAGGGACTGAAGGAGATTTAAACTCCTGGGCAGCAGAAGGCAGAGGAGACAGTCCACTGAGAACGCTGCCAAGACACTCGGACAGAGCACAGGGGTTCGTAGGCAGACGAGGGTACGTGGCTGGCATGACGTGAGGCAGTAGGACGGCAACACTTCCAGGGAGGAAGAGACAGCTCCACAAGGAGACGCCAGATGTGGGTTCAGCGAGAGAGGGAATCCGCATGAAAGAACCAAGCAAAGCTGACAGACGAGAAATGAGGCGTGCCTAGGTCACAGCAACACAAGGAGCCCAGAGTGGGAAAAAAAAGGAACGACGAAGAGATGCTGACAGGGATTCATCAGTTTGACACAACTTCTGTTGGGAAACGAGTGTCTGGTGAACAGAGTGCATCCATGGACAGTTGAACGATTAAGTGTTGGGGTAACACAGTGCGCAAACTGGACTCTGCACCACTAAAGGTTGTATCCTCCAATTCTTGCTTTTAATTGACTTTTAGAGTGTGGACTGTGTATTTTCCTTTTAAAAAAGGGAAATTCGTTCCTGATATGTTTAGATTTTGTTAGGTTCATTTATCTTTTTAATGTACTTTTTATTGTCTTGTGTAATAGAACTTACTGTTGCTTTTTTCTGAAATTACTGTTGTGTCTTTCATTGTGTGTTTACTCACCGCCCAATTTAAAGAAACCTGTGTGCTATTATCAGTAAATTATAAGTAAATTATCAGAGTTCCCAGTCTCTTAATAAAACTGGGTGGTGTAGTCGGATATTTTAACGGTGTCTAAGTTAGATTACCTGTAAGTGTGACCAGACACCTGTCACATAAACGTTGCAGTAGGCACGTCAGCTGCACAAACCTGTTCACCTCAATCAAGCTGGAGATCGATCAGCTGATGCTGGTCCCTCACATTCGTTTTCAATTATTTGTATCAAAATTGAAGTCAAATTCAAAATTCAATATTCATAATATGCAAAAAGTCATCCACAGAGTATTTTTCTCTACACATTCGCTACGATCTCTTGCCACATGTCCATGCCATTTTTGCTATTGTTTGCCCCTTGCTGCTCACATAAGAGCAGAGAATCTCGGTCAATCCAATGACACTAACGTTCCTTCTAGCAAAGACAGTTCAACTAAAATATAATGGTGGGTTTTGTCACCGTTTACAGTTGATTACCACCGTCAACCCCTCCTATTCACAAAAGTCAAAAGCCACCCTGAAAGAGTTAAGAAAACTTCTGAAAGTCTGCAGACCCCTTCACTTTTTCACATTTTATTTAATTGCGTTCTTGTGCTAATAAGGAAAATAATGACTCACCGATTCCCGTGTCTGACGCCAACTGAATGACGTCACTTCCAGTGCCAACATGATGACTTCTCTTCTGCCAACGAGCCGATGACGTTACTTCCGCCCCCATATTTCTGCCATACTTCTGCCCTCTGGAAAATGTTACCCCAGTATGCACGGCAGAACGACCAGATTTAACAGGAGCTTCTTTCCCCAGGCCATCAGGATACTAAACTCTGTTAAATAATCTTTGACCTTTTGCTCTCTTACTTACTGTGCACTTTATTACCACAAATATGTCTTAAGTTTACATTATATTGTATTGTAATATCGTACAATATTACATTGTATATATTGTATATATTATGTATAAATATTGTATCCATATAATGCAATAACACAATCACTGTGAAATAATGTGCAGTATTTTCTTTCATATTATATTTCACCCACTGACTGGCTACATTTATATATATCTTTTGTTTTTATTGTTTGTACTGTGCTGCCTTGTGCTGTCTTACTCTGTCTTAGCTACTTTCTGTGTAAGAAGTGAAATGTTTGTAACGTCTGTATGTTGTCTTGCGTGCACTTGTCTTTTATGTCTGCACATTGAGCCTGGAGAAACGCAACTTCGTTCAGCTATGCATCTGTTGTTGTACTGTTGTATGGTATGAATGACAATAAAGTTCACTTACTTACTTATATTTTGATTTCATTTCTTGATTTTCTTTTGTATAAATAGCCCCATATCAACCTCTGTTTTTTGTCAAACGGTCTTTGTTTTGATCCCATGGTTACTATTGTGTCCTTGGGTTGGACATTGTACGGGGCTACTCCCCAAACCTTCATAAAGTTGTCACGAGTTTTCTTTACTTATTACAATAGATAGACAGTTAGATGGATAGAAATCTTTGGTAATCGCAAAGGAAATCACAAGGTTACAGATGCACACAAATATATACAGTTATGTCCATAAATATTTGGACAGAGACAACTTTTTTCTAATTTTGGTTCTGTACTTTACCACAATGAATTTTAAATGAAACAACTCAGATGCAGTTGAAGTGCAGACTTTCAGCTTTAATTCAGTGGGGTGCACAAAACAATTGCATAAAAATGTGAGGCAACTAAAGCATTTTGTTAACACAATCCCTTCATTTCAGGGGCTCAAAAGTAATTGGACAAATTAAATAACTGGAAATAAAATGTTCATTTCTAATACTTGGTTGAAAACCCTTTGCTGGCAATGACAGCCTGAAGTCTTGAACTCCTGGACATCACCAGATGTTGGGTTTCCTCCTTTTTAATGCTCTGCCAGGTCTTTACTGCAGCGGCTTTCAGTTGCTGTTTGTTTGTGGGCCTTTCTGTCTGAAGTTTAGTCTTCAACAAGTGAAATGCCTGCTCAATTGGGTTAAGATCAGGTGACTGACTTGGCCATTCAAGAATTTTCCACTTCTTTGCTTTAATAAACTCCTGGGTTGCTTTGGCTGTATGTTTTGGGTCATTGTCCATCTGTATCATGAATCAATTTGACTGCATTGAGCTGGATTTGAGCAGACAGTATGTCTCTGAACACCTCAGAATTCATTCGGCTGCTTCTGTCCTTTGTCACATCATCAATAAACACAAGTGTCTCAGTGCCACTGGCAGCCATGCACGCCCAAGCCATCACACTGCCTCCACCGTGTTTTACAGATGATGTGCTATGCTTTGGATAATGAGCTGTTCCACGCCTTCTCCATACTTTTTTCTTGCCATCATTCTGGTAGAGGTTGATCTTGGTTTCATCTGTCGAAAGAATGTTTTTCCAGAACTGTGCTGGCTTTTTTAGATGTTCTTTAGCAAAGTCCAATCTCGCCTTTCTATTCTTGAGGCTTATGAGTGGCTTGCACCTTGCAGTGCACCCTCTGTATTTACTTTCATGCAGTCTTCTCTTTATGGTAGACTTGGATATCGATACGCCGACCCCCTGGAGAGTGTTGTTCACTTGGTTGGCTGTTGTAAAGGAGTTTCTCTTCACCATGGAAATGATTCTGCGATCATCCATCACTGTTGTCTTTCGTGGACGTCCAGGTCTTTTTGCGTTGCTGAGTTCACCAGTGCTTGCTTTCTTTCTCAGGATGTACCAAACTGTAGATTTTGCCACTCGTAATATTGTAGTAATTTCTCAGATGGGTTTTTTCTGTTTTCGCAGCTTAAGGATGTCTTCTTTCACCTGCATGGAGAGCTCCTTTGACCGCATGTTGTCTGTTCAGAGCAAAATCTTCCACATGCAAGCACCACACCTCAAATCAACTCCAGGCCTTTTATCTGTTTAATTGATAAGGACATAACGACGGACTTGCCCACACCTGTCCATGAAATAGCCATTGAGTCAATTGTCCAATTACTTTTGAGTCCCTGAAATGAAGGGATTGTGTTATTAAAATGCTTTAGTTACCTCACATTTTTATGCAATTGTTTTGTTCACCCCACTGAATTAAAGCTGAAAGTCTGCACTTCAACTGCATCTGAGTTGTTTCATTTAAAATTCATTGTGGTAACGTACAGAACCAAAATGAGAAAAAAGTTGTCTCTGTCCAAATATTTATGGACCTAACTGTAAAGCAAATGTGTTGCATTCTGCTTAATGGCTGCTCCGAGTGTATTGCATTTCAAATCGAGACAACGTGCTAGTTATGCCAAACCTGAAAGTGATAAAATGACCAATCAGCACCAAAAGATGGGGCAAGGGGCACCAACAATTGATGTAGGTAGGTAGTGATGTAGGTAGGCAGGGTTATGTTCTTACAAAGCAAATTCAGTGAGGGTTTGCTCATCTGTGCTCTGGGGTTGTCGTGATTTTCTTGCCCTTTCTGAGGTATTAATACTATAAATGTTTTGTTTTATTTATTAGTTTATTTTTATCACCTTGATGTTGCCATATTAATTACAGGGGTCATGACTGTCGCTGGCCACATAATGTTTGGTCACATTCTTATCATCATTTCTTGCCTATAGAAGATGGCGGCACTGCGCAGACAGCATCCTGGAGTACTACATTTCAAATTCAACAAGTTCGACAATGTAACAATCAGCTGCATCTAGTGAGTAAGCGAACTAACATGGCATTATGGTGCCTAGGGGTCGGGGACATTATGTTTAAAAAGTGTCGTCATTTCTACATGGTGTGACCGAAATGTATGCAAACAGCCTCAAATGAAAGTGCACTTTAGTCACGATGTCTGAATTGTTTGATTTGTAATTGTAAACTGTGGAGCAGAGGTGGAAATCAAGGAAAAATGGGTCTTTCTCCCAAACATTATGGAGGGCCACTGTATGTATAGAACAATCAGGTTTTATTAAACAGGATGCCTACTTGACGTATCCATGTCAGCCACTGTACAGTATTTGTGTCTGTGTGTGTAGGTTGGTATAAACTGCATGTACTCTAAGCGTTCTTGTCTTTGTGTGGACTGTATAATGTTTCCTGTCTGAATCCCTTATGAGTCTGTGTCCCGTTTTTATTGTAGAGAGGTATTTCTGAAATTGTGGTCTGGCCAAATGAAATTTTAACTGTATTTGTGCCTCCACTATTGATTTTACATTTTGCAATAACCCACACCGGCATATCTTGTTTTATATGAAGAGGATAAAATGTCCCTAAAACACATATCTCTTATGTGGTAATGGACAGAGTCTTCTTTATAAGATGTCATTTAGACCACAATAGACAGTAAATAAAATCCATTTCAAGCTGCTCTTAAATCAAAGCATGTTCAGGATTTCAAGAGATTTGTAAATTACCTCAGGGATTGTCTTTGAGTGCAAACATCCCTAACAACCGTCCCCCCTTCTTCAGCTGTCCTATGAATGAGCCGCATACGGCACACCTTATGTATATACTCAATTTTGGAATTCTTGCAGATTACCTGTTATGCGCTCAGGAAGATCACTGGTGCAACATTTTATAATTATTTGAACTATATACAAGAGGATTCATAAAGTGTTCAGACCCCTTTGCTTTCTGCACACTTTATTAATCTTAAATCGATACATTTGCCGTTTCTGTTCATCAATTTGCACTCAATCACCCGTAATGACAAAATGAAAATGTGTTTTCAGAAAGGTCTACAAATGTATTAAAAATCAAAAACTGACATCAATCAGGTGTTTCCCACCAGTGGGAAAACCGTTGGGACAAGTGCATTCATTCACATGGAGAGGACTTTAAAAGAGACTAAAGTAAAAATTATTAAAACATTTTTTTTTCAATTCCAATTATTGTTGGGTACCCCCTCGTACTTTTGGCCATATAGTACGGCTGTAATGTAGACCATGATAATTAAAAAAGAAAAAATTCTGGGTAAGATACTGACACATCTGTGTTATTATTGAGTTGAAAGAATGTGATGGACTGAATGATCTCCTCTTGTTCGTAAAAATATATTTTAAAATTCAGCAGTCACATTATTCGGTTTATTAAGCCATCATGTTCATTTTTCAAATAGCCCATAAATTAAATGAGGGGACGGCAAGCAGAGAATTACAGTGAAACTAACTGTCTGCTACTTAGACAAGCGCTGGATATGAGCAGTAATCCGTCCACAGAGATTCCTTAATGGTGTTCCAAAATTGTTAGGATCAGAGCTCTTCTGTGGAGTTTCATTGTGCTGAGTATTTCGTTTTTATCTACTGTACAATTTTGGAGCAATTACGATTTAATGGAAGAACATTGTTCATTTCACATTTAGTTTAATGAGTGTTTAAAATTGTCCTCGGCTTCCTTAATAAAATACAGTTTTGACGAGGGGTGGGGGCGGTTCAGAGTAATACAGTACTTACCTCTCAACTGTTTTATCCTGTAAATCAGCCAGGTTTTCCAAGTCATTTTTTTCATTCAGGAGGTAATGTAAAATGGAATTCTTCATACAGCTTTTTTGCTTTTTCTCCTTGTCCTTTAACCAGAGGGTCAGACAAACCTAACTTTTGCCCTCTTGGTGGATTTTCATCCATCTTGTCTATACAGAGATGCAGATGTAGGCTGACACGGGAGCTCAGAGTCATGACAAATAACTTGTGCAGATGTAAAGTTCACAGTTCAACAGGATGAAGAACTTTCAAACTTTAAGTGAGTACATTATGAATTTATAAACTTTATTAAAATAACATTGGTCTATGACTCGGCAGGGGCTTCACTCAGGCTGTTCTCAGCAATGACGGAGAAATGGCAACCCGTACTGAGAATGTAGTCTGAGGGTTGAAGGAACAGTCTGAGGAGCATCTGAACTCGACACACACATCATCAGTGGAGGAGGCAGAGACAGAAATTGATGGGGGGATAAACACTTTGAGCGAAGTCCCTGTGGTTTTTAGGACTCAGGAATGGATGAGTTTCATCCAGAAATGCTGAAGGCTCTGGACATTAGAATATTAGAACATTAGAACAACAGATAGATAGATAGATAGATAGATAGATAGATAGATAGATAGATAGATAGATAGATAGATAGATAGATAGATAGATAGATAGATAGATAGATAGATAGATAGATAGATAGATAGATAGATAGATAGATAGATAGATAGATAGATAGATAGATAGATAGATAGATAGATAGATACTTTATTAATCCAGAGGGGGAAATTCACATACTCCAGCAGCAGCATATATATAACAGACAGTAGCTTTGTATAATGTTAACGTTTAATCCTAATCCCCCCCAGGTGGAGTTGAAGAGTCGCATAGTGTGGTGGAGGAACGATCTCCTCAGTCTGTCAGTGGAGCAGGACGGTGACAGCAGTCTGTCGCTGAAGCTGCTCCTCTGTCTGGAGATGATCCTGTTTAGTAGATGCAGTGGGTTCTCCATTATTGACAGGAGTCTACTCAGTGTCCGTCGCTCTGCCACGAATGTCAAACTGTCCAGCTCTGTGCCTACAATAGAGCCTGCCTTCCTCACCAGTTTGTCCAGGCATGAGGCGTCCTTCTTCTTTATGCTGCCTCCCCAGCACACCACCACGTAGAAGAGGGCGCTCACCACAACCATCTGATAGAATATCTGCAGCATCTTATTGCAGATGTTGAAGGACTCCAGCCTCCTAAGGAAGTAAAGTCGGCTCTGTCCTCTCTTGCACAGAACTTCAGTATTGGCAGTCCAGTCCAGTTTATCATCCAGCTGCACTCCCAAGTACTTATAGGTCTGTACCCTCTGCACACAGTAGACAAGAATAGGCCATTCAGTCCAACAAAGCCCACCAGTCCTATCCACCTAATTCTTCTAAAAAAAATCAAGTAGAGTTTTGAGATTTCCTAAGTCCTACTGTCTACCACGCTACTTGGTTGCTTATTCCATGTGCCTGTGGTTCTCTGTGTGAAGAAAAACATGCTAACGTTTGTGTGAAATTTACCCTTAACAAGTTTCCAACTGTTTCCCCGTATTCTTGAAGAACTCATTTTAAAGTCACACTAATTCCCTTCATAATTTTAAACACTTCAGTCAGGTCTCCTCTTAATCTTCTTTTGCTTAAACTGTAAAGGCTCAGCTCTTTTAATCTTTCCTCATAATTCAACCCCTGTAGCCCTGGATTCAGCCTAGTCACTCTTCTCTGGACCTTTTCTAGCGCTGCTATATCCTTTTTGTAGCCTGAAGACCAAAATTGCACACAGTACTCGAAATGAGGCCTCACCAGTGCATTATAAAGCTTGAGCATTGTTGAGCTGTCCAGGGTGGTGGTGGTCCCAATTTAAAAAAAACAAGGACTGGAGGTTGTGCTCTAGTTATGGGGGGAATCATACTCCTCAGCCTTTGTGGAAAAGCTTGTGCCGTGGTACTGGAAAGGAAACTCAGACCAGTCATGGAACCTCAGATCCTGGAGGAGCAATGAGGATTCCATCCAGGCCATGAAACAGTGGACCAGCTCGTCACCATCTAGAGGATCCTGGAATGGGCATGGGAGTCATTCTGCGTGTGTTTTGTGAACTTAGAGAAGGTGTGTAGGCCTGTGTTCCTCTTGGGATTCTGAGGGTTCCTGGGAGAGTATGGGGTTACTGGGCAATTTATTAGGGCTATTCAGTCCCTATATGGGAGCTGAGTCTGCATAATTGGGAAAAACATCAGCACCGTTTTCAGTGTGTCTGGGACTCCCCCAGGGCTATGCTTCGTCTCCTGTCCTGCTTGTGATTTTCATGGACAGGGTATCAAGGTGTAACTGGGGAGGGGAGGGAGTCCAGTTTGGTGGCCATAGAATTGAATCATTACTTTTTACAGACAATGTGGTCCTCTTGGCTTCATCAGGCTCTGAACTTCAGTACATATTGGGATTGTTTGCAACCGAGTGTGGAACATTCAAGGATGAAGATCAGCAACTCCAAATCTGAAATAATGGTCCTCAATAGGAAATGGTGGACTGTCCTCTTTATGTGGGAGGTGAGTTACTACATGAAATGGAGGGGTTTAAGTATCTCAGGATCTTGTTCACGAGTGTGGGGAAAAGAAATGGTGAGAGAAATAGACAGATTGGCTCAGTTATGCAGTTGCTATACTGATCTTTAGTGGTGAAGAAGCAGCTGAGCCAGAAGGCAAAGCTGTCGATTAACCAATAATCTACCTCCCTACCCTAACCTATGGTCATGAGCTTGAGATCATGGGTACAAGAGGCTCAAATGAGCTTTCTCTGCAGGTTGGCTGGGCTCTGCCTTAGAGATTAGGTAAGCACAGACATCTAGGAGAGACTCTGAGCAAAGCCACTGACCCCCTGCATCGAGAGGAGCCAGTTGGGGCAGTTCGGGCATCTGATACGGATGCCTGCCTGTGGAGGTTTAATGGGCACAAACAGCGGGGAGGAGACCTTGGTGAAGACCAAAGGCTCACTGAGAGGATTATATCTCGCAGATGGCCTGAGAACACCTTGCTGTTCAAAAGTATGAGTTAGCAAGTCTGACTGGGGAAAGAGGACATATGGGTCTCATTACTAAGACTGTTGCCCCCCTTAACCTGGTCTCAGATAAGTGGTAGAAAAAGAATGAATGAATGAATTAATGACTGAATGAAAGGTCTACAAAAACAAAAAAAAAGGTTTCACTCCCTTCAAAACTTTTAGGTGTTCTTTATAGATTTGAATGTGCTGCATCCAAATCTGGCAAAGGAATTTCACTATTACAAACAGACAGTCAGTCCGTCACTATTACAAACAGTTTTCGATAAATGAAGGTTTAAAATAAAAAAAGCCATTTCAGAGGGAAAATTCCCCATGCCGAGACATGGAATTAAAGAAGAAACATTCACAGTCTTTAAGAAGGATCTGCATGAGGTATCAGGACAACTGGGCTATTAGCTAAACAAACGGGTTTGACGGACTGAATTGTCTCCCCTCGTTTGTCAAATTTCTTCTGTTCTTAACTTCTAAAATTAATAATTAAATAATTTAAAATTAATAATTTTAGACTTGAAAATAACAAACCGTTGAGACAGGGAGTTGAAGCAGAAACCATCATAACCTTTAATAAAGATCTGGGACCCTCAGATGGTTTGAATCCCCTCTCCTGGACAGATTAAAGGGAAGTGTAACCTTAACTGTCTTGAAGCTCTTGAATAGAAACCTTGAAAGCCTTTAAGAAGTATCCGGAGGAGATATCAGAAGAGCTTAGCTATTAGCTAAACAAATGGGCTTGATGGACCAAATGGCCTCCACTCAGCTGTCAGATTTCTTATGTTCAAAGCAGGGACTAATTTCTTGTTTTATGTAAGCCAGGTGAATAATGTAAGCTTTTGTGAGCTCCACTATAAGATGTCATGGGGGCTGACACTTTGAATACTCCTCAAGGATTTGAATTTAATGTGTGCTTCTACAAGGCCCCAGTGGAGGGACCTCCATCATCTTGGCTGTATTCACTCCATTTTAGATCATTTGCCAATGGCTTGGTAATGTGCCAACAATTGTAGTATTAAAGATGTGAAAAGACAATGCTGGAACCAGAAGTTGTGCTGTATACTCTTTCTGGTACAGCCTGACCTTGAAGGTGTTATACTGAGTTAATCCGCACGAGTGAGGGGCATTTACAATGTGGTCAGTGAACAATAGCCAGTCATCGATCACCCCAAGGTTGCATATTAACTTGGTAGGTGTTGGTGATCATTAGCAAAGCTTTACGGAGACGGAGTATTGAATAAACTGAGTGACAGGTATAATAAGGAGTTTTGGAAGATAGAGGATTGAAGATAAACAGTAGAAAGACACTGAGTTTATGAGTTTTAATGATGATCAGGATTCAGAAGTTAACCACCATAGCAAGCTACTTGAAAAGAGTGAAGAAGTTTATATATTGAGGATAAGTGGTAGCCCAAGATGGAGAATTTGATGCAGAGATGATCCATAGAGTGCGAAGTAGATGGAACAATTGGAAGAAGGTATCAGGAGTGTTGAGTGATCAAAGACATAAGATGAAAGGTTAAGATCAGGTTTTTAAGACAGTGGTGAGACCGGCAATGATGTATGGAGCTGAGAAATGGTAAAGGGAGAGCAGGAGAAGATGTTGCATGTGGCAGAAATGAGAACATGGTGATGGATGTGTGGAGTTACAAAAAAAAGACAGAATAAGAAATGAGACAATCAGGTACAGCAAAACAGGGAGAGATATCTACAGTAAGGAAGTTGAAGTGGTATGGACATGTGACAAGGAGAGACAAGGAATACGTGGGCAATAAAGAGTGATGGGAATGGAAGTTCAGGGGAAAAGATAGAGATGGGAGGAGCAAAGCAGAGGTGGATAGCTAAAGTAAAAGAAGATCTGAAGGCAAAGGGTCTGACTGGAGAGGATGTCCAGGACTGAGCTTTTTGGAGAAGGTTAATCAAGCACGTCAATCCCAATATAGAAGTGGGAAAAGAGGAAGAGGAAGAAGAAGTCTTTGCCAGATTGAACTAGGGATGAAGTTCCTTCATCCAAATTGAGATATCGATGAGACAAACCAAGATTTCAAAAGAGATGATGTGGTGCCCTGGAGGGACTGACGGGTACAGTTGTGTATCAAGGGCCTAACACTCGTATGAGAATCCATTGGACTGGATGAAAGGAGCAAGTGCTGTGGTGTACAAGGAGAAGGGGGGATGACCCATTACTAATCCTTGGGACGTCTCCGCTGTCAAGGACACACAAGAGGGAGGATTCACACCATCTGAGAGTCCCAATGATGCCAAGCTAAATGAGGGTGGCAAGGATACTAATTTACTTTCCTAAATAATACAAATGTAAGTGAATTAACCGATTGTACATCTTTCCTGCCTTTATTGTAATACTATGATATTTTTTAATTCATTACATTCATTTATAGAGGTTTCAAAGACGTTATCCAAATACGAAGAAAAATGCAGGACATTGCAACACCAATTTTCTATAAAAGGTGACCCTTGACCTGGCCTGTCATGGTCTCAGCCATCAACCCACACACATTGTAAATCAATGACGAGCGCTAGGGTCACTTCCTTTTAAAAAAATCTGTGGTTATTAAACCGTCACTTCAGATCAAGCATTTTTATAATGAGATGTCAATCTAATAAAAAAAAAGGAAGTGTGCACCAGAAAACATGACGCAGAATAATTCACTTATTTAATGGAAGAGACGGACTCCAAAATGTTATTTTAACACAGATATTTGAGGCACACAAACGTGTTTATAAATAATCTTCAATGATTGATTTTCTGCTAATTCCGTATATTGTTTTGAGGAAATTTTATGGACTTTTATTTATCTGCAGTATTCCTGTGCGGACATATTTTCATATTACACTTGATATCTGTAACAAGAAACCTTTAGTGAATACTTAACACATTTTCTTTAATAATCTTTGAGGGTGATACACCCCAGATGTGGCAGTAATGGACAGGGGCTGCTACATAGAGCACCTATCAAAAGTATGAATGTTTCTGTATTTTATTATTATACAGGATTGAACCAAAGTGGATTTAATTTGGCTTTTTACAGATCTCAGCAAAGTGATCTAAATTAAATTTAAATATACAATACAATACAAGTTATTTTTGTATAGCCCAAAATCACACAAGAAGTGCCGCAATGGGCTTTAACAGGCCCTGCCTCTTGGCAGCCCCCCAGCCTTTACTGTCTAAGAAAACCCTTGTAGGGAAAAATGGAAGAAACCTCAAGAAAGGCAGTTCAAAGAGAGACCCCTTTCCAAGTAGGTTGGGCGTGCAATGGGTGTCAAAAAGAAGGGGGCCAATACAACACAATACACAGAACAGAACACAAGTAATCCTCAATACAGTATAAAAATAAAAATATTATAAGTACGGAGCAGAATTTAACAGTTGATGATATCCCATAATATGATTTGGATTTTTTTAGAGTCCTGGAAATCTCGGCCATCAAGCTGCCTTCCCCAATTGGCCATTTGCCACAGGTGAGACAGTGCTGGGCCAGCCAATCTGATGAAAGGACCCATTTACCCGTTGATTCCTGTGATCCTCCATCAGAGATGACTTTACCTCAGGCAGGCAAAACAACTTGGCAGGTGAGCCGTGGCACCAAGTGCCACATTTGAGTACCGAGAAGAGAAACAGAATAGGTGAGGGTTAGTAATAAATTATAATGATCGCGTTGCTTATGTTTTAGTGCTAATGACTAACAACAGAGAAGCAGTCTGTACAGTTAATCAGCAGCTCTAGTCAGGGTGTGCTGAACTGAAGTAGTGAGTCTTCAGCCGGGATTTAAAAAAAAAAAAGGGGCACCTCTTATAGTGGCAGGCAGACCATTCCACAGTTTAGGGGCCCTGTAACTAAAAGCTTTACCTCCCACTGGTATTTTATTAATCTTTGGAATCATAAGCAGATCAGCATCTTGAGATCTTAATGTGCGCTCCGGTTTGTAAGTCATGATAAGTTCAGACAAGTAAGCTGGACCTTGGCCATTTAAGGCTTTATATGTTAAAAGGAGGATTTTGAATTCTGCCCTAAACTTAACCGGGAGCCAGTGTAAGGATTTAAGAACTGGAGTTATGTGTTCATATTTTCTTGTTCTTGTAATAATTCTTGCAGCAGCATTTTGGATTAACTGGAGACTGGATAAAGAACAGTTTGAACATCCAGTGAACACCGCATTGCAGTAGTCAGTCCTACTAGATATCCATCCATCCATCCATTTTCCAACCCACTGAATCCAAACACAGGGTCACGGGGGTCTGCTGGAGCCAATCCCAGCCAACACAGGGCACAAGGCAGGAACCAATCCCGGGCAGGGTGCCAACCCACCGCAGGATACACATAAACACATCAAGCACACAGTAGGGCCAATTTAGAATCACCAATCCACCTAACCTGCATGTCTTTGGACTGTGGGAGGAAACCCATGCAGACACGGGGAGAACATGCAAACTCCATGCAGGGAGGACCCAGGAAGCAAACCCAGGTCCCCAGGTCTCCCAACTGCGAGGCAGCAGTGCTACCCACTGTGCCATCGTGCCGCCCATCCTACTATGTATGTAGATATGTAATGCTGCTGGAAAATTGTGCTTTTATGGTATGCTAAATATGGCTGGTAAATATTTAATTTGTGTGTTTTATTTCAGCATGTCTTTATTTTAGAATTATTTAAGGATTCTTAACTTGTGGGCTCAGAGCTTATGTGACTGAAGTAGCAGGCAGGTGACCTCATTAGCTCATTAATATTCATGAGTCAAATTTGGAACAAGATAAAATTCGGGGTGTATGCAAAACAGACATAGATAGGAATTATGGGAAAATAATAATTCTTTACATTTATATAGCTCTTTTCTCACTACTCAAACTGCTTCACATAACGAGTGG
The DNA here is from genome assembly GCF_900747795.2 of Erpetoichthys calabaricus. Classification (NCBI taxonomy): domain Eukaryota; kingdom Metazoa; phylum Chordata; class Cladistia; order Polypteriformes; family Polypteridae; genus Erpetoichthys; species Erpetoichthys calabaricus. The sequence continues at coordinate 13,093,979 of NC_041400.2, read as the reverse complement.
GGAGTCACTTGAACCACCACTAATGTGCAGCATCCACCAGGATAATGCGATGGCAGCCATTTTGTGCCAGTACGTTAATCACACATTAGATATTAGGTGATGAGAGAGATAGCCAGTTAGAGACAGGGGGAGATTAGGGGACCAGAATGACTAGGCTGTGGTGGGCAATTCAGCCCGGACATCGGGATGCACCCTACTTTTTACAGAGGATGCCCAGGGGTCTTTTATAACCACAGAGAGTCAGAACCACGATTTTACTTCTCATCTGAAAGACAGCACAATACTTACAGTACAGTGTCCCCATCACTGCACTGGGGGCATTGGAATCCACATTCAGACCGCAGGGTAAAAGTCCCCTGCTTGCTTTGCCAACACCTCTTCCAAAATAAGTACAAAATTGTTAAAAGAAAAGCGTTCTAACGTACAGCATTGACGGGTGGTACACAAGCTGCAGATAGAAAAAGTGGACACCATTTGGCCCCACTAGAAGACATTTTTAGATCATGATGCCTTTGCAAAGCCAGCAGCATTTTAAAAGACACCATTCACCTTTGCCATCATCTGCTGCCTTCTCAGATGCTACAGGGTCATAAAAACCTGTCCTCACAGGTGGCGCAGTGGTAGTGCTGCTGCTTTGCAGTAAGGAGACTGTGGAAGATTGTGGGTTTCGCTTCCCGGTTCCTCCCTGTGTAGATAGCGCTTTGAGTACTGAGAAAAGCGCTGTATAAATGTAATAAATTATTATTATTATTAAAAACCTGCCAATCCGGACTCAAAAATAGTTTTTTAATTCAAGAGCCATCTATGAACTGAATATAGTGAAAAAAATGACCCTTCACCCCTCCCATTGCTAAGTTTATCGGGGTCTTACATGTAATTTTGTTTATCGTGTTGTGGTCACGCGCAGAATAACAAGCCTGAAATGCTGGGCCACCATTTAATTCCGTCAGTCTAAGCAGTAAGGAGATTTGCGTCACAGGTCATCTCTACATGCAGAGCACTTTGAGTAGTGAGGAAAGCACTACATACGTAAATGAAAAGAATTATTGTTGTTATTATTAAACGTAACTAAAAGACACTCTATGGCACAAACAAAGAAACAAAAATCTAGCAAGTACCTCTTTAAGGTTGAAGTGAAACGCTCACTGAATGTGGGTCAAAGGGACAGAGCTCCGTCCTGCAGAATGACAAGGCTGCCATGGCTGCCAAAGGTACATCTACTAAATACTGACATGAAGACGGTTAATACTTAAGTGACTAATTATTTTGTGTTTTATATTTATCATTCATTTAGACCGCTCTGCAGAGATCTCTTTTCTCTGTGACATTAAAGAGTCTTTTTCTGCTGTTCAGTCTCAAAAGTTGCCAAAAGTAAATCCACTGTGATGCAAAGTTGTATAACAAAAAAAAAAAATGCAAAACCTTCCAAGGGGGTAAAAACTTTTTATAGGCACTTTCTGGGTAGAAACAGAACAGTGCAGCCATTACAGACTCAAAAATACCAATCTGTTTAGCACTTCACGTGAGGGACCTCAGGCCAACAGGTGACTTAATAGAAGTGTGTATGTGTGTGCGTGCAAATACACTTAGCGGCCACTTTATTAGGTACACCTAGCTAGTACCAGGCTGGACCCCCTATTGCCTTCAGAACTGCCGTAATTCTTCACGGCGAAGATTGAACAAGGTGCTGGAAACATTCCTCAAGGATTTTGGTCCATATTGACATGATAGCATCAGTCTTACAAGTTGCTATAGATTTGTTGGTTGCACATCCATGATGTGAATCTCCCGTTCCACCACATCCCAAAGGTGCTCTACTGGATTAAGAACTGGTGACTGTGGAGGCCATTTGAGTCCATTGACCTCATTGTCATGTTCAAGAAACCAGTTCGAGATGATCTGAGTTTTGTGACACGGCGCGTTATCCCGCTGGAAGGAGCCATCAGAAGATGAGGACACTGCAGTCATAAAGGAATGGACATGGTCAGCAACAATACTCAGGCAGGCTATGGCGTTTAAATGATGCTCAGTTGGTACTAAGGGTCCCAAAGTGTGGTAAGAAATTGCCCTCCACACTATTACAGCACCACCACCACCAGCCTGAACCATTGATACAAGGCAGGAATGATCCATGCTTTCATGTTATTGATGCCAAATTCTGCCCTTAGCATCTGAGTATGCAGCAGAAATCAAGACTCGTCAGACCAGGCAATGTTCTTCCAATCTTCTGGTGTCCAATTTTGCTAAGCCCGCGTGAATTGTAGCCTCAGTTGGCTGTTCTTAGCTGACAGGAGTGTCACTCGGTGCGGTCTCCTGCTGCTGTAGTCCACCCGCTTCAAAGTTCGACATGTTGTGTGTTCAGAGCTGTTCTTCTGCATACCTCACTTGTAATGAGTGCTTATATGAGTTGCTGTTGCCTTTCTATCAGCTCAGACAAGTCTGGCCATTCTCCTTTGACTTTAACAAGGCATTTTTCCCAGAGATCTGCTGCTCACTGGATATTTTTCCATTTTCAGACAATTCTCCGTAAACTCTAGAGATGGTTGTCCATAAAAATCCCAGTAGATCAGCAGTTTCTGAAATACTCAGAGCAGCCCATCTGCCACTAACAACCATGTCACTTTCAAAGTCACTTCAGTCACCTTTCTTTGTCATTCTGATGCTCGGTTTGAACTTCAGCAGGCCCACAGGACTATTGCCGCCATGTGATTGTCTGATTAGATATTTGTGTTAACAAGCAGTGGAACAGGTGTACCTAATAAAGTGGCCGGCGAGTGTATGTCTGTTATTCTGCCGCCCTGAACTGGATTAAACAGGGTCAGTGATGGATGAATGGATTGGATGGGTGGTTGGTCACTTTCAATTGGCCTGGTTGGAGTGTGCATGGCCGCACTGCAATAGACTGGCATCCCTCCCAGTGCTGGTTACTATCGCAGGAGGTTGAGGACATTTGTACGTTTAGCCCGCAATCACCTGAGCCTTTTTGTTACTCCTGATTCCTCACAGACCTGCACATTTTGGGTTAATTGGTTGCCCATAACAAGTAAGTGCACATGACTTCCCTGCAAACACACTGGCATCCCATTCAGGTTTAACCCTGTGACGTTGGGTTCCATTTTCCTCACATTCGTTATTTGCATACCCTGGTTATCCTCCTCTAAAGTACACAGTTTTGGTTAACTGGTCTCTGTAAACTGGTCCAGTATGAGCAAGTGTGCATGCGGGCTTTGCACTGGACTAACTTTCCATTAAGATTAAGATTGCAACCCCCCCCAGCAAACCCCAATCCCCCCCAGTCATTTTGCGACCTATTCCTTTACTCCTGTTCACTCCCAGAGCTTTATATTCTGGGCAAACTGCTCTCATTAAACTGGCCCATTACGAGTTAGTGTGCATGATTGCCCTACAGTGGATTGGCATCCCGTCTAGCTATAGGCTCAGAGAGCTTCTGGCTCCCATTTTGCCTAATTCTCATTTAAGCATTATTTGTGTACTACGATTTTCCTCCAAAAGCTGCCCATTTTGGGTTAATTGGTCTTTCCTAATTGGCCCATTAGGAGTAAGCGGGCATGACTGCTATGCATTGGACTGGCATTCCAAGCAGTGCTGGTCCCTGCTGTGTGTTCAGTGAGGTTTTGGCTCCTGTTTTCCCTACAGTCATTTAGGCCGTATTTAGGCAGTCAGACATTAGTTGTGCCATCCTGTTAACCTCTTGAAGCTTCACATTTTGGGTTTACAGGTCTGTCTAAATTGGCCCAGTGTGAGTGACTACCCCAAAATGGACCGGTATCCCATCTAGGGGTTGGCACCTGCTATACATCCATCCATCCATTTTCCAACCTGCTGAATCCGAACACAGGGTCACGGGGGTCTGCTGGAGCCAATCCCAGCCAACACAGGGCACAAGGCAGGAACCAATCCCGGGCAGTGGTGCCAACCCACCGCAGACCTGCTATACAGTTCAAGCTCATTAGGCTCAGAGTTCCTTATACTTCTGAAATTTGAGCACATTCTCCTCATTTTTTGGGGGGTCTAATTTGTTGTGGAATAAAGACAAGAAGAGATTATAAAGAATTGGGGTGACCCCATATAAAAAAAAAAATTCAGAATAACAGACACGCACATTTGTGGGGCGTCTTTGCAGACTCGAGTCTTTCACTTGACTGATGATTGATGCCAATGGAGGCAGCACCCGTGGAAGAGGCGGGTTCAGGAGGTTAGAAACCAGAAGTGATGTGAGTGGTCTTCGTCTGTCAATCTTCAGCTCTACACAGGAAGGAAGAGAGAAGGCACTTAGAGACATGGCCAACTCACGTCTTGGAGTGGAAATACCATTGGATGAGTCCTGAAGTTGTCCTCCAAGAGCACTTGGGTGACATTGTGTGTTAATAATAATAATAATAATAATTCTTTACATTTATATAGCGCTTTTCTCACTACTCAAAGCTCTTTTCATACTGAGTGGGGGGCCACTTCAACCACCACTAATGAGCGGCATCCACCTGGATGATGCAATGGCAGCCATTTTTGCACCAGTGTGCTCACCACACATTAGCTATTAAGTGGTGAAGAGGTGAGAGAGATAGCCAATTAGAGACAGAGAGCCAGAATGGATGAGGTCATGGAGAACAAGTTCTGATTTATTCCCAGACTTGAACATTTTGGGCTAATAGGTCTCCCTAACACGGCCTTGTATGAGTAGATGTACGTGCTTGTGCTGCGCTAGACTGTTGTGGTTCCTGCTTAGATGATTTCTACTGAGGCACACAGATGGTAGAATCAGAACATGGCGGCAACAGCGTGAATCCATGCACCCAGTCCAGGATGGTGGGACTGGTGTAATGGTATGTGGAGTGTTTTCTTGGTACACTTAATGGCTCTTCGATGAATTCCATCAGACTTTACTCCCTCTGACCACAGAACTCTCAGTATGGTGTGTTTTTCAAGAAATGGTGCAATCCTGCAGTGGAGTGTCCACATTCATTACACCTAGGCTTCAGCTAGACTAATGGCAGAGCACTACACTCTAGAATGAAACCAAAACATACTCCGAGAGCAGCTTCTCCCAACCATTCAAGAACAGTTTGGTGACGAACATGATGGAGCAAAAAGTGGCTCGGGGAACAAAACATCGGTATTTGGGGTCCATGGCTAGGAAACTCCCCAGACCTTAATCCCATATAGAACTTGTGGTCAATCCTCAAGAGGTGGGTGGACAAACAAAAATCCACCAATTCTGACAAACTCCAAGCATTGATTAAACAAGAATGGGCAGCTGGCATCAGTCAGGATTTGGCCGAGAAATTGATTGACAGCCTGCCAGGGCAAATTGCAGAGGTCTTAATAAAGAAAGAAGGTCCAACACTGCAAATATGGACTCTGTACAAAAACTTAATGCAATTGTCAATAAAAACCTTTGAAACTTCTCAAATGGTTGTAATTCTATTTCAGTATACCACAGAAACATCTGACAAGAACATCTAAAAACACTGAATCAGCAAACTTTGTGAAAACCAACACTTGAGTCATTTTCCAAACTTTTGGCCACAACTGTACATATTCAAATGACCTATAAGCCATCGTGATTTTGCTGTATTGCATCAGCTTGTATCCATTGTGGTTACTGTAGAATTTTCAAGTTCCTTTTATTTTTAGAACTGCACTGAATTGGTTTATTTCTCTAACTATTGCACAAAAATATTTTCAGTGGTGTTAGGTGAGTTTTGCTCCTCTTCTGTTCCCTGTGGGAATCCTCAAGGGTCTGTCCTTGGGCCAGTTCTGTTGTATTTGTTTGTACATTCCCAGTCATGAAAACTTCATCAGGAAACATAATGTCCCTTATCACTTTATGCAGACAACCTACAGCTGGGTCTCTCATTAAAATCTAACGAGTCTTTAAAGCTTCTCTTTCATTGTTTACAGCACGGGTGTTGAACTCCGGGCCTGGAGGGCCGCAGTGGCTGCTGGTTTTCATTCTGACCCTTTTCCTAATCAGTAACCAGTTTTCACTGCTAATTAATTTGCTTTCCCTTCATTTTAATAGCCCTGTTTTTAAGGATTCAGTCCTCTGAATTGATTCACTTCTTCATTAAATGGCAGCCAAACAGAAATGAGATGGGAAACGAGCCAATAGATGACCAGCTAAACTGGGGCATCAAACTCCTGCCAATTTCACTCCAACCAGTTCCTTAATGAGAAGCCAATTCTTGCTGTTAATTAAACCAATTACTTAATTCCACAGCTTGTTGCTGCTCTCATTCTGACACAGCAGACATTTCCAAAACTGTTGATTTTCTTTTTTTTCTAAGAACACTGTCAAGATGTTTTGGTGACCTCAGAGATCAGCCTTACTGAGACCTTCACTTTTCTTCATGCTCAAATAATGTGGTTAGCTGGTGATGTGGCAGCTTGTTTTGTGTCTCATTATTGTTTGGCTCCTCATTAAAGAAAAAGAAAGAACTAAGGGGTCTAAGTTAAGTTAATTAAAACAAAGGTAAAAGAAGTTAATTAGCAGCAAAAACTGGTCACTAATGAAGAAGATGGCTAGAATGAAAACCTGCAGCCACTACGGCCCTCCAGGACTGGAGTTCGACACCCCTGGTTTTCAGGATACCAAAGGCTGGATGGATAGTAACACCTCCAGCTTAAGAATGACAAAACTGGAAGTTACTTTATTAAGCCACTCCAAGTGTGGTAAACATGGTTTTACCAATTTAGGTTATCTCGCCGTTGTGTGTCGTCTCATGCCAAAATACTGGTGTGTTTTTTGACAAAAAATTTAGTTCATTTTTTAAAAGCTGTTTTTTTTTTACCAGTTAAGAAGTATTTCTAGAATCAAATCAATTTTGTGTTATCAGGATATCTGAGAAAACTCATTCACGTGTTCATTACATCACGATTGGAAAACTGTAATTTGGACTTTCACAGTCACTACATTTACAAATTGTCCGGAATGCTGCTGCACGTCCTTTACCTTTTAAAGCACAACCACATTACTCCTGTCCTGGCTTCTATTCACTGGCATCCTGTTCAGTATAGAACTCAACTTACAGCATTACTGATTGCTTTTAAAGCTTTAAATGGGATGGCCCACCCTTATATATTTTAGATCTTCACTTCTCTTATTTAGCTCCCAGGTCTCTTAGATTCTGAACCAAATAAATCTTGCAAGTGCTGTGGACACGTTTAAAACAAAAAGGTGACCAAGCATTACTTGTTGCAGCTCCACACTTATGGAAAAGTTTGCTGGTTGATGTTAGGTGTGCTTCCTCCATTTCTAGGCTTAAAACCTATTTGTATAGCCAAGCCTTTTTAAACTCAATAAATAATGAAGACATGTTTTAATTTTCTTGGTAGTTTCAATATGTTTTATTATTATTATTATTATTATTATTATTATTATTATTATTATTATTATTATTCTTTGTGCTTTAAAATGTGCTTTAAAAATAAATTTTACCTATCTATCTATCTATCTATCTATCTATCTATCTATCTATCTATCTATCTATCTATCTATCTATCTATCTATCTATTATATAGTGCCTTTCATATCTATCTATCTATCTATCTATCTATCTATCTATCTATCTATCTATCTATCTATCTATCTATCTATCTATCTATCTATCTATCTATCTATTATATAGTGCCTTCCATCTATCTATCTATCTATCTATCTATCTATCTATCTATCTATCTATCTATCTATCTATCTATCTATCTATCTATCTATCTATTATATAGTGCCTTTCATATCTATCTATCTATCTATCTATCTATCTATCTATCTATCTATCTATCTATCTATCTATCTATCTATCTATCTATTATATAGTGCCTTCCATATCTATCTATCTATCTATCTATCTATCTATCTATCTATCTATCTATCTATCTATCTATCTATCATATAGTGCCTTCATATCTATCTATCTATCTATCTATCTATCTATCTATCTATCTATCTATCTATCTATCTATCTATCTATCTATCTATCTATCTATCATATAGTGCCTTTCATATCTATCTATCTATCTATCTATCTATCTATCTATCTATCTATCTATCTATCTATCTATCTATCTATCTATCTATCTATCTATCTATCTATCTATTATATAGTGCCTTTCATATCTATCTATCTATCTATCTATCTATCTATCTATCTATCTATCTATCTATCTATCTATCTATCTATCTATCTATCTATCTATCTATCTATCATATAGTGCCTTTCATATCTATCTATCTATCTATCTATCTATCTATCTATCTATCTATCTATCTATCTATCTATCATATAGTGCCTTTCATATCTATCTATCTATCTATCTATCTATCTATCTATCTATCTATCTATCTATCTATCTATCTATCTATCTATCTATCTATTATATATTTCCTTTCATATATCTATCTATCTATCTATCTATCTATCTATCTATCTATCTATCTATCTATCTATCTATCTATCTATCTATCTATTATATAGTGCCTTCCATATCTATCTATCTATCTATCTATCTATCTATCTATCTATCTATCTATCTATCTATCTATCTATCTATCTATCTATCTATCATATAGTGCCTTTCATATCTATCTATCTATCTATCTATCTATCTATCTATCTATCTATCTATCTATCTATCTATCTATCTATCTATCTATCTATCTATCTATCTATCTATCTATCTATCTATTCTATCTATCTATCTATCTATCTATCTATCTATCTATCTATCTATCTATCTATCTATCTATCTATCTATCTATCTATCTATCTATCATATAGTGCCTTTCATATCTATCTATCTATCTATCTATCTATCTATCTATCTATCTATCTATCTATCTATCTATCTATCTATCTATCTATCTATCTATCTATCTATCTATTATATAGTGCCTTCATATCTATCTATCTATCTATCTATCTATCTATCTATCTATCTATCTATCTATCTATCTATCTATCTATCTATTATATAGTGCCTTCCATATCTATCTATCTATCTATCTATCTATCTATCTATCTATCTATCTATCTATCTATCTATCTATCTATCTATCTATCTATAGTGCCTTTCATATCTATCTATCTATCTATCTATCTATCTATCTATCTATCTATCTATCTATCTATCTATCTATCTATCTATCTATCTATCTATCTATCTATCTATCTATTATATAGTGCCTTCATATCTATCTATCTATCTATCTATCTATCTATCTATCTATCTATCTATCTATCTATCTATCTATCTATCTATCTATCTATCTATTATATAGTGCCTTTCATATATCTATCTATCTATCTATCTATCTATCTATCTATCTATCTATCTATCTATCTATCTATCTATCTATCTATCTATCTATCTATCTATCTATCTATCTATCTATTATATAGTGCCTTCCATATCTATCTATCTATCTATCTATCTATCTATCTATCTATCTATCTATCTATCTATCTATCTATCTATCTATCTATCTATCTATCTATCTATCTATCTATCTATCTATCTATTATGTAGTGCCTTTCTATCTATCTCTTTTTATCTATCCAGTAGAAGGTGCGTTTGATTTTAATGCAGTGGACTGATGTCCTATCCAGGGTTGGTTCCTACTTATATTCTTGTTCTGATTTTCTATAAATGTAACCAGTGTCACACATGTGCGCCTGGGGACTGCCTTCCTAGCTCAGGTGAGATAAACAGTTCCACCACAGGATAAGGGGAAGCACTGATTCTAACTTTATCTTCATCTTCCTTCTCTGTAGCCAGGAAAAACTTCCAAAAGATAATGCCTAACCCCGCCCAAATGCCCTGAGTGTAGGCCCCGCCCCTTCCCGTCCCAGTCCTATAAAGCCAGCCCACTCCCAGAAGGTAGCATCAGATCAGACACATCCCTTGCCATTTTGTTTTGTTCATAGCTGTACTTTAGTTTGAGCTATTTACCAATGAGAATATTTAAAGGGGTTACCAGGGTGGTACCTGAACCTTTCTTGGCTGACTCCATCAGTCTGCTTTCCTGGCTACAGTCACACCAGCCATTATTCATGTACTCTCAGAGCAGCACATTTCAAGTCAACCGGCCCAGTATGAGTGAATGCCAGTCCTCCTGTATACTGATCGAGGCTCTGGTCCAGGGATTTCAGGACAGACATCGATGGCACACTTTTTCTAATTTTTGTTTAGAATCTAAACAGGTGTCTGGCTTGACTTGCAGTTTGGTAACCCAATTGAAGGCTCATGTGCAAATAAAAGAAACAGAAATCTCAGGTCAGCCTGTACATTAAGGTTAGGGAAAAAAAAAACAAAAAAAAACAACACAAATTAATCCCGGTTTGGAGTTAAGAATTTGCAATTTGGGAAGACAGCAAGAAGAAGCACCACTGCTGGGATTCATCCTCTCGCTCTTCATCTCCCTCTCCCTCATGGATTGCGGGGACAGTTTAATTTTAAACACAACTCTACCTTAAAAAAAGCAGCCCTGCTCAGTAGCCCAGAACCAGTTCACGTTTGTAATGTAATAAAATAGCAGTGAAAAGACTCGGAGTAATTAAGTGGCTGATGCACAGAAGAAGCCTTTACAAAGATAGACTAAATTGCCCATTCATTAGCAGCACGGCAAGGAAGGAGAATTACAAATAGACAATAGAGCCTGCAGTAATTCAATCTAAGCTTGTAGTTACAGAAGACAATGAGATAATGAACAGAAAAATTACAAGCCGCGTATTGCATTTTCTCCTGGGGGGAGGGGTGGAGAAGGGGGGGGGGGCGGGGGTTAGATATTCAGTTTGGGGGGGGGGGGGGGGGTGTTCGACTTGTGAAGGTGGTTGCAGGCGTTCCGGCACATGCAATGCTAATGGTGTCGCTCAAGCTGCGAAAATGTTCCTACAACACAATCATAGTTTTCAGTTTAAGAGCCTCTGGGGAGGTGAGATGAAGCAGGGTTGGGGGAAAAAAATGTAATTTATAACGCGTCTGCAGAATAGAATTTATCATTGGATCCGCTCTACGCCGCTCAATTGATATGTAGTTGATTTCAAACAACACCCCCCAGGCACCCACAGGGGACATTTTTAGATTTTACGCTTGGATATATCTGTTTAACTCACCATTTACCAAAACAATGGCTGATGACAGCACAAACAACTTACTCTAGAAAGGAGAGAAAACGAAAAGGAAATAAAAAAAAATAAAAAAAAGAGGTTTCACCCTGGAGGTCTGCTGAGAATATATTAAAGAAAAAAGAAGCGACAAGAAGCATCTCTGAGGTTTTACAAAGTGCCATATCTCTTTTTTTTAACTTAAATAGAATGCAGTTAAAGACTAACAAATAACTCTTTTTCCAAGGGCCGGCTAAATATAAGAGCGAGCCTTTTATCAATGATAAAAAGTGGGAAGCAGAGGGGGAAGTAAAAAAAAAAAGAAAAAGAAAAGAAAAAAAAAAGAAAACAGAAGAAACTGAACTCAAGCCCTTTGGTTACTGTTAAATCGCCAGCTCCAGAGGCTCAGTGGATGCCTACTGTTTTTAAATTGGATTTTGGTCCGATTTGCTGCCAACTATGTCCCTGTACAGCTTGATTGTGACAAGTCAGAAAAATGTCCGATTCTGTAATTAAGAGTTTGCAGTATAGTGCCTTTTCGGGGTGGCACAGTGTGGAGTGTTGCTGTCTCACACTTCCAGTGCTGTCTGTGTGGATCTTGCATGTTCTTCCTGTATCTCTGTGGATATTCCAGTTTTTCTCCCACACCTTCAAAATAATAATAAATAATCCATCCATCCATCCATCCATCCATCCATCCATCCATCCATCCATCCATCCATCCATCCATTGTCTCCCGCTTATCCGAGGTCGGGTCGCGGGGGCAGCAGCTTGAGCAGAGGTGCCCAGACTTCCCTCGCCCCGGCCACTTCTTCTAGCTCTTCCGGGAGAATCCCAAGGCGTTCCCAGGCCAGTCGAGAGACATAGTCCCTCCAGCGTGTCCTGGGTCTTCCCCGGGGCCTCCTCCCGGTTGGACGTGCCCGGAACACCTCACCAGGGAGGCGTCCAGGAGGCATCCTGATCAGATGCCCGAGCCACCTCATCTGACTCCTCTCGATGCGGAGGAGCAGCGGCTCTACTCTGAGCCCCTCCCGGATGACTGAGTTTCTCACCCTATCTTTAAGGGAGAGCCCAGACACCCTGCGGAGGAAACTCATTTCAGCCGCTTGTATTCGCGATCTCGTTCTTTCGGTCACTACCCATAGCTCATGACCATAGGTGAGGGTAGGAACATAGATTGACTGGTAAATTGAGAGCTTCGCCTTGCGGCTCAGCTCCTTTTTCACCACGACAGACCGATGCAACGCCCGCATTACTGCGGATGCCGCACCGATCCGCCTGTCGATCTCACGCTCCATTCTTCCCTCACTCGTGAACAAGACCCCGAGATACTTGAACTCCTCCACTTGGGGCAGGATCTCACTACCAACCCTGAGATAATAAAATAAAACATATTATTTACATAGTGCCTTTCCCATGCTGAAGGTGCTTAAATTTCCCCTTGGGATTAATAAAGTATCTATCTATCTATCTATCTATCTATCTATCTATCTATCTATCTATCTATCTATCTATCTATCTATCTATCTATCTATCTATCTATCTATCTATCTATCTATCTATCTATCTATCTATCTATCTATCTATCTATCTATCTATCTAAATTAGCCTGAATGTGGTTGACTGCATGATGGACTGGCACCCTGTCCAGAGGTGTTTCCTGCCTATCGCCCAACACTGGCAATATGGGCTCCAGGATTAAATGGCAATGAGATGACATGGAGACACCTTTCCATAGTATTTAGCAGCCCAATGCTCTTTACTGGTACGGTAACATGCAGGAATAACTCCGAGAAAAGCAGTTAAAAAGTGAATGGATGGACATAGATGGATTTAGATAGGAATATAAGTAACCAGCTGGTTAAGTTTGCAGGTGATACCAAGATAGGTGGACTAGCAGATACATTAGAATCCGTTATATCATCACAGAAGGACTTGGATAGCAGACAGGCTTGGGCAGATTTGTGGCAGATGAAATTTAATGTCAGTAAATGTAAAGAATTACACATAGGAAGTAAAAATGTGAGGTTTGAATACACAATGGGCTGTTGGAAAATCGAGAGTACACCTCATGAGAAGGATTAAGGTGTCGTAGTGAACTCTAACCTATCAACTGCCAGAGAGTGTTCAGAAGCCATTAAGAAGACTAACAGAACATCAGATTATATAGCGCCTTGATGTGTGGAGTACAAGTCACAGGAGATTCTGCTCAAACTTTATAACACACTGGTGAGGCCTCATCTGGAGTGCTGTGTGCAGTTTTGGTCTCCAGGCTACAAAAAGGACATAGTAGCACTGAGAAAGTCCAGAGAAGAGCAACTAGGCTGATTCCAGGGCTACAGGGGATGAATTATGAGGTAAAGATTTAAAGAACTGAGCCTTTACAGTGTAAGCAAAATAAGATTAAGAGGAGACCTGACTGAAGTGTTTAAAATCATGAAGGGAATTAGTCCAGTGGATCAAGACGGTTATTGAAAAATGAGTTCATCACACGGGGACACAGTTGGAAACTTGTTAAGGGTAAATTTCACACAAACATTAGGAAGTTTTTCTTTACACAAAGAACATGGTAGACAGTAAGACTTCAGGGACATTCAAAATTCGACTCGATGTTTTTTTGGAAGAAATAAGTGGATAGGACTGGCGAGCTTTGTTGGGCTGAATGGCCTGTTCTCGTCTAGAGTGTTCTAATGTTCTAATTTCCATTTCTACCACTGAAAACCTTTTAAAATCCTCAAAGGCATTGATAAAGTAGATTCAGCAATATTCTTTCAGCTTAAGGGTGAATCAACAAAAGTGGACATTAAGGGGAAGTGCATTTAAGACAGATGTCAGGAAGGGCTTCTTTATGCAAAAAGTTGTGGGACTCTGCAAGAAACTACCGAGACATGGAGGTGAAGCAGAAACCTTTAACAAGAATCAGAGGAGATATTGGGACAGCTTAGCTATTAGCTAAACAAACGATGCGCTGAATGAATGCCCTCTTATTTGTCAGTTTTCTTATGTTCTAATATTAAAGATTGCTGGATGCATTTACATATTAAAATAGTTAAAATGAAATCCAAAATAAAATTGTATGAGTACTATTGAGTTATACTAATGCTGTGTTCCATTTGAAGTGGGAAGTCTGAATTTCCGAGTTCCTATTGGAAGGCCTCAGAAAAACAAGGCTGGTCTGTCAAGACCGACTTCAGATCATGACGTCAGTCCAAAATGGAGATGTATATCACAAACATCAGTGAAAACTGTAATATTATACTGTTTGTTAGCACATCAGTCTATTTGTGTCTCACTAAATCAATCGTACACAAAGAACTTCTATCCATGGACATGTTGCTGCTGTGTTTGAATGTGGAAAATACTGTTATCAACTGCTTATTTATATAAGCACAATAAAGGTTTCCCTGGAAGTGTCCACATTGGAACGCGGTGTCACACACGTGCGAGTAGGAGGCAGCTAAAGGGTCTGAGTAATGGTAATAAAACATCCGACCAGGGGGCGGCGGAGTGTGCTGACTGTCTTTCTCAGTTTCTTACAGACCTTTCCCGGGAAATCCTGCAAGGTTCCGGCGCCTCAGAAGATGTCACTTCAGAAGCTGGCCCCTTTGCTGATGTCACTTCCGAAGCTGGCCCCTTTGCTGATGTCATTTCCGGAGCCGGCCCCTTTGCTGACATCACTTTAGAAGCCGGCATCTTTGATGATGTCACTTCCAGAGCCGGCCCCTTTGCTGACCTCACTTCCGAAGCCAGCCCCTTTGCTGACATCACTTCTGAAGCCGGCCCCTTTGCTGAAGTCACTTCTGGTTCTGGCCCTTTTGATGACATCAGTTCCTCTACGGGCCTTTAAAGCCTCCATCTTTGTCTACTGTAGTCACTTCTGTTGTGGACTCTGTTCTATGCACATAGTGCTCAAAAACTTAAACTTTTGCAGCTGGGAAAACAATATACGGCTAGCTGCCCCAAATCTTTATGATGTCTATGTTGTATTATTGTCACAGTGGCATAATCGGCAGGATTCAGTCCCAGAAGAAACCAGGACACGGACAGGAAACTAATGAGATAGGAAAGTACCAGGGCCAGAGTCAGGTGGGAGGAGGACAAATCTTGGTGAGGAGGAGTGGTGGTAGAAGAAGTGTGTTGTGTGTCTTTGCTTGTGCTTTTGGGACTGTGTTGGGCCTGTGGGACACGGGCAAGACGTGGCCCACGGCTGAAGAGAAAATAAAAAGTCTTTCATTTTATACGTGCCTCTGTGTCAGCCTGTGTCGGGTCGGATGCTATATAGCACCTTTATCACAGCGGTCAATTAGGGTGTGACATACAACATCCAAATTAAATGAAACACAGCACACATAGTTCCCTCCACTGAGTAACTGCCTTAATGTGGCATTGAGGTTTGCATGATCAATGATCGCCTTCAGGGGTGAGTATTGTACTCCTGGTAGGGCCAGAGTTGAGCTCTTGACTAAGACTGAATTAGACAACAGGCAGATGGGCAACCACCCACTCCCATGGACCACCAAGGGTCAGTCCAATGTGGTGCAACTCCCTCAATCTGCTGCACACGGCTTGGATTCCTGAAAGGAAGTGAAGCAGATCGATTGACAATTGTACAAATTCACTATCACCAATATGAACAAGCTCTTCCATTCCATTCATCTTCCTTAACCTTTTTCCTGTATCAAAGTCCTACAGCGATGGTCAACTAAATAGTGAGAACTACAGGAGTTGGTATAGGAAACTGAAAAGGGAAGAAGGTTAAGGACACAACTGTATAGCCGTCTTCAGGTGTGCCAATATCAAGTCAAGTCAAGTCAACTTTATTTATAAAGCACTTTACATACAACAGCCGCTGACCAAAGTGCTATAAAGGTTCTTCTGCCAGACTGCCACCACACCTCCCTTGTCTGCTGAGTAGATGACAACATCATTTCGATTAGCATGCGTAGTGCCTGAAGCTCTCCTTTGGTAAGGCTAAACACGTGTTCATTGTTTGTTATTTCATCACTGAAAAGGAAAGAAGGTTAAAAACACAAGACTTTGGATTTATAGCCTTCATCAGGTGTTCAACCAAAAAGGAAAGACCAGAGTAACAAATATTGGGGGGTGAGGGGTGGTAGATAGAGACAAGAGAACAAAGCTATGGAAGATTAAAGGAGGAAAAGTAAGAGTGGATGAGAAAAAGCTACCATAAGAGAAGATGAAGGTAGGAACTAAAAAGTTAGTCATTCATTAAGACCTGGAGAAATCTGTGATCCCAGGCACAGAATAAGTTGGGCTTCTTCTGATTTTATTTGAAAAGTGTCTTTGAAGCCCCGTGAAAGAACACAAACAGAGAGATTAGAGTGGCTATGGTTAAGGGATTGTGAAGTGTTCTCCGGAAGGCTTTATTAAGTCTTTGATCCTAACCGCTCGTATATGCTCCTTGATTCCTGTCTATTTGTTTCACCCCTGTAGACAGCTGGACACTTCCTACCGGAAATGCAATCAATAAGATTTTCAGACTGTCAAGAGGCCAATTGTTTACTACTGAATTTACCCGAGAGACCTGATACATGGGTATTGTTGGTGACTATATTTACAACTGATACAGTGGTCCTTGTTACTTCTCAAAAGTACTAGATAGATAGATAGATAGATAGATAGATAGATAGATAGATAGATAGATAGATAGATAGATAGATAGATAGATAGATAGATAGATAGATAGATAGATAGATAGATAGATAGATAGATAGATAGATAGATAGATAGATAGATAGATAGATACTTTATTAATTCCAAGGAGAAATTCACATAATCCAGCAGCAGCATACTAATAAAAAACAATATTAAATTAAAGAGTGATAACAATGCAGGTATACAGACAGACAATAACTTTGTATAATGTTAACATTTACCCCCCCGGGTGGAATTGAAGAGTCACATAGTTTGGGAGAGGAACGATCTCCTCAGTCTGTCAGTGGAGCAGGACGGTGACAGCAGTCTGTCACTGAAGCTGCTCCTCTGTCAGTCTCTGTCTGTATAATCGGTTTGTCTCCGATGTTACTTCAAGATCAGGAAAAAAAAAAGTCTTGAGACGTGTGTATGTGCACAAGTTGACACGCACATTCCTGTCAGAGTAGTTGGGTATTTATTCTCTAGTTACATAGTACAGTAGTTTCATATATGGAATTTTAGTAAAACCCCATGGAATTGAAGAGTCGCATAGTGAGGGGGAGGAATGATCTCCTCAGTCTGTCAGTGGAGCAGGATGGTAACAGCAGTCTGTCGCTGAAGCTGCTCCTCTGTCTGGAGATGATCCTGTTTAGTGGATGCAGTGGATTCTCCATGATTGACAGGAGTCTGCTCAGCGCCCATCACTCTGCCACAGATGTCAAACTGTCCAGCTCTGTGCCTACAATAGAGCCTGCCTTCCTCACCAGTTGTCCAGTCGTGAGGTGTCCCTCTTCTTTATGCTGCCTCCCAGCACACCACCGCGTAGAAGAGGGTGCCTGCCACAACCGTCTGATAGAACATCTGCAGCATCTTATTGCAGATTTTGAAAGACGCCAGCCTTCTAAGGAAGTATAGTCGGCTCTGTCCTCTCTTGCACAGAGCATTAGTATTGGCAGTCCAGTCCAATTTATCATCCAGCTGCACTCCCAGGTATTTATAGGTCTGCACCTTCTGCACACAGTCACCTCTGATGATCACGGGGTCCATGAGGGGCCTGGGCCTCCTAAAATCCACCACCAGCTCCTTGGTTTTGCTGGTGTTCAGTTGTAGGTGGTTTTAGTAATGAGGAATGTGGCTCTCCTTTGTGAAGTGAGCTGTGAACAAGAAGTTTGTGTAGGCTCCTGTGAAAGGACCAAGCTGTAAAAAATTGGTAAATCTGGTTTGATGACCTATGAGAGAGAAAAGAATATTGGGGTGGAATGGGAGAGGGCCAATTGGATGATGGATTCATTATTGAGGTTCCTTTCAGAGTGAATGTTGTGAGGTCTGCTCTGGTTCGATTGAGGGCCTGTCCATAATATGAGAAGGGTATCATCTATTAAAGAAGAAGCTCCTCATTCTGAGTGCTTCATTAGAGAAGTCAAACTCATCCCTGCACAGGAGGTCTTAGGAATGTCAGAGAGCATTTAGCATGCCAGGGATGGAAGGAGCTGTAGAGAAGGCGACTGTGTGAGACAGTTGGCTTGAAACAGACAGACATTTTAAGTCCTGGAAATCTGGTAGAAAGAATGATGTCTAAAAATAGAAGAGGTGTCAACTGTAAACCTGAGATATTGGTGGGAACTAGAAAAATCATGAATGAATTCTCGTAGGTGGCTTCTGAAGCAAGAGGCAGAATCAACACAATCATGGATATACCTTTTGTACAGGAAAAGAAAAGAAAACAAGAAAAGAAACCCAGCTGGCAAAGATGCTAACATAGCTTGGTCCCATTCTAGTAACCACTGAAACTCCACTGACCTGGTGAAGAGACTTGTTATCAAAAGAGAAAGCACTGAGGGTAAGAAGCAGTCCTGCCAGTCTGATCAGAGAGTTTGTGGGGGAATCCTGGAGTGGACGTCTGTTGAATGTTATTTAGCATCACTGCCTCACCACTCCTGGGACTAGAGAGTAATCGTCACCTTCAGTTCTTTTGGTCATTGTGACAAGCTTCATGAAATTGCTGACAGAAGTTATTTGTAAATGATACGGTTAATTTTCCTGATACTTTCAGTACCCGGCCCCTTACTTTTTATCAGACAGGTTTTAATAGGTGGGTGTTTTATTTGTATTTACTAGGGGGCTTTGCCCTCTGCTCGCTTTGCTCGCCAACCTCCGTGTTTGGTTTTCCGGATACACACTTTTAAGATTTTTTTTTTTCTTTGAAGTGTTGCTACTGTATTTCACTAGTTTCACTTTTATTTCAGAACTTCTTTAAAAACAATATTTGGAATCTGTAGAGTCCCAACATTCTGAATCTTTTAAATGAGGTCCGTGAGACATGTGTTTAATGACTTTGTACCATAATTCAGGATAGGTTTCTCTGTTTGGAATTTCAGCACAGACAAACCGATCCACAACATCAGCAGTTAATAATTTTTTTTGCAAAGTAACCAATAAATGCATGTGAGGTTAACCCCAATTTTGAAATTCTCTAATTTAACTCTTTGAGGGCTGAATATTTTTTTCCAAAAAACTGTTTTTCTGAAAAGCACACAATGCACTGGTTTTACACATAAATCAACATTAAACGTCAATCACTACGTGCTGTGGCTGCTGTTGGCGCCCGTTTGGCATCTCTGGCAGCAGTGGCTGGGCAAGGGCAGCTTGATGGCCAGCAGAAACGCATGGCGGGCTGGCTACCTCTCTGCCTTCGCACAGCAGGTGGACGACACTGGCAGTCGCTGTGTGACACAATATGGTTTGTACCTCTTGTCATCGTAAGTGGTGGCCCTCCTAAGCGAACGCTGCTGTAAGTGTATCAGTTACACGAACACGTTCAGCACCACGATCATCTCCAGATCACTTGCATCAAACTCAGAGTCCGAAAAGTCAAAGTCTGATTCAGCGATAATATAGAAAACGTCCATGGAGTATTTTGCTTTGCACATTTGCTTTAGTCTCACCAGATGCTGATGCCATTTGAGGCTGTTTTGCTCTTCGCTACTCCTGCACATGCAGGGAATCGAGGTCAAATCAACAAAGCTACGTAACTTTCCTTCAAGCAAAGAGAGTCGAATCTAAAGAGTAAGGGCAAGTTTTGTCTCAGTTTACAGCCGATTACTGTCCTCTACCCCTGAATTTTGACAAAAGTCAACATTAGCCCTGAGAGAGTTAAACTTCAAAGCTTTACAATATTTATATACTTCAGACATATCACCTATGTCCATATATTCAATCTCTATTCGCCTTTTCGTTATTTCTCCGAGTAATAATTTCTCTTTGTTTGTGCTAATGCGATGTTTGCTTTCTTTGTTTTGACACTTTCATTTTTTTCTGCTTTCATATTCTGTACTTTGCTCTGCATGTCTTTTTGAATTCCACTTTTTTCATGATCTCTAACCTGCTCTGCATGTGTTTGGCCCCTTTGTTTTTTAACCTCTTTATGACGTTTTACTTTATTTTCTACTCTGTCTTTTATTTCTGACCTCACTTTGTCCTGCTATTTTTTCAATTATACCTGGTCCGTGACGATTATTTTCCCTTTTTTTGAGTAATAATTTCCTTTTGTTTGTGCTAATGCGATCTTTACTATGTTTTTTTGATACTGTAGCGACCTCCGCATTCGTCTCGCAAAAGAGAAGAAGTAAAAAAAAAAAAACAGACAGACAGACGTAGTAAAGTCTTACAAAAGTTTTACTTGAACAGTCAAGAATAAGAACGCTGACTTCATAACCACAAACACAACTTTCTAGCACCCTCTCCAACCCCTACCCCCGTCCTGGGACCCACCCCCTTACCGCATCAATCAATAGATTGATGGATTATGAAGGGCACTATATAATAGATAGATAGATTATGAAGGGCACTATATAATAGATAGATAGATTATGAAGGGCACTATATAATGGATAGATAGATAGATAGATAGATAGATAGATAGATAGATAGATAGATAGATAGATAGATAGATAGATAGATAGATAGATAGATAGATAGATAGATAGATAGATAGATAGATAGATAGATAGATATGAAAGGCACTATATGATAGATAGATAGATAGATAGATAGATAGATAGATAGATAGATAGATAGATAGATAGATAGATAGATAGATATGAAAGGCACTATATGATAGATAGATAGATAGATAGATAGATAGATAGATAGATAGATAGATAGATAGATAGATAGATAGATAGATAGATAGATAGATAGATAGATAGATATGAAATGCACTTTATAACAGACAGATAGATTTGAAAGACACTATATGACTGACAACTCTCCTCAAATACACACCAAGAATTAAAATTAAGTCTTGGCTAATGATAACACAGCAGTCACATTTAGCCACTATAAAGACATATAAAGAAGCCCCCCAAAGCATTTCTTGACACACTTCTCCTAAATAATTCATTGGCTGAAAGTCCTCAGTGCTGGTGTGTCACAAAGAGGATGTGCAGCATTGTTCATAATTGCCTTCAGCTTTGTCTTCATTCTCTGCTCCACTAATACCTCCAAGGGGATCGAGAGTGCATCCCTTAACTCAGCGTTTCTCAACCTTTAAGTATTTGTGACCCGAGTTTTCATAACAGTTTTAATCGCGCCCCCCTAACGTTTTTTTGAAACCCTAATAAAATGTATTCCTCTATTTGTTGCAGCTGATACAACGCTACAAGTTAAAAATTTCCCTACAAATAGCGAAATTACGCCACATATGGCAACATTCACGCCCCCTTTTTTGTTACTTAGCACCCCCCAGATTGAGAACCACTGCCTTAACTGAGCCTGTCTTCTTGATCAGCTTGTTGTTTCAGTGGGCTTCTCTTTTACTGGCCCCGCTGAGTGCTAAGATATTGTGGCACAGTGGTTAGTTTGGAGGCCTCATAGGTCCTGGGACTGGAATTCAATCCTAAATTTTGAATTCTTTTTATCGCTGTCACAGGCTTCATGAAATTGCTGGAAATCACTCTTATATTTAGCGGTTAATAGGGTCATTACTGTCACATGTATAGAGTACGGTGAAATGTTTCCTTGCATGTGATAATCAACATGCAACATGTTGCTGCTCTCTGGTGTCTTGATTAGAGCAACAAAACCAAACGAACAAGTAAATGCCGGATGCAGATCACAAATTCAGGTAAAAAAGAAAACACTTCAATCTACCTGTGTTAAGTTTCACCCAGAGGTTCAAATCCATGTTTTATGTCCTTTCTTGTTGTTTGTTGAGTCATTCATTTATGTAATGTTACTTTTGTTAATAAATTATCTGCTCTATTTTCTTTGCCTGTTGTTTGTTGGCGGTCCTCTCAAGAGGTGGGGCCACCTGCCACTCACAGACAAGATCTGCCCTTCGCCATATAAAACCAGAGGATCTCCTGGTGGTTTGACTGAATTTGCTAGTTTTTTGTGCTTTGTGATTATTTCATTTTTGGATTTCCTGCTCTGTTTTTGACCATATTTCTGGATTTTGTATCAGGACTTTGCTTGCTTACATTGCCGTGTGTTTCATGCAACTCCTTTTTACCTTTTTGTGCTTCACTGAGTATTTTTGTATTATTATATCTTTTTCTTTATAAAGATTCTATGTGCCCCCCCCCATGACTAAGCATGGTTTTTGATGGGGTTTCCCCCTCTAGCTGTTTTGGAACTCTTTAGTGCTTTGTACTCAGAACAGTCTGGGTATGGGTAGGGTTACCAGACGTCCGGCAAAAGAAGGACATGTCCTCCTTTTCGGTGTTGTGTCCTCCATCTGGCAGCCAGTGAAAATGTCCGGCTTTCATCTATCACTGTCTTGACCGCGTTATTAGTTGAAATGGCATGCTATCATCTCTACGTTTTACATAAATCATCTATGTTTTATTGAAAACAAAACACGGCTACGCGCCTGTGCCCACTTCGCCATTTTGTGTTGTATGTACTTGTTATATGAATATGCAGTAGTCTTTTATTTAAAAATGTCATCCAGCAGCAACACTCACAAGAGGAAATGAAAATTCTCAGACCACGTGAAAACGAAGTATCCGTCATTTGTGAAGGTCACACTGAAAATGAAGCAAAGTGTTTGGTTTGTGATTCTTACGTGTCCGTTGCAAACAAGGGTACCACTGATTTAGAAGATGTTACCAGCGAAAAACGCAGAAACATGGCATACTTTCAAAATTGTGCAAATGAAACCTGTTACTCAGAGCTGCTTAAAATCTGCAAATTTTTCTTTTGCATTCCCAGGCACAATGCCAACATCAAAAGAGCATTTTCCTTGATCAACATACAGTGGACAAAAGAAAGAAATAGACCGTCTGTTTACCCTGTCAGAGGAATTTTTATTACAAAGTGCAATTTTAAGAACGTTTTTGGAGTTCCACACCTGTGTTGCCGGGAATGATGACCTGCTGCGAAAAGTTGCCTCGTCTGAAAAATATGAAACTGCATAGTTAATTATGATGACTCATTTTGTGACCTGTCAAATTAGTTTTTTTTTTTAAATTTTATTAATTTTATTGTAATCATTCATACAAATCAATCGATTTTTACAAAAAAATAGGATTGAAAAACAAGTCGACCCCCACCACTGAGAGAGAGAGCATGGCCAACGAGGTTAAACTTAAGGCTTGTAGACATACCTAAATTGATGAGTTTAATAGGCCAGTAGAGATGAATGGAGAGGAAAAAGAAATGCAGATTATCTCCTGCCAGGTTTTAAAAAATTCTATACAAATCCTGTAAATGAATATTTAATTTTTTCAAATTTCAAATAGAATAAAACATCAGTTACCCACTGACTTAAAAGAGGAGAATTAGGATTCTGCCAGTTTAGCAAAATAAGTCTGCGTGCCAAAAGTGTAGTGAATGCAATCACAGTTTGTTTGTCCTTCTCCACTTTAAGCCCATCTGGAAGAACACCAAACACAGCTGTTAGTGGGTTAGGAGGGATTGTGACATTAAGGCTGTCTGAGAGGCACTTAAACATTTTGGTCCAAAAATGATGTTAATTTGGCACAGGCCCAAAACATGTGACCCAGTGAGGCTGGGACTTGATTGCAACGTTCGCAGGTTGGATCTTGCCCTGGAAACATTTTGGACAGTTTTAGACGAGACAGATGTGCTCGATATATAACTTTGAGTTGAATAATTGCATGCTTTGCACATATGGAGCTCTAGTGAATTCTGTGCATTGCTACTTTCCACTCCCTTTCTGATACAGTGGAACCTCAGTTTGCGAGTAACTTGGTTTACGAGTGTTTTGCAAGACGAGCAAAAATTTTTAATAAATTTTGACTTGATAAACGAGTGAGGTCTTGCAGTACGAGTAGTATGTATACTCTTTGTCTGCTGAGCGTCATGTGATCACAACTGAGCTGATGGTTCTTCTCTCTCTCGCTCTCTCGGATTGTGGGCAATCGTCTCCTATTCTCCGTCTGAGTCGGCGTGCCTCACTCATAGTAAACATCCGTACGAGCGTATACTGTTTACTACAGCATTCGCATTGTGACGGTGTGTGCGTGCGCGCTTGTGTGTGTATGTGTGTGTGCTCGCGTGCGTGTGTGTGTGTGCATGTGCGGACTTGTGTGTGTGTGTGTGTGTGCGCACGCGCGCGCGTGTGTGCTGTGACGTGCGAGTCCCCGTCTTGCACACTAAAACACAAAGCTGAGTCTCAGTACTTTAGCAACACCAGCTTTATTCAGCTTGAAACAGACACAGCAGTCAGGCAGGGCCCTGTACATTTATAATGTTCCTTGTTCCTTGTATCACCCATTGACGGCAGGCGCTTATAACATGTCCGCGATCTTTTCGGATTCACTTTTACAGCGAACTGCTACAGCGCTGGGAGAATGCGATTGCTTTGGGACGCTCTTCCGCGTGTCGCCCGTTGGGTGTAATCCCACAAGAGTTTAGAAACTCACTCACACCTGCCATGATTCTTTTCAAAGGTAAAGTGCAGGTTAATTTGCTTTACGTATTTTTACTTTATATTTTGTATTAATTATTTTTATATGAATAGTTTTGGGTTGTGGAACAAATCATCTGAGTTTCCATTATTTCTTATGGGGAAATACACTTTGATATACGAGTGCTTTGGACTACGAGCACGTTTCTGGAACGAATTATGCTCGCAAACCGAGGTTCCACTATATATTGATTAAGAGATCTTTTTCCCATTGTCCTCTTGGATCGTTGAAAGGGAGGGACTGTAAAATAATTTTATATATTGCAGAGATGGTGTCTAAGTCCTTGAAATTGAGCAATATTTTTTCCAGCATGGATGAGGGTGCAAGATGAGGAAAATCGGGGCAGGTTCTGTTTAACAAAGTTCCTAATTTGAAGATAGTGAAAGAAATGTGTAGCTGGACAGTTAAATTTGGAATGTAATTGTCCGTAGGATGCAAGGATGTTGTCTATATAAAGATCTCTGAGCAATTTAATCCCAAATTTCTTCCAGATATTAAAAACTGCATATGTTTGCAAGGGTTGAAAGAGGTGGGTCTCTTACAGAGGTGCCACAGATAAAAGCTTCTCCATCTTAAAATGCTTTCTACATTGTGGCATGGCTCTACCTAACTTAAACCTAACAGTTTTATTACTGGGCAGCAAACATACAAGCTATAAAAACCTGGACACAAATGGATGAACATACACAGGCCTGGGGCCTCATGTATAAACGGTGCGTACGCACAGAAATGTTGCGTATGAACCTTTCCACGCTCAAATCGCGATGTATAAAACCTAAACTTGGCATAAAGCCACGCACATTTCCACGGTAACTCATACCTTGGCGTACGCAATTTCTCCGCTCGGTTTTGCAGACTGGCGGCACCCAGCGTCAAAGCAGTGCTACTGTTCCTGTGTGGTTACCCTTTCTTAGATCCACATCCACGGTGGCGGCTTTATCAAATACACTGAAATTAACCGCATATCGTTCATAAATTTAATGCATCTGATTGTAATTAACCTGTAACAATATAATGGTCCACAGAATGGTCAAACTACTGTTCCTGTGTGCTCATCCTTTCTTTCTTAGCTCCACATTCCTGACGCGGCTTTATAAATACACTGAAATTAACTGCATATTGTTTATTAGTGTAATGCATCGGATCGTAATTAACCTGTAGCAATATAATGGTCCAGGGAATAGCCATAGTATTCCAAATACCATAACTGCTTTAGCGTTGTTACGCTCACTGCATCTTGTTCTTCTTTTTGCTGCTCCCCGTTAAGGGTTGCCACTGCGGATCATCTTTTTCCATATTACTCTCACTGCACCACTCGGAGTATTTATATCACTGTATCTGAGTGTGAATCACAGCAGCAGCTG
Source organism: Erpetoichthys calabaricus (assembly GCF_900747795.2). Lineage (NCBI taxonomy): Eukaryota > Metazoa > Chordata > Cladistia > Polypteriformes > Polypteridae > Erpetoichthys > Erpetoichthys calabaricus. Next base: position 13,067,903 of record NC_041400.2, on the reverse strand, counting down.
ATCGGAAAGAGAATTATCGGTATATAGTTTCAAGTACACACTACCTCAACCACGGCAAAAAGCGTCAAAGCCTATCCTGTAAGGACCTCGCGTTTCAGAAACAGTTTCATCCCAAGAACTATAAACGCACTCAATCACCTCACTGTAAACTTGCACTACAGTTATAATATTGCACAACCTGCGCTACTTTATAAAGCGCGTATGATGACAATATCATTTTTAAGATGAAATGCAGCAAAATATGTTGCTTACAGTATACAGATAAAACTTTAACTTCATTTAAATAATCTGTATTGTTAATAAATAAACATGTGAGGACACGGTGCCGCAGCGTATAGCTGGTTCAAGGATAGCTCCTGCCTTGCGCTGTATTCTTGCTGGTGCTGACGCGACACTGGAAGGATAGACGAATAGAATAATTAAACATGTACAATGAAGATATTTCAATGTTCCTTAAAAGTTTTGAAGAATCGGCGTTCTAAGCTTACAAATGGCTTAACGTCTATTACAGAGCTGATTGTGTGGCGATTGGAGAAAGAAAAGTATGGACAGGAATTGGAGGTTTGAAAGAGACAGTACTTCTGTAATAAATTATTTCATCGAAGGTTGCACATGCTGCAGCAAGCCTCTTGCGTGAGATATGAACAATCACTGCGTCACCGTGTTCCCATGTTTAATAACATGCTTTCATTCCTATCATCATGAAAATGATATCACGTATACATCTCAGTATTTTAATTATTCAGAGAGCTGTAATATGTCGAATGTAATGCATTCTGTGCCCTGTCGGAGAAAGAGAAAGAACGGAAGCACGTAGTGATTCACACACATAAAGCACATAGAAGATCAAACACAGAAAAAAGCATTTAACATGCTACTTGAGAAACTAGTAAAATAAACGATTTTAAGATGAAGTTTATGATGTTCTACTTTAATGGCAAAATAGACAACGTGATTAAAGTGGAAATTTCGAGATTAAAGTTGACATTTCGTGCTTTTTTCCCACTGTGTGCCTATGTTTTTTGTTTGTACCCTAATAAGCTTTCATATGACACTCAGACGGTGGGCTACGACTCGCCTTTTCACAGCGACTTTAATATGTGATTTCTTTTTTATTTCGGGCACTGTGCGACTTTGTGAAGTTGAGCCTTCGAGTTTCTCCGACACTCTGTCACTCGATCAGCTTCCTTTTGTTGATTATACCAGTTTAAACCAACAAATAGTACGTTTTTCCTTTGCCTCCACTTGGTATTTGCTGAAATTCTTATATTTTCTCCCGTGCTTTTCCCATTGTCTTTTCACAGAAGGATATTTATATTGATTTGCATATTCAAAGAGGCGTAATTCTGGGAGGAGTTGGGGCGGGACAGAAGGCGCGTGCACGTGCGTTACTTTTCACGCAAATCGGGATTTATGTAGTAGAAGAACGTGAAAGTTTGCGTGCGCACAGATTCCAGCATCTGGATTTTTCTGTGCGTACGCACAATCCCGCTTTTGTGCTTACGCCATGTTATAGTGTGAGTTCTACGCACGGCGTTATACATGAGGCCCCTGGTCTGCAATAGAAGCAAAATCCTGCAGTACTTCTTTATATTCCCTGCTTTGTGCCCCAATAAATGCAAGTTATCAGCAATATACTAATAACGCAATTGTGCTTCACTCACTCAGAATATGGAAATTAGTTGTTTTTAAAGTTTTTATTGTAACACACAGTTCACACTGTGTTTCGTGAACAGAATGGGACATGTTCTCCCTTATCCTCCTTTATGACCTGTGGTGTCCACCTTTGGGTTCGCAGGTATCTGGTAACCCTATGTATGGGTAACTGTAACCCAGATGAGAAGTTTGCTGCAGCAGTAAAAGCAGTCATAACAAAAAACACAAGGGCCAATCGTGAAATGCCTTCTTAGGGCTCCTTTTTCATTCAGCGTATCTTCTTCTTTCTCCCAGCAGCCCCAGCAGCAACAGCCAAAACTACAGTGATGTCAAGACTGCAGGCATTATCATGTAGCACTGCTCCAAACTGTTACTTGTAAACTCTTAAATGATTCCCTGACCATCTTGTTCATCAGTTACCTGAAATCTGTCAGTCAGAAAAAGTTAAATCGACTTACAGCTAAAGACGGCAAAGGTCATCTAAAAAAGAGGTCTCCATGTATCATCGAGAGTAAAGACAAGACCGGGAGATGTAAATGGAAGACACTGTCCCAGTATCTGGCAGGCAAGGCTCAAAGCCGATAAATCAAAAAGTAGACACAGGAGCAAATCGAAAAATGGAAGCTGAAAAAGGGCTTTTAAAACTGAAACGAACAAAACACTTGGACTATGTGAATCAAAGTGAACTATCGCTAAAGTTTTGTTTTGTTTTTGCCCGACCAAGGGATTAACGCGAATGGCCGTATTTATACCAGAAGTCAGGTGACATCACAGACGCAACATCTGTGGTCATGTGACACAACATCCACTTTGCATGAACAAAGAATGGGAGGAAACAGAATAATTTTAATAATAATAATTCTTTGCATTTATATAGCGCTTTTCTCACTACTCAAACCGCTCAGTAATTGCAGGTTAAGGGCCCAACAGAGCAGAGTCCCTTTTGGGATTTTACTGGATTTGAACCGGCAACCTTCCGATTGCAACCTTCCACCACTCCGCCCTAACATTCTGTACATACATCTTGCCTGAAGATGGGGCCCGAGTTGCCTTGAAAGCTTGCATATTGCAAACTTTCTAGTTAGCCAACGTAGAGGAAAGACAAACAAAATGACACCTTTTATTGGCTAACTAAAAAGATTACAATATGCAAGCTTTCGAGGCAACTCAGACCCCTTTTTCAGGCAAGATGTGATGATTACATATTTGCCTGAAGAAGGGGCCTGAGTTGCCTCAAAAGCTGGCATATTGTAATCTTTCTAGTTAGCCAATAAAAGGTGTCATTTTGCTTGGCTTTTCTCTACATTCATAATGGCTAACACGGTACAACACCCTAGTACTATAGTTAGCCAATAAAAGGTGTCATTTTACTTAACTTCTCACAACCTACAGAAATAAATTCCAAATGATAAGGAACCTCCAAAAACAAGCTTAAAACAAACATAAATCCTACTAATTCCAATAATGTGAAGTATGTAAAAAAGGGAATTTGGTACTAATCAATATACAGTACATCCAGATCTATTCTATTAAAACTGCTACCACCAGATCAAGCAAAGACACTTTTCTTAAACTTTGCATTCACTTTCTGCTGCTAATAAATGTTGAAAGTGCGTGGATTGGATTGTTTATTTACTCGGTGGCCCGAATTCAAACTCCTCTCAATGAAACCCTGGCCGATTAGTCCTTTCTCATCGCTTCTCCATTCCGAAAATGCTTTAGGAGAGCATTTTACAAGATGGATCTCAGCTTAGAACACTTGGCCTCTAGCTGTGCTAAATTGTGTGTGAATAATGTAGTGCTTTACAGATAAGATACCTTAGTAAATATTAAGTTAATAGGGCTCATCTCAGACTGACAGACAATTTCAATAAAATACGGCGTGTTAGGAAAAGGAAGCTTGTCACATGAAAAGCACAAGTGCCCTACGTCTTTGTGGACTCTTCACTGAAGCTAAAATCCAAAAATTGTCTCAATCTTGTTGCCTGATACGGAGCACCCTGGCTTTATTCAAAAACTTCACTGACGTTGCTGCTGTCAGTGGGTGCTGACAAACTGCGAAATATTTAGCATGCGCAATCATTAGCATGGTGGCCATTAGCTTTTGGAAACCAGTTGCTACGTGAGACTTTTCTCTCTCCTGAAAGCGCTTTACATAGTGAGTGGGGAGCCACTTCAATCACCACTAATGTGCGGCACCCACCTGGATGATGCAATGGCAGCCATTATTGCGCCAGTGTGCTCACCACACATTAGTGGTGAGAGAGTTAGCCAGTTAGAGACAGGGGATGATTAGGGGGCCAGAATAGATGAGGCCATGGAGAACAAGTTCTGATTTATTCCCAGACTGGAACATTTTGGGTTAACAGGTCTCCCTAACACGGCCTTGTATGAGTAGATGTATGTGGTTCCTGCTTAGTTGATTTCTGCTGAGGCACACAGATGGTAGAATCAGAACATGGTGGCAACAGCGTGAATCCATGCACCCAACCCACCCAGACTTGTGTCAACAGTCCAGGATGGTGGGACTGGTGTAATGGTATGTGGAATATTTTCTTGGTACATTTAATGGCTCTTGGGTGAATTCCATCAGACTTCACTCCCACTAACCAAAGAACTCTCAGTAATGTGTGAATGGAACCAAAAACATACTCCGAGAGCAGCTTCTCCCAACCATTCAAGAATATTTTGGTGATGAACATGATGGAGCACCGGGCCATAAGGCAAAAGTGAGAACTAAGTGGCTCGGGGAACAAAACATCGAAATTTGGGGTCCATAGTTAGGAAACTCCTCAGACCTTAGTCCCATTGAGAACTTGTGATCAATCCTCAAGAGGCAGGTGGACAAACAAAAACCCACCAATTATGACAAACTCCGAGCATTGATTATGCAAGAATGGGCAGCTGGCATCAGTCAGGATTTGGCCCTGAAGTTGATTGACAGCATGACAGGGTGAACTGCAGAGATCTTAATAAAGGAAGAAGGGCCAGCACTGTAGCATCCACCTGGACGATGCGATGGCAGCCATTTTGAACCACTACGCTTACCACACATTAGGAGGTGAAGGGGTGAGAGATAGTTAGCCACTTACAGACAGGGGATTATTAGGGGGATAGAATGACTAGGCCTTGGTGGGCAATTTAGCCAGGATATCAGGATACACCCTACTCTACACAAAGGATGTCCAGGGATCTTCTATGACCACAGAGGGTCAGGACCTCAGTTTCATGCATCTTCTGAAGGACGGCACCATTTTTATTGCACAGTGATCCCCCTATCACTGCACTGGGGACATTGGGATCCACATTTAGACAACAGGGTAGGCGCTCCCTGCTGGCCTCACCAACACCTACTCCAGCAGCAACCCAAACTTTTCCTCATTGGTCTACCATTCAAGTACTGGCTGGGCCTGAACCCGGTTAGCTTTAGGTGGATGACCTGTTCTGAAGTCAGTCAAAGTCAAAGCGAACTTTATTGTAATCTCAACAATATACAAGTATACAGATAGACGAAATTGCAAATTGCGAATTGCTCAGTGTAACAACATGAAGTGCAAATAAAAAATTAGAATTAAAATTAAAATTTAAAATTAAAAGTAAAACACAAACAAGACAAGACAAGACATTGTGCAAAGACAAGACAAAGAAGTCCAGCAATATTGACGTGTAGTAAGCAATATGAACATTGATGCAATGTATGGTATTATGCAATCTAGATACATAAATATAGTCAATGAATATGTAATATAATAAATAAATAATAGATATAGATAATACAGAAATTATTAGTGTATGATAATAGTTGTTTAAGATGTGTAAACAATGACAGGTCAGAATGTTTCACAGCAGAAGGATATCAAAGAATGTCAAAGTGCAATGTGCAAAATCCTTAAAGGTCAGCATGAGATTTTCAGTTCTTTTCTATAATGCACACTCCTCTTTTGTGGTGGGCTGGCGCCCTGCCCGGGGTTTGTTCCTGCCTTGTGCCCTGTGCTGGCTGGGATTGGCTCCAGCAGACCCCCGTGACCCTGTGATAGGATATAACAGGTTGGAAAATGACTGACTGACTGACACTCGTCTTTGCAGGAAAGTGGCTTGCATGTATAAAAGTTCTGTTTTTAGAGGTGGTTGAGGCAGTGTGGGAAATCCCAGGGGGCAGCCTGGTGTGAAGGAGTCTGACAGCTTGGGGTAAAAACTCTCCTGCAGCCTGGCAGATCTGGCTGTGATGCTGCAGTATCTTCTCTTAGATGGCAGAAGTGTGAAAAGTCCATGTGAGGGGTGTAAGGGGTCCTGCACAATGCTGCAGGCCTTGTGTACACTGCGTTTGTAAAATATGTCCTGTAGTAAAAGGAGAGGCACCCCAATAATGTTCTCTGCTGTCTTCACTATCCTTTGCAGGCTCTTGCGGTCAGATATGTTGCAGTTGCCATACCAGACAGTGATGCAGCTGGTTAGAACACTCTCAATGGTGCATCTGTAGAACATGGTGAGGATGGAAGGCTTGCATGTTGTGTGGCTGCTGGAGCTCCTACAAGTAAAAGGGCCAATACCCCGTACACTGAGGGGAGCGCTCACTCCTTTCTGTGTATATACCATGGACTTTAGAGTGAATGGAACAGACACGCGTTTACCTTCATATATACCGCTCAGTGGATAACAGCAGCCACTCAGTATCATTACAGTTCGATGACACCTAAGGGATGGCACCCCCTTCACTGTCCGAATCACTTTCATCAATTGGGCCCCTCAGATGATAGCACCCCAGACGGCCTCTTGTGTCATGGCAGTGCATTACAAATTATCATTGTTTTTCTTTTTGTAATTATTTAATTGCTGTCATTGACACTTTCATTATATATTTGAGCATTCCATTACATTCCTCCATCACGCAGTAATAATATATACTATATTAAAGTATAATAATATATACTTTAATAATAATAATAGATTATTATTATTATTAAAGTCAGCTCTATATAAACAAAGAAGAGCCATTTGTGCTACTGAAGGGGTGCGCGCTCCGGATACCCACACGTGTAGTCAAAGTCTAATAATGCCGACTACCTGCTATGGAAAACGAAGGAGACGTCCATGCACTCCACCTAGAGCACCAAATGGGCTTCAACCAACAAGAAAAATGCACACATTAATAATTTTGAAAACAAGTGTATGGGGTGTATTTTTACTGTACTGTAAGTATTGCCTTTAAAATTATGTTCTTTTGACTGTTTATTTTATGAGAAATCTGTTGGTGTCATTATTTCTATTGCTCTTTATTGTTTATTAAGCAGCAATAAATATTTGACCACACACAAAAAAAAATATAGAAAAAGAAATCATGAGTGGTCTCCCCTAGACTTGCTCGCACATTCAGATATGGGGATGGATATTTGAGGAGTAAACCACAAAACAATGATTATATTTTTAGATTACGTACAATAAAGAACCATCAACAACAAATCAAATCAAATTAATAATATGTTCAACAATTATTATAAAAGTAAAGTTGAATTGCACTGGCAATCGGAAGGTTGCCGGTTCGAATCCTGTAAATGCCAAAAGGGACTCTACTCTGTTGGGCCCTTCAGCAAGGCCCTTAACCTGCAAATGCTGAGCACTTTGAGTAGTGAGAAAAGCGCTATATAAATGCAAAGAATTATTATTATTATTATTATTATTAAATCGGACTCTGCAGCTGCATGAATAAAAGGTAAAGTACCACTTCCGGTTAACGGAAATAGCCCAAAAGTTGACAGAAATCTATGTTTTTTACCTAATACTGGCTAACCAAAGTGAAAGCGTACTCAAGTTATTGTGTTTAAATACTGTAGTGTGCGGCCGGGACCCTTGCCCGGCCGGGATGCCTCCATGCTGGGAAGACCGGGGGAGCAAGTGTGTCCAGAGCGTTACCTCCCCCGGGACACTAGATGGCAACCCTCCTGGGTTTCAGTGGTGCCTCAGACTCCCACAGGGCTTCATGGGAGTTGGAGTTTGATGCACCCCGGTTAGGATCCGCAGGCGCACACCAGGGGGTGCTGCAGCAGGAGCTACTGAGCCCGTATGGGTAGTCCTTCCGCCGCACCCGGGTGCCGGAAATGAGTCATCAAGCACCTGGAGTACTTCTGGCTGCCTTATAAAAGGAGCCAGCAGCCACTACTCCAGAGCCAGAGTCGGGAGGAGGAGGCCAAAGCTTGACCGGAGTAGTGGAGAAGAAAAGGAAGAGGGAAGGAAGAGAATTGGTTTGTATTTGTGTTTGGACTGTGTTGTGGGCTTCTGGGAGCGGGGAAGATGTTCTCCACGAGTGAAGAAAAATAAAAACTTGTGTTTTCTTAAGTGTGCCTCCTGTGTCTGTCTGTGTCCGGTTGGGTGGCTGGCACACCCCCTAGTGGTTCTGTCACAATACACACACAGACACACACAGACAGGCACACAGGCTTAATTCCAAAAATGGTATTTTGAGACTCAGGGAGGTCTAAAACATTGAGATTCATCAAAATCTCGA